>NC_091847.1:29691061-30326298 GCF_037783145.1 Equus przewalskii | reverse complement strand
ATGGCGCCATGAGTAGTCCTCTTTGTCTCTCGCCCTTCGAGTCTACAATTATTTGGACACTTATTGCTTGACAAAGGATATCCAGACAGCATCTCAGGACGTCTGAGACACCCACGCGACTATACATCGGAAGGCGGACGGACTTTCCTCCGGGAGGATGTGGAAATAGGTGAAAACTCTCCGACCCCGACGGGCAGCCTAGTACCCGCAAGCGGCTTTCTTCCAACGGACGCCCCCAGAGGATCCACACACATCTAGGGCAGGAGTGAGAACACAACAGAGGAGCGACGGTGGAAACAGGTGACCAGAACCCCACTTAAACCCCCCGCAATTACTCCTAAACGCAGAGGGAAACTTTGGAGTTGCACACCTGAGCCCGCGGGGAGAGTCTCTCCCCGCCATTGGCGGGGAGACCCGGCCTGGTGCTCGGGGCGCCCGGAGGGTCCCAGAGAGAGACACGGAGGGCACGGAGGTCTCCCAGCTGCCGTTGCCCGCCCCGTGGGACTAGGGATTGCCGGAGATCTCGGAGAGGACCGGGGCGGGGGAACTTTCAAAGGCGGGTCCGGCGACCCGGTGGGGAAGCGCCGGAGCTCCGCCAGGCAGCAGACAAAACTCTCTGTCTGCCGGTAGCAGAGGGGCCACGCTGAGCACTCAGGGCTCCCGGCAGAGGCCCGGAGAGAAGCCCAGAGGGCGGGGCGACCCCCAGCTGCCGTTGCCTGCCCCGGGGGACTAGGGATTGCCGGAGATCTCGGAGAGGACCGGGGCGGGGGAACTTTCAAAGGCCGGATCGGCGACCCGGAGGGGAAGTGCCGGAGCTCCCCCAGGCAGCAGACAAAACTCTCTGTCTGCCGGTAGCAGAGGGGCCACGCTGAGCACTCAGGGCTCCCGGCAGAGGCTCGGACAGAAGCCCAGAGGGCGGGGCGTCCCCCAGCTGCCGTTGCCCGCCCCGTGGGACTAGGGATTGCTGGAGATCTCGGAGAGGACCGGGGCGGGGGAACTTTCAAAGGCGGGTCCGGCGACCCGGAGGGGAAGCGCCGGAGCTCCGCCAGGCAGCAGACAAAACTCTCTGTCTGCCGGTAGCAGAGGGGCCACGCTGAGCATTCAGAGCTCCCGGCAGAGGCCCGGAGAGAAGCCCAGAGGGCGGGGCGACCCCCAGCTGCCGTTGCCCACCCGGTGAGGCTAGGGATTGCCAGAGATCTCGGAGAGGACTGGGGCTGGAGAGAGTTCCAGAGACCCAGCTTAGTAGCCTAGGGGGAAACCCTACAGGCTCACAGAAGCCTTAGGGAAAGCCTCTGCACAGCACCAGTAGAAGGCACCCAGCCGCCAGCCACAAGGCTGGAAGACCCCAGGGCAAAAGCAGCATAGCTAGGTGTACTAACCACAGACTGTAGAAGATGCCAATAGCTCTCCTGCGACCCATAGAGGACAAGTGAGATTTGGTGGGTGCCGACAGCAACCGAGCGACAAATAAAAGTGATCCCACCCCTGGCCGCTGGAAAAGCCCATAACACCGTTGCAGACCCCAAGGAGAGAGCGCATCTAGGTGGGCAACAACAGTAGGCACCTGCAGCCTGAAGCCCCCCGTGATGGCCCCCACGGCAGAGGAGGGAATCCAAAGGGCCACTGTGGCTACGAAGAGGGGCCCAGGCCCAGTTAGCAACTACGGACAGGGTTCCTGGTTGGTGAAGTATAAACAGCTGCTCCCCCCACCGCAGCAGCTGAAACAAGTGAAAGGAGCAACTAAACTCTATCTCCATGCGGAGGCACAAATCAACATCATCAAGCAATATGAAAAAATACATTAAATCTCCAGAACAGAAAGAAAGTAACAAATACACAGAAAACAATCCCAAAGAAAATGAGATATATAACCTAAATGATGATGACTTCAAAACAGCCATCATTAAAATACTCACTGAGTTAAGAGAGAATTCTGACCGACAACTCAACGAGTTCAGGAGCTATGTCACAAAAGAGTTTGATACGATAAAGAAGAACCAAACAGAAATACTGGAAATGAAGAACACAATAGAGGAGATTAAGAAAAATCTAGATGCTCTGAACAGTAGGGCCGATAATATGGAGGAAAGAATTAGCAATTTGGAAGATGGCAATATAGAATTGTTGCAGGCAGAGGAGGAGAGAGAAGCAAGACTTAAAAGAAATGAAGAAACTCTCCGAGAATTATCAGACACAATTAGGAGATGCAACGTAAGGATTATAGGTATACCAGAGGGAGAAGAGAAGGAGAAAGGGGCAGAAAACCTATTCAAAGAAATAATGGCTGAGAACTTCCCAAATCTGGTGAGGGAGATGGATCTTCAGGTGACAGAAGCCAATAGATCTCCAAACTTTATCAATGCAAGAAGACCAACTCCACGGCATATAGTAGTGAAGCTAGCAAAAGTCAACGACAAGGAGAAAATATTAAGGACAGCCAGGCAAAAGAAACTAACCTACAAAGGAACCCCCATCAGGCTATCAGCAGATTTCTCAGCAGAAACTTTACAGGCTAGAAGAGAGTGGAATGATATATTCAAAAATCTGAAGGACAAAAACCTACAGCCGAGAATTCTCTACCCAGCGAAAATATCCTTCAAATACGATGGAGAAATAAAAACTTTCCCAGATAAACAAAAATTAAGGGAGTTCATTGCCACAAAACCTCCTCTTCAGGAAATCCTCAGGAAAACCCTCATTCCTGAAAAATCCAAAAAAGGAAAGGGGCTACAAAACCAAGAGCAGAGGAGATAAGTAGAAGGACAACAACAGAGAGTAGCAGCTCTACATCAGAACAGATTAAACCATGGGACGAGAAACAAAGGAAACTGAAGAAAACCGGAAAACAAGACACAAAATGGTAGTGGTAGGCCCCCACGTCTCAATAATCACTCTAAATGTAAACGGATTGAACTCCCCAATCAAAAGACACAGAGTGGCAGGATGGATCAAAGAACAAGATCCAACAATATGCTGCCTCCAGGAAACACACCTCAGCCCCAAAGACAAACACAGACTCAGAGTGAAGGGATGGAGAACAATACTCCAAGCTAATAATGAACAAAAGAAAGCAGGTGTCGCTATACTAATATCAGACAAGGTAGATTTCAAAGCAAAACAGATAAAGAAAGACAAAGAGGGACAGTATATAATGATAAAAGGGACTCTCCACCAAGAAGACATAACACTTATAAATATATACGCACCCAACACAGGAGCACCAAAATTTGTAAAGCAACTCTTAATAGAACTAAAAGAAGACATCAACAACAATACAATAATAGTAGGGGACCTCAACACACCATTAACACCAATGGACAGAACATCCAGACAGAAAATCAACAAGGAAATAATAGAATTAAATGAAAAATTAGACCAGATGGACTTAATAGATATATATAGAACACTTCATCCAAAAACAGCAGGTTACACATTCTTCTCAAGTGCACATGGAACATTCTCAAGGATTGACCATATTTTGGGAACCAAAGCAAACATCAATAAATACAAGAGAGTTGAAATAATATCAAGCATCTTTTCTGATCATAACGCTATTAAACTAGAAATGAACTACAAGAAAAAAGCAGAGAAAGGTGCAAAAATGTGGAGACTAAACAACACGCTTCTCAACAAACAATGGATCATTGAAGAAATTAAAGAAGAAATCAAATATTATCTGGAGACAAATGAAAATGAGAACACGACATACCAAATCATTTGGGATGCAGCAAAAGCAGTCCTAAGAGGGAAATTCATCGCAATACAGGCTCACCTCACTAAACAAGAAAAAGCTCACGTAAGCAACCTCAAACGACACCTAACAGAACTAGAAAAAGAAGAACAAACAAGGCCCAGAGTCAGTAGAAGGAGGGAAATAATAAAAATAAGAGCAGAAATAAACGATATTGAAACAAAAAAGACAATAGAAAGGATCAATGAAACAAAGAGTTGGTTCTTCGAAAGAATTAACAAAATTGACAAACCCCTAGCCAGACTCACCAAGAAAAGAAGAGAGAAATCGCAAATTAATAAAATCAGGAATGACAGAGGAGAAATCACAACAGATACCAACGAAATACAAGAGATCATAAGAGAATACTATGAAAAACTATATGCCAACAAATTGAACAACCTGGAAGAAATGGACAAATTCCTAGACTCCTACAATCTCCCCAAACTGAATCAGGAAGAAATGGAGAATCTGAATAGACCAATCACAAGTAAGGAAATAGAAACGGTAATCAAAAACCTCCCCAAAAACAAGAGTCCAGGACCAGACGGCTTCTCTGGAGAATTCTACCAAACA
The DNA here is from genome assembly GCF_037783145.1 of Equus przewalskii. Classification (NCBI taxonomy): domain Eukaryota; kingdom Metazoa; phylum Chordata; class Mammalia; order Perissodactyla; family Equidae; genus Equus; species Equus przewalskii. The sequence continues at coordinate 30,321,992 of NC_091847.1, read as the reverse complement.
TTCAAAGAAGACTTAATACCTATTCTCCTCAAACTGTTCCAGAAAATTGAGAAAGATGGAGAACTCCCTAACACATTCTATGAAGCCAACATCACTCTGATCCCCAAACCTGACAAGGACAACACAAAGAAGGAGAACTACAGGCCGATATCACTGATGAACATAGATGCAAAAATCCTCAACAAAATTTTGGCAAACCGATTACAGCAATACATCAAAAAGATTATACACCATGATCAAGTGGGATTTATACCAGGGACACAGGGATGGTTCAACATCCGCAAGTCAATCAACGTGATACACTACATTAACAAAATGAAAACCAAAAACCACATGATCATCTCAATAGATGCAGAGAAAGCATTCGACAAGATCCAACACCCATTTATGATAAAAACCCTCAGTAAAATGGGTATAGATGGAAAGTACCTCAACATAATAAAGGCCATATATGATAGACCCACAGCCAACATCATACTCAATGGACAAAAGCTGAAAGCCATCCCTCTGAGGACAGGAACAAGACAAGGGTGCCCACTTTCACCACTCCTATTCAACATAGTTCTGGAGGTGCTGGCCAGAGCAATTCAGCAGGAAAAAGAAATAAAAGGAATCCAAATAGGTAACGAAGAAGTAAAACTCTCGTTGTTTGCAGACGACATGATCTTATACATAGAAAACCCCAAAGAATCCACAGAAAAACTATTAGAAATAATCAACAACTACAGCAAAGTAGCAGGGTATAAAATTAACGTGCATAAATCAGTAGCATTTCTATACACTAACAATAAACTAACAGAAAAAGAACTCAAGCACTCTATCCCATTCACAATCGCAACGAAAAGAATAAAATACCTTGGGATAAACTTAACCAAGGAAGTGAAGGATCTATACAATGAAAACTACAAGACTCTCTTGAAAGAAATAGGCGATGACATAAAGAGATGGAAAGACATCCCTTGCACATGGATTGGAAGAATAAACATAGTTAAAATGTCCATACTACCTAAAGCAATATACAGATTCAATGCTATCCCAATCAGAATCCCAAGAACATTCTTCACAGAAATTGAACAAACAATCCTAAAATTCATATGGGGCAACAAAAGACCGCGAATTGCTAAAGCAATCCTGAGCAAGAAAAACAAAGCCGGCGGAATCACAATCCCCGATTTCAAAACATACTACAAAGCTACAGTGATCAAAACAGCATGGTACTGGTACAAAAACAGGTCCACAGATCAATGGAACAGAATTGAAAGCCCAGAGATAAAACCACACATCTATGGACAGCTAATCTTCGACAAAGGAGCAGAGGGCCTACAATGGAGAAAAGAAAGTCTCTTCAACAAATGGTGCTGGGAAAACTGGACAGCCACATGCAAAAGATTGAAAATTGACCATTCTTTTTCACCACACACCAAAATAAACTCAAAATGGATCAAAGACCTAAAGATTAGGCCTGAGACAATAAGTCTTTTGGAAGAGAATATAGGCAGTACACTCTTTGACATCAGTTTCAAAAGAATCTTTTCGGACACTGTAACTCCTCAGTTGAGGGAAACAATAGAAAGAATAAACAAATGGGACTTCATCAGACTAAAGAGCTTCTTCAAGGCAAGGGAAAACAGGATTGAAACAAAAAAACAGCTCACTAATTGGGAAAAAATATTTACAAGCCACTTATCCGACAAAGGGTTAATCTCCATAATATACAAAGAACTCACACTACTTAACAACAAAAAAACAAACAACCCGATCAAAAAATGGGCAGAGGACATGAACAGACATTTCTCAAAAGAAGATATGAATATGGCCAATAGACACATGAAAAGATGTTCATCATCGCTAATCATCAGGGAAATGCAAATCAAAACTACACTAAGATATCACCTTACCCCCGTTAGATTGGCAAAAACATCCAAAACCAAGAACGACAAATGTTGGAGAGGTTGTGGAGAAAGAGGAACCCTCATACACTGTTGGTGGGAATGCAAACTGGTACAGCCACTATGGAAAACAGTATGGAGATTTCTCAAAAAGTTAAAAATAGAAATACCCTATGACCCAGCCATCCCATTACTGGGTATCTATCCTAAGAACCTGATTTCAGATATCTCAAGAGTCCGTTGCACCCCTATGTTCATTGCAGCATTATTTACAATAGCCAAGACGTGGAACCAGCCTACATGCCCAGAAACTAATGATTGGATAAAGAAGATGTGGTATATATACACAATGGAATACTACTCAGCCATAAAAAAAGACGAAATTGGCCCATTCACAACAATGTGGATGGACCTCGAGGGTATTATGTTAAGCGAAATAAGTCAGTCAGAGAAAGACGAACTCTATATGACTCCACTCATAGGTGGAAATTAGTATATTGAGAAGGAGATCTGATTGGTGGTTACCAGGGAAAAGGGGGGGTGGGGGGAGGGTACGGAGGGGGAAGTGGTGTACCCACAACATGACTAACAAAAATGTACAACTGAAATCTCACAAGGTTGTAATCTATCATAACATTAATAAAAAAAAAAAAAAAAAAAAATGACTTTGTTCATCCCATTTGATGTTTATGTGGACTGATTCCTCCGGTCTGACTGAAGTATTTGTTTTCCTTTATCGGGCTTAATTTTTGTACTTCTTTAGTTTCCAAAATTTCTAAACCACTTTAGTTGTGTTTCTTGCATATATCAATGAATAGAATTTTGTTCTGTGATTTGGTTGGAATCCACTGTTTAAAAAACTAACACAAGTTAAGCCCATTTACATTAATTTTTCTCTTGGCTGATTCTCTTCAGTACAATGCTAAATAATAATTGTGACAGTGGGCATCTGATAAATAGAATTGGTCTTTGTTCTGTTATTTGTTTAACTTGTTTTCTGCATTTTTTAAGAAAATATTTTATCATTATCCATCTCTTTTCTCTCCATGTATAGTTCCTCTGTATTTTTGTTCCAGTAGTTGTATTTATAACTCTATGCAACTTTGCATTTACAAATTAAATTATCCAGGGGCTGGCCCCGTGGCCGAGTGGTTAAGTTCGCGCGCTCCGCTGCAGGCGGCCCAGTGTTTCGTCGGTTTGAATCCTGGGCGCGGACATGGCACTGCTCGTCAGACCACGCTGAGGCAGCGTCCCACATGCCACAACTAGAGGAACCCACAACGAAGAATACACAACTATGTACCGGGGGGCTTTGGGGAGAAAAAGGAAACAATAAAATCTTAAAAAAAAAAAAAAATTAAATTATCCAATTTATATAGCTTTGTCTTTTATTTCTGTATTCAAGAACTGTTAGTCCACTTCTATAAGGAATTTGCTATTAGTATATTTTCTGATACTTTGTTCCTGCTCTTTCTGCTTCATATTTCAGTTAATATTTTTCAATGTTTGTCTTCGTACTATTAAATTCTGCTTATGCTTTTTGTATTTGCAGCTTTAATTGACATTCTTTGACTTGCAAGTATTAAAGAGGTAGAAATCAACAAACTTACAACTACAAAAACTGAGAGGAAAGGGGAGAAAATAGATCAAGGTAGTATATCATTTCTAATTTCAGTGAATATAGTGTTTACATCTTATTCTTTAACTCTGAGTCCTACCTTCGCTTTAGTCTTTATTTTACAGTTAAATCCTTTCAGTGCTCACTATTCACCCTTCTGTGGCAATTGTTCTAGTTATTTCCATCTGGTTGGCATTAGTTCATTTTCTAGGAATTTTTTCAAGAAGGGCACATTTGACACAATATTCTCCAAGTTCAAAACTGTCTGTAGTCTTTATACCTGAAGATGGTTCGACTGAATTACTTTCTTTTCTTCAAGATCCTGTAGATGTTACTCCACTATCCACTGGCACTAAATGGTGATGTAGATAAATCAGAGATAAGCCACAATATTTTTCCCTTTTATCAGTGACTTGATCACTCCTTCTTCATATTTAAAGTCCAGTAACTTCATGAGGACATGCCTCAGTATTGACAGTTCTAGGTTAATTTTCCCTGGCTCATGGTGCGTTTTCAATATGTGGATTCAAATTGTCTTCTATTTTCTAAAAGTGTTATTAAATTTTTTCCTTAAATATTTATTCTTTTCTATTACTTTGGTTTTTTTCCTTTAATGTCTCTATCTCTGCTTACCTATCTATATACATACAATAAAATTTTGTCTCTAAACATTTTATTCTTTCTTTGGTTTGTTTTATTCATTCTTCTCATTTTAATCTTTTATATTCTTTAAGGTACTTTCCATATTGTCCAATGGTTTTTCCAATTTCATCTTTGAAATAAATACCTCTTTCCTAAGTTTAGCCAGCTCATAATTCATCTTCTCCTCTCTTTCCAATGTCTTTCCCAGAGTTCTGGCTTTCTGGATCATGAGTTTTGCTCCTAGAGTTCATTGCTTTATTCATTTTCTCTCTTCTCTCTCTGCCTCTCTGTCCGTCTATCTGTCCCTCCCTCCCTTCCTATTTTCTTTCCTTCTTTCACAGAGAAACTCATACAGTATATTTTCATCAATATTAGGATTCAGATATAATCCCCAAACTCTAAAACAGACAAAAGTAGCTGAGATCTAGCAGGAACCACATGAGAGTAAGTGAAGAGAAGCAGTCTTAGTGAAATATAATGGAAAAGGACCCCCACAGTGCAGATCCCAAAAAATGACAACAAAAAATATGCCCTTAAGGTATATAACACCCTAAGTTGCCACAAGCCTTGTCTGGATCACAGGTATGGGGACAGAGGTGAGCTGAGTTGCCAGTAGAATCCACCAGACAGTTAAGTTTACAGAAGCAGAGAAGGTGGGGGCTACACAAAGAATACAGAGACAAGTCACTTTTACTGAAAGTTTTTTTGTCTGTAGCAGCATAGAAGATTATTCCCTTGTGAAGACTAGTAAACCTAGAATAATACTCTGGACCCTCCTTTACTTTCACACTTTCTATAAACATGCAAGCACATGCACACACACACCCCCTCTTGAAAATGGCTAGCCAGCAAAAACCATTACAATCAGTCATGAGTAATAAAAAAGGAACTAGCACAGCTCTGATAACAAAGATACTCTAAGAAAAGAGAATGAAAAGAATAGTAAAACATAGTAACAGGCAGCAATTAATCACTAGAAAAATGTTACCACAGTGCAAGGGGGAGGTTGGAAAATCGAACATTTTCATATGCTTATTAGCCATTTGCATTTCTTCTTTGATAAAGTGCATGTTCATGTCTTTTATAAAAATGATTTGTCTTTTCCATATTGGATTGTTAGCACTCTTTGTACGATAAGAAAATCTTCCTTGTTGTAGCTACCAAATACTAATTCTTAGGTTTTCAAGTGCCTTTTAATTTAATTTTTGGACTTTTTCTAATCATTTAAAAATTTTTACAGTAAAAAATAATCAATCTATTATTCTATGGTTTTTAAATAGTTGCTTTTTAAATAAAACACCAAAGTTATCATTCAATGTTTTCCAAAGATATTTTAAATTTCACAAATCACATCAATCTCATGCTCAAAACCCATCAATCACTTCTTTTTATGGTTAAAACAAAACTTAAATTTAAAATTGCTTAACATGACATGACCTCTAATGCCTTTACATGTCTGGCCCCTCCTATCTCTTCAGTCATATTTCAAACCACTCTTGCCTCCACTTTCTCCATGCCAGCACACAAGGTTTCCTGCTATGTCTCAAACACATCAGTTCTTGCTGACCCAACAGCCTTTTCATCTGCCATTCCATTTTGCTGCCTGGGCCACTCTTTCCCCAGACATGGCTCCCACTTCCATCATTCAGGAGGTTTCTGCGTAAACATCATTTCCTCAAAGAAGTCTTCCCTGATCATCTTATCTAAAATAGCACTCCCAACTCCCCATGACCCTCTATCTGCTTACCATATTTTATTTCCTTTTTAGAACATGTCACTTTTTAAAATCACATTATTTAATTATTGACTTGCTTAGTGTCTGTCTCCCACAACCAGTAGTAAGCTCCATGAGGGCAGTGACTTTGTCTCCTTTACTGTTTGCGCCAGCTCCTAAAATAATCCTCAGCAAATAGTTGGTGCATAGATGTATTTTTTAAATGAATAACTAACTAGATGATGTTTCCAATGCTTAATTTAAAAAAGTTTTAAAGCAGCTTAAAAAAATTGCTTCTAAGAGCTGGCCTGGTGCCATAGTGGTTAAGTTTGCACGCTCCGCTTCAGTGACCTGGGGTTGGCAGGTTCACATCCTAGGTGCATATCTTCACACTGCTCATCAAGCCATGCTGTGGTGGCATCCCACATATAAAATAGAGGAAGACTGGCACAGATGTTAGCTCGTGGCCAATCTTCCTCACCAAAAAAAAAAAAAAAAAAAAGGCCTCTATTAGTTAAAAAAAAAAAGCATATGAAGGCAAACTTTAAGTCAAAAGTGTTTCTTTAGACGTTTTTGCTTTTAAAGTTTGCCTTTATGATGTTCTAAGTATTTTTAGAGCTCATCGGTACATATATAACATGTTATTTCTTGTGTGGTGAGACAAGATCATATTTCTGTTTGAACACAATTTAAGTTTGATTTATACTTGCTTTACACGTTACAATTTTATCAAAACTGAGATTTTATATCTGCAAGCTCCTTAAGAAAGTATCTATATTAGATTGCAAAATCCTTGCCTTAGTGTTGATTAGCTTCTAGTGTGGGTAGATAATAAATATGTACATTACATAATGCATTGGAAAATTCAAGTGCTTTGGGAAAAAAGAAAGCAAGGTAAAGTGAAAGAGGGTTTCAATTTAAAATAGAATAGTCTTACAAGAAAACTGGAAAATTTACAAATACATGGTGATTAAACAAAATGCTACCAAATAACCAATGGGTCAAAAAATAAACCAAAAGAGAAATCAAAAATACCCTGAGATAAATGAAGATGGAAATGCAACATACCAAAACTTATGGGATACAGTAAAATCAGTTTTAAGAGGGAAGTTCACAGCGAAAAACAACTACATCAAAAAACAAGAAAAATCTCAAATGGACAACCTAACTTTACACCACAAGGAATTAGAAAAAGAATAACAAATGAAGCCCAAAGGAAGGAAATAACAAAGATTAGAGTGGAAATAAATGAAATAAAGACTAAAAATACAATAGGAAAGATCAATGAAACTAAGAGCTTGTTCTTTGAATAGATAAACAAAATTGAAAAATATTTAGCTAGACACACTAAGAAAAAAAAAGACTCAAATAAGATCAGAAATGAAAGAGGAGATATTACAGCTGATACTACAGAAATACAAAGTCATAACTATCAACAATTATATGGCAACAAATTTGACAACCTAGAAGAAATAGGAAAATTCCTAGAAACATATAACTATCAAGACTGAACTATGAAGAAACAGAAAACCTGAACAGATCAATTACTAGTAAGGAGATTGAATCAGTAATCAAAAACCTCCCAATAAATAAAGGTCCAGGACCAGAGAACTTCACTGGTTGAGTTCTACCAAACATTCAAAGAAGAATTAACACCACAGTTCTCAAATTCTTCCAAAAAATAGAGGAGGAAGGAACACTTCCAAAATCATTTTACAAGCCCAGCATTACCCTGACACTAAAACCAGACAAGGATGCCACAAGAAAAGAAAATTACTGGCTAATATCCCTGATGAACATAGATTAAAAAATCTTCAACAAAATTTTAGCAAACAAAATTCGACAATACATTAAAAGGATCACACACCATGATCAAGCAAGATTTATTCCAAGGGTGTAAGGATGGTTTATCATCTGCAAATCAATCAATGTGATATATCACATTAACAAAATGAGAGATAAAAATCATATGATCATCTCAACAGACGCAGAAAAAGCATCTGACAAAATCCAGCATCCATTCATGATAAAAATTCTTAAGAAACTGAGTATAGAAGGAACATGCCTCAACATAATAAAGCCACATGAGACAAGCCCGCTGCTAACATCATAGTCAATTGTGAAAGCCGAAAGCTTTTCCTCTAAGATCAGGAACAAGGCAAAGATGCCAACTCTTGCCACTTTCATTCAACATGAAAATTCTAGCCAGAGTCTTTCTATGCAGTAATATGAGCCATCAGAAAGAGAAATTAAGAAAGCATTCCCATTTACACTTACATCAGAAAGAATAAAATATCTAGGAATAAGTTTAACCAAGGAGATGAAAGACCTGTAAACTGAAAACTATAAGACATTAATGAAAGAAGACAGAAATAAATGGAAAGATATTCAGTGCTCATGAATTGAAAGAATATTGTTAAAATGTCCATACTACTGAAAGCCATCTATATATTCAATGCAATCCCTATCAAAGTTTCAATGGCATTTCTCACAGAAATAGAACAATCCTAAAATGTGTATGGAATGACAAAAGACCCCAAATAGCCAAAGCAAACTACTGAATGGTAGACAATATCTGCAAATCATACATCTGATAAAGGGCTAATATCCAAAATATATAAAGAAATCATAGAACTCAGCAAAACAACAAACAATCTGATTAAAAAAATGGGCAAAGGAATTGAATAGACATTTTTCCAAAGAAGACATACAGATGGGCAACAGGCACATGAAAAGATGCTCGATATTACCAATCAACAGGAAAATGATAATCCAAACAGCAATGAGATATCACCTCACACCTGTTAGAATGGCTATTCTCAAAAAGACAAGAAATAACAAATGTTGGCAAGGATGTGGAGCAAAGGGAATACTTGTGCACTGTTGGTGGGAATGTAAATTGGTGCAGCCATTATGAAACACAGTAGGGAGGTTCTTCAAAAAATTAAAAATACAACTGCCATAGATCCAGCAATTCCACTTCTGGGTATTTATCTGAAGAAAACAAAAACACTAACTTGAAAAGATATATACACCTCCATGTTCATTGTAGGATTATTTACAATAGCCAAGACATGGAAACAACCTAAGTGTCCACCAATGGATGAATGGATAAAGAAAATGTGGTATATATATATATGTACACTGGAATATTATTCATTCATAAAAAAGAATGAAATCTTGCCATTTGAGACAACACAGATGGGCCTTGAGGGCATTATACTAAGTGAAATAAGACACAGAAAGACAAATATTATATGATCTCACTTAGATATGGCATCTAAAAAAAAGAAAAAAACGAGCTCATACATACCAGAGAAGAGACTGGTGGTGGCCAGCAGTGTGCGTGTGTGTGTGTGTGTGTGTGTGTGGGGTGTGAAATGGATGAGGGGAGTCAAAAGGTACAAATTTCTAGTTACAAATAAGTCATGTGGTTGTAATGTACACCACGGTGACTATAGTTAATAATACTGTATTGCATATTTGAAAGTTGCTAAGAGAGTAGGTCTTAAAAAACAGAAAGAAAATAGAACGGTCAGACAGGCCTTATTGAGGAGGTAAAACTTAGGAAAATGTTTGAAGAAGGCAAAGGAACTATCAATATAGTCAAAAGAATGCATTTCAGGCTCAGAAGGCAATTCTGGAACATATTAAGAAATGTTAACATCATCAGATAAACTATAATCTCCCAAGATAACTATTTTGGAGGATTTAACACTCATTTGGATGGCATGATAAATTTGTTTTAAAGTCAAAACATTTTACTTAGCCATACTTTGTATACTGTACATCTGTTTTTTTGTAGAGTAGACACTCATAGGAAATATGTAATACAGAAGTGTATCAATAAAGAAATCCGTAGAATCTATATTGATAACAAAGCTTTTCCCCTTTAACATATTAGTGCATTTATTATTTGTTTTTCTTTTAAATGCCACAATTTAATGCACAATTAAATGCCACAATTAAAGAATCCTGAAATGCTGAAATATATTCATATTAAAATTACCATCAAAAGTCTGCCACATTATTTGCCTTTGTAATGGTTAGTTTTCTGCATCAACATGGATAGGCTATAGTATAGTTACTCAGTTAAACACTAATCTAGGAGTTGCTGTGATGGTATTTTATAGACGTTTTTTATAGACGTTAACATCCAGAATCTGTTGACTTTAAGTAAAAGAGGTTATCTTATACAATTTGGATGAGCCTCGTCCAATCAGTTCAAAGGATGTAAGAACAAAGCCGAGATTTCCCGGAAGAAATTCTGCCTCTAGACTGAAGCATCAGTTCATGTCTGAGAGTTTCTGCCTGTTGGTTGGCCCTGAAAATTTCATACTTGCCAGCCCATGATTGTGTAAGCCAATTCCTTGAAATGAATCTCTTTACACACACACACACACACACACACACACACATACTCATAACATATATATCCCTTAGTAATTCTGTTTCTCTGGAGAACTCTGATTGACATAGTCCTCTCAGACTACATTAGAAGCTACTTAATGAAAGGCACCATGTCTTATTGTGATTCCTGCATCCAATATAGTTCATAGCATGGTGCTTTATTGAAAGAATAAATAAAATCACAGAAAAGCATTTTAATTCCATAGGTAGGTGGCAGCTAATTTTGCTACTGAAGCAGAAGAAAATACCACATAAACATTTATAAATTTTATACAATGAAATCAACAGAGAAGAAGGAAAACAACAATGAGAAAAATATAGCCAAGTTCTTATATCTAATATATACAAAGAAATTGTAAAAACATAAAACCATTATAATTTCTCTGTACAAGAAAATCTAAACTTACTGAGAATTCTGAGTGTTTAAAATAATATCATAATACAGAAAAGCAAGTCAAGTGCTTTATGTGATTACTTTATTTACTACTTACAACAACCTGAGATAGGTAATACTCATATCCCCATTTTACAGATGAGGAAACCAAAGCAGAGACACTGAGGAACAAAACTAGGTATTCAGTGATGGAGCTCTTACGAGGCCATAAGGACCCAGGCAACTGGAGTGCTAAACATGGAGGATACAATACCAAAAACAAAAAGGCAACTAAAAAGGGTTCAATCTTGTTCAATCCTGATAAAGAAATTCAAACCAAAACAACTTTGCAGTTCAACTTTACATTTTAGCAATGAAAAAAAAAAAGAAAAATGTTAAAAGCTATTAAGGCTTTGGAGAAAAAGATACGATCTGTATTGGTCATGGTAATATAAAATACTTTAATTTTTAAGAAGTTAGTGTAGCTAGTCATTAAAAATTTCAGATGCTATGGGTCTAGCTGTGGCCGAGTGGTTAAGTTCGCACACTACACTTTGTCAGTGCAGGGTTTTGCCAGTTCAGTTTCTGGGCATGGACCTAGCACCACTTATCAAGCCATGCTGAGGTGGTGTCCCACATGCCACAACTAGAAGCACTCACAACTAAAATATACAACTATGCACTGGGGGACTTTGAGGAGAAGAATGAAAAATAAAAGATAAATAAAATAAAAAATAAAATAAAATCTTTAAAAACAAATTCAGATGCTATGGCATAGTAATTCTACTCCAAAGAATAGAGTCTATGGAAATAATAACAATAAAATATAAGTTTTTACTAAAATACACGCAATAGTAAAATGCTGTAAGTAAGTAAATGTTCAAGAACAGAAGAATGAAGAGCATGATGGTTTATTAATAGAATACATAGCCATTAAAATGATGACTATGGAAAAGCATTCTCAAATGATGACATATGGAATGCTCTATGCAAGACGCATACTCTATGATCTTCTTGGAGAGCATCACACATATTAGCATATTGAAGGCTTTCCTGTAGGAAAGAAACTTCCTTTGCTGTTCAATATTTTCCAGACTTATTTGAAAACAGAACCCTTTCTGTATCAGCTACTTATCGCTGCACAATAACAACACTTACATTGTTTACAAGTTTAGGCAGAGTTTAGCAGGGATAACTTGTCTCTGCTCCGTTTGGTGCCATCTGGGGCAGCTCAAAGACCTGGCACTGAATCATCTGAGACTTGCTCAATCATGCCTGGTGTGGTGGTGGCCTCTCATGTGGCCTGGGCTTCCTGGGTTTGGGGTTCTAAGGGTGAGCATCCCAAGACAGACAGAGCCAAGCAGAACAGTAGTATTTTTCAAGATTAAGCTTCTGAAGCTACCTAGTGTCACTTCCACTGCATTGCACTCATCGAGGCAGCCAAATTTCAGGGAGAAGGAAACAGATTCTACCTCTGGATCAGAGAGTGGGAAGGTTCTGGAAGAGCATGTTGGATCAGAAATATTTCTGTGTCCAGTTTTGGCAAATATAATTTGCCATATATTTTTTCAAGTAATAACTATTAATTTCCCAAGTTTGGTAAATGTTAATGGAGGAACATTAAAAGCTATAATATGTATATATTATCTATGTAAAATATATACATATATATTTTTCCACACACACACTACTTGGCCTAAAGAAAAATACCTGTTGTTTGACACAGTAAAATAGTCCCAATCACTGTGAATGAATTAGGCAATTTCCATTCAAATTCATACGAAATAACAATGGGAATCAGGGCTGTCTTCAGCTCACAGATTTCCCATTGACCACTTGGGCTACAAGATTGTCCATATCCTTGTGTTTCTCAAGAGACACCAAATTTCTGAGGTACTGTCTTATTGATATTAGTGATGAAAAAAATCTTAATTCAACTTAGAAGAAATCTATACAAATGGAGACATATCTATTTTGGTGAACATAACTCTTGGTAACAAGATTTATCCAAGGGGATTGATTCTTTTAATAGCAATGCCTTCTGGAATTTTATTTCTTATGAAAGACTTTTTCAGAATATTTCCCTCATGTAGGTATAGGTACTAAATAAAGGAAAGAGAGAATATTTTTTAATGGTGGCACAAAAACATATTCAAATAGGTCTAATTACCTTTACAAGACATGACAGATTAAGACAATATAAATGAAACCAAAGTGGAAAGATCTAATGTCTACGAAAGTTTAAAACTTAGTGAGAACGAAAAATTACACATCCTTTCTCAAGAAGCTCCTGGAGGACTTGCTCCACAAAAATGAGAGTGCAAGATTTAAAAAAAAAAAAAGGTTTAAGAGTCAGGAGTTTCAACATAGGAGAGAAAAAGGGTATCCTATGAAAGAAGAGGGATCCCAGAATGACACCTGTGCTACCAGACTGCAGCCAGGCCACACTGTAATAATGTGACTCAGTTAAGTTGAGGGCTGGAGTGATGACAGCATCATGGTGGAATGAGTTTTCCCAGTAATCTTTCCCCTTCAATATACAAGGAAAAGGACATTCATACTCCAACAGAGGACATCCAAACACAACACAAAAAATGTCAGTGAGACCCACGCAGCCATACAACTGAGGGCGGAGAGGCTAGAGCCCCCCTTGGAGGAGGTGGAACGAGGTAAGAGAAAACTTCTCTCCCACCCCTAAAGACTGTGATCAGGGACCACGGGTGGCCTCTGAGAGGAAGGAATGGGGAAGGGGATGTTCATTTGCGGGAACATCAAAGACTCCTGAGAGCCCTTGCAACCTAGAGAGAAGCCCTCTACTAGGGTGAAAGCTTTTGCGGGGGGCGGGGGTGACCTTATCAAGCCAACACCCCAGGAGAGCAGATAGCAAGAGCAGAGGGAAAAAACCCTAAGAGCACATGGGAGAAAGTGCTCCTCCCCCCACCTGCTCAGTGCCGCTCCAGGCCCTGGGATTTCAGCCGAAGGCAGAGGGCTCAGAATATGTGGCTCTTGACCCCTACCCAGTGGCAACAGGTGGTAACTATGACCAAATAACACCAGGATGTGAAAAAACAGAGCCACTCTCTCTAGCAATATCAAACACATTAGATCTCCAGACCAGAGAGAAAATGACAAGTACCCAGAAATCAGTCCTAAGGATGCAGAAATATGTAATCTAAATGACAACCAATTCAAAACAGTTATCATCAAAAAACTCAATGAGGTAAAATAGAATGTAGAGAAACAATTTAATGAGTTCAGGAGCTACTTCACAAAACAGATTGAAACTATAAAGAAGAATCAATCAGAAATGTTAGACAGAAAGACATAATGGAAGAAATAAAACAAAATATGGATTCCCTGAATGCTTGAGTGGACACCATACAGGAGCATATCAGCATAATTGAAGATAGATAGGTTGAAATGCTCCAGATAGAGGAGGAGAGAGAACTAAGACTAAATAAAGAAAGTCTCTGAGAAATACCTGACTCAATGAGGAAATGCAACATAAGAATTATAGGTATTCCAGAAGGAGAAGAGAAGAATGGAGTAGAAAGCTTGCTCAAAGAAATAATAGCAGAGAACTCCCCAAACCTAGGGAAGGAAATCCATGTGGAAGAGGCTGCCAGATCTCCTGAATATGTCAATGTAAAAAGATTTACTGCAAAGCATATAGTAGTGAAACTGGTAAAACTGAATGACAAAGAAAAACACTAAGGGCAGCGAGGCAGAAGAAAATAACCTACAAAGGAACCCCCATCAGGCTTTCAGCAGATTCCTCTGCAGAAACCTTACAGGCTAGCAGAGAGTGGAATGATATATTCAAATATTTGCAAGACAAAAACTTTCAGCCAAGAATACTCTATCCAGCAAAAATATCCTTCAGATATGATGGAGAAATAAAAACTTTCCCAGACAAACATAAGCTAAGGGAGCTCATAGCCATGAGACACCCCCCCCCCCCGCCCCCGGGCAATAAATCCTCAAGAAGGCCCTGAAAAAAAAAAACAAACAGACAGAGAAAGGGGTTACAAAGTGTGGAGTAAGGAGATCAATAGGTAGCCCAAATCAGAGCAGGATGGCAAATACTCAAGTACAGCATTAAAGACCAAGGGAAGGAAAACACCGAAAACAAAGATAATCTTGTCATTTTAACCACAAACTCACAACACAAGATGAAATAAGATGTGAGAAAAACAACTTAGGAGGGGAAGAGGAAAGAGACTGAATTGGTTTAGTCTAAGGAAATTAGAGGCCATCAGAAAAGGGACTATCTTACCCACGAGATTTTGAATACAAACCTCAGGGTAATTACTAAACAAAAAAGCAGAACAGAGACACAAATAACAAATAAGGAGAAAACAAAGAAACATAAGATAAAAAACTACATAACTCAACAAGCTGAGGGTTGTCATAATTCTCCACTGGCTATTTGGATGGTTTTTTCTCTCTTTCTCTCTCTTTTTCATTTCTTGATCAGTCTAGCAAGAGGTTTATCAATCTTATTGATATTTTCAAGGAACCATCTTTTGCTTTCATTGATTTTGTCTACCATTTGATGTTTCCTAATTTACTGATTTCTGGTTTTACATTATTTCATTATTTCTAGTTACTTTGGGTTTAATTTGCTTTTCTTTTTCTTAAAATTATCAATTTCACTCTAAGCACTGCTTTAACTACATTCTACAAATTTTAATATGTTGTGTTTTCATTATCATTTAGTTAAAGATATTTTCTAATTTTCCTTATGATTTTTTCTTGACTCATAGGTTATTTAGAAGTGTGGTGCTTAATTTCCAAATAATTGGGAATTGTTCATGCTTTTTTTGGTTACTCATTTGTAACTCAGTTCTTTCTGTTTTTTTTTTTTTCCAGAGAACAAAGTCTGGATGATTTCAATCCTCAAAAATTTACTGAGACTTGTTTTATGGCCCAGCACATGGTGTATCATGGTAAATGTTCTATGCATAGTGGAAAGAATGTATATTCTGCTGTTACTGAGTATACGTTCTATAAAAGTCAATTAAGTCAGGTGGGTTTTTACTGTTCAAGGTTTCTATATTACTTACTGATTTCTGTTTACTTGTTATGACAATTGTTGAGACAGGAAGGTCGAGACGGGAAGGTTGAAACATCTAACTAATAACTGTGAATTTGTCTATTTCTCCTTTCAACTCTATCAGTTTTTGCTTCATTTATTTTTAAGATCTATTGTTTATTATCATTTAGGACAGTATGCCCTCTTGATGAACTACATTTATCATTTTAAAATTTCCTCTTTATCTCTGGCAAAGATGTCCAGATGTCTACTCTGTCTAATATTAACTTAGCCACTTTAACTTTCTGATAACATGCATTTGCATGGTACATGTAACTTTTTTTTTTTTTTAAAGATTGGCACCTGAGCTTTCATTTGTTGCCTATTTGCTTCTTCTTTTACTTCTTCTCCTTCTCCCCAAAGCACCCCAGTAGATAGTTGTATATTCTAGTTGTAGGTCCTTCTGATTGTGCTATGTGGGATGCTGCCTCAGCATGGCTTGATGAGTGGTGCCACATCCGAGCCCTGGATCCAAACCAGGAAAACCATGGGCCACCGAAGCGGAGCATGTGAACTTAACCACTTGGCCACAGGACCGCCCTGGTACATTTTACTTTTAACCTACCTGTGTCTTGATATTTAAAAGGCACTTCCTCTATCAAGTACACCAGGGGTTGGCAAACTATGGTCCAAGGACCAGGTGGTTTCTTTGTAAAGTTTTATTGGAACACAGACATACTTACTTGTTTACATTTTGTCTATCGCTGTTTTTCTAGCTACACCAGCAGAATTGAGTAGTATAACAGAAACTGCATGGCCCTCAAGCCTAAAATATTTACTATCTGGCCCTTTGATAAAAAGTTTGCCAATCCTTGTAGTATAGAATTGTTTACTGGGTTTTTATTGGTCTAACAAAACGTACCAATTCATTGGAGTGTTTAGAAAATTTACATTTAACATAATTATCATGTAATTGGATATAAATCTGTCATCTTGCTATTTATTTTCTATTTGAACCATCTCTTCTTTCATCCTCTGTTCCTGCCTTCTTCTGAACTAATTCAGTTTTTTAGTATTCCACTTTATCTCCTCTATGAACTTATTAGCTATATCTCTATTTTATATCTTTAGTGGTTATTCTGGGGTTTAGACATGCATTTTTAACTTATTACAGACTACCTTTACAAACCAGCACACCACATCTTGAATAATGTAAGAATATTATGAAATTATACTTCCATTTCTCTCTCCCATTTTTTGCAATCTTGTCATACATTTTACTACTACAAACACTATAACCTTCACAATATTTGCTCTTATTTTTTATTACTGTTTTTGATTTAAACAATCAATTGTCTTTTAAAAAATTTAAATGAGAAAAAATCAGTCTTTTATATTTACCCATATATTTCCCACTTCTGGGGCTCTTTGTTCCTTTGTGTGGACTATATTTCATCTAATGTTTTTCTTTTGCCCCAAGACTTCACTTAGCACTTCTTGTAACACAAGTCTGCTGGCAATGAACTCTTTCACCTGCTTTGTGGTGATTTTGTCTGAAAACATCATTATTTTATATGCTTTTTGCTGTATATAGAATTTTAAGTTTATAGCTTTCTTCTTTCAGTGCTGATCTCATTCCAATGTTTTCTGATTCTCATTGTTTCTGATGAGAAGTCAGCAAATAATTATCTTTGGGGTTCTTTTGTATGTAATGTGGCTTTTGTTCTGGGCTTCTATGATTTTTTCTTTATCATTAGTTTTCTGACATGATGTGTCGGTGTGGTTTTCTTTCTTGTTTGGAGTTAGTTGAGCTTCTTGGAATCAGGAGTTTATAGTTTTCATCAAATATGGAAAAATTTTCGCCATTATTTCTTCAAATATTTCTTCCTCCTGGAACTCCAATTACACATTTTTTAGACCACACGGTAGTAGGACAATGAGGTGTTATTCATTTTTTTTCAGTTGTCTTACTCTCTGCTTTGGTTTGGATAATTTCTTAAGTCCACTTATCATCTTATCTGCAGTATTAATGCATTGCTAAACATATCCAGTGGATATTTCATTTCACATATGGCAAATTCTATATTTTCTACACACATTATTTTAATGTTTTTCTTTAAATCCTTGAATATGTGCACAATCAGCTGTTTTAAAGTCTTTGCTAATTATATCATCACTATCATTTCCGGGTCTGTTTCTATTAACTATCTTTTCTTGGCTTGGGGTCACATGTTCTGAAGACTCTTATGGTTTTGTTAAGTATCCAGAATTAGTTGTCTTCCCATCTGGTTCTGTATATCTATGCTCAATTTGGATAAGAACTCATAGGGAAAAAAAACAGGTGACTGACTTTTCCCAAACCTCAATAGCAAAATAATCTGCTATTTAATAATCATAAGTCTCTATTTTAATTTGAGCCTCTTTTCTTCATCACCGCATTAGATTTTCTTTATTCCCTTGAGGGCAATTTGATTTTGGTAATGTTCAGGGCCCTGTAAAGTATTTCCTCCATGATATTGCAATCTACCCTCTTGTTGACAAACCTCATGGGAGAATTGTGACTGTTTCCATTTTCTTTCCTTCTACTCATTTTTCATCCTCCCTGACTTTCTCTATAGTACTATACTGAAACTAAACCAATGATCTAACTGCCAGCTCCAATCATCCTTTCCCATTCCTAATATTCTATGTGCCATATGTATGGGGATACATGATCAAGTAGGCACTAGATGTTCTTCATGAGGATGTTAGAGCTGAAGACAAAGAAGATAATTAGTTTCAAAATTACTTTAATAGAGGTATGGAAATAATGCGAAATATCAACATGTAAGGGCTATGTATGAAAGCCCAGAGAGGTCAAGGAAGCCTTCTAAATAAGTATAATCACTGTGATGTCCAGTATACCTTACACCTCCAAGAAAAACATATCTGACCATTCAGATGAATTAGTTTACTTATTCTGATAAAGCAACAAAAATTATATAAGCCAATAATTTTTCCTTGATTTCAAACTTTCAGACAAAAATTACGTGAACAAATAGAGAAGAAAAATGCAAACTAAATGCTTGGCATATCCAATCTCCCACATTCTAGCTGACTGCTTTTGCCTTATTAAAATAGGTATTTGTTTGTTCATTAATTTGGAGTACAAAAACAATACACGCTTACTGTAGAAATTTAGTAAAGTACAAAAAAGAACAGCAAAAATATTCACCCATCATTTTATACTAAAAGATAATCTATTACATTTTGGTGCACGTGTGTGTGGACATTCATTTTTTTTTTTTAAACAAAAATGAACAGTGCATTATCTCAGAATAATTTATTCTATGAATATACATCATTTAATTAACTCGTATTGTTGGACATTTAAATTGTTTTCACACATCATGATAAAATAATTCTTTTTTTTTTTGAGCAAGATTAGCCCTGAGCTAACATCTGCTGCCAATCCTCCTTTTTTTGCTGAGGAAGATTGGCCCTGAGCTAACATCTGTGCCCATCTTCCTCTACTTTATATGTGGAATGCCTGCCACAGCATGGCTTGATAAACGGTGTGAAGGTCTGCACCTGGGCTCTAAACCGGCAAACCTTGGGCTGCTGAAGTAGAGCACACAAACTTAACTGATATATCACTGGGTCAGCCACAAAATAATTCTTGATAATACACTTAAGAGAAATCACAAGAAATGTGATCTCTGGGTCAAAGAGTACACACAATGTAATGCTTTTGTTAGAGTTTCCTCCAGAAAAATAATACCAAGCTGTTGGACTAGACAAACTACTGGGTCCCTCTCCAAAGATCAACTCTAGCAGGAACTGCAGAGAAAAAAAGCCAGAAAATAAGAAAACTTGAAGCTGAGTAGTGGAGAGGACTGGTCTGAACTGGTGAATGTGCTTGGGTCTTGGAACCTGAGGTTCTAGGGCAGAGGCAGCCTGTAAGCTGTAGAAGACAAAACAGAAAATGAACTATTGAAGTTCTGCTTTTGATTGTTCCCTGGTATTGCCCTGAAACAAAAAATGACTGCGCCCATATCTGTCGGGACTCAGACTACTGTACAAATGCCCTCGGAAGTAAAGAGAGTACTTATAGACAGCTGAGAAAAACAGGTGGGAACTAACTAATCTTGGGCAGTCATTTCCCTGCCCTTTTCTATCAGATCAAGAGTTGGTGAATTACAATCACCAGCTTTGGATGCTTCTTCTCCCTGGTGGGATGGGGAGTTGGGGGAGGGGGGGTGGATGGTAAAGCACAGAGTTGAGGTATCATTTTGGTCACTTGATAAATCAGTAACTGTGATTTCTTAGGTGGCCTGGGGGTTTTCTACCTACCTCCCATCCTCTGAATTCACTGCAAATGACAGGGACTGGGTGCTGGCCTGTCCCATATGTAATGCCAGATAGAGTAGCCAATATCCCCAGGGAAAATGATCTTACAGGTCAAAATATCAAGACATTTTGAGTAGCTCAACTACTTCCAAAGAAAAACAACATACTGGCATACAGATTCTACGAAAAGCAGAAATGCTAGATCTGATGGTCCAAGAATTTAAAATTAGCCTAATAACCATACTAAAAGAGATAAGAGAACATATTAGCAATATGTAATAAAAACAAGAAAACAAAGAAACAAGTAGAAATATTATAAAAAATATAATATTTGAAACATAGAGATTGGATAAAGAATAGAATTAAAATGAGGAATAAATTAATGAATTTGAAGACCAGTTTGAGGAAATCTTCAAAACTAAGAAAAGGACAAAGAAAAAGAAAATATAAAAGAAAGGCTAAGAGATTGTCAGTGCTACATCTGAATAACAAGGACATAGAGAGAAAAATAAAAATATAAAGAAAGAAGTATTTGAAGAAATCATGGAGATAACAGGAAAAAAAAATCACGGATTTCCAAAGTATTGAAGGAAACCTAAAACCTAGAGTTTTATATACAGATATGCAGTCATTCAAACATTTCAAGCATACAAGGCCTCAGAAAACAGTTGTCAATGAAACAGCCGAAAGAGAAACAAATTCAAAAAATGTTTAAAAGATGTATAAAGCAATGCTTATCAAATATCTTGGTAAAGTTTGTTGTATTTATTAAAAACAGTTAAGAGTGAAGAAGAAGAGAAAATCTGACTACAATAGTTTAGAATTTAAAGTAGATGATAGCAACATAGGGAGTTGGGAAAGGAAGGGATACAAAGGGATGCCAGAGTGTACAAGAATCTTTTTAGGGGAGATGTATAAATAGAGGTTTTTTTTTTTTTAAGAAAGAAAGGATTAAAAAGAAATAAAAATACACAGTCAAAGTGTGTGAGAAAAACTGAAATAAGATGCCAGAAACATATTCAAATATATCAAAAATTATAATAATATTATGTGCTTATTGACAATTTTGTTGTTGTTGTTAGGTCTTTCAAGTTCTTAAT
Organism: Equus przewalskii; assembly: GCF_037783145.1. Taxonomy (NCBI): domain Eukaryota; kingdom Metazoa; phylum Chordata; class Mammalia; order Perissodactyla; family Equidae; genus Equus; species Equus przewalskii. Next base: position 30,300,882 of record NC_091847.1, on the reverse strand, counting down.
TATAATCTCTACTCCTTTTTTGTGTTGTAAGTGAAAATACTTTTAATCTTTCTTCTGATAATACATGTACTAAAGTTCCAAACTCTGGAGATAAAGTGAAAATCTTCCAGAGCTAACTACTATTTGGTATCTACTGCAGAGGACATTAGACTAGATGATTGCCTATTTTTTTCCCAACACTTATCTTCCCCGAACATAATACCTTACTTATTCTATTGTCAAAATACTTAGCTTTTACATGACCTTGACGCATGTAACCAGAAATATGGTAATAGTTTTAAAGGATTTAAGGAAGTCAACTCAGGGCATTATTAACCAAAGTTTCTGGTTATAGGAAAGTAGAAAACTATTGGAGTACAGGATTAATTTAGGTTGTGGCAGTGGGAGCTTAAGTGAAGCAAGACTGGGCAGATCAAAGCCCACTGGTCAGGGTTAGGACATTGAGTCCCTGGTCAGTTCGAAAGGAGAGTGAACACTATATGGCTGAGTTAGATGAAAACACCAAGATTGTCTAGACATTTCCTAACTCAAAGGAAACTGGGTCTGGGCGATACCTGTAGGTGGGGAGAGCATCAGGTGTCATCAGTACACATGGTCGGGGGGGAAGGAGGGGCCTGAAGAACCTGAGGAAAACACCCGAATAGATTAAAAAGCATTAAAGACATAAATAGCCTAAAAAAAACTCTCACAAAAATCCTCAGAACCAGATAGTTTTACATGAGTTTTAATGCATGCTAAAGAAACAGTAAATTCTTATAAAGTTGTTCTAGAAAATAGAAAAAGAGCAAAAGCTGCCCATCTCATTTCATAAGGCTAATGTAATCTTAACTGCAAAATCAGAAAAGGAAAATGAAAAGAAAATCATAGCACATTTCACTTAAGAATATAGAGTCTAAAATCCTAAATAAAATATTTGCTAAACAAATACAATAATACACCAGGATCAAGTAGAGTGTAAACTAAGAATGCAGAGATGGCTTAACATTAGAAATTCTATCCATATAATTCACAACATTAATATACCACAGGATATCACATGATTATTTTAACAGATACACAAAAACCATTTTATAGGATTCGATGGCTATTTATTATAAGAATACGTAGCAAGCTAGAAATAGAAGAACCTTTCTTAATCTGGTAAACATTATACATTAAAAACTTTCAGCAAACATTATACTTAAGTGAAAAACTAGATGCACCTTCTTTAGGATTCAGTATAAGATGAGGATGCCCACTGTTACCACTACTGTTAAACATAATTCCAGAGGAACTGATCACAGGTATTGGAAAGACGAAAGAAGTAAAAGTAGAAGGATGAGAAGGGCAGCAATAAAACTGTCATTATTTGTAGCTGATATATGACCATCTATCTTGAAAAAAGAACAACCCATTAAGAATAAGAGAGTTAAGCACTGTTGTTAGAACCAAGATCAAGTTTCAAAAAATCAGTAGCATTTCTGTTCACCTGCATCAAGACATCAAGAAAATATTTTTAACTGAATACTTAAAATATAGATGTGTACTTAAAGAACATCATGCACAAAATTAAAAAGTTGAAAGAATGGGAGTAGATTTTTCTTTAATATCTAAAACTGACAGGAAATGAACATCTAAAGCATACAATAAACTTTTAAAAAAACATTAATCAGGAGACAGATTTTATTATGAAAAATAAAGAGCATGAAGAAGCAATTTCAGAAGAGGGAAGCCAAAAAGCCAACAAGAATATGAAGAAATACTCAAACCCATTAATAATAAGAGGAATTCAAATTAAAACAATGAGCTATAAAATTACACACGTTAGACTGAAAATATCAGAAAGCTAGATAGATAATGTCAAGGGTTGGCAGGGATAAGGGAGTTACTGCTGGCGAAAGTACAGACCAAAGTATTTATTTGATAGACTATCTGGCAGGACTTGGTCAAATATATATATTTAAACATCTATCCTATTACTCAGCAATTCTACTCCTGGATATATATCCCAAAGAAGTCCTTGCAATGTTCCATGATAGGACAAGTATGAGAATGTTCACCATGGCATTGTTTATTGTGACAGAAAGTTGGAAGCAATCTGGGTGGCAATCACTGGGAAACATGGATAGTTAAAACAGGGAGCTACAAACCATGGAATACTATGTAGCAGTTAGAAGCAATGTAAACACAACAGCATAAATAAATGATAAAAACACAAAGTTAATAAAATAAAATAGTAAGAAACACAATGAGATACATAGTACAATACCATTTACGCATATTAAAATTTCATGTACATGAATATAAATGGAGGAAGAGGCAGGGTAGAAAAACAGTTAAGACAAGCTCAACCATGAGATAACTGTTGAAGCTGAGAGATGGGCACATACTATTACTCTCCTTTTCTTTTTTATCTATTTGAAAATTTTCATTTAAAATCTTTAAGAAATACATATATATAAAACAATACTCATATTATGAAAATACAAACAAAAGAGGAGAGTACAGTAGATATTATTTTAGACTATCATATTAGAATGGTTTCCTATGGGTCTCACTCAGGAGCATGGGAGTGGAAATGAGAATAAAAGAAAATACATAAATAAATAAAATAAGTGCTTTGCATGGACCAGTGATGACAGTGTGCCATGAGCTGAGGAGTGTGATTAACTCTATTCTCTGTGCAAAAGGTCCAAAGAAAAAAAGGAATGCCTTATTATTTTTTAATCAGAAGGATCTGTTTTACACTGTGGAAAGGAAGAAACTGTAAAAATAATTTTCTAATTATTATAATTCAGAAAACGATTAAATAGCTGTTCCAAGTAACTAACTCATCACGTAGAAATGGATTAGAAATAAGTAATATCATTTATATTTTCAAGAGAAGTTATTTCTGACAATAATATTCATCACAGAAAACTAGCAAAATCACTAAGCTGCTAACCACAAATTAAGGAGAAAAAATAGACTCTAAGTACTTTCACTCTAAAAGAATAAAGAAAAATAGAACAAAGGAAAAACATTCCCTTAACAGAGGCGGTAAACTGTTTTATTTAGTTCACACAGTGGAAAAAGTGGATTTTTTTCACAGCAAAATTTTATGCTGATAACAAAAATAAAGACTTTTCAAAATTTGTATGTCTGGTTTCTTTTGAAAAAAATTCATAAGATCTGATTTTATTGGTCTTGTATTCCAACTTAGAAAGGACTCTAGAGCCTTTCACAAGTCACATACTCTCCAAGGTTCCATTGTACCCACCTGACATGCAACATTATTTAAAGTACCTTTTTTCCATTTTGTACCCCTTGTATGTCACTCAAAATTTTACCAAAACGTATTTATAAATTTCCTTAGTAATGTAAGTATGTAAGCAATCATGGCAGGCATGAACAAAATATGCTAAATGAAAGGATATGGTAGGTCAAGACAAATCTTTGGAGACTCCAGAAATAGTGAAAAGAGATTTGGTATTCAGAGATAATACTACGAGTACAATACACTATAACTGGGTTTTCTGGAGTGGTTAAAGAACAAGTTCTTAACATATTTAAGGATTGATTAATGAATACCTTAAAAACAAAGTACAGTGGATAGTGGTTTTTGTTGAACCAGTTTTTTTAAGTTTACTGACTACATTGTGCTCACAGTTTTGATGTAAGACACTGCATTTCTTCTACATTCTTAATTGGTTTGCACTCTTCCACAACAATATATCAATATTATCAACTGCCCATTATAAATGAAATTTGATACATCCTGTCAAGATAGTGTTAGGGCATAAAAATTTGTGTCTGAATACGAATGATTGTGGTTGCAAGGTTGCTTAGCTAGGGCTGGGGATAAAAAGTAAGCAAGTTTAGCAACTCAAATTGCAATCTGGCAACTTCAACCATTTAAATGAGATTATTTACGAGGCTATAGTTATTACTTACCTGGAGTGTCTATCTTTTAAAGATCTTGTCTGTAAACCATATAACCTTCAATATCTACTTCCCACATGCAGAAACTGATATCCTCAATAAGCATCTAAAAGAGAAACAAGAAAATAACATGAATTTGAGGTTATAAACATTGTTTCATTTATTTTAAATATAAAAGCAGATACTGAAATTCTCTATGACTTTCTTTGATAAGTTTGGGCAAAGAGGTATGTATCAACGGGTATATTTTACGTAAATAAACCGTAATGAGATTTTCCAAACAACACACCAACTGGAAGAAAGTATTTGCAAATCATATATCCAAAAAGGGTTAGTCTCCATAATATATAAGAACTCACAGAACTCAACTTCAGAAAAACAAACAACCCAATCAAAGAGGGCAGAGGATATAAACAGACATTTTTCCAAAGAAGATATACAGATAGCCAACAGGCACATAAAAGGATGCTTCACATAATCATCAGGGAAATGCAAATCAAAACTACACTTAGATATCATCTTACACCTGTTAGAATGGCTATAATCACTTAGACAAAAAATAACAAATGTTGGAGAGGTTGTGGAGAAAAGGGAACCCTCATCCACTGCTGGTGGGGATATAAACTGGTGCAGCCACTATGGAAAACAGTATGGGGATTTCTCAAAAAATTTAAAAAAGAAATACCATATGACCCAGCTATCACACTACTGGGTGTTTATCCAAAGAACTTGAAATCAAGAATATAAAGAAACTTATGCACCCCTATGTTCATTGCAGCAGCATTATTCACAATAGCCAAGATGTGGAAGCAACCCAAGTGCCCATCGACTGATGATTGGATAAAGATGATATGGTATATATATACAATGGGATACTATTCAGCCATAAAAAAAGACAAAATCATCCCATTCACAACCACATGGATGGAGCTAGAGGACATTATGTTAAGAGAAATAAGCCAGGCAGAGAAAGATGAACACCGTGTGATTTCACTCATATGTAGAATATAAACAAACTTATGGACAGAGAGAACAATTTAGTGGTTACCAGGAGGAAGGGAAATGGAGGGTGGGAACAAGAAGTGAAGGGGCACATTTACATGGCGTCTGAAATTTCTATAGCACTAATTTTATCTGGCTACCTAGTTTCTATAAACATTTTTAAGAAATACAATTCTAAACACATTGATTCTGATGTCCTACATGAACATAACCCCATTGGAGAAAATATTTTCCTCGTTCAAAATGGATAATTACAAAAATATAGTCTTCATTACATTTGAGTTGCCCATAAAAAGCCAAAATCATAGAAAACAACTAGTTAAATATCCTGTCCTCATGAAAAGGTCAAAATTTTATTTCCCTTATCACTTAAATTGCTCAATCAGTACTTTACACCAACCTAGTGAAGCTTAGCAGAAGCCTTTAAGAGAAATTGCCGCTAATAGAGAATTGGGACTATCTAGAGAAAATGTTCTTTGCTGAAAGAATTTGATCCTGATTTTGTTTGATTTTTTAAATCAGCCAGAGACAAGCAGTTAGGGAAACAGGATTTAGATGCTATAGTGGTTTTGAGTACTATGGATTCCCAAGCCAAACATCAATATTTTGGATTAGCAATGTCATTGTTTCTTTTGGTCATTAATGTAGATCCCTGTTTATTAGTTGCAGCTGCACAATAAAAACACTTGGGACACTTTTAAATATATTCAGACAGTTTATTCATTATATATTCTGATTTAACTGGTATGACTTGGGGCAAGGGCCTAGGCATTTTTTAAAAGCGTTAAGGAAGAATATCTGTTCTTCAAGTTAAGAAGCAATCTCAATGCAACTATTTAGCTTAGTTTCTACAGATTAACGAATAAGACAATAACTTCAAAAAAATACTGTCTACAGATGTCCATGAAAACTACTGTGATACTTGCTAATCTGACTGTTAAATATTTAAAATGACTTCAAAGCTTCTATGACACAAACACACACAAACCTACCTCAACAACTATGTAATATTTTAAGTTACGTGGATCCAAGCATGACATAAATGGTGGCTGCAGTGAATCTCATACTATAACGCACTTAAGGACCAAAGGTACTACTGTAAAATGTGGACTCCCGGGTGCCATGCCCAGAGATTCTGATTCAGAAGAACTAGGCTAAGGCCACTGATTCTCTACTTTTACAGACATCTCTGGTGATTACAATGCAAAAGCTCTACAGTTCCTGTGAAGCAGTGCTCTAAGTATTTCTCAACCCTGACTACCTCTAGACCTTCATTATTAGCACTTATAAAAATACTTAAGTTTTATTCTAAGATTCCATTTCTAATCTTAAGAAACAATCCCGAGAACCACTAGGCAAGAAATAGCTTTATACATAAATAGGATTTCAGCAATAAATCAATGTAGATAAGCTAATATGATGTTTATAGATTATATATTTTGTAAGCTTTGCTATCCTCCTAAGTAAACTGTGTAGGTAATCAATAAAATACTTGTGGCAAAAAAGAGAAAACTAGGTTATATTCTATAATGAAAATTTAACCTGAAACCTGATATGTAACTAGAAACATGACCTCAATGTCTTACAATTAAAAATTTTTTGTCCCCAACTTAGCAGGGGGTGGGGGCGGGTTGGGGAAAGCTCTTTTAGCATCATTTGCTGTTTAAACACAAAGCCAAAATTTTTTAAAGAAAAAGTCTTGAATCATTTCCCTCAAGAACACACACACACTAACATAACTTACTAAAAATAACAGTAAGAAAGAGGCTGTTAACATTTTAGATTTGAAAATTCTTATAAACAGGTCTGGAAATACTTCTCAATAAAAATAATATATTACACACACATACTCTTTAGATTCTTCCTGAAAAAGAAAAGTTTAATAAACAGAGGTAAATATCTGAGTCTCTGTTATACATAATAAAGATGGCGATCTCAATAACTACTAAACTTTTAAAGAAAACTATACTTATTTTCTCTCATCTACCTAGTTTGGAAGTGCTCCCAATAAAGTATTCTTTCTACATGCATGTGCTGCTAAAGACTTCAGGTTTTTGTATTAAGTCAAGATCAATCTTCAGTTTATGACTATAGTTGATTTTCTTTTACCAGGCCTAGTGCTGCTTCACAGCTGGTAAATAGTCATGGACTTCCTAAACGTCTTCACAAACGGAGCTATTCCACCCGCAAGATAGACTGCCCATCTGCCTCTGTGGTTTACACCTATGAAATGAAGTCCCAAGGTCTTTTTGCAAACCTCTTGTTCTTCTACTACCTGACCCCAGCTGCCTTTCTCTCTTATCTCTTGGTCAACTAAAACTTAGCTCAAATACTGCTTCTTCATTGAAGGAAATTTCCATCAACTTGACACTAAAAGCTCTTTCTCTTCTGATTTCCTATAGTAATTATCGCAAATTACTTAGCTAATCAGGCTAATCAGGCACTCATTTATGGTCCCTTTCTTCTATCTTTTGCTACTATTTAAGATTTGGCATGTTTGTTTTATTTCCTCAACTAGATTATAATTTCTCAGCAAGCCCTAGCCTGAAAGCACTTAATAAATATATGATGGTTTTATTTGTTGGTTTTTCTAGTAATTAAATATAGTACTTTACAGTGATTGGATAAGGCACCTAGCTTTCTCTTTGGTATACTTTACTACTATGAATGATTTAAAAATTGTAATCTCCCTATGCTGCATGAACTGTCCCATCTGTTCTGAGGACTACTGCACCTAACTCTCTTTTCTTTTTTTTTTTTTAAAGATTTTATTTTTTTCCTTTTTCTCCCCAAAGCCCCCCAGTACATAGTTGTATATTCTTCATTGTGGGTCCTTCTAGTTGTGGCATGTGGGATGCTGCCTCAGCGTGGGCTGATGAGCAGTGCCGTGTCCGCGCCCAGGATTCGAACCAACGAAACACTGGGCCGCCTGCAGCGGAGCGCGCGAACTTAACCACTCAGCCATGGGGCCAGCCCCAGCACCTAACTCTCTTAATGCCTCATAATCCAGGTAATTTTGGTTAACAGAGAGTAACAGCATAATAATTACCATTATTAGTAACTGAATTAACAAGAATGAAAATATTTTTCAATAAATTAGACTATATTTAAATATACTTAACATAGAAGTCATACGGAACATGGTTCAATGTTTCCTTAGGAAAACGACATATTTTAATAAGAACCAATAACTCTGTAAATCACATAATACTCTATATCCTTTTAAATATACTGGTAAGAGCTAACGTTGATTGATTTCTAAATTCTAAGTAGCATAATTTAATCCTCACAACAATCCTAAGAAGTGCTATTATCATCTACATCTTACAGCTAAGGAAATTGAACAGAGAGATTAATTTGTCCAAAGTTTCACGGCTAATAACTGGCAGAGCTGGGTTTCAAACTCATGCAGTTGATAATCACAGTATTTCTTGAAGGCCCCATCCAGTAGCTGGGAAGCCTTACCTCCAGTAAGCTCTGGAATCTCCAGTAGCTCTGGAAGCCTTATCTGATATATTTTCACGTCAATTTCCGCCTTACACTCTCCACCCTTTTCCAAGGTTTATCAGGTTTCCCACTGAAAGGAGAATGCCATGGTGGTTCACTTTCAACTCTTCTTCCTCATAAAAGAGGATTTCTATGTCCTCATTTAGCTGCATATACTTTCTATTATTTCTGTGTAATTTACATAATAAAGCTTCTGTGATGCTAAGGGTTTATCCTAAAAATCTCACTCTTGCTTCTGAATGTAATGTTCTATAACCCTAATCTAATTAAGATCCATTAAGTATGGTTCAATACAGGGATATTAAATTTACGGTTTTAACTCATTATTTTTTTACAAAAAACTATGCCTTATTAAAATATTACTGCACTTCCAATTTTAAAATATAGCAGTTTTTATAGAAAAAAAAAACAGGCTTTCTACGTCTCTGAGCTATGGGACTAGATCCAAACCTACACTTTTACAGGTGATTGCTTTCATAGCATTAGAGTATGCAATTTCATAGCCCTCAAGATCCCACTCATTCTGATCTGAGAAGTGACTTTTAAAAACTCTAATTCACAAATTTCACATGTGGCTGAATGAACAGATCATAGCAAGAGGTTATAGAATAAGATAAAACCTCACAAGTGTTTTATTTCAACACAAACATTCAAAGAATTAAAAATATTATTATCCAATGTTTCCTTTTTTAAAGTTTCCAAATTTCTTCAGTATAACAGAGCTCTGATCATGCAATCCATGGAAGATTTGTTTTCTCAACTGCTTTTATCACAGAGAATAACCTTGGCCTGAGCATATTCAAGCCATTGCTTAGTAACAGAATCATCATTAGGTTTATTCAGATCACTCATTTGGTGGCCCTTGCCTAACTTTTATTTATGGTTTCAATGCAACTACTCTAGTTTTGCAGTAAAAGTGTAAGAATTCTTTATTGGGCATGCCCATGTCACTTTCAAGAAGAAAGACTACAGGTAATTCTAAATTCTGTCCACCAAATTAAGCCTAGTCTTTAGCTCCCTTGCAACCTGTCCAGATGAAGCCAGATGATCTGTACGAAACTATATTTAAAGTCCAAAGCAATTGAAGTTCTCTCTTTTGATAACAGCCAGCCTATTCAACAGATTAATAGAAGAGTACATATTTTCATTAGAAAAGGAAAAGAAGCAATCACCTAATCTTCAACAAAGGAAGTAAGAACATAGAACGGAGAAAGGAAAGTCTCTTCAATAAATGGGCTTGGGAAAACTGGACAGCTATATGCAAAAGAATGAGAGCAGACCATTATCTTGCACCATACACAAAAATTAACTCAAAATGGATTAAAGACTTGAGTGTAGAAAGTGAAACCATAAAGATCCTAGAAGAAAATATAGGCACTACACTCTTTGACATTGGTCTTAGCCACATCTTTTCAAATACCATGTCTTCTCAGGTAAGGGAAACAAAAGAAAAAGTTAACAAATGGCATTACATTAGACTAAAAAGCTTCTACAAAGCAAAGGAAACCATCAACAAAGTGGAAAGACAACCCACCAAATGGGAGAAAACATTTGCAAATCATTTATCAGACAAGAGGTTGATATCCAAAGTATGTAAAGAACTCACACAACTCAACAAAAATACCAAACAACCCCATCAAAAAATGGGCAGAGGATATGAACAGACATTTTTCAAAGGAAGATATACAGAAGGGCAATAGGCACCTGAAAAGATCCTCAATATCACTAATCATTAGGGAAATGCAAATCAAAACTACAATGAGATATCACCTCACATCAGTCATAATGGCTATAATTACCAAGACCAAAAACAACAAACGTTGGAGAGGATGCGGAGAAAAGGGAATGCTCATACACTGCTGGTGGGAATGCAAACTGGTGTAGCCACTATGGGAAACAGTATGAAGATTTCTCAGAAAATTAAAAATAGAATTATCATACGACCTAGCTATCCTACTACTTGGTATTTATCCAAAGAACTTGAAATCAACAATTCAAAGAGACTTATGCACCCCTATGTTCATTGCAGCATTATTCACAATAGCCAAGATGTGGAAGCAACCCAAGTGCCCACTGACCGATGAGTGGATAAAGAAGATATGGTATGTATATATATATATATATATATATATATATATACACACAAGATATGGTATATATGTATATATATATACATATATGTGTGTGTGTATATATATATATATATACACACAATGGAATACTACTCAGGCATAAAAAAAGACAAAATCATCCCATTTGCAACAAAATGGATGGACCTTGAGGGTATTATGCTAAGCGAAATAAACCAGACTGAGAAAGACAAACACCATATGATTTCACTTATATGTGGAATATAAACAAACACATAAACAAAGAAAATAGTTCAGTGGTTACCAGGGGAAGTGGGGTGGAGGGTGGGCACAGGGGGTGAATGGGAGTACTTATGTGGTGACCATAAATGATGTACAAGAGAAGTATTACAATGATGTAAACTATCATGAATCTCAATTAAAAAAAAAGAAAAGAAAAAGCAAAAGAAGCAATCCTTTTGTTCTCATTTCACCCCCCTCCCCCCGTCCCCAGCATTCTCCAAAAATGTCCATCTTATCTGGACAGGATATCTCTTCAGCTGTAATAAATAATCAATTTGGTTCTCATAGACCACCTTAATTACATCTGTCACTTGGGGAATATCAGTGAGTGATTTTTGGGTACACTAACATTCAAATACCTTGAGAGCTGATCTTTTTGGAGAGAAAGATGAAGAATAAGATTTTGCCAAATACAGTACCAAGAACATGCATATTAGAGTTCTGACAATAATAAATTTGACCTTAGTTTTGTTGTCCTATTGGTGGTGTTGATAGATAATTAGCTATAGACAAATAGCTAATAGGGTTGGGACCTAGTAAATGGGCTGGCAGCTCATTTATTATTCTAATTTTATATAGTCTCTCCCACTCTTAAAATAAGGTTCTTGAAAACCACTATGGATTGGGAATTGAAGGTTGAGTATGTTGTAGAGAAAAAAACAGGATTGGGAGTCAGAAATAATATGAATATGAAAGTCTACGTTAATAGGTTTACGCTCAATAAAACAAAAATTTTAAAAAGGAATCATATCCTTCCATGTGCGAGAACTTTTCAAGGAATTCCTCTGTGGCAGTGTATAAAATACACTATAAAGTTATTTTATATAGCTTTATTATATTTTATAAAGCTATTTTATTTTTGGAAATAATAAATATACTAGCGATCTTGCTTTCTTCCTCCCTCCAAATGTCGGTACTGTTAGAAGTTTATGACTAGGATGATGTTGTTGCTATCTTCTTCAAATCTTCTCAGATTCTGCTTTTTGCCTTGCTGAGTCCTGACTCAGTAGTCTCTCTTACACATTTCTAGCAGTGTATCCCTCCTTTATCTTTTTCATGGCTTCCTTAAAAAACCACTACCACTAACACCACCTCCATTTTCTTTTCTAAAACATCATATGTCTCTTTTTTTCATTATCGTCATCAACAGGAGTTGTCCACATTTCCAAAAATGCTAGAAATGAGATCTTTTTCAATGCTAGAAAGTTCTGCAGGAGGAAAAAGAAAGGAAGAGAAGAAAAGTAACAGTGATAACCACCGCTGTTCTCACTATTCAGGATTATGCCAAAAACTGTAGATAGAATTACTTGACAAGAGGTAGGGATATCAAAGAAGAAATTTCAACATCAGAAGGTATATTTAAATTCCCTCTGAAACATGCTAACCTTGAAGGTCCCTTCCAACTCTATGATTCTATGAATCTATGATTAGGAATTACAAGAAATTTTATGAGCAAACAAGAGAAGAATGCTTTGAAAAAAAGCATTCACAAGTCAAACACCAAAGTTGCACTGCCCCCTTTTGGAGGCAAACATTCATAAACATTTAAGAGGATAGCATTAATTTTTAAAAATCTATAGCAATGTGGCAAAATATAGGCATTAGTTGTACCAGCCAACAACTTATTACCTAACATATTTAATTAACCCCAAGGTTAAAACAAACAAGACACTATAAATTGATGGTGGGCCAACACAAAGAATAAAACAAAACTCTTGGAGTGATGTTGAAATTGATACCACCAAATGAAAAAATACAAAAGAACTGGAATTTAGTCTAACAAAAATGATGTTTCTGCCACTGCTGAAACAGAAATTGGGTCTATGACCCGGTGTGTGTGTGTGTGTGTGTGCGTGTGTGTGTGTGTATGACAGAGAGACAGAGAGAGAGAAAGAGAAGAAGAAAGAGAACAAGAAAGAGAGAGAAAGAGAAGAGAGAAAGAAAGAATATTATTTTTGTGCACAAAAATTAAGAGGCTTTGGGGCTGGCCCGGTGGCACAGCGGTTAAGTGCACACGTTCCCCTTTGGTGGCCCGGGGTTTGCTGGTTTGGATCTCGGGTGCGGACATGGCACTGCTTGGCATGCCACGCTGTGGTAGGCGTCCCACATATAAAAAAGTAGAGGAAGACGGGCAAGATGTTAGCTCAGGGCCAGTCTTCCTCAGCAAAAAGAGGAGGATTGGCAGCAGATGTTAGATCAGGGATAATCTTCCTCAAAAAAAAAATTAAGAGGCCTTGAGCCAGCCCTGATAGCCTAGTGGTCAAAGCTCAGCACACTCCACTTTTGTGGCCCAGGTTCTATTCCTGGGTGCAGAACCACACCACTTGTCTGTCAGTAGCCATGCTGTGGTGGCAGCTCACACAGAAGAACCAGAAGGACCTACAACTAGAATATACAACTATGTAGTGGGGCTTTGGGGAGGAAGAAAAAAAAACAGAGAGAAGATTGGCAACAGATGTTAGCTCAGGGCAAATCTTTCCCAGCAAAAAAAGAGAGAGGCCTTAAAGAAGGTGCACGTAATTGGAAGCATTTTTATGGTTTCATGATAACATTTTTGGGCATTTGACACATCAAGACACTAACATCCCAAAGAAAAATACTATTATAAAAACAGATTTCATGAAGCTATCATAAATCTAGTTCAATGTCTAAAAATGTCCAGATCCAGAATATAAACCATAATGCTTATTTACATGGTGATAAAAAAGATAATAATAGTTCTAAAAGCAATTCTACTGTATTGAACTAAACAAATTACTAGAGTGTGATAGCAGCGTAAGCAGAAAATACTGAATCACAACTCAGAAAAAGTCTTTTTAAAAGATGTTCTCTTTATAAAAACAAAAGAAAATCATGTAAGTTGAAAAGTTAATAAGATATGGTAGACATTAATTAGTACTTGTTAATTAAGACTAATTTGAAAGAAAACTAATTAGAGGGAAGATATATTAAAATTAACTTACAGAAAAATTTTAAATAAATATAATTGTAAAGTATGTGCATACAGACTAAAAAGTGCTCTCTTGTAGGTATATTTCAAACAACCAGCTGCAAAATGCAGCTATAGATTATTAACATTAGTATACAAACTGCTTATAGGTGAACATCAAATTCATGCTGTAAGAATTTTTAAAGGTTCTATAATATACAGACAGTCTCCTTCCAATATTTATGGTATTGATAATTTAAAGCATAATGTTTTTATATAATGCATACTTCAGCCAAAGTGACTTCAAATTATCAAACAAAACAAAAGAAAAAAACCTCTCCAAAATTATGTGTCCTCATTACTGGCAATAAATCATCAAGGTATTATTCTAAGCTAATAGAAGAGACTTTAGCCAACATAACTGACAAAAAAGCAACAAGTAGTTGCATCTTGGGAAAAGAGTAAAAAGCTATAAAAGAAAGAAATGGAGAAAAAAATACAAAAATGAAAATTTCCTACATAACCAAATCAAATTGTACCATAATTTCCAATAGAAACAAAAAGATAGCAGGGAGAGGTGTTAGAACTCTATGAAGGAGGTAGAGAAGTCCCCACATATTAGCAGACTGAAAGAAGAAAATGACAAGCAGAGAAAATGCAAATAAATGCCTAGAACAATAGGAATATCGTCCTTAGTGATGTCTGAAAAGGAGGTTAATGTGACTAAAGTACCAAAGCTGCCAGTGCTTGAGGGAAACACTAGGCTCTGACTTTCTGCAGATTTTTGGTGCAGGAACTCATAACAGCAAAAGACACCATATTATGTGAGGAATTCTGTGAGCCAGCAGTAGTGCCTGATTTTATGATGTCTGGAAATAGCTATCTTTTACCAAAAGGGAACAATATTTCAAATCCTACCAAGAACAGCTCAGTATTACACCAACCTGCCAAACAATGAAGAGGTTTGTCAGAGAAAATAACACATTGACACAAGAATAAAATCCTTATAAAACAGAAAAGGATGTCTGGATTATACAAATTATCTCTAAGAGTAAACAAAGATGAGGTCATTACTGACTTGGTGAAAGATAACTGAGAAATCAAAAAATGAAATCCAAACTGAATTTGGATTTGCAACTGAAAAGAGCTTCTGAGTCACTCTGATTTATTAGAGATATTTTAGGTTTAGAGGATTGTCCTCTCAAGTTTCTTTTTTGAGGGTTACAAAAAATAAATGGTATCATTTTAGATCTTTCAAAGGTGACAAATCAAAAGCTAGACATATAAAATGTTAAATATTTCCAGAAATTTGTTCCATCTTCTCTATGTTTGTAATGAACTGAAATGACTATGCAGAAAAATAACCACTTGAATGTTTAAACCAAAACGTTATAGGCCCTTTTGCTCTACGTGAATGATTTAAGTCTTAATACCACCTCTCACACATGGCTTCAAAACTACTTAAAATTAATCAAATATTAAATGTTCCTTATATTGCTGGCATTCATAATGCTGTGGTTTTCTGATGGTTCCTTAGCCCTGAGAATATAGCTGTAGATAGCATTGTAGATATAGTAAGATGCATCCTATATAATATATATAATAGAGAATTTTAACATGGTACAGTAAACTGCAAGTCAGTATGTGGAAGGAAAAAGTATGGGGGGTTCATGTTCAGTAAAAACTAAATATAAAATATTTAAAAATACCTATTGATTGGCTGGTTGCAACAGAGCAACTGAAGTAAAAAATAAAATGAAATATTCAGTTATTCATATAAAGATGATAAAAACAAATAATTTCAAGGCAGTCAATATGTTGGCAATAGATGCCTCTCTACTGGATTGAATCAGATAAAATTGTCCTTTTTATTATTCAAAAAAGGCTGAATAATGGTAATTTCATATGGTTCAAACCAAATGCATTAGTTAACATAGTTCATTTAATTCCATGAAATTGCAATACAAACCAAAAAACAATGTATTCATTGCCTAAAATTTGTATTTCAAATAACTTTTCTACCACATAAAAACCGTGAAAGAGGAATAAATACTATCAGTGACGTGTCTTGCTCCCAGATTATGAAATTAAGAGATAAGGTTTTTACCAAACTTGAACATACACTATGTAGACAATGAGGTAAAAATCATCATTGTTTTATTCTTCTTGGATGTGGATGGAGAAGATGTAATAAGAGGAGAGTTATAAATGAGAACAAATTCACATTTGGAAAAAAGCAAAGCAACAAAGTCCTTTATGTTACTTACAATAGCTTAATAAATTTTTTGGCCAAACGATCATAAGCTGCGAGCTTCCACCACCAAATTATTGCAAGTTCACAATTTTTTAAAAATGGTTGACTGTAAAGGCAATCTATGTTGACTGGCAATTGATCGATCAATCAATCAATGTAACTGAAAAAGGACCATATATTTAAGTAATAGTTTAGCTGAAATCTCAAGGAAGGGATTCTCAATTATGCCTGATCCTAAAAATGTGTCTGAAAAAAACACAATATAAAAAAAAATTAATAGCGCATTTAAAATTTTATATACCCTAATTATAACATTAGGTATACCATAATTACCTATTCAGATATATCTAATATTTGGTCAGAATGAATAGTGTGGCTATATCAGTTGTTAAAATACTAAATAGTAGAAGACTTTCCTGGTTGTTGGAAAATAGCCACTGCTTCAACCTCTCCACATGTCCCCTTCTCTAGGGACCCCTCCCCACCAAGACTTCTCCAAATTCTAATCCCTAAGGAGATAACATCTGGCAGAGCAGGGGCCCTCCAAGACCCTGGCATCCACTCTGATTTGTTGGTGCCTGCACCATACCAAGTGTTATATATTTTGAATCTCTCCTCTGTTAATAAGACAGGAATAGTAGCAGAAGCTTTGAGTTTGGAGTCAGACTGACTATAATACAGCAGCTCTGCTACCTAGATAATCACTGGATCTTTCTGAAATTCTAACCTCCTCTTTTGAAATGGAGTTATTACTAGCTACCTAGTAGGGTTGACAGTGGATTATATGAAATGACATAAAGTACTTATTAGCACAAGGTAGACATACCATTTACTTTCCCCTCCTCTTCCTAGAAACATAGTAACTACTACATGGAAAAAAAAAAGCAAAAACTGCAGTCTTTTACTCACAAAAGGGTCATGTTTCAAACATTTTTAAAGTCAGTAGTCTGGTACTTAGAATGCATTTTCCCCATAATAATTATTATATAAAAGTATTTACATATTTCAACAATTTTATAATTTCCAATTTTATCAATAATGTACTGTTCTCATACATGAAAAAAAATTTATTGAGCATTCGTATATGGTAGGCACTATTCCAAGAATTTTACATTTAAATTATTTAATCCTCAAAACGACCTTATGGAACAGTATGCTTTTATCATGCCCACTTAACAAAAAAGGAAATCAAGGAAAAGAGGTGATAACATGCTCCAGGTTACATTAGGTAGTAAGTGACGGAGCCAGGATTGGACCTAGGCAATTAGGCTCAAGGGCCTATGTTCCGAACCACTATACTACACTGTCTTTGGAGTTATTTGAACCATAAAACATATAGAGATTTACAAAAATTAAATATTGAGAAAAAATACACAAATGTGATATAAACAAAACTGGTCAAATTGAATAAAAGAAGAAAAAAGTATACTGAACTTATCTTGCATGTTGGTGGCTTGAGGAAAGGCAAGCTGAGGTAGACTTGTGATGAGACTTGTGGAGATATAAAGTGGTCTATACGGTCAAAGGCTTTAAATGCTGCTAATGTTGGTTCTTTTTTTTATTGAGGTAAAATTGGTATGTAACACTATGTAAGTTTCAGGTGTACAACATTATAATTTGACATCTGTATACGCTACAAAGTGATCACCACCAAAAGTCTACCATCCATAACAACACAATTGACCCCCTTCACCCATTTTGCCCACCCCTAAGCCTGATAACCACCAATCTGTTCTCCGTATAGATGAAGCTATATATAAAAAACCCTGAAGACTCCACCAAAGAACAGCTAGAATTAGGAAATGAATTTAGTAAAGTTGCAGAGTACAAAATCAAGTTACAGAAATTTGTGGCATTTCTATACACTAATAACAAACTTTCAGAAACAGAAATTAAGAAAACAAGCCCATTTACAATTGTATCAAAAAGAATAAAATACCCAGGAATAAATTTAACTAAGGAGGTGAAAGACCTGCACACTGAAAACTGTAAGACACTGATGAAAGAAACTGAAGAAACACAATAAATGGAAGGATATTCTGTGCTCATGGATTGGAATAATTAATATTGTTAAAATGTAAAAAATTAAAATTGTTAAATGTTATACCCTTGAGACTCCTGTGAATGCTCTGTGACCATTTCTGGCTTTGAAAGATTGCTTTTTAAATTCAGTTTTTGGTGTGCTAAAATGATTTCCATCTAACGCTCTTAGTATTTTTAGATTGCTTTTTCTTTTTTTTTTTGAGGAAGATTAGCCCTGAGCTAACTACTGCCACTCCTCCTCTTTTTGCTGAGGAAGACTGGCCCTGAGCTAACATCCATGCCCATCTTCCTCTACTTTATACGTGGGACGCCTACCACAGCATGGTGTGCCAAGCAGTGCCATGTCCACACCCAGGATCTGAACCCCGGGCCGCCGAGAAGCGGAATGTGTGAACTTAACTGCTGCGCCACCAGGCCGGCCCCACTTTTAATATTTTCATTTAGGTATTTTATTACATTTTACTTCTACTAACGTATCAAAGTTGCTGTTAAGTATTTTATTCGTTTATTTGACATATTAAGTGTTCTAAATACTAGTTTTCAGTGTCTTAGGATCTTAATACTTTCCTACTTTATTTTCAATTCTTTAGCATTTTTAGGTACCCCTAAACATTTATATTTGAGCATTTTTACTGTATTAATGTTTTAGTTTAGACTATAGGTCTTGGTAAATTTTTTGTTAGAATTATATTCAATTTTTGGTTAAAAAGAATTTTTTCCTAACTCTGGAAGTAAGGTGATAAAAGGTGACCACGTTAAGATTCTTTTAACTACATAAGTTTGCTAATTTTTACCGGTATTTGATGGCTAATAATTTTAATAGTTTTCGGTCACAGAAAAATGGAAAGGAATCTATAATACTAAATATTCCCAGTCCCAAAAAAATTCAAATAGATCACCTTTTTAAACTATTCTAAACAACTATCATAACAGTATAAAATAAATAATACCAACCGAAATGGCAAGGATTCTCATCGTTGCGTTTGTTAGATAGCTGTCTTAGTCGGGTTTCCAAGGAAATAGACTCTGAGACTAAGACTGAGTATACATAATTTATTTGGGAGGTTCAGAGTAACCGGCAGGGGAGTGGAGAAGGTGATAAGAAAAGGGCAGGCAGCTAATACACGTTACATCATTAAGCTAGTAATCATAGAAGCCAACTGAAACTTAATCTCATGGGGGACACTCTGGCAAATGGTGTAAGACAGATGTCTCAGAATTGTCTAAGCCAAGGCCAAGGAAGCTGAAACCTGTCAGTCATTGCTTAAGGTCTTTTCCCGGTGCTTCCAGCAACTCAAAGGCAGTCCTATGGTTTAGATGCAGGTGCTGGCCTTTCAAAGGTGGATGTGCACAAAATGGTGAGGGGCAACAAGAGCATATGGACAGAGAAGCACATTATCTATTACATTAGCAAGACCAGTAAGCACCCCCTAATTACCACAGTGATCATTCCAACAAAGTAAATTTAGCCTTGAATATTGGTGAAATTTTGGCAGAACAGTTTTACCCGGAAGCTGAGAGTATGCCGACAAAATCTAGGTATTACTAACAATAAGCCAGTTTGTAACTTCTCAATTCAAAATGCTAACAAAATAAAAGCCTGGTACTAAGACACTAGGAAATATATATAAGCTCAAGGAATAATGTCAGCCTATGATTTATTCTTTCAAGGAATAATCCTTACGATCCTTACAGATTCCTATGATGTCCCAAACTATAGCAAGGACAAAGACCTACCAGAATAAGGGACGTGAAGGATCATCCTAAATAATCAGTCTGGCTGTTTCCCTAGTAAATGGCTACATTCCCACAGCAACGTGAAGACACATGCTATGAAAAAACAAACTATGGATTAAAGTCATTTGGAGGATCTACAAATTCTTTTTCCAAGAAGACCACACTTCCCTGACCCAAGTAAAATTTCTCTGATTCGGTTTTGAATTATTCCTCACTTTTAAAGTCTTTCCTGGTCCCTCTCACTATTTGTCTGACTTGAATCCTTGGGTCTCTTTCTTTTGGAGTATTCCATAGCCTTTATGTTTCCTGGGGTCAGGTGATAGTGCTGACAGGAGGTCTCAGGTCCAGGTCCCAGCCTCACCATAATGCCAGAGCTCCTTTGGTGAATGAGATGCCAAGTCTAATGGATTATTATTTCTGGATCTTTGCTCTGCTCAATGACTCACTCTGGATTAGAGTTTACAGACAACTGGAAAGCTAAAACTGACTGAGCCCTGTGGACCAGACAGGGACTTGCTATGGTTACATACTGCCCATTGATGCTGGTTTATTACAGAGTAATGATCTTTTGAAAGTTAACATCAGTGAAAAAGCTAAGTGTATGTAAACTATATATCTGTACCAGGACCAATATTTGTAGCTGTGAAACTGATTTGTAGCTGTGATTATTTTTTGCAAAGAATAGGGAAAAAAAGGTGGAAAGCAAGTGTGTATGAAAGTGAAGAAATGACATTTCCCCTTAAACTGTACTATGCTACAAATCATACTATTTCCAGTAATTATGCATGCATTTACTTCCTTTGAATTATACTTTCACAACATAGTTGCCAAGCATTGGTCTATTTCTACTGCAGAGAGTAGGGCCCCAGAATTTGTCAGGGCCCCTCTGCTATTACTCTGTGGGTTCCGTGGTGGTCAGACTTACTTTTAAAGTGTCTATGCATTGGGAGGGTATTTTAGGGGTGGAGAAGTAGCAGGAAAGGAGAATAGTAAGAGATTCACCCAAGAAAAACATTTTTCTTTCTCAAAATGAAGAAGTCTGATAAAGAAGTATAACGCGTAAAGCAGTAAACACTTAGGAAAAAAGAATTAAATTGAATTTTGTATATTTTAAAAGACTAGTAATATAAAATTAAACACTATTAATAACTCGAGTAAAACAACCATTTTATGATTTCTTACCATCTCAAATTTTAATGATCAGAATAATAGAAATTTACAGCTGGAAGGAACCTTAGCAATCCCCTAGACCTTGCCCTCATTTTCAAGAAGAGAAAACAGAACTAAAAGGTTGACTTGCTGAAGGTCATAGACAGTGATAAAAAGGCTAGGATTCAGGTTTCTTCATTTCCTCTTAGATGTTCTTTTTACAAATAATTTAAAAATATTATTAACATAGGTTTTTTTTTTTCAATTTGCAGATCTTTTCATTTGAGTTCCACAACATTGTACCTTCACATAAATAATACCTGTAGCGAGTATTATTAGCACTGCACCATCTCCCCACATGAATATATTTCAAATTTGTATATCTCTATGTACTTATAATTCATTTTCTTAGTAAGAGAATAGTTGAGAAAAGATGTTTGTATACGGCTGCATATTAAGACTATGGCTTCACAATTCTTAACATTTCCATTAAGATTATGGCTTCACAATTCTTAACATTTCCATTAACATGAAATATATATGAATACTGTAAATTTTTTTAAATTTACAGCAAGTCACAGTCTCAAAGATGGAGCTATTTACTAAAAGTCATACCTTCTAAAATTTAGCAACTTGTGGAAAGGGAGGAAGGAGACATGACATATCTTTTAAAAAATTACCCCAGCACACTAACCCAAAGTTTTTCTTCTTTTTTTCTCTGTTTTTATTATTTTTCACTCCTCACCAAAACTTCACATAAATAATACGAGAAAAGTGCTTCCATGGCTCTTCATCAATCTATAAAACGTTTTTAAGCAACAATGTAATACGACTTCATTAACGAGCCCTCTGGGTACAGAGTTTTTTTGGCTTGGACATGAAACAGGCTGAAGGAAGTTCCAGTCTTGAAAAAGCTGGCTCAGAATGAAGGCCAACATGGACATGACAGGTCTCCATAAACTAGTCTAGATCCACCTGAGGGAAAGGTCCATTTGCAACAAGAAATATAGTAGTATAATTATATTCTCACAAGTGCACAATTGTTTAATTATGTTAAGAGTGAAATAGCTTTTGGAGAAAAACTGTAACAAATTAATCCTATTTATAGCATAGCTTCTATAAGAAAATGTGTTTTAGGTTCCCATTTTGCAGGCTGACAGAACAACTTCCTCTTGCCATAGATGCCATCTACTGACATAGAGGCAACAAGGAGGCTGGAGTTAAGCCTTCCTCTCTAGAAGGAGCTCCACGGGCATAGCACAAATGCGGCATTTGTTAGGTCTTCACAAATCAGATGTTCAGAATCCAGAATGCGTAGACTCATATTCCTAGGGAACGGGACAATCTATAACGATTTAGTCACAGAAATTACAGGTTTTCAAGGGACAAAAATCAAAATATTTTTTCGCAACCTGTGGAAACCCGATCTGGATTCAACTAACACTAAGTTTCTAGCTTATGCTATACGCTTTCCCAAACAAAATGTGCTTTAATCATCATCGAAATCTTAGGGTATAGGTGATATCCTCATTTAGCAGATGAGAAAACTAAGAGACTAAGAGAGGCCAGAGCTCTGGTCCTGGATTGGAAAACTGCGGAGCTGAACCCAACTCCAGTGCTCTATTCCATTTTTCCACATTGCTTTGTGATACCTCTGATAATGACTTACAGTTGTGTCAACATTAAGATTCTAAAATTATTTGTCTCTGTTTTATTACTAAGTGATCAAGGTAGCTTATAAAATATTAGTACCATATATTAAAATGGAAATAAGTGAGGAAGTTGAAACAAAGAAACATTTTAAGTGAGAAACGTTTAAGATTAAGACAGAGTTGTGGGAAATGAACATTTTTACATATCATTCTGATGATGGTACAGTAACATGTTAATACATAAGACCTGCTTTAGCAACATAGCGTTTTTTCAAAATATCATTACCAAAATAGAAACTGCATGGGAGGCTCAGCAAGGTTATAAGGTGTAAATTGCCTCTGGAATTCTCTTTTCTATGGGTTCCTCTCATTTCTAGTGAGGTACCTGTCAACAACCTAAAATCAGACAAGGTCTCCCTTTTCCCAGGTGACTAGGATGATGTGATCTCTGGTAACACTGCCCTAGGAACCTAGTTCCATTTCCTACGTGGTTTTTGGAGGTAGAAATGTATTCCCAATTCCAAAACAGTAAATTAGAAAAAAACAAAAAGAAAAAAAGAAAGTGTAACTGGAGGTTTGAGAGTTTTAGTTATTTCCTGTTAATGGAGCAATGCAGAAAGTATATGAGACAACTAGTGCAATGACCAAGAACATCTACACAGATGTTTCTAGCTCCTAAACATATTCATTTCTAAACACAGTATAATTCAAATCAGATCAAACTCACTTTAATAAATTATATTAACGTAATACTAAATTTTGATCATGTTATATATTATGGAAATTGGAAGGTATATTACACCTTATATATGGAAAATCAAAGGAAGAAATCATAAAAAAGTCAAACAGCTGCTAAGTATTAACACTTTCCAAAATAATACCTGTAAAATCCATTTTGAACACATCCTTTCAATTAAATATTTATTAATTAGAATCGAATCACAATTCCCTCCTGGGAAAAAGAAGAGTGTATACATTTAACAGTACAAAAAACTGCACAGTATAACAAAGTTTACAAACCTGGCGTTTATTTTATAAATGCTTTTGGATCTTGTGACATAACAAATTCCTCACTACTCTGAAGAAAGCTAACGCACTCTTCAACTGGGCTAAAGGGTAAAGTGCCAAGTGTGTCTGTCAATATTTAAAGTCACGTGTCTCTGAAATGACTGACACAATGGAAAAAGTGCAAAGGGAAAGAAGTTTAATCGCATCCCAGGTCAGTCTCATCTGCATGCTGTTCTCTTCATCAGCACATACTTTGGTTTCCTAAGAACCTGACATTCCAGGTCCTCTACTTCCAATCCTGCCACTGTAAGATCTGTACGGGGATAAAATTACACATGATGTACATTTTAAATTCTCCTCTCTGATTACCTATTTACCTATTTTCCTTCCTACTTTCCCTCTCTTTCTTGCTTCAAAGATAAAGATTAGATATGGTATTGCTTACTTCTTCCCCAAACAGACTTTGGGAATAAATAGGTACCACTAGTTTAACACTGGAATTTAAGCATTATACTAAAATATCTCTCTGAAGAAACAATAAATGCTTACCTACCAAACGTATTTCCGGTGTTGTTAATAAAACCTGGCTCTTGAAGCTACAAACAATTAACTCCTATGTAGCTATCTCTGCATATATATAATTGGATTTATGCTTGTTATTTAGACTTCCATTTTGTTAGAAGATAACTGAGTCTTCTCCCTTAATTCAATACAGTAACATTTTGAAACCCTACCATGTGCAAGGCAGGTTTTAGGTGCTTCTGCGCATTTTAAGGAAAACAAAGAGTTGGAGATACCAAATACACACAAATCACCATAAAAGCAGAAGTACAGATAAAATGCCATGCAAGCTAAGAGGAAGGAGAGAGTAATAACTCCTTTATAATTCTTAAAGAAGTGACATAAAGCAAATTAAATTATGGTGGACTGAGATTCAAAATCCAATATTAAGGAGCTTAGACACAAGTCTATCCCTAATTATAACTTGCAACAAAAAAACGCATAAATTCTTTGTGCTTATCCTTCTCAAAGAAATCTCCTACAATAGATGCTATGTCTTGGAATGATCCCATTCAATAGCTTCTTGTCATATTTCACATGACCTCTGAAAATGATATCACCTCTAGGAAGCTCTCTCACCTGATCCCAACAACTATGGTTGTTCTCTATAGCATGTAATGACTACACTACCCACATTATTTACTGTAATATCAGTGTACATTTAGAGAACTACCTTAAACTTTGGCGACTTACTTTGTATCAGTCACTATGCTGAATTGCTTTACTCATATTTATTCTCTTGTTCCTCACAACAACCCTACATGATACTTAACAAAATTTCATGTGTCAAGAAACTAAGGTTTAGACAAATTAAGTCACATGCTCAAAGTAACAAAATTAATAAGTTGCAGTTAGGAATTCTAGTTCCAGAGCCCATACTAACAATTAATAAGAAATACTACCTTGTTTAACATTTTTATAAATGTTATATTAAAAACTCTTGGATATGAAAGTCTGAGATATGACAACTCTATTTGCTTTATGTATAACATGGGACAATTGTACACCAAAATTATCTTAACACTTCTAATTTAGAAACACATTTAGAACACAATTTATTTGCAGACAGAAGACTGATATATTTGAGGCTTTGTGGTGCTGATGTCCAGTTTGGCACAGAAAAATAAAAGCTATGATGTATAGTAGAAAAACCATGGATTTGGAAGCAGGATACTAGTATTTGAGATTTAGTTTACTACCTGTGTAACCAGAGCATGTCAGTGGACTTTGTTTTCGCATCTGTAAAGTGGGTATATGAACAGTTTTTACATTGCAATGTTTCCATGAAGATTACATGACATGATGGATGTGAATGTATCTAGCATATCGTTGGGAAAATGGCAAATATTCAATAAATTTGATGTTCTAAGCTAGCCCACCAAATCTTATTTAACCTATTCACAGCTACAAGACAGCATAAAGTGCCAAGTACAAACTCTGAGTTCAGAATGTTAATACTATTATCTCTTATCATGGCTTTATACCATGATTAAGGCATGGTGAAGGCTCTGAGTATAATGAACAGACCACTGATAAAATCAGAGTCCCCTTGGCCAAAGGTCTTAACATAGATACAACTGCAAGAGACTATAGTGGAAAATCTGCATTTAAACCCTTGGGACTAGGGCTTCATGTGTTTAAAGAAGCTCAAGGAACACTTATAATTTTCTTCCAATCTTTTTCTTAGTATGCTTGTTTAACAAAACTGTCAAAACTGCATAATTGTGTATTCAATGCTCTTCATTTGACAATTCTCTTGAGCATTTCCCCAATTCATTAAAAATCCTTTACAAATATTATTTGCAATGGCTACACAGTAGTCTAGCATATGAATGTACCATGTATAATTACTCCCTTTCAATTAAACAGTGATGTTGTTTATAAATTTTTGCTATTATAAATAATGCTGAACTGAACACCACTATTCATTAACATTTGTATATTATGTCCTTAGGATAAATATTTAAAAAAATAATTTATTGAGACAGTGACATCAGCAACATGGTGGAGTGAGCAGTTCCCTTTGTCTCTCTCTCTTAGAACTACAACTAAATGGACATTCATTGATCACCAGATGATACCCACACAGCACCTCAGGATGTCTGAGACTTGTGCTGCTATACATTGAAAGGTGGATGAACTGCCCCTGGGGAGGTAGTGGAGATAGGTGAGAACTCTCCAGCCCCCAAGCAGCGCAGTATCTGTGAGTGACTATTCTCCTGGCTGAAGTGTGAATAGCACCACTGCAGCCCTGAGGGTAGGTGTACACCTTGGCATGACTGTGGCAACAGGTGACAGCAGCCCTGAAGCCCCCATGATTGCTCTTTGGTCCAGTGGGAAAGCCCACAGTCCCACAGCAGTCCTAGGGAGTGACTTGCACTCAGTGGGGAGGCCTCGCCCACCAAGTACATAGGCTGGTGTGACCTAGGAGCAGATGGTGGCAGAGCTGCGAGTCCAGGCAAACAAGCCCCTGGCTGCCTAGAAAGTCATTACACTACCGCAGTCCTGAGGGAGGAGCTCACCTGAGCGGGTCTATAGGAGCAGGTGGCAGCAGCTTGGAGTCCCCCTGTGACTTTTCCCACAGTTGGTGGGAGTCCACACAGGGCCACTGCAATCCCAAGGAGTGGCCCAAGCTTGGACAGGCACAGCTGACAGGGACCCTGGTGGGCACAGATTACACAACTTCTGCACCCTCCCCCCAGTGACAGCAAGTGGAAGCTCCAAACAAATTCTGTCTCTATGCGGAGGCACAAATCCATGCTGTCAAACAGAATGAAAAGATATATGAAATCTCCATAACAGAAGGAAAATGACGAGCACCCAAAAATCAGTCCTGAAGACACAGAAATGTATAACCTAAATAACAAAGAAATCCAAATAGCTATCATTAAAAAACTCAACGAGTTAAAAGAGAATACAGATAGACAATTCAACAAGTTCAGGAGTTACTTCACAAAAGAGCTTGAAACTATAAAGAAGAACCAATCAGAAATGTTGGAGACAAAAAACCCCACAATGGATGACATTAAGAAAAATCTGGACTCACTGAACAGTAGAGCTGATATTATGGAGGAAAGAATTAGCAGTCTGGAGGACAGAAATATAGAAATGATTCAGAGAGAGGTAGAAAGAGAACTAAGACTAAAAAGAAATGAAGAAACTCTCTGAGAAATATCCGACTTTATTAGGAAATGCAACATAAGGATTACAAGTATCCAAGAGGAAGAAGAGAGGAAGAATGGAGCAGAAAGCTTGTTCAAAGAAATAATAGCTTTCTCAAACCTAGGGAAGAAGCTGAAAATCTATGTGACAGAGGTCAATAGATCTCTAAACTGTATCAATGTAAAAAAGACCAACTCCAAGGCATATAGCAGTGAAACTGGCAAAAGTCAATGATAAAGAAAAAATATTAAAGGCAGCAAGGCAGAAGAAAATAACCTAGAAAGGAACCTCTATCAGGCTGTCAGTGGATTTCTCAGCAGAAATCTTATAGGCTAGAAGAGAGTGGAATGATATTTTCAAAATTCTGAAAGATAAAACTTTCAGCCAAGAATACTCTATCCAGTGAAAATATCCTTCAAATATGATGGAGAAATAAAATCTTTCCCAGACAAACAAAAGTTAAGGCAGTTCATTGCCACAAGAACTACTCCTACAAGAAATCCTGAAGAGGGCCCTAATACCTGAAAAATAAACCAAAAAACAAAAAACTCAAAAACAAAGGGGTTACAAAACCCTGAGTAAGGAGATGAGTAAAATCAGAAAGATCAGTTCTCCATCAGAACAGGTTAGCAAATGCTTAATTATAACATTAAAGATAAAGAGAAGGAAAACGGGGCCAGCTTGGTGGTGCAGTGGTTAAGTTCGCACATTCTGGTTCTGTGGCCTGGGGTTCGCTGGTTTGGATCCCCGGTGTGGACATGGCACTGCTTGGCAAGCCATGCTGTGGTAGGCATCCCACATATAAAGTGGAGGAAGATGGGCATGGATGTTAGCTCAGGGCCAGTCTTCCTTAGCAAAAAGAGGAGGATTGGCAGCAGATGTTAGCTCAGGGCTAATCTTCCTCAAAAAAAAAAAAAAAAAAGAAGAAGAAGAAGAAAAACAACAACAAAAAATATAATCTTGTTATTTTAACCATCAACTCACAACACAAGATGAAATAAGATGTGACAATAACAACTTAGAATGGGGAATAGGAAAGGGATGGATCTGGCTTAGTCTAAGGAAATAAGAGGGTACCAGAAAATGGACTATCTGTGAGATTTTTTTATACAAACTAGATGGTAACCAATAAACAAATAATTAGAACAGAGACACAGATGACAAATAAGGAGAAAAGTAGCATAGAAAACTACCTAACTGAATTGGTAGTCCAAAATACATGGGACAAGAAACAAGGGAAATGCAGGAGAACTGGAAAACAAGTGATAAAATGGTAGCATCAGGCCCTCACACATCAGTAATTACTCTAAATGTAAATGGATGGAATTCTCCAAACAAAAGACACAGAGTGGCAGGGTGGACTAAAAAACAAAACCCAACAATATACTGCCTCCAGGAAACACATCTCAGCCCTAAAGACAAACACAAAGCTTGGAAAACGATACTCCAACTTAATGGAGAACGAAAGAAGGCAGGTGTTGCCATACTTATATCAGACAAAGCAGACTTCAAGAGAAAATAGGTAAAGAGAGACAAAGAGGGCCAGTATACAATGAGAAAAGGGACACTCCATGAAGAAGACGGTACACTAATACTTATGCACCCAACACTGGAGCACCAAAGTACATAAAGCAATTATTAACAAACCTAAAAGGAGATAACAACAACACAATAATAGTAGGAGACCTCAACACCCCATTTACACCAATGGATAGATCATCTAGATAGAAAGTCAAAAAGGAAATTGTAGAATTAAATGAAAAACTAGACCAGATGCACTTAATAGATATATATAGAGAACAGTCCCTCCAAAAACAGCAGGTTACACATTCTTCTCAAGTGTACATGGAACTTTCCCAAAGATAGACCCTATGTTGGGAAACAAGGCAAGCCTCAATAAATTTAAGAAGATTTAAATAATATGAGGCATTTCTTCTGACCATAAGGCTGTGAAACTAGAATTCAACTACAAGAAAAAAGCTGGGAAAGGGGCAAAGATGTGGAGATTAAACAACATGCTACGAACAACCACTGGATCACTGAAGAAATTAAAAGAGAAATCAAAAATTATCTGGAGACAAATGAAAATGAAAACACACCATACAAACTCACTTGGGATACAGCAAAAGAGGTTGTAAGAGAGAAATTCATTGCAATATAGGGGTGAAGTGGTGTACCTACAACATGACTAATAATGATGTACAACTGTAATTTCACAAGGATGTTAACTTTCATAACCTTAATAAAAAAATAAAAAAAAATTTACTTGCCATGTATTTTTCTTCTTTTCAGAACTGTCTACAGTGATAATTCTGAGATGTTATTCCATGAGGCATCTGCAGTAGTTTTTATGGTGGATGCTTTAAAGCTTTCTATGTAAGGGACACCAGGGCTTGTGCTGGCTGAGGATGAACTTGAGACTGTTCGAGGTCTCTGGAAGTGCCAGGAAGGCTAGTTTTGTGTTTTGGGATACTTAAATACCCATACTGGTGAAATCATTCCAGCGCCTACGATAAAACACTAGGCCTTTTAAAAATAGTAACCAGAAATGGAAATTTTAAAGTATTATAAAAAAAAAGAACAAATATTTAATTCAAATAATATGTAAAAAATGATTTAAATATTTAATGGTAATCATATCAGTCTATATGACTAAGAGCAAAGGTATTCTAAAAATCATAAAAACAATAATAATGCATAAAGTATGATAGGGAAATTTCTGCAAAGTTTTAAAAGTCAGAACTAAAGATACTGCTAAATAAAGAATGCAATGCCTTCCGATTCTTTAAAAAGATACAGCTCAGATTCATACATCAAATTGATTTGGGCAGGACAGTCTCTGAGAAAAGTCTGTGATTCCTCTGCTAAGATGTGCTGAGCACCATCACAATGCTGTGATTTAAATGAGCTATAAATTAATACTCTTTCCTGTAAATAATTCTCATTGCTTTTTGGTCAAAATTAACTGAGCCTTTGTTTATATTAATTAAATTCACTAAACATTTATTAACTGCAGCTAAGTGCCAGGCACTATGTTAGGGACCAAGGATACATAGACAAAAACAAAAAACCAATAGACCCTCAAGGAGCTCACACTAGTGGAGAAGTTTAACATATAAACAAACTGTTACAGATTGAGACAACTGCAATGAAAAGTTCACACAGAATTGGGCAGAGGCACAGAAGAAATGATTAGCTTAATTTGAGTTTTCAGGGAAAGATTCTTATAGAAGATGACATCTGAGATTAAGTTTGAAGATAAAAATGAATTCATGAGATTGGCAAGGGCCAATGAGCACACCAAGCATTTGGTCAGGTACGGAAACTTGAAATTTCTCCCTTCTGTGGGCTAATTATAAGCTGTTCTGCATTACTAAGTGTCTAAAGGTAAGAGTGGAACCTGTGGGAGCTGATCCTGAAGAGGCAAAAGCCAGATTAAAAAACATCGTGTGCTTTGTTGACAGAGCTTGAATTCAACCAAAAGCCAACAGGGCATCATTGGTGGGTTTTAATTCTGGGAGATACATTATTATATTCAAGTTTTAAAACCGAACACTTTAATAGATCCTGAAAATACCATGCACGATCTGGCTCCTTTGTACCTGTCCAGCTTGATTTTGAGCCACTCTCCGCAGTCCTCTCTATGGCGACAATAAACTGCATTCCATTCCATTTTCTGGGCATTTGCACAAGCGTTCGTCGCTTGGAAACTTCTCTTATCTTTGAGGGCTAGATCCCACTTATCTTTCAGATCTAAACAGGAAGATAATTTATCCTGGAAAGCTTGTGCTCACCTTCATAAACCCACCCGCCATGTGCTACTACCAGTGCTTGCACGTCCCTTCTCAAAGTGCTTATTACATTGTCATGTTCCCTATATGCCTGTATGATTTTCTCTCTAGTAACCGTGAATTTTGTAAGCACAATGATCATATCTAGCTTGATGACCATTATATCCACAATACCTAGGGCAGGACCCAGAACACAGAAGTTGTTCAAAAAATATCTCTTGAATGAGTGCTGAATATGAAGTTTGAGGCAAGCAGCAGATCAGTTGGGTGACCAATGATAAGGGCCTAAGGCAAAGGCAGTGAGAATAAAAAAGACAGACAGGAGAGTAATATAGGAGTTGGAATCAATAAAACTTGGTGACTTACTAGATGTAAGAGAAGGAAAGGAGAATGATAGAGGCATAGTTCCCAATTTTTAAGGAAATCGGTAGATAGGACCAACACAATCATGTTCCCTATAACTCTCTGACTTCTTTCCTACTGCTCTCCCTCTCACACAAGCCAGACACAACGGCCGCCTCATTGTTTTCCCAAAATGTCAGGCACACTGTTATCTCAGCGCGCAGTGTCCATTTCCTCATCCTGGAATAATCTTCCACCAGATAGCCACATAGCTTGCTCCCTCACCTCCTCAGATCTTTGTGCAAATAGCACCTTTTCAGTGATGACTTTTCCAAGCATCCTCCTTAGAACTGCAACACTGTGGGGTAAAGATTTGTCAATTTGATTACTTCACTACCATATCTTCAGCGCCCAGAACATAGCAGGCACTCAATAAATGTTTAATTAATTAATAATTGAATGAACAGTGTTGCCCATATGGGCATAGAGATGGGGAAAAAAAGTATGTAGAAGATGGATTACAAGTTCATTTTTAGATACGCTCAGTTAGAAGATGTCCCTGGGATATCCAACTGGTGCTCAGGGAAAAGTACATGAAGCATATGATACCCAGAGACAATGTGTAGAGGAAAATGCAAATTTTAAAAACCTGTTGAAATTGGGAAACACCAACATTTAAGGAGTGGGCAAAGGAAGAAGAGCAAGCATATTAGTCAGAAAAGGAATAACCAAAGGGGTGGGAATGATGCTGGAAAAGGAGAAAAGAGAATTTCAATATGTTCAGCAGTATCACATATAACAGAAACTAAAATAAAGGAAGAGAAGGACTCATAGGATTTCACAATTAGGTCACTGTTAACTTTAGGCAATGAAGTTTTAGAGGAGCACAAAATAACCTCAAGAATAACCACCACTTATTGAGCATCTACTTATATGCTATGAAAGGTGCTTGGTGCTTAAAATATATTGTCTCTAATCCTTCCAATCATACTGCCAGGTAGCCATGCTATTATCTATATTTTCGGGAAGAAACTTAGGCTCAGAGAGGTTAAATGGCTCTTGGCTATAAATAACAAGTGAAAGAGCTAAGGTTTGAGTTGTAATAAAAATATACTTAAAAATATTTTGTTCATTTGACATTCTTGATATAAATTCCACAAAATTAATTTTCCAGGTAATTAGTTTTCCAAGTACAAAAAGTTTGTCACTTTAAGCATCAATACTCACAATTTTAAAGATCTTTAAAGAAATTTTTAAAAGTCTTTTACTTGGCAAGTCAAGAATGCCATTATGAATATCAATTGCTACATTTATGCCTTTGGGAACTCCTGAGTTGTCCAGAGTTTTTACTTTTATGATGAAAGGCACTACAATGATTTATTTTTTGAATATCCGTGTCTTCATTTTATAATTTTTCTGCCTATGAGCCAGAACCATGCTAAGTGCTATACAAATATTATCTCAGGTAATCCTCACCACGACCTTACGATTTAAGTTCTATTATCAGAAATAAGGGGCATAGAGAGGTTAAATAACTTGTCCAATGTCACACAGGCTGGCAGAGGTTCTAGGTCTCTGAGCCTCCAACTCCAAAGCTCACATTCTTAATTCTGACTCAGCTGTTTCACAGGCTGATTTTCCAATGAAGTCTGAGTCACTTTGCAGATAGTCCTGATTTCCAGATAAACAATTGCAGATAGAAAAGGTATTGCCTTAAATGAACTCTGAGATATTAAACTTCCAGAAAATTTAATGTTAACTGACAAAAAAAAAAAAGTTAACCCCTTAGAATTTTGGACAAATTCTAACAATTTGAGAAAAAAATGGAAGGATGTAGTACATTAAGCATAACTTAACCGCCTGTTGTTAAATGTTCACTAACTCAGCAAACCTTCAGTACTTGTTAGTGCCCTGTCCTAATAGTTTAATAACTGCATTAAATTTCCTACTTGCTGCCAAACAAATTACCGCAAATTTATAGCTTAAAACAACAGAATTCATTATCTTGTTCTTCCGTAGGTTAGTAATCTTGCATGGGTCTCAATGGGCTAAAATCAAGGTGTTGGCAGAGCTGCATTCCTTTCTGGAGGCTCTGAGGCACAATCAGTTTCCTGGCCTTTTCCAGCTTCTAGAGGCTGCTCATGTTCCTTGGCTTGTGGCTCCCTTCCTCCATTTTCAAAGCCCCCTCGCACAGGTTGAGTCCTTCTCTCGTGAAATTGCTCTCACCTTTCCTGCCTTCCTCTTCCATATCTAAGGACCCTTGTGATTATACTGGGCCCACCTGGATAATCTAGGATCTCTCTATTTTAAGGTTAGTTGATTAGCAACTTTAACTCTATCTGCAACCTTAATTCCCCTTTGGCATGTAAAGCAACACATTCACAGGTTCTGTTCTGGAGATTAGAACATGGACATCTTTGTGGAGTTATTTTTCTGCCTACCACAGTAACCAAGAAAATCCTTAACTACAGCTTATTATAATCCTACTATTGAAGAACGGAAATGGAGACATGTTTTCCATGTCTTTTTCTTTACTTCTTTTACTGATAGAAGAAGGAAAGAGATACTTGGATGACTGGGAAATACTAAATTGTATTACACTATCTTGTAGGAAAATTTAGACTGAATTTTAAGTTTATCTTGCTGATCTTAAAAATAATCTGCAGATATCCTCAGTCTGGGCAACAATATTTAGCAGCATACTGCTATGGTCCTGAAAGGCACTTACTTTCTATAAAAGTAAGAGTATATTTTTGTTAGTCTTCTTCCGTTCCTTCATCCTTTGTCCTTGGAATTTACAAAAACTTTCACCCTGCCTGCACATGCGCTTTAGACTCTAAATTTACATACACAATCCAGTCTCAAGCTATTTGAATGAAAAGCATCAAAATATTAGTAATTCACCTTAAGTGTTGAGTGAGGCCTGCACTTTTCAGAGGTTTTACTGTATTTTAGAAGAGCCAGTTATCCCAACTAAGTTTTCCAGTAGTAAAAATACGCAAGGGAAATATTTTTAAGCCATGAGTGGGGAAAGCTTTAGTATCTCCTGCTTATTGCAGCTCACCTTCCTCTCTTTCTCACATTTCTTTCAGTTTCCCAGAGGGTGACTTAATCTACCCCTACTTTCATTGCATGAAGTTCCACAAGGAGGAACTGCTAAATCAAAGATGCTTAAAATAATAATTCACAAATTGTCAAATAAAGGCGAAGTGTCTCTGATATTAAGCAATAATTACCAACTAACCTTTATTACAATAGCAACAAAAAAGATAAACTGCATAGAAATAAATTTAAGACATAAGTACGATCAATATTAAAAAAAACTCTGAAACTCTACTGAGAAAACAGGACATAAATGGAATCACATACCTTGTGGTTAGAATGATGTTAATACTGGAAAGGTGACAATTCTCCCCCAAATAATACACAAATATATTTACTGCAGTGGTTCTCAAAGTATAGTGCCCTAGACCAGCAGCATCAACATCATCCTTGGAATTTAGAAATGCAAATTCCCAAGCCGTAAACAACCCAGACTTTGTGAGTCAGAAACCCTGAAGGTGAGGCCCAGCAAAGTATGTTTTAACAAGCTTTCCACATCATCCTGAATGATATAAGCAAAAATCTGAGATCATTGTTTTAATGTAATCTCAACAAAAGTAAAAACAGGATTTTTTTCCTCAAGAGGGAAACAGAACCAGACAAGCTGGTTCTAAAGGTCAGATGGAAAAATAAACATTAAAAGTTTGGCAGTAGAGAAGGGACAAATTGGCAAAGACATCAATGGAAAAGAATGAAGAGTCCAGAAATATTCTCTATACATAAAGGCATTTAGTACTTAACAAGAGTGGCATTTTAAATCAGAGGGGAATGGAGCCAAGACAATTGGTTAGCACTCACAAATAAACAACGAACCAGCCAAATAAATAAACAAATGGAACAACAAGTTTCTGGAAGAAATTATGGATAAGTTTTTAAAAACTGAGAAGAAGGAAAGGCCTTTCTAGGCAAGACATAAAACCATAGGAAGAAGACTGGAAAATTTGACTATTTAAAAAAAAATAAACAGAGAAAAAATACTGTATACTATGCCAAATGACAAATAATCAACTAGAGAAAGGAATATTTGTAATATATAAAACAGACAAAAAGTCTACTTACTCTAATTCACAAAGAGCTATTACAAATCAAAAACTCAATAAAAAAAAGAGTGAAGGATACGCAAAGAGGCACTGTTAGGGGTGGTGTGTGTGGTGGGTGGAAGAAGAAGATTTACAAATATATGAAAAGATATTACAAGAGGAGAAAATTAAAACAATGAAGAGATATTTTTCCATCTTTGAAACTGGCAAAATATATTTGATAATACAATGTGGCAAATGTAAGGAGAAACAGCATTCTCTTTTACCACAGACAGAAGTATAAACTGATGAAACATCACTGAAGAGGCAATTTAGCTACATCCATCAAAATTTAAAAACAAATACACTTTACATTTCATAGGTTGGAATACATCCTATAGTAATACCAGCACAGATTATCAAATAGATGGAAATGCAATAATGTTCACTCCAGCATTGTTTGAAATAACAGAATAGTAGACCAACCCAAATATCTGTTACTAGAAAATGTATAAATAATGGACTTTCCATCTTTGGAATACCAAACAACTACTACAATAAACTGTGATAGTTCCATGTATCAATCTGGATCAATATATAAGGTAATTACCAAATGAAAAAAAAATGGTGAAGAATAGAGTATACAGCATCTTTCTATGTACATATAAAAGGAAACATAGATCTTATCTCTATACACACACATGCTTCTGAACAGGCATGTTTATGCTTCATAAACAGGCATATGTTTATGAAGGATGCACAGTAACTGCTAACACTAGCTAATATTCTGGTTGGGATTAGGGGACTAGGTGTTTAGGGTAGAAACCTTAATTATGATACACTTTTGTTCTACTTGTACTATTTCAATTACATTTTAAAAATATAGCTCAATATTCAGAATGGTTCAGTAGAGACCCCCAAAAATAGCTTCTGGGGCTGGCCTGGTGGCATAGTGGTTAAGTTCACATGCTTCGGCAGCCCAGGATTTGCAGGTTTGGATGCAGGGTGTGGATCTATACACCACTTATCAAGGCATGCTGTGGCAGCAACGCACATACAAAGTAGAGGAAGACTGGCAGAGAGATTAGCTCAGGGACTTTCTTCCTCAAACAAAAAGAGGAAGATTGGCAAGAGATGTCAGCCCAGGGCCAATCTTCCTCACCAAAAAAAAGAAAGGGAAAAAAGTGCTTCTGCATAAAAGCAATGATAACTGTCAAAAAAAAAAAGTTTTCAAAACTCTGGAAACTAATGATAGGCTTACAATAATCCAAGGATTGTTTATTAAAGAAAATTAGCTGAATCTTGGTAAGAAGAGCAAATCTTGTGGCATTTTAATTTGCCCTAGTTCCATTCCCCTCTCAGGTTCTAGAGCAGCCTTAAAAACCAAGAGTCTTACAACTCTGGCAGCTGTAAAAACTAGTGGCCTATCAGCCACTGAAAGGATTAGGATAGGTTTAGAGCTCCCAGAAATGTCCATCCCCAGAGAACTGTTGCTATTTAATTTATCTGTAAAGCTCACTAAATGGCTCCATTTTCAGGGTACTTCATTCCACCTCAAAGCTGCCTCTGTGTAAATAGTCCTATCCCCAGGGCATTTGTTGAAGACAAATCAGTGGCAACTGTTTAACATGAAAGCTATTGGAGGTAGCTTTAACAGTCAGGGCTAACAAGAGGCTGATAAAAATAATTAAAGGGAAAATGTTTCAAAACACGTGGCTATGAAAAGCTCCACTAAATTCTTGGGGCTCCAGAGGGTCATGCACATGCACAAGGCTTTGTGTATAACCATGAAACACCTGAGAAGGCTCTAAACTCTCACCTCAGGCCAACTTTGAGGCTATGTGTAAGCAAAAAGTGCAGGCTAAGGCTAAGGCAGAGTTCTAAACTGCCTGGTGTAGCACTGATGTCACACCCCAACACATACATACAGCCTCTTGGCAAAGGCTGAGAAACTTATTAGTTCAATCTCCCATCAATCATTAGCTGACTACTAAGGTAACAGAGCAGAGATTTTAGTGGCCACACACAATAAAGAATTCAGACTTTAAGGAAAAGTCACTTTAAAAACAAATAGAAGCAACAACAAAAACAAAGAGCAACAATAAGAAACCCTGGGGAGGAGGGCATCTGACTTTCTAGAGTTGACAATATTTAAAACGTCCAGTGTCAACAGAAAAATATGAGATATGCAAACAGGAAAATATGGCCCATAAATAGGAAAAATAAATAGAAACTGTCCCTGAGGAAGCCCAAAAGTGGACTTAATAACCAAGAATTTTAAGTCCTCTATAATAAATAAGTTCAAAGAACGAAAAGAAACCATGTCTAAGAATTAAGGAAAAGTATGCAAATGGTGTCTCATCAAATAGAGAATAACAATAGAGACAGAAATCATTAAAAAAAGAATCAAACAGAAATTCTGGCATTGAAAAATATAACTGAAATGAAAAACTTCACTAATCTGAACAACATATTTGAACTTGCAGAAGAAAGAATCAGTTAATTTGAAGACAATGAACTGAAGACAAGTCAGTTGAGATTATTCAGTATAAGAAGCAAGGAGAACTAAAAAAGTTAACAGAGCCTCAGACACCTGTAGGACACCCACCAACCCAACGTAAGGAACTCAGGAGTCCCAAAAGGAGAAGAGAGAGAGAGAAAAACAAAAAGAATATCTGAAGAAATGACGACTGAAAGCTCCCCAAATATGAGTGAAAAAAGAATATTATTCTTAATTTCCAAGAAGCTCAACAAACTCAAGTATGATAAACTCAAAGAGATCCACAATCAAATACATCATAGTCAAAATGTCAAAAGAAAAAGACAAGAAATAATCTTGAAAATAGCAATACAAAATAGACCCATCATGTACAGGGGATCTTCAATAAGATTAACGGCTGACTTCTCATCAGAAACCATGGAGGTGAAATGGCATTAAGATGACATATTCAAAGTGCTGAAAGAAAAAGACTGTCAATAAAGAATCTTACATCCGGCAAAACTATTCTTTAAAAATGAAGAAGAGGGGCCAGCCCGGTGACGCAGGGGTTAAGTGCACACGTTCTGCTTCCGCAGCCTGGGGTTCATTGGTTCAGATCCTGGGGGCAGACATGGCACCGCTTGGCAAGACATGCTGTGGTAGGCGTCCTACACATAAAGTAGAGGAAAATGGGGACAGATGTTAGCTCAGGGCCAGTCTTCCTCAGCAAAAAGAGAAGGATTGGCAGCAGATGTTAGCTCAGGGCTACTCTTCCTCAAAAGAAAAAAAAAAAAGAAGAAGAAATCACGATATTTCCAGAAAAACAAAAACTGAGAGAATATTTTGCTAGGAGTTTTGCCCAAGAAATAAAGAGAATCCTTCAGGGTACACTAGACAATAATTGACCTCTACATAAAGAAACAAAGAGCATCAGTAAAGGTAATTACATAGGTAAACATAAAAGACAGTATAAATATATTTTTCATTGTAAATCTTTTCTTCTCCTATATGATTTAAATAGAGACAACTGCATAATTTTAAAACTGTGTTGATGGATTTATACTGTATAAAAATATAATGTATATGGCAATAATACTAGGAAGTAAAAAGAAGGGAATAGAACTATACTGAAGCAAAGGTTTCGTAATTAAGTTGGTATTAATCTAAACTAGATTTTCTGTTAAGATGATAATTACAATCACCAGGGCAACCAATAAGAAAATAACTGTAAAACATAGTGAAAGAAATAACAAGGGCAGGAATGCAGCACTGGTTGGCCAGGTGGTAGGGGTGCTGAATTTGCATGACAAATGTGGGGAGAAAGTGACAAGTACCCGTAGTGCATTTGTGGAGAGATAAGAGCACAGAGACACAGGAACACCAAAAGTGGAAGGAAATGATGCAGCACTCCAGGTGTGTTCAGCAGAGGAGGAGACCTAGCTGGAGGACCAGATGGAATGGATTAGCTGCTGGGGGGCAGAGCTTGCCAACCAGAGAAGAGTTTCAACTCACACATCCTTTTCTGAGGGGTGAAAGTACCAGAGGAGCAGGGCCTTTCATTTATTAAATCGCATCATACAAATGAGATGGATAGACAGGCCAATCCAAGGGTCCAGGGAAGTATGTATCATAGGCACCATGCAGCTGAGGTGTACTTTGGGTAGTTCCATTTATTTGCATAATAAATATAAGCAAATAATTTGAACAAAGATAGCCTGGAATGACCTATTTATCAAACGATTGGCAACCAATGACTAAGATGGACATTTAATTTTATAACCTATAATTTTCGTGAATATATTTGCATATCTGAAAAAAGAGACAACAAAGGAATTAAAATTGTACACTAAAAAAACATCTAGCAAACACAAAAGAAGGAAATAATGAAGGAATAGAGCAGGGAAAAAGACTTAACAAACACAGACAGCAAACAGCAAAATGGCAGATGTAATTCTTACCCAATCAGAAATTACATTAAATGTAAATAGAATTAACACTCCAATCAAAAGTCAGATTCACAAAATGGATTAAAAAAATGATCCAAATATATATTGTCCATAAGAGATACACTTTAGAGTCAAAGACAGAAACAGGTTGAAAATAAAAAGGATGAAAAAAATATGCCACATAAACAGTAACTAAAAGAGAGCTGGAGTAGATACACTAATATCAGACAAAATAGACTTGAAGACAAAATTTTTGCTAAAGACAAAGGAGGACATTTTATAATGATAAAAGAGTCAATCCATCAGAAAGACATAACTATTGTAAACACATATGTACCTAATGAAAATGCCCCAAAATACTTGAAGCAAAAACTCACAGAATTGAAGGGAAAACATAGACAAGTGAACAATAATAACCAGAAATCTCAGTATTCCATTTTCAATAATGGACAGAATAACCAGGTGGAAGATCAACAGGGAAACAGAAGACTCAAACAGTACTAAAAATGAACTGGACCCAACAGAGATCTATAGAACACTCCATCCAACAACAGCAGAATATCATTTTTCTCTAGTGCACATGGAAATTCACAAATATGTGGAAATTAAGTGACATTCCTAAAAAGTCAATGAGTCAGATAAGATATCACAAGAGAATTAGGAAATATTTTAAATGAATAAAAATGTAAACACAATATACCAAAACTAATGGGATTCAGCTAAAGTAGTACTTAGAGGGAAATTTATAGCTGTAAATGCCTATATTAAAAACACAAAAAAGATCTCAACTCAAATCAGGAATAAAAGAGGGATATCACTACCAACCTTACAGAAATAAGAATTATAAGGGAATACTATAAACAACTGTATGTCAAGAAATTAGATAATTTAGGTAAAATGGACATTCATCAAAAGGCTGTTTGTTGTTGCTTTTAAATATTTGTGTATTATAAGTTCTGCAAAGTGTCAAATCAACATACAATTGACTCTTGCTTTCACAAAAAGTATGATTTGTAATTTTAAATTGAGTTTATTTTACCAAAGTAATACATGCATGTAGTTCATGAAGTAAAATAATACTGAAAGGCTTATAGTGAAAAATGGCATCCTTTTGCCTCATCCTTCTCTACTCTCTCTATGTCCCCAGAGGAAATGGTCCTCAACTGTTCTGACTTTT
Organism: Equus przewalskii; assembly: GCF_037783145.1. Lineage (NCBI taxonomy): Eukaryota > Metazoa > Chordata > Mammalia > Perissodactyla > Equidae > Equus > Equus przewalskii. The sequence goes on along the minus strand of NC_091847.1, from coordinate 30,259,750 downwards.
TCCTCTGGGATTAACATATATATTTCTAACTGATATTCTTATACTTCTATTTCTTCATTTAACAATTTTAAATACTATTGGTTGATTCTCAATCATATATGAAGACTTAACTCTTCCATATCCTTATCCTGCATTTCTACCCATCTCTGATGACAAAATAATGTTATAATTTTAGGTTAAATAGCCAATGTCTACATCATCATGACTCGTAAATACTGTAGGCAAAGAAGTGAACTAGGATCATGCCTATTATTTCTCGTAGAGTTAATATAATTGCTTCATTTTTTCCACTCACCTAGTTCTTTATGTACTTAATACAATTATTATGTACTCTTCCAGTCACTGCTACAAGTGTATAAATATTTTTTTGATATGCTCAAACATATCAATTTCATTTGTTTCCTGGAGTGCTCCTTCCCAAAGTCTCTCTTTTATAATATGGAACTGGTTGCCCTCTTGGTGTGATGAACAGCAGCCATGCCGATACTTTTCTTTATCCTCTCCTGAGTGAGATTCCCTATTTTCAGTTGTCTAGGTCTTTCTCTTTCTTAATTTACTTAATCATCTAGATAAATCACATTCTCCATTAATTTCCTAGGAATCAGTCTAGGGAAAGTATTTTTGCAGGTGGCAGAGGGAATATTCTTTCTATTCTGCCACCATACTTGATTTTGGCTGGGTAAAAAAATTCTATGTAATGAAATTGTGTCCCTTATGATTTTGATGGAATTGTTCCATAGTGTGGCTGTGTAGAAGTGCAAGGCCTTTCTACTCCTTTGGATGTGAACTATCCCCACTCCTTGCCCTTGGGAAGCTCTTACAATCTTTTGTTTATTGTTGGTATGCTGAAATTTTGTGACGATTTTCTGTGGTGTGGGTATTTTTCATTCATTGTGCTGGATAATCAGAGGGCTTTTTCAATGTAGAGATTCATCCTTCAGGTCTGAGAAATTTAAAAGTATTATTTAATCATTTCTCATCCACTCTACTTTTCTGTTGTTTCTTTATGGGAGTCCTATTTGCAACACAATGGGCCTCCTCAGTTAACCCTTGAATTTCATGATTTTTCTGCCTTATGGTTTTTTTAAATCTCTTTGCATCTTGTTCTACTTTCTAGGAGCTCTCCATAACTTTTTCTTTTCTTTTTGAGTAAGATTAGCCCTGAGCTAACATCTGCTGACAATACTCCTTTTTTTGCTGAGGAAGGCTGGCCCGTTCATGAGGAAGGCTTCCCGTTAGGAAGGCTAACATTCATGCCCATCTTCCTCTACTTTATATGTGGGATGCCTACCACAGCATGGCTTGTCAGGCAGTGCCATGTCAGCACCTGGGATCTGAACCGACAAACTCCGGGCTGCCAAAGGGGAACCTGCGCACTTAACCGCTGCACCACGGGGTCAGCCCCATCTTTTCAAGCCTATTTAAGTATATAATTACATTTTATTTATGTTATCATATTTTTAATTTCAAACTCTGCCTCTTCTAATTTGTAAAATTTAAATAGCACCTTATTCTTGTTTAATGGACTCATTTTCTCAACTCTTGAGGATACAGTTTGTTTATAATTTGTTTCTCTAATGTGTATGTTTCCTTTCTTTTTCTTTTTGCTTTTGAATTTTAATATTCTGGCTACCTTCATTCTCAGTTTCCTCTGGATCTCATTACACTGTTGTTTAGGTTTGACGTGTTAGAGGTTTCCCTTAAATTGTTAGACAACTGTTGGAGAGAACTGTTGGACATTCTCTCACATTAAGAACGAAGCACCAAAAGGAAGTATGGGTAGAAGTTGTTAACTGATGGGCTTCATTGTTAATCAGATAAGATTAATCAGATTAATCTTAATTAAAAGATTAATCAGATAATCAAGTCTTATTTGTAGGAGGATCTCCAAATGTCAGGATCTGAAGATCTCTTGCTCTAAAGATATGCAAGAGGCCTCAACAGTAAAGTGCTATTTCCTTACTCTGATTTACCATACTGTTTGAAACTCTGCTTTCAGGAGGCTTTCCAAAACCTACAGCACACTCAAGAATATTTCATAAATCCATCACCTAATCTGACATTATAAAAATTATTTTATAATTAATTCTGATTATAATTTTAAATGATTTGTCAGTTTAAAATGGTTTGGCCAAAATAAAGTTCCAACTATTTAAGACATTTCCACAGACTTTCACAATATGTTAGATATGTTTTATACATCTTTCTTACCTCTAAATACACTAGGAAAAAAAGTACTTTGGATGACACAGCATTTTAAAGTTCAAATTTCAGATAACTCTGATTCAAATAAACATAGAACTAGAGAGGATTTCGAGCTATCATTCCAAATTAACTATCTTATTTTGTAGAATAAGAAATAGCATTTGAATCATTTCTTCAGGAGATTAAATTGGAGAATTGTAACTAGTCAACTATCTTTATATGGGATGGCAAAACGCAAATTAACTTTAAAAAATGGGCAAACATTTAAAGCTATGCACAATGCTTTTACTTGCCTTTGTCTAAAACAGCCTACATACTTACAGTATTTGATCAATACTAAAATTATTAGTTGTGTTTTGTGCTTCTGATTTAGTTATGCAAAAATATACATTCTTTTTCTAAAATTCAAAGTAAAAATCCATTGATAATATACATGAACAAACAAAATGTCTTTGGGATGATATTTAAATCACAAGTTCAGTATGCTGTGGTAAAAAGAGCACTGAAATAAGAATAAAGAGATCTGGATTCTAGTTTGTTACTAGTAATTTGAACCTCGGCAAATCATTTAACTTCTCTGGGCCTCAGCTTCCTCTGCTATTAAATAAAAGCACTAGACTAGACAATCTCTATGGGCCTCGCTAGTGATGAAAATTTAATTACTTCAACATAATACTTCTCACAGCAACAATATTATTAACTAACTCATAATTTGAATGATAGTTTTACAATTCTCATGCTTAGGTTCTGTCACAATTATTCATTCTGCCATTACCATGATGCAGAAGCTTGACCTTAAAGGTTAGAAAGAGTTTAGGGTACATTGGAGCCCATCAAGCCAGGGAAGGGCAGGAACCAAAGCTCAGAGTGATTAAGTCCACACACGTCCAGTGAACATATCAAAGGACAATGAGAACAGGGGGATCACGAGAGTTTAATATTGGAGAAACCTTCCTGAGGGCAAGGGCGCAAGCATGACTGGGACTGTGCTTTAGGTCGTCTGGGGAGAGTGGACATAAAGAAGACATTATCTATAACTATTTTCTCTGCATGTACCAAGGCCTAGCTTTCACACTATTTTTTCTAACATTCTTACATCAGAGACTTAACAACTATCACATCTTACTTGTTGCCTTAAGAAAAAAGTTTAAAGACAACATTCTGGGACAATATGCTCAAGAAATCAACCATTTCCCTTGTACCAACAGAGGCCCAAGCTCAGTCTTTAATTTGATAAATTATAGATAATCTATAGGAAGTAAAGCTAGTCTCAAACTTTGCTAAAAATTACAATTCTAAAATGCAAAAATTCCTCTAAAACAATATATAAAAGTATTTTTCAAATAACATATTAATGAAGTTACAAAGTATGAATTTAGCTTTTAAAAAGAAACAAAACACTAGAAACTGCATTCTCTCAGATTTGCATCCCAAGAGAAGCAAAGATTTATTTGAACTCTTCCAAAACCCAAATCAGATGTTTAATAATTCTTCCAAGGTAAATATTTTTTGAAATTTCAAAATCCAATGTTTTAGTAGTTCTTTTTAAAAGGCTTTATCTTGTGGAGGTCAACAGACAGAAAACTTGGAGATTTGAATTAAGCACTCTCTCTCCCTTGCCCTCCATATCTATTCAAACATCAGGTCATATATGTTCAACTTCTATATCTCAAGCATTCAAATTCTCCTTTGCATTCTTACTGCCTCAACTAGTTTAAAGTCACACTTCTTCTTGATTAGGTTAGTGTAACAGCTTCCTAACCTCCCACTTCATACTGTGCTCCATACAATCCCTTGAAATACAAATTTCCTCATTATGTTTCCTTCCATAACATTTTTCTATACAGGTATTATGTCATGTCATGTAGCTACATGCTACTTTCCAAAAAGTTATGTGGATATACCATTTTAAGACTAAGATTTATTCCTAATGAAGTAAATAAAATACCTTGATAAATATAATTTTCTTCTACATTCTGATTGAAATTTAAGCCTGAATTCTCTGGCTAGACTGCCTGAATTTGACTCCGAATGCGAACAAGTGTCTTCACCTTTCAAGTGTCTTATCTTTTACATATGTAACATTAGGATAATAGCAGGAATATCTCACACGATTGTCCTAAGGATAAAAGGTGTAAAAATACACATAAGTCTTAGAACTCACATGACACTGTATATGAGGTCTTAGTACAGGACATTTCACACAGTAGGAAATTAGTAAACGTTAGTACTGTTTACTGGCACTACATTTTATTATCGTTATTTTTGTCCTCATTTTTGTTACCTGAGATTTAAGTTTCTCTTTTAGTCAGTTTTCTGATAAATAATTCACAATCTGACATTGATATATAGATTCATCCTACACACTGTACAAGGCAGTTTTAAAATGGACCTTGAAGGACATGTAAGATTTTAACAGGCAAAAATGGAAAAGGAGGATGCCCAAGGAGGAGAGGAGATAAGCACCAAAGGAAGAAAGGAGGGGCAATGGAGGGACTATATGGAAAGCAGTAGAATAGCCCTATAATGGAAAGAGCCCAAGGTAAAACAGAGAAATAATGGTCAATACAGATGGGTTCAAAATTAGTCAAAGAATGTCAGCTTAGCAATCAGAAAAGTTAGTAGCAAATAACATGAAAAAGTTTCACCAAGACTAGACTTAGTAAGTATTATATGTATGTATACGAAGAGTGAATGCAAATGCTATATGTTAACTGAGAAAATCAGAAGGGACAGACCTTCTGACTACAAACAGGAGGACTTAGGGACCTTGGGCAAAGGATTCAAAGGAAATTAAGAAGTGAAGCAAGTCTCTGATAATTGAGTCTCAGACTCAATTAAGAAAGGGATGGTGCTAGCCCTAGTGGCCTAGTGGTTAAGTTTGGCATGCTCCACTTCAGCAGCCCAGGTTCGGTTTCCGGGTACAGACCTACACCACTTGTCTGTTAGTGGCTGTGCTGTGGTGGCGGCTCACATAAAAAAGGAAAAAGAAAAGAGGAAGCTTGGCAGTGGATGTTAGCTTAGGGCAAATCCTCCTTGGCAAAAAAAAAAAGAAGAAGAAGAAGAAGAAGAAGTTGGGTTGAATTAACTGGACAGAGGATTCGTGCATTAAGGATTTTCTAAGTAAGATTTCTGCTTAAAGATAGCTACTGTCTGATTTAGTTACTGCTTTGACTGGCAACTGGATAAAACCTCACATTTTAGAAAAGTAACTCTGTTGACTGAATGACTACTCTAATGCCTTCTTTTTAGCAAGGGAGAAATTAAAAGAGTGAAATACATGACCAAAGATATTCTGGAAGGAGACTCCAAATCCATGGTGATGGTCACAACAAATCTATCCAGAAAGAGACCACTGTCTTATCAGACTTAGCCTAATTTCCTCATTTGTAAACTTTCAGAATCGAATTTCCTAAAATTTCTCTTCTTTTAGCCAAAATTTCTGCTCCTCTTTTTCTTCTTTATAACTTGTCTAGGACTAATCTCCCCCCACCCCCAAATTATAACTTCAATCTAAATGTATTGAAACACAGGATATACTTTCTTGTCTCAGGTTTCTTATTTGTAAAACAACATATTACAACTAGAGGACATCTAAGACTACGAAATTCTATAGTTCTCTGAAAAAGCTGAACTTTGAAATTAAACAAATTCTTTCTACTTGCTGAGAAAATGGCTGCCTGAGAGTGTGTCCCTGATGCCTTTAGCTCTCAATTCTAGTACTTCTCCCTCTGATGAGCACCAGGTTGGTGATCAGACAGCTCAAAAAATGTGCAAAGCCATGGGATATGCTGAGACTCTAGAAGGAAGGATCAGGTACCCAATTTTTTTTCCTTCTGGGGTTGACAGAGGCTGGAGGAGTTGTGGCTGACAGGACAGAGGGTATCACCAAAACTCCCAGGGTCCTGAGAGATCTTGGCTTTTGTTAAAAATAAGCACATCCCATTTGTGTAGTTCTAGGAGTTCCAGCTGATATCTGTGGAAGATCTTCCAAGCAAACATAAAGATGGCTGCACTTGCTCTCTACTCCTAAGGAGAACTTTACCCCAAATAAACCTTCTCTTGCCTCAAGAAACGGTGAATAAGCTTGTCAGTTGGTATATTTAAAGCTCACAGAACAGAAAATTTGGGCCTCTCAACACTCAAAGGCTGCACACAGCTATTATTAGGCAAAGAGAAATAATAATGCACCCAAGCAGCCCCAATAATCAGAGAGAGAAAAAACAAACAGAACCCTGAGACCTTGGAAGCACCTAATAGAATGCAATTGCTGGAGGAGGAAAAAAAAAAAAAACATTAGTAACAGTAATACAGAGGAATTATCAGCTTTAAAACATATTCTGGAATTTATACATCTGATTTTTAAATTTAAAAGTAGAAGAATTGAAATAAAGTATGTCCCCCTCTTGAGCCCAGAATTACTGGCTTGTAAGACCAAATGGAAGAAATATCTCAAAATATGGGGGAAATATACATAGAGAGGGAAATCTTTGGGGAAAATAGACTTGGAAAATAACTCCAACAAAAAGTGCAGTAAGGAAGATAATAATCACTAGGAAAAGAAAAAAAACCAAAAACATAGAAAACAGATGGAGGTTCTGAATTAAAAAAGAACACAAGTTAACGTTCCCTGGTTTAAAGAATTGTTTGTGAATAAGAGGGCTCACTAAGCTCTAGGTAGATTAATCAAAGAAAGGTATATAATTAAACATATTTTGGTAAAATTCTTATATTATAATGATTAAGAGAAAATGTTACAAATTTCCAGAAAGAAAGAACAAGTTACTTAGCAAAGAAAAAGAATCAGATTGACATCTTACTTCTGTCTGCAACACTTGAAGCTGGAAGACATTGGAATTATGAGGACAGAGAGAAAAGGATAGGCAACAAACACTTCTAAGCCCAACAAAGTCATCATTTATCTTGCAAACTAGCAGAAAGAATTGTGGATATGCAAAGATGAGAGATAATACCACTCCTCTAAACCATCTGATGAAAATATTCAAGAAGGTACCTGAACCAAACAACATATGAATCAGAATAGAAATCTCAAGATAGAAGATGATGAAGAGAAAACAGCGCAATAAGCCCTGCAATATGTATTTTAAAACTAAATGGGTAACGATTATCTGACAGAGAATTTGTAATATAACTGTGAAGTAAGGATTCTTAAAATAGAAGAGACATATGGCAAGGGAAAAATCTAGTAAATCTGAAACCAAAAGTACTGAACTCTGTCAGTAAAACTGAGGCATTGGAAGGGCGTATGGAAAAGTAAAAGCACCCTAAAGGTCTCACTTGGGAAGGGGAATGGGATGGAGAATTAAAACATCCCAAAACTTTCATCAAGGAGAGGGGTATAGAATGGATTGGTGGAGAGTTTATTTGGTTTCTGGTTTTCATATAATTGTGGAGAAATACGTGTTAGCTAATGAGTAGCAGAATAAAAAAGAAAATTATTTCCAGATTAACAAGGCACAAAGGGAAATAATAATGCAGTGAAAAACAAAATTAATAGTAACTTCAATAAATCAGTAAAAATAAAGGGAAGAGAGCAAACAATGAAATAAATAATAAACAAGGTAATATGGAAGAAATACAATAAGGTACTATATATCAGTCGTCACTCTACATAATGATAAGAGGATTCTTCTTAACTAGAGGGAGTTTTAGATTGGGTTAAAAAGTAAAAGCCAGTTACATATTTTACAAAAAACATACTTGAAAGAAATTACTAAATATCTTCCTTGTTTTACTAAGAATTTCAAAATATAACTGTAAATATATATGTATGAATATCTATCTAAAATTAAGATAAATTAAGAGCTGGGCATGAGAAGTAGTAAGTAAAATCAAATTTAGTTTAAAGATTGGATGATACCTGGCCATTCAGCAAAAACAAATTTTTTCATATTCCAGAATACTCTAAAGGAATATTTTCTTTACAACATTCATGGTAATTTGGATACCTACCCTCATCACCCTTGCTTTGCAAATAAATTTTCCTAATGCAATGCGAATTTGGGGACAATTATTTTTCTTTTCAAAATAAGTTAAAAATAGTATGTTTAACTTGCCTTTTTTCTGAAAATAGTGTGACTTTATTTAAATATAATATTTTCTGTATTTGACAACCAAAATGACAAGAAGAACGAAGAAAACAAAGTGAAGGCAGAAATGTCAGACGAAGAAAGTTTATCCAAACGGAAATAAAACCTTGGTGATAAACAAGGGCAAATTCATACCTCAATATCATACTGAGAATAACTCACTTGGAATAACATAATTTTTAAATCTAACGTTTATAAGGTAAACTTCAATACCAAATCTCTTGAAATATGAAAACAGAAAATACACTCTACCCTAACCGACATTTAATTATATCCCAAGAAAAACTTATACAACAATTGTTCTAAAAATATAATATGTATGTTCCTTTAAGAGATGAAAAAACAGAAATTAAACTACTCTTGGACCTCAGGAATAGCAGATGTAAACTTTTCGGTTTCCTTTATAAATGATTACATAATCCTTCTAAATTATGTATTCCAAAACAATGACTGTCAATTTTTCTTTTAAAGTAACATTCTGGTATAGTACTATCAATATCCCCATTTATAATAAAAACTGTTAAGTATGGACTATCCAATTATTTTTAGGTAGCAAGGATAGCATATGAATACATAAGATATAAGTTACGTTACTAAGTCATCCTTCAGATAAGGTTTCACTGTTTCACGCATTTTGTATAAATGAACAAATATTCTTATGCAAATATGTGCATGTGCCTGTAAAAGAAAGAAATGCATAGTTGCTATAGCCTACGAAACCAGGTTCTGATTAGAAAGAAATCACACTATATTCTAACATTCCAGCAAAATCCAAACCATCTTGAAAAATAATGTATAATGAATTGATGATTTAAAAACATTTACCAGTCTACCCCACTGAACTAACCTAGATGAAGAGACATTACAGCTGAAATCTCACTTTCACTCCTGAATAACTTTCTCAAAGATTTGTTTGGGAACTGTCTCATGCTTAGTCACCCTCCAAATATGATTTTTATGAGCAAAACCAGTTAGCTATTTTTGTGTTATGCAAGATGGGAAAAGATGTATGAGTATTCCTTTTTAAGTGACATAATTTGATTTTTATGCTTATTCAATATTAAAAAAGCAGTTCATTTTTACATTTCAGAATTGCCATATGGATGTACTTCACTGAAGATCTCATTCCTATTGAAAGCCTGGAGAACTTCTGTTTACAATAAGAGGTAAAAGCAACAGAAGATAATTTATGCATTGTCTATGTATATTTTATTTTCATTGCAGTTTTTGAACAGTAGACTAAGTAGATTTAGTCTCTAGAAAAATAAAAACATGAAGGAGTAGATCCTAAAAAACTACCACAACGCATATAAAATTCTCTTTTTATAATACTCTAATAATAGTTTTGACTACTGAGCACCTTCAATGTGCCAGGCATTGTGCTCAGTGGATTATCCCATTTAGTCCTCAAAATCGATCTATGCAGCGAGCATAATTATTCCCGTTTTACTAGTAAGGAAATAAAGTTGGAGAGGTCACACGGGCAGTCTTAGCTCAAATCTGACTTCAAAGCTCTTTCCTCTAAAATATTCTAAAAGTCAATTATCAAAAACATTTACCTCTAAACTGACAATGTGCAAAGCAGTCATTAGTTAATAGCAACCAAAAAGACACATACACACATACATACACACACACATTCCTTAGGTAAAAGGTCATCACGCTAAAAAGATACAGTAACATCTCACTCATTGGGAACCATCAAGGAATTAGAAACTTTAAATAAACTTTAAATAAATTTTTCCAGATAATTATAACATAGGACTCTATTCACCATTTAAAATATTTAAGGGAATTTTTCTAAATACACACAATATATTTTCCTAAATTCTTAACAGAATGAACTTTAAAGAATAATATAACTTTTCTTGATAATGCAAGTTTACTTTTATGAAAATTGGGATTTCTTCTGTTTAACAAGTTCAGTGAATGTGCTTTAATTATAGCGGTGAACTTAACTGTCAATGAGTGCAGTACTATTTGCCCTTATTATAGTAGGACCCATATGACCATGCTTTTTAATTTCTTAATCTTTTATAATATCTTCCTATTTCCTCTTATTAGTTGGCTATTGTAAACATGCCTATCTCTGCCTGGTATGCCCCTTACTCCCTTAAGAAAAAACCCTAAACAATTGCAGGTTGGGAAATAGAAAAACAAGTCAATCATTCAACCCTCCTAACTTCCTTCTTCTCTTTTCTCTATTCCTTCAACAAATACTGCCTGGCTTCTTTAGGTCCAGGCACTGTTCAAGATGTTGGTTAGAATTAGATTTTATGTTACAACAAATATGAAAATGACCGATAAACAGCTTCTCTAAAATATTAACTCTTTGGTCTTTGGGACAACTCAATAATATGGAGAGTACCCTAAAAAGTGAGAGAATAGCTACCAGATAGGATGAGTTAACAATGTCTCCACTTAGGCCCTACATTTCTTGAGTATAAAGAAGATGGCATTCTCCTACTAGATAGAAAGAACGACACTGTGATAATGTAAATGGTACACATGGACGCTTACAGACAGAGGAGCCTCAAATAGAGTGTGAGGATAGATGAAGGCATCTATATAAACAAGAGCAGAGAGAGGAAAAAAAGAAAGCCTTTCAGCCTGTGATTATGATAATATTCTAATATAATCACATAATCCTAATATAATCTAGAGGTAAATCAGAAGCCACTTGCATGGGCCCATCACATCACTGGACTACTAGACCCCATCCCCACAGCCTTCCGTAGGTCTTAGCCTCTACCTGGGAATGCTTCATTTATTAAATCACCCAGCTGATGCTGCTGATGGTGGTCCAGGATCCACATTTTGTTAGATACAAAACTATAGGAGACTGGGTAAAAATAATACAGTATTATGCTTGAAAAAGAAAGCTAAGGTTTCATACAAACTGGAAAAAGAAAAGAGAATGGCTGTGGCAGTTCAGGTATTATCTGGATACAGCTTTGGGTGCAGTGTTTCTCAGTATGGTTCACTTAATACCTGTAAAATAATCACCCTTAGTGCTTATTAATAAAAGGTAGATTCCTCAGCCTTATCCCAGATCTACTGAATTAGAAAATCTGGGGTCTAAGCCCTCTAGAATCTCCATTTTTAAGAAACTCACTTCTAAGAATCTAAAAGTAGTCCTTTATAATAAACAGCTATAACTAGAAGCTATATTAGAAATAAAATACCCTTAAAGCTAAGTTAAAATAGATTTTCTATCTTACCTACATAGAAAGGCCATTCTTTCCTTTACTCATTAAAAATTTATGGAACACTTATTACATGTCACACAATGTATCCAGATGTTGGTTATATAAAGATGACCAACAGAGAGTCCCTGAATTCAAAATTCTCGGAGTCTAATATTTGTAAAGACAATAAAATCAACAGTCTTTTCACCCAATAAGCTCTAATTGATTTCTATTTTAGGACATGGACAATTGATCATTGCAATTATAACTTGACCCACAAATCTTCTTTAAAAAACAGCAACAAAATAAGTCCTTTTGATTGACCTCTATACTGCATCTTATGACAAAGAACTTCTCATTCATCTCTTATTATGAGGAAGGGAGATGTTACGGATGAATGCAGTTTTCAGGTAAGTGAAGCTTTACTTATTAAAGTGCCCAAACTATTTTGACTCTAATCACTACTGGTGAGCTTTCTAAAATACATGACATATTAGCCAGTCTCGCCTAACCTTGCCCAGGAGAATCATTAACCATCATTGAGTAAATCCCTGCTGCTACTCACCCTGGAGCATGCTACAATGAGGAAGAGCTGGACTGCAAATCAAGGTCTGCAATTTGGCATGTCCATCCTTTGGACTTCGGATTGGAGACTTACATTTAACACCACTGTTTTCTCCTTCTACAATGTCTTAATACACACACCTGTCTTTCTTGATACAAGAGTCTTAAAGTATCTCTTTGGTATGATAATTTAACTGGTCTGTGAGATAGGAGCCTCGAATTCCCAGAGTGAATTTTGTTTATATCACAAAGCTTATATTTTTAGTCAGACAATCTCAAACAAATGTTTCAAATTTATTGAACACTTTCCACATGCTTGTTTCTAGATGTTTGTATGCTAACAAATAGAAATTTCCCTGTCATAGTAAGTAATATATTGAAATAATTTTGCATGGTTTCATTTACCTAGACCATCACTTACTGTACCAATGTATAAAAGAATGATACACTAGAGGCATTTGAGGTGTACAGGGTCATTGTTATAGCGTGTCAGTTTCTAGAAGTACAGTGTTTCTAATGTACTACGTAGGAAGAATTGAGAGCTGTCAGGAGAAACAAGAAGACGAAGTTTATTTAATCAATTTAACTACAACTTAACATTTTCTTAAAATAATGTATTAACATTTTTTTCAAAATAGTAATAATGGCTATAATCCTCTCTTTTACGACAAAATGCTTGGGCTTTGAAACTATTATTTCCCTAAATGTCCAGATTTTGCTTATAGATCCATGGTTCCATAATGGAGTTATTGCAAAGCCTACAGAAGCCACCAAAATGTCTGTAATGTCACAAAATTACGTAAATTTGAAAACTGAATTTGAATCATAAACATTTCAACAATGGAAAAATCGTATTAATTCAAAAATTTTAAAGGTGTCAGTTAGGGAGGCAGTCCAAATTTCAGCATGCTATTGAATAATGTTTAAGTATTCTATAGATAAAAGTTAGTACAGAAAGAAAAAAAAACTGAATTACCATATTATTTAATAAATATGAATACCAAATTCTGTATTTGCCTATTCACCTATTCAATAAACTATGTGTGTATATATATATATATATTTTTTTTTTTTTCTTTTTTTTTTGAGGAAGATTAGCCCTGAGCTAACTACTGCCAATCCTCCTCTTTTTGCTGAGGAAGACTGGCCCTGAGCTAACATCCATGACCATCTTCCTCTACTTTATATGTGGGACGCCTACGACAGTATGGCTTTTTGCCAAGTGGTGCCATGTCCACACCTAGGATCTGAACTGGCAAACCCTGGGCCACCGAGAAGCGGAACGTGTGAACTTAACCACTGTGCCACCGGGCCAGCCCAGTAAACTATATTTATAATATCTGAATTATCAACTTTTGTAGTGTAAAGCCAAAAAAAGCTAAGCAGACGTAGAACTAATGAGTTCTACCCCAAGATTTCAACATTTTCATCAATTGCCATATTCTTAAAACTTATTACCAACAAAATGTTCCTTTTTCTTAATGCTCAGTGATACTTTCAATTCACTGACAACCTTCTCAGTACAATGTATCAGCTGTTCTTCCACTGAGCCTATAAGTTTTCAGACTTAAGACTATGATCTGGTCACTATTTCGCTTAGGAAGTTCCTTAAGTTTCCTTCCGCCACAGCTTGTGTTCCGTCTTCTTGTTCAGGACTGCTAACACCTCTTTGCTGCTTTTAATTCTATTGGAGTGCTGGATCTTTAAAATTGGGGTTGGATGGGTAAAGGCATTTTGGAGATGATTATAAAATGACAAAAAGCAATTTGAAATTGCTGGTTTAAAATAAATAGAATTAAAGTTTCAACAGTTACAAGACCAAAACTTTGTGCTAAATATTACAGTTGCACTGATAGGAACATTTCATCAGATGCCAGGTTTTTTTCCTTAAAGAAACAGAAACTGTGCTGGTATACTGACTAAGGGTAAGTGCAAACATTTTACACAAACGAAACTCCTTAATTTTAACTAAGGTTTTTCTAAGACAGAGATGGAGGTTAAGCTTTAGATATTTGCTGCTGGTAGAAGTTTTCAGATATTTAAAGAGCGACTCATTGGCAATACATGCATATATATACATAAATTTTCATATACATACACGCTGATATATATATATATACACACACATATACATACATGCATACATATGTATATGAAAATTTATGCACTACTTTTTTGTACTGATTGTCACTGCCAATCCATTACATGGCAATGTATAGGTATGAAGGAAAGAGAATAGGTCCATGAAGCAAGAAACTTGGGACTTAGTTTGTTTCAACTCTAATTAATGTGTGACCTTGGACAACTGTCATTGGCCTTCAGGATACCAAGCCTTCTTCTTCCAAAAATACAGGGCTATTATATGGATCAATAATATAAATATTGCATATATTATGTGCATGTAAAGTAATATATGTAGACACGTTTTTTAGAGCATAGTTTTTCAACTGTCACAGTAATTTATTACTAATAATGAAGTACTAAAGTTTGCAAAAAAATTTTTACATATTCTTTTCAAATTTATCTTTAATTTAACTTATCTTACTAAAACATTTTTAATTTTAATTTAAGGAGTGCTCAACGTTACCCTTATACTGTAAATTATATTCTCTCTCTTTTTCAATTAAGTGCGTTCTGACATGCTTTCTTTGAGTAAGGAATGTGTGGTACATGTGACTACTATCCATCATGGAGTCACGTTGGATAAGAAACTATCAATAGCTGTTTAAATATAAACTGCTGGGGAAAAAGATGGTATTATCATTGTTCCTATATTAAAATCGCCCAAGTACGAGGAGGAGGTCTCCTCGTACACACTGTAATTCATACATCGTAATGCTGTAATTCATACAATACCTCACTCTGAGAAATGTTAAGTACAAAGGATTGCTTTGTTTTTTCCTTTTGGTGTGTATGGAGTATGGCAAGGAAGCACCTGGGAGAAAGCACTCACTATATATAGTGAGAGAGAGCATGAACACTCTGGTTATCACATATGGAGGGAGGTATTTAGCCATCTAATAATTAAAATTATATTCCTTCATCCAAATCCTTTAGTAATTTTTCCTTTGTAAAGGTAGCTACTTCTTGACCTACACTTCTCAATGCCCTGGGGTAGATAACAGATTTCTTGAACTTTTTTTTTTTTTTTTTTTTGAGGAAGATTAGCCCTGAGCTAACATCTGCTGACAATCCTCCACTTTTTGCTGAGGAAGGCTGGCTCTGAGCTAACATCTGTGCCCATCTTCCTCTACTTTATATGTGGGATGCCTACCACAGCATGGCTTGCCAAGCGGTGCCATGTCTGCACTCGGGATCCGAACTGGGGAACCCTAGGCCACTGAAGCAGAACGTGCGTGCTTAACCACTGCACCACTGGGCCGGCCCCTCTATTTTTATTTTTGTTACTGCTTCCCTGTAAAGATGGCTAAAAACAGAAGAAAGCATGTACTTGTAATAGCAACGTATTTTTCATTTTCCTTCTAAGCTAGTCATATAGCTCTCTAAATTTCTCTTTTTACTTTCCTTTTCAGCATAACAGAAACTTTTCATAGTTAATCTTTAAAAAATATTTAGAAACATTTTTAGAACACTTCACAGAATTATTCGTCCTTTCAATATTTACTGACCGAGTAAGTGGCAGCCATTCCTTGTGGTAGCTATAGGCCTAGACCTTAAGGAAGTATAATACAAGAGATAGAAAAATAAATAAGGCATCTGCCGTACAATATGATAAATGTTGAAAGGAGTTAAGCAGAGGATGCTGTTGGGCTCTGCTGGAGACACCTTTGAGGTTGAAGATAGTCTTCCAAGAGGACATCAAAGACAAATCCTGAAGTCTGAGCAGAAAAGTAAAAATTTGGGAAGGGTATTTCAAGCAGAGAGAATATCATAAGAATTTATATAATACATTGTATGTCTGTCATGATCAACATTGACCTTTTAGAAAGATGACTATGATTTCAATATGGAGAATGGATCAGAAAAAGGCAAAAACCAGATGCTCACCACTATTCTAATAATTTATGCAAATTAGCAATGTAGCTTATAAGCACTTATATAAAATGAAATAAACAACATTTAAGGTAGAAAAAGAATGCTCATTAAGCCATTTTTGGTAATGATAAAAAGTTAAAAACAAAACAAAAACCAAAACCATAATGAACAACAACAAAAATCCCTAATCTGTAAACAAGGAACTGGTCAAAAAATTACGAAAGTCTCATATCATGGAATAATGTGCAGTCAAGAGAAAGAATTAATTACTGTATTTTTATTGAGTCTAAGATGCTAAAAATGGTAAAATATAATGTGGATACAGAGACATTAAAATAAGAAAAAGTGCTTCTTTCTTACTGATGAATAAAAATTGATGAAATACGGTAATTTTATACATACAAATTCCTATATTTCAAAAACATCTTTAATGTTCTAACAATATGTATATAGTCTTAATCCCACTTGTGTATAAAGAGGGACTATATGTGTTTCTATGTCCTTTATTTACACATATATATTTCTTATATTTAGATAACTACAATTTCTTGATTTGATATATTATATATATACTTATCTTTTTAACTGATTTATATATATTTTCTATTCCTTGATTTTCAGATGGTATTCATTTAATACCAATATTTCTGGAAAAAATCCATTAAATTTAACATACACACCAATTGTAAGAAATATACTAATTTCAAAAATATTAGAAGGTGAAAAATTCTGTATTTGAAATAGTAGAAGTACAGTAATCCTTCTATATGCAAGAAAAATGATTAGAAAGATACAGAAGAAACATAATATTTAATACCTCAGGAAAAAACACAGTGGGGAAAGAGCACTTATTTTTCACTCTCTATCTTTTAAAACTCTTAGAGTAATTTTTTTTAAAGTTTTATTAAGATTATGATAGTTTACAACCTTGTGAAATTTCAGTTGTACATTATTGTTAGTCATGTTGTAGGTGCACCACTTCACCCTTTGTGGCCTCCCCCCACCCCCCCTTTTCCCCTGGTAACCACCAATCAGTTCTCTTTGCCTATATGTTTAACTTCCACCTATAAGTGGAGTCATATAGAGTTCGTCTTTCTCTATCTGGCTTTTTTCACTTAACATAATACCTTCAAGGTCCATCCATGTTGTTGTGAATGGGACGATTTTATCCTTTTTTATGGCTGAGTAGTATTCCATTGTGTGTGTGTGTGTATGCGTGTGTACACACACACACCATAGCTTCTTTATCCAGTCATCAGTTGACGGGCACTTAGGTTGCTTCCATGTCTTGGCTATTATAAATAACACTGCAATGAACATAGGGGTGCATGGAACTTTTGGAATTGCTGATTTCAGGTTCTTTGGGTAGATACCCAGTAGTGGGATGGCTAGGTCATATGGTATTTCTATTTTTAATTTTTTGAGGAATCTCCATACTGTTTTCCATAGTGGCTGCACCAGTTTACATTCCCACCAACAGTATATGAGGGTTCCTTTTTCTCCACAGCCTCTCCAACATTTGTCACTTTTTGTTTTGGATATTTTTGCCATTTTAACAGGTGTAAGGTGATAACTTAGTGTAGTTTTGATTTTGCAGTAATTTTTTTAAATAATAAAACACACTACTCTTGAAATTAAAGTTTCTTAAAAAAAAAATCACTAAGGACATTTGCATTAATTGCCATCACTGAAGTGATCTGTTCTTTGTCTTGCTGGATCCTTCCCTCTTTTGAGTCTCTACTTTCCTACATGTTCTATCCAATCTCCTTCACTGGATCCCCTTCTACTGCCTAATTCAACATGTTTCCCTATTTTCAGTTCTCAGCAGTCTTCTTCCTACACAGATACCTCCCTTGGAGGCTTCATTTATTTAATGGTGTCAGCTCATCTATATGTTCCTTAGGCCTCATTTCTCACATGTGAATAGTAGATAAATAAAACTGGAAATAGTCTATTACCAGTTGTCGGGTAGACATTTCTTTGTGGATCTCACATAGTCAGTACACAATGGACATATTCAAATACAACAGATCTTATTTATTCTCAATCCTACTTTGACAATTGTTCTACATCTTGGTTATTGAATCATAAACTTTCATGCTAGAAACCTCAGAATCACCTCTGACTCCTATTCTTTTTCCAAGGTCCCCAATCAAGGGAGTTGCCAGTCAGCAAACAGTGTTGAAGTTATACCTATGTTGTTTCTAACATTCTCCCCCTTTCAAAGCCCCTTATCTTGCATACATCTCTCATTTGGATTATAATAGTTTTTGGAGTTCTCTGTTTCTAATCTCCCCATGTCAATTCATATTAAACTCATTTTTCTAAAACATAGACTTACTAACTTAAAAATTTGAAAAACGTCCCACACTATAAAGCTCAAACTCTTCAGTTTTTAATATTTCCACAAATATTTAATAAGTACTTATTATACATCTGCATATGTGATCAACAAGAGAAAGACTTCAAAGAAACATTAGAATTGGAGGTAAAAGCTAAGGAGAAGAGCAGCACTTGATGAGACCACAAAATTTCATATCCTTAGTACTCACTACATCCTGCCTAACTCTCCACTGCCCACCTCCATCTGTCTACCCTTAGTCTTCTCTGCTTTGGTCAAGTCATTTAGCTCATATATTCTCTCTCATATTCTTATTACTAAACTTCTTCTTTAACAGACATAGAGTAGTAAAACATAGCCTTAAAGGTGATGAAAATGGCCAAGAATGAACTCTATATAACACTTCACAGTTTATAAAGGCTGCTTTCACATCCACTGCATTTAACATAGTTATTGACCATTTACTTGACATTTTGAGTCTAACATAGCATAGTTTACTAATTACAGGAAAAAGATAGTCAACCTAATGAATAGGTAAGGTAAATATTTTCATGAAACTATCCTGAGAAAAAGTTAAGAAAATAAAATACCTCACTTATGCAGTTTTTAGGAAGCAGGTGTTTGACATAACTAATTTTATAAGTAACTGATATTACCTCTTCAAACATCTACCTTTAAAAAAATTAACCGCTTCTGAAGAAAAGCATCTTAAAATATACTATTCACATTCCTGCCATCCTAAGTACAAAGGTAAAGAATAATTTTAACTTTACTTGATAATCCCAGTCCATCTATTACAATACAGTGTCATAGTATCATTTTGTATCTCACCATTTTGTAAGAGGAATTTTTTAGCTTCCTCTTTAAACAGAGGTCATCTGTTTTCTATTCAAATACTCCTACAAATCTTTATATTCTGGTATTGCTAAGCTTTTCTGTACTGGACAACTAGAAAACCATGTTAAGAGTCAATAGAGTTAGTGAGGGTCTAAAGAGAAAGGGAATTGCTTTAACACAAGAGCTTCATGGTATCTACTTTTAGTGCTTTGGGTCTTTACATCATTTTACCTCTGTATTTGGAGTTGTACTCAAATGGCTGCTGGTGCTAAAATTTATCTCCTATCAAAAGTGGTGAGGTCTGTTAATTGTAGAGTTTTTCTAGGTAGCTGAAAGAACAATTTAAAAATAGTATTCACATTTTATAAGATGAGAGTAAATCATATGCAATGGTTGTTCATAACCTAAGGAAATTACCATGCTAAAACTGATGCTCTCGTGGTTGACTCCAAAGAATCCAAAGAATTTCATTTCGAAACTTCTTCTCAGATCTATGTGTAACTCATAACAACAGGAAATAAGAAAACATTGTATTTGTCTCCTTTCTTTCAATTTGTCCAAATGAATTCTCAGAATACAAAATGATTTTTTTTACTCTGATATAAAAAGCCTAGAAACTTAATTTTTTAAATTTTAGGATGTCCTTAATGAACGTAGTCCCTCATGGCAAGATGTGTTGCTTTTCACAGCTATTCATTCATGTTCTCTATGAAAGTAGCTTAACTAACTAAGTATCAAACCCAGGATGATGCCTCTCAAGCTTTTGTAAAGACATGGTACATGGCATTTTAAAAGACACATGATCTGAAGAACTAAAGTCTTCTGTAGAAACAGGCAAGGCATAAATAAATACAAACCAAACTAACTTAAAAACTTCCCAAAAATTGGACAAGGGTTTCTGAGTCTTGTATTACCTGATTTTGCAGGCTCTAGATATGTAGCCTTAGACAAGTTTGCCTGAATATTCTTCTACTAAGAGAAATATGTGATTACTGTTGTTTAAAAAAAGACCCAAAAAACCCAAGAGATTGAAATAAAGCTTTGAATAAAATGTTATTTTCTTAAAGAAATGTGTTCTAAATAAGCTGTATGTGTTAAAAAAAAAATAGTGAGATTAATTCATGCATAAATGATGCACATTCTTAATAACAACTAAGATATATTAGTTCTTACAATGGGGCCAACTGCTATTCTAAATGCTTTACTTGTAAATAGTCCAGTCTTTAAAAGGCCCTATAAGGTAGGTACTAAAATCAATCAAACTCATCTTTGCAGATGAGCAAATTCAAGTGCACAGAAGTTAAAGTTGCCCAAGTTCACACAACTAGAAAGTAGAAGCAGTGTTTAATAGCAAGTAGAAGAGCTGTTAATATAACTGAAGGATATTTTAGTTACTGCAATGTCCATATGATGTGGATTCTAAAATACAAAACGTTGAATACAGTGTAAAAATGGAGGAATAAGTATTTTTAATTCAATAATTTAAACATCACACTAAACAAAACAGAAATAGCAGGGAACCTCCTCAACCTTTAAAGGGCATTTATGAAACCTACAGCTATCATCATACTTAATGGTGAGAGACTGCATGCACTCCCCCAAGATCAGGAACAAGACTTTCAGCACTTGTATTCAATATTGTCCTGGAGTTCCGTGTCAGGACAATTAGACAAGAAAAAGAAAGAAAAGACAGCCAGATTTGAAAGGAAAAAGTAAATCAATACTTATTTACAGAAGACGTGATATTATATATAGAAAATCCTAAGAATCCACTAAAAAACTATTAGAATAAACGAGTTCAGTAAGATAGCAGGATAAAAGACCAGGACAAAAGTCAACTGTATGTCAATTTACTAGCAATGAACAATCAGAAAATGAAACAAAAAAATTCCATTTATAATAGCATGAAAAGAAAATACTTAGAAATAAACTTTTTAAAAAGTATAAAACTTCAGCTTTGAAAACCATAAAGCATTTCTGTTGTAAGATATTAAAGAAAACCTAAATAAATTGAAGGACATGCTACATTTCTGAATCGAAAGACTTAATATTGTTAAGCTAGTAATATTCCTGAAATTGATCTACAGATTCAGTAAAATCCCTATCAAAATCCCAGCTGGCAATTTTGTAGAACTGACAGACTGATTAGGGTTTTACATGGAAATGTGGGAATAACCAAAACAACCTTGAAAAAGAAGAACAAAGTTAGAGAACCACACTTCAAGTAATCAAAACAAAAGTGGTACTGGCATAAGGATAAACGTACATTAAATAGAACAGAACTAAGAGTAAAGAAATAAACTCTTACATGTATGGTCAACTGGTTTTTGACAAGGATACTACAACCATTCAGTGGAGGAAAGAAGAGTCTTTTTCAATAAATGATGCTGGGTTCAACTCAAGATCCATGTTAACAAGAGTGAAAGTAGCCCCTTCCTTACACCAAACATAAACTTTAACTTAAAATGGATAATAGATTTTAACATAAGAGCTAAAACTATAAAACTTTTAAAAGAAAACATACGAATAAATCTTTGTGACCTTGGGTTAGGCAAAGCCTTCTTTAAATATGATGCCAAAAGCACAAGCAATAAAAGAAAAAAACCTGAACTTCACCAAAATTAGGAACTTTTGTGTTGTAAAAGAAATCATCAAGAAAGTAAAATGACAACCCACAGAATGGGAGAAAATATTTGTAAATCATGTATCTGATAAGGGACAACCCAAATGTCCATCAATTGATGGATGGATAAAGAAAATGTGGTATATCTATATAATGAAGTATTATTCATCAATTAAAAAAATGAAGTTAGGATACATACTACACCATACTACACCATGGGTGAACCTTGAAAACATTATGGTTAATGAAAGAAGCCAGTCACAGAAAGACCACATACTGTACAATTCTATTTGCATGAAATGTCCAGGATAGGCAAATCTATAGAGAAAAGACAGTAAATTAGTGATTTCTTAGAACTAGGGTAGGGGTGGGGGAGAAAAGAGTGTGATCACTAATGGGTACATGGATTTTTTGGGGGGAAGGGTAATTAAGACACTCTAAAATTGACTGTGTTGATTCCTGTACAACCCTGTGAATATATTAAAAATCATTGAATTGTATATTTTAAATGGGTGAATTATACGGTATAGGTTATATCTCAGTAAAGCTGTTAAAATAACTTAACTATCATCTTTTTTACCTTATATAAATTACTTGTGAATGAAATCTACCTTAGGTGACCTGGGGAAATGCCCCCTTTGTGAAAGAGAATAAAAAGGTTAAAATCCTTTCGGTCATGTGTTCCCTAGTTTGACCAACACCAAGCAAGAATAGTTCTAGTACTGACCTATTATCAGATATAATGGTTTAATATTAATCATTGTAAGGCTAAAATGATTAACTTTTAAGTTTTTCTTGAAAACATAATTGATTTATAGCAATAATTTAAGATGGCAAATTAATTCACTTTTGTAACTTGGGGGCACATTTTTAAGGTAACTTATTTAGTAGACTCAGACCATGTCACTCATCTTTTTAGTCAGTCCATGGGAACATTATTACAGAGGATCACTCATTCTCTCTGAATATTTACTGAGTACTGATTATGAGCTTGGCACAGTGATAAGTGCTGGGCATTTGGTGGCGGCCATTCTTCGAGTGCTATAGTGGAATACCCGCAATGCCTACTCTAGTAATGAGCAGGACAAAAAGCTTTATGGTGTTTTATGCTTTATGGTGAAGATTTCCCAGGACTCATTTAATTTTTTTTCCCATGTAGTGGAGCAGATCCAAAACTCTTTTTTACCGAAGATGAAGCATGCCACAAGCGTGAATTTTTAATTCAGTCTGTATTGGCTTTTCTTTTCTAGCTATGAGGCCTTGAACAAGTTAATTAGATTCTCTGTGCCTTAATTTCCACACCCACGAAATGAGAATAATGGTATCTACCTTATTGAGTTCTTATGAAAATTAAATGAGATAATCCATTTAAATGCACATAGACTATTGCCTATGTGATTGAGTAAAAACTCAATAAATGTGATGACAGTGGCAGTGGTGGTGGTTTACATACAGGTGTTCTTTTATGTAGAGTTGAATTCTTTCCCATCTAGGTCTGTTTTCTGGTTAGGCTCTCTAATTATTTATAAAAGCATATAACTTTACCTTTTGTTCACCTGGCTTTCAAAAATATATGGATATATCCTGAATTGGCAAGCTTGAACAACTGATTTCTATCTAAGTTCCATGCAAGGTCTGGCTGCAAGAAATGATATGTAGAAAATTACTTGAAGGTGATGTAATTTGTCCATTCTTCTACCTATTGTAAGTTCTATGGCTACGTAAAACTTGACTCTCAAAAGACTACAAACTTGGATTAAATATATCTTAGCCCTTTGTAGAAACTCCATTTTTTTAATTGAAAAAGTAAATGAACAGCCATAAGAAATCCATTTGTGTACTTGTTATTGAAATTCTCTAGAAGCTACAGCTATGTATCTTTTCATCATCTCCAAAGATGCTTTCACATTCTAGAAATGCCTTTTTTCAGCTTCTCTTGTGGGTAATTACTTAAAAATTAAAAAAAGGAAAAACTGAGAGAAACGATATTAATGAAACATTATTTGTAAGCTATGTCTTTTTCAACTCTTTTAGGTACTATTGTTAAATAAACTTTCACCAACAGAAGGCTATAAACTCAAACTATATTCTCTTACCTACACTATATAAAAAGGCATAAAATAACAAGCAATGACTTTTCTGACCATTGTAATGTATGGAAAAGGACTGAACTTCTATTCTACAAGTTTATCATATTCAGTAATAAAAATTCACTGTTTCCCAGCCTGCTTCTGCCAGGGAACCCCTGTAGCTAGACCTATCCATGTGCTAAAGAAGCCCAACAGAGGCAACAATATTATTAATGGAGATCTACACAGATAAGGATTACTGGATAAAAGGAGGATCAGCAGCTCAAAAGAGAAAGACCAAGGTGAACAAGCTGTGCAAATGGCACCCAATGAAGAGAAATAATGCAAGGAATAGGAGAGGTGATTAAGATTTTCTAATTTTTTTTTCAGTTATATTTGAGAGGTGTTATGCCAATAAAACAAGAATATACTACCATGGAAAAGGAGTAAACAACAACAAAACAACAAAAAAGTTGCACTAATCTACACACTCTCCCGGCACATGAAACTTAGAATCTCTCCACATCCCCAGGTGTTATTATTTTTAAACTGAGTTAATGTGAGAAGCAATGGACTAAATCCATTGCTATTTTTATCTATAATTCTTGCATGTTTAGTTTTCAGATGCTTGTTGTTGGCAGAAAGCAATGGTAAGATTCAGAGGTCTGGCAGGGCATTTCAAAGTCAAGGAGGACTCAGGAATTCTTTGTCAAGGGAAGTCCTGTGCACTAAAGGAATCTGGCAGACATCCCTGGCTCCTGAACAGTGAATACAAGCAGTGCTTTCTCAAAAAGGACCCTAGCATTTCCAATATGTTCCCTGGGGGAGTAGAGAAGGAGCAGTACTAACCACATTTTAAAAAATGGAGATAAGTATTTAAATGTAGAAAATAAAAATGATAAAATCTTTAGAACAGAATATAGGAAGATAACTTTATAATGTTGCAGTAGAGATTTCCTTTCTTAGCACAACACAAAGACCAGAAATCACAAAAGACTGACACACTTGACTAAACAATGTATAAAACTTAAATGTGGCAAAAGGTATAAACGAAAGCAAAAGACATGAAAAATTGGGAAAAAACATTTATAACTTACAAAGAGACTAGTAAATATTAACATAAAAAAATTTTGCTAGAAATTAAAAAAAAAAAGCCATCCAAAAGACAAATGAACAGAAGAAACCAATAGGAAATTCACTAAAGAAGACAATTTATAACAATGGAGATATTTTAATGCCTACTATGTGCCAGGTATAACAGGTATAGAGTGACTGCCTTACATGAATTTCCTCATTAGGAGAGGATACAGAATTCTCAATAATTCTATAAAGCGGCTTCAAGATTCACATGAATTTTATAGTGAGGTCAATTAGCTTGCTAAAGTTACAGAGTACGTCAATGGTGGAGGCTGGGATTCAAGCTCTAATACCATAACTGAGAGTTTTATCACTGCACTCTACCAATAATAAACAATTCCTCTGCTGTAGGTGTATTTATTTTATGGAAATAATAATAAAACACACAGATGTTTGTACAAGACAATAAGTGTACTCACTATTTGTAATTAAGTAGAAAATAATCTAAGTAATTATCAATAGGAAATTTATTTACTAAAATATAGCATATCCATACCATGTAATATCATGCAGGAATTAAAGAGTAAGCTAAATCTATATGTAGTAATATGGGAGAATGTTAGCAATATACTGGTAGATTTTTTAAAAAGCAACTTGCACAACAGAATTACAGTATGATCTCACTTGTATGAATTTTAAAAATTAAATATATATAACTATATATGCTTATATATGTACTTATATAAACAGATATATCTCTAAAGAATATTATTATAGATAGGAATTTTTACTTTCTGCTTTTTTACATTTGTGTACTATTAGATTTTTTAAAATAACATACATAATTTTTATTGTTTAGAATAGGCAATAAAAACACCCTGATTTGGGGAAAAAAAGAAGGGACATCTACATTACTCAAATGATCTCCTATAAAAGCTCACAGTTTTTATATATCAGTAAATTGTCCTATGCTGTACACAGGACAATTATGTAACTTTTTAATTACTTTTTAATTTATATTGGAAATTCCTAACATGTTATTCCTAAGGACAGCAGGTAGTAACTAACTTATTCTCACCTCCAGACCATTAAACAACAATTTTATAGCCTGCTAAGAGACTATCTAGAGTTCTCAGACAGCGTTTAAACCAGCACTTTCCTTATCAGTCTTCTTTAAAAATTACATTAAGCTATTTCAGTACAGAATACTTCAAAAAAAATTAGTTGAGGGCCAGCCCCAGTGGTCTAGTGGTTAGTTTCAGCGTGCTCCACTTTGGTGGCCTGGGTTCAGTGCCTGGGTGTGGACCTACACCGCTTGTCTGTCAGTGGCCATGCTGTGCCAGTGGCTCACACACACACAAAAAAGAGGAAGAGTGGCAATGGATATCAGCTCAGGGCAAATCTTCCCCAGCAAAAAGAGGAAGATTGGCAGCAGATGTTAGCTCAGGGTAAATCTTCCTCAGCAAAAAACAAAACAAAACAAAAAAAAGGAATTGAGCAATATGTATCAAAAATTTAAAAATTTCAATCTTCTTTGATCTAGCTATTATGTTTTTTATTCAAAAGAAATTGTGCCCAAATGTTTATTTTATCAATGTCAGCAGAGTACTAGTATAATACAAAATTTAGATCAACACTAGGAAGGTGTTTAAATAAGCCATGGAACAACTATGCAATATTACACAGCTATATATAATAATAGTGCAGAAGAAAGTTAAATAACCTGAAAAGATGTCTATAATATATTAATGAAAAATTTAAGTAATAAAATGGCATATACAATATAAACTCAGTTAAAAAATAAAAATCCCTAAAAAGGAAGATCTGGGAGGGTAAGCACCAAAATGTTTATCTCCGAATGGTGTAATTGCATTGATATTTATTTTCCTTTTCTATATTTTCTAAAGGAAAATAATATAACTTCGTAATAACAAGATTAGTTTAAAAAATAGAAAAGAATGTTTGTTGCGTTATGTCTACCATATGGTATACATAGTCATCTTCAGATTATTCATAGAAGAAAAACGGGGTAACAAAACCAAAGTGATGGGAACATCATTTGCTAATCCTGTTTCACCAGCCTGTCCTGCTCTTCCTAAGCCCTTCATGCTAAAATTGGCTGTTCGTAACAAAATAAGATGTATTGAGGCTACTCACATTCTTCCGCAACAGGGGAGGTAGTGAAAAGGTTCCTCAATGCATGTCATTTTAAGCTCCTCTATCCTGTAACAAAACTGGGGTTGTCAATAACATTTTAAATAGAGATTAGAAGCTGTTAACAGTAAATGCCAAAAATATCAATAGTACAACTTTGAAAGTAGGTACTATATAAAATAAGAAAGTTTTACACAAGGCAATATTCCCAGCAGATGAAATACAATGCACCTGTCATTATCTAAGAGTTAAACTTTATGTGCAAAAGTGAAGCATTGATCATTAGATCATTGAATGAATTATCAGAAGAACCTAGAAGAAGCTGCAAGTCATACCACCTATTTCTCAACTCCAATCTCACCTCAAGTGTTAGAGTTGGAGAGAATTTGTATGACAAAATGAGCAAGTTTTTTATCTACAGTTTGAGAGTAAGCAGCTGCAGATACAATACAGCTGTAAAGAGGGCCACACAATAAAGAGGGCTGACTCACTGTATGCTGGAGTGGAAGTAACATCAGGGCTTGTTACCTACCTATCTGGTCTAATGAAATTCTCAGATTATCAAACAGATCCAGATGTTTAGATGTTAGAGGTTAGACCAAACAGATGCCTGAGTTTGAGTTAGTCAGTGGCAGAACTGGGCCTCCTGGGATTTCTGAGTCTATTTGAAAGATTTTTTTTCAAGTTCAGCATTATAATAATAGACCCAATGACACTGACAAGTCATAAACAGAATGCAATGGGAATTAGATCTAAATAAAAATTTTATAATTGGGTGGCAAAATAGACAAAGGGAAAGAAGATAATGACTCAATGATAAGCATTTTAAAATTGTAAATTTGTAAAGAGAAGAAATAGCACTTTAGACTGTTATTTTTATTAAGTACTGGAAACCATAAACTGCAAAGAGGCTCATGTGATAATTCCTCATGCTTATTTTATTTTTCGATGTGTGAAAAATTCACAAAGACATTAATTTTGCACCAAGTAGAAAGTATTTGGTACAAAGGTTTGTTAGGCCATTTTAGAAAACCATTTCAAGAAAAGCTAATGAACAGTATGGTTTTTTAAAGAAGGAAAGAACATTTTAGTTCATGATATTTATGACAGGGCAGAACCTCCAATAAAAAATACACACGCCGAGGAGATTGTTGGGGAACAGGATTTCAGTAGAGACTCTAAAGGTTCTTACAAATGCATTGTGTACATACACACACAAACAACTTCTTATACAGGCTGAAAAAACCATGAACTAAAACAAACTGTTAGAGAAATTACTACTAAGGAGATCTAGTGGTAAGTACAGGATAGCTAAATTTAAATTTTATGATGTTATATATCAAAGTACAAAAATACATTTCACTTTTCCAACTTCTTTGAAAAATGTCAAACTTAAGGAAAGTTCCAGAAACAGTATGCCCATGGAACACCCAACTACCTTTCACCTAGTTTAATGAATTTTTAACCTCTTACCACATTTGCCCTGCCCCCTTCATGGGTGTGTGTGTGTGTGTGTGTGTGTGCACATATATCTACTTTTTTTGCTGAATCATTTGAGAGTTTGATGCATGCATTATGGTACTTGACCCATATCAACTTCAGTTTGTATCTTCTAAGAACACTGATATTTTTTCACACAATATGATACTATAATTATCACCTTCAGGACATTTAACACTGATGCTTAATATGATATAATTTATAACCCATATTTGCATTTTGCCATTTGTCTCCAAAGCATCCTAACCTTTCGTTGTTTTTGCTGGGTTTTTTTTGTTTTTTCAAATTAGGATCCAGTTGATCTTCATTCTCCTTACATTTGGAGCAATTCTCCAGTCTTGGTTAGTTTTTCATATTACTGACATTTTGGAAGAGCCTAGGTCAGTTTTTTTTCAGAGTGTTCCTCAATTTGAGAGTGTCTGATTAATTCCTCATGATTAGATTTAGGTTAAACATTATTGGTAGGAATATAACAAAATTGGCATCTTTTCCTTTTAAAGCACATCATATTAGAAGGCAAATGATGCGAGACTGTCCTGTATTGATGTTGTGAAGTTTAATCATTTGGTTAAGATGATATCTGCCAGATTTCTCCATTTTAAAGGTATCTTTTCCTTTCTAATTAGTAAGTAATCTGTAAGGCGATACTTTGAGAACAAGTGAATACCCTGTTTCCAGTTTTTTACCCAATAATTTTAGCATCAATTGGTGACTGTTGCCTAAATCAATCATTGTTACTGATGTAAATAAAGGTGATTTTCTGGGCCACCTCTGGTGGCCTAGTGATTAAGTTTGGCATGCTCCACTTTGGCGGCCCAGGTTTGGTTCTTGAGTGTGGACCTACACTACTTGCCTGTTAGTAGCCATGCTGTGGTGGCAGCTCACGTCCAAAAATAAGAGGAAGATCAGCAGCAGATGTTAGCTCAGGGAGAATCTTCCTCAGCAAAAACAAAAACAAAACAAAAAAGGTGATTTTCTATTTTTATTATTCTTTGTATGTTTATTAGCTGGCATTCTTCTGTAAAGAAGCACTTTCCCTTCACTTCTTCTTCTCTCTAATTTCTTTCACATGTCAGTGTGGACTCATGGATTACTGTTTTTAATTCATTGTTTTAGAATCCATTTCTATCATTACTTATCAATTGTCACAAACTTGTCCAGAGAGAGTCCCCTTAAAGCTGGCTTCTGTGTCCTTTGGACATGTCTCCTCAGTGTTTGAGCCCATCCTAAAATACATTTTAAAAATAATGACCTATTCCAAAACAGAAGTAAATATTACATCCAATAGCAGAACCCTACTAGAAGTATTCCCTCCAAACTAAGGGATAATATAAGGATATTAATAATACCAATATTATTTTAAATGGCTTTGAAATACTTTTTACAAATGCAGAACAACAGAAAAAGAAACATAATGAATTGATACAACATAGAAAAAGGGAAAATATTACTTTGAAGAAATGATTGTATGCTATGAAATCTAAAACAGTCAGCACAGAAATTACACAACTAATGAGTTTAATAAATTTTCCAGATATAAATTATACTAAAGTAATATCACCAAGTAATAACTAGCTAGAAAATACAAAGGAAGAGATTTAATTCCAAATAATAAGGAAAAACTGCATTATTTAGAATGCAATTTAACGAGAAGTGCATTTAATCTTTATGAAAACAACAATGAAACTTAATTAGGAGATTTAAACTACGACTTAAAGAAACGGAGAAAATGTCATATTCTTGAATGGGTGGCCATAATACCATAAAATGAGCTTTTTAGTTAAAAGTAGTGACTTAAATATGTATTCATCTCTACTCCTTCCTGAAACAGCATTTAAATGATAGTAAATATATATATTTTTTAAATTATAACACTACAGGAAAAAACAAGAAAGGAGACAAAAACAGATAAAAGATGTTACTACAATTTTGGAAAGTGGAAATTGGATTAATTACAGATAACCCAAGGAGTGAGAAAGGTAAAGGAGGGAGAAAGGGAGAGAGGGAGGAAAGGAGGGGGAGAGAGAGAAAGCAATTCTATTGCAGAATCTCAGAAAAGCTTAGGAATGGTACTTCTGGATATAAGAGTGCAATAGGGAGGGCTTTAAATGTAAGGATTTGTTCCCATCCACAGATGAATGGATAAAGAAGATGTCGTATACATATACAATGGAATACTACTCAGCTGCAAAACAGAACAAAATCATTCCATTTGCAATAACATGGATGGACCTTGAGGGAACTATGTTAAGTGAAATAAGCCAGTTAGAGAAGAATAATCTCTGTATGACTCCACTCATATGAGGAATTTAAAAATGTGGACAAAGAGAACAGATTAGTGGCTGCCAGGGGAAAGGTGGGGTGGGGGGTGGGCACAAAGGGTGAAGTGGTACACCTAAAACACGAATGACAAACATTAATGTACAACTGAAATTTCACAAGATTGTAACCTATCATTAACTCAATAAAAAAAAAATGTAAGGATTTGTTCACAATTTTTTTAAAGAGGATGCCAAATAAACCAATCTCCTTCCCTCTCTGGAACGAGGTGACTACTCAAGTAGATGACTGAAGTTTTATTCTCTAGAAGGTTGAACCAGAGAGGCCTTAGATTATGAGACACCAAGAAGAGCTGAGCGTGGAATAAATTGCCTTGTTTAACAAGTGGGATTGAGTAAAAATTTATTATACCACCAATCCCTTTCCATTGATTGACTCCCAGAATGCTAGTACCCAGGCTTTTATTCCAGAGGCAGGAGCTTGGGAAATACCTGTGTAATCTGAACTGACCAAGAGTAAAATACCTTGAGATACTGACATTTGGTGATTTCCCAACAAAGAGATCAGTTCATTGCTCATTTAACTCTCAGCGAAGCTTTGCAGTCAACAAGCTCTGCTCATAGCCCTCAGAGACAGGATTCAAACCATATAAACAGAAAAATAGTGAACTTGGAGAAACTGATACAATTCAACAAACTTTAAAAATTAACAAACTTTAGGGGCCAGCCCTGTGGCTGAGTGGGTAAGTTTGCACACTCTGCTTCTGCGGCCTAGGGTTTTGCCGGTTCGGATCCTGGACGCAGACACGGCACCGCTCATCAAGCCATGCTGAGGCAGTGTCCCACATGCCACAACTAGAAGGACCCACAACTAAAAATATACAACTGTGTACCGGGGGGCTTTGGGGAGAAAAAGGAAAAATAAAATCTTTAAAAAAAAATTTACAAACTTTACAAAAGTAAGAAACTATACTGTATCCAGGAAACACGAAGCAGAAACTATAGAAAACAAACTCTCAGAGATACAAAAAAGATCAGAAATGAAAAAATAGCATAAATTTATAAAAAGAGGTCAAAGATAAAGTTGAAGAACTCTTCTACAAGGTAGAACAAAACAACAGAGAAATGAACAATAGGAAACTAGAATAAGACAATTAGAGTCTAAGAGGTCCAATATCCAAATAACAGGAGTTCCAAAAGGATGCAACAACATTATCAACAACAGCAAAATTAGAAGAGAGGAAACTATCAAAGAAATAAAACATGAAAAATTTCCTAATGGAATACCAAAGTCAAAGGATGAAAACAGAAAAAAACAACAAGGTGAATAATTAAGAGAGTATAAAACACTGAGGAAAAAGAGAAGATTTTAAAAGCTTCCAGAGATTGGACAAGGGCAGCTCCTAGGCACAAGGTGAGAATCTGAAAGTAACTGGTCTTTTTAACAATAATACTGCAAACCAAAAGATAATGGTCTTAAAAATCCTGAAATAGATATAAGATTCAGGAAACAGAATTAATGCAAACTAATTTTCATTCCTGTTAATATTTCCTGTTAATTATGGAACACAGTTTTAGAAACACTTACAGAAAAAGCTCAGACAAATCAGTAAAACAATCAGACAAATCTGAATTGAATTCTAGCTTAACCTCTCGCTAGCTTTGTAATCCATGAGTTGGTTAGCTTATTTAAATCTGTTTCATCTTTAATAAGAGGATAATAACGCCTAACTCAGAGCTGTTCTAGGAATTAAATATTACTTTTAGGAAACAACAAAAAGGTACTTGATAAATTATAGCTGTTATCATAAACTTCAGAACTATCATTTTTATTTAACTGCTGTGCTAGCTACAATAGATAAGTGCTAAAAAAGTAAATATTTAAACAATTGGAGAAAATACATTAAATTTTAATAATTAAACAAATAAACTATAATGTGGTTATCAAATTGATAATTGAAAAACCATGTAGAAATATGGAAAAATAATTTAAAAATACTAAAGGAAAAAGCAATTACAAAATATATGTACAGAATAATCTTAACTACAGAAAATACATGTACCTAAGCATTAGAATTGAAAAACCAATATGAAAATACGTAAACATTTGTATCAGAATACTGGCATTGTGAATTATGACTCTTATTTAAGAATTTATTTAATGGAATGTTATATATTTTTAATGATGCTCAGATCATTGTAGAAAATACAAATAAGTAAAATAAAAATGGGCTAAAAATCACCTAAAACTTTATTCCCAAGAGCTATTACTTTTAACCTTTGAGATTAATTATGGTTATATATATATATATATATATATATATATATACACACACACCATTGTTTTTAAAAACTCAGTTTGTATATTTTAGCTTGCAATCATTTGTTTCTCCTCAACAAATTATCACGAACTTCTTTTAATGGCATAAATATACTTTAAAATTGCCATTTAGCATTTTATTATATGGATATTTTACACTCAATCCGTTATCTTATTATGAGATAATTACTTGCTTCCAGTATTTTAATTTTCTATAAAGTGATGTATTGACCACTCTCGTGGCTAAATCTCTGCGCGTATCTTTAATTCTTTTTATAAATTCTTAGAAATGAATTTATGTGTCATAAATATAAATGTTTTAAGAATTTGGATATACATTGCCAAACTGCTCTACACAGCAGTTGTAGCAATTAACATTCTTGCCAGTAAGAGATACGAAGGTATCTGGATTCTTGAATGCTGGTTAATTTTGAGTTTCAAATCCTGTTTCCTTCCTTTATTCTTTCTTTCCTTCTTTCATTTTTTTCCTTTCTTTCTTTTCTTCTTTACTTTTCTAATTTGATAAGAAAAATGTAACCATACAGTTACTTCAATCAGTACTTCTTGGATTACTAATGATTTTGAATATTTTAAACATTTGTGTCTGTTTATGTCTTTGCCCAGTTATTTCTTGAAGTGCATCCTCAGAGTTAATTTGGGATTTTAGTTTTGGCTTTGCCATTTACAAGCTGTATTAGAGACTTCTATTTCCTGTAACATGAGCAGCACTTGAAAACAACTAAAATAAAATGAGACATATAAAAAATATTTCTTAAATGTTCCCATGAGCTAACAAAAAAAAGTAAGGAAGCCTGAGGACAAGACCAAATAAAGACTGGTATTCATAGTGGTAAGGCAAGCACTTAAATTGTCTTTTACCTTGAGAATGTTTGCTGAATCAGCTGAACTTGAGCATTAATTTTTGTGGCCTCAAAACATGGGGTGTCCAACAGTAGACCCTCCATAGTACTGGGACCACAAAGCACTATTCACTTTGTATAAGAGTAAACTACACATAATAATGGTGATCGTGATAATAAAAGGAAAGACTTATAAAACTTACTCTGTTCTAAGTGCTTCAAAGATATTAACTCATTTAATCCTCACAAAAACATAAAAAAGTACCATTATAATCCTTATCTTAAAGATCAAGACAGTGAAGAATAGAGATGTAATTTGTTCAAAATGCAAATTCAGACAGCCTGGGTCTAGGGACAAAGCTCTTAAGCAGTATGCCATACTCTGCTTTCCTTATAGGAAATGCAAGGAAAATTGCCTATACAGAACTTTGGCACTGGGTAGATGGAAAAAATAAGTTCTCTCAGAGGATTTGTAACAACAAGCTAACTCTCGCTGAATTCTGCAGTCTCTCATTTGCTACACAAAACCTCAAGCCAAGAATATAAAGTGGCCCTATATTAATAGTATCGTACTAATAGTATACTCAGGTATCTGATAGGAACAAATGTAAACCTTGAAAAACCCACTTTCATCACAGGTATCAAAATATTTTCATATGTAAAATTTAAAGAAACATGAGCAGCTCAAGATTCTTAAAAATCATTTACAACATAAAAAAACAAAGCACTACATGTAAAACAAACAAAAATATATGGCAGAATCACTCATAAGAAGTTGCCAGGTATTAGAATTACTGCAGAGACAATATAAATATGTTTAGTATGTTTCAAGAAATAAAAAGTTTAACAATATAAGAAAAGAACACGAATACTGAAAAGGAAGAAAACAATTTTTAAAAATGCAAAGTATAATAATCAAAGTAAAATAAATCAATCAACAGGTTAAACAGTAACTTCAATATAGCTGAAATAAGAATTACTTAATAATTCTTGTGTCTGTTTATGTCCTGGAACAGAGAACTGTAATAAAGAAGTAAACAAATTACATCAAATGTTGTCCTGAGAGGTAAAGAGGCATGGAAAATATTGTGAAAAGATCTAACACATATCTGAATTAGAGTTCTAGCAAAGAGAGAAGGAAGTAGAGGCCATAGTGCAAGAGCAAAACTGTAGAAAATACAAGAAAAAGAAAAGATCTCAAAAGCAAACATAGAAAAGATAAATTATATTCAAAGGACTGACAGACCAATAATTAAATTTTTGAAATAAATAGTAGAAACCAGAAGACACCAAAATAACATCTCAACAGGCTAAAAGAAATTCACTAGTAGCCTAGAATTCTAGACCCAACAAAATTCTTCCAACAATGAGAGTGAAATAAGGTCACTTACAGATAAAGACTAAGAGGGTTTATCACTTTCATATCCTCACCGAATATACTTTCCAGCAAAAGAAAAATAATACTGGATGGGATATCAGAAATGCCAGAGGAATGACAAGAGGGAAAAAAGTGGTAAATATAAGCAATATTAACATTATAAAACAGTGATAGTTCTTTCTTACAGAACTAAAAATGACAGAATACATATAATAAAAATATATAAATTGGGAAAAGGTGAGCAGAGTTAAAAGGCTCTAAGGCTTTTTTGTTTGGGTAGAGAGTAAAGGTTCATACATAATTTAAAAATTACACATGTTAACGTTTCTAGGGTAACCAAGAAAAAACAGAGTATGATTTCCAAATTAATAGAACAACAAAGAATGAGAAAAAAGTAATGAAAAATACAAAAAGAAGGCAATAAAGGGAAGAAAAAGAAACAAAGATACGGTGGGAAAATAAAAACACAAAAAATGATAGAAATAAATCCAAATATATCAGTAATTAGAATAAATGTAAATGGATTGTATGCTCCAGTTAAAAGATAAAAATCGTCAGGTTGGATTAAAAAATTTTTAGTTATATTGTTTTCTTTTCAAAATATACATACATAACAAATAAAAGTACAAAGTGGAAAAAGATAATGGCAAATATTACCAAAAATTATATTGATGTCAGTGAAAATATACTCTCAGGCAAAAAGCATTACTAGAAATAAAGAGTAACTCTTTCAAATGATAAAAAGTTTAATTATCCAGGAGGATATAACAACATCCAACTTGTATGAAACTAATAACATAACCTCAAAATACACAAAGCCAAATTTGACGAGTACTAAACAAACATTGCAAAATGGGAGGTTTTAATATAGCTTAGTAATAGAACAGTCAAGTAGGCAATGCCAAAAGAACTTCGAAGATTTGAACAATTACCTTTATCTACTGGATATATAAAATGGCAACAACAGCTGTAGAATATACATTATTTCAAGTACATTTCCAGAACAGAACATTTCAAAAACCTGATCACACACTAGGTCACAAAAGCAAGGCTCAGTAACTTTTAAATAATTGATATTAATCAAACCACATTGTCTTACAAAAAGATTAAGACAATTTAATAACAAAAAGATAACTAGAAATAATTTAACTTTTGAAAATAAAAAGCATATTTCCAAATAACTCAAAATGCAAACTGAAATTAAATATTCAGAACTAAATGACAACCAAAATGTAATATGAAAAATTGTGTATATACCAAAAGCAATAACTGAAGAGAATTTTATAACCTTAAACGCCTAATATGGAAGACAAAGTTGAAAATCACTGATCTGAAAATCCAATAAAACAGGTTTATTAACAGAAACAAAATAAACTTAAAGAAAGCAGAGCAGTCAATTACACCTCAATAAAAAATAAATACGAAAGCAGAAGACAAGAAATAATTAAGATAAAAACAGAAATTAATGAAATTAGAAAATAAAAATAAAATAGAGGTAACAGCAAAGCCAAAAGGTGACTCTCTGAAAAGCCTAATAAAACTGCAAACCTTCGGAGAGACTTAGCAAAAAGTAGTAAGGAAGGAAGGAAAAAAGGGAGAGAGGGAGGAAGGGAAGAGGAGAAGGAGGAAGGCAGACATGCAGAAATAGCTATTATCAGAAAATACATAAATATAGATGCTGCAATATTTAAATAATAAGAAGATAATAAAACAGTGTCATGCTAATACATTTGAAAACACAGTGGAAATGGACAAATTTCTTGAAAAATATAGCTGACCAACACTGATTCAAGATTAAACAGAAAACTCTGAGCAGTACTATTAAAGAAGTTGAATCTACAGTAGAAATCTTCCCACAAATTAAATTCCAGGCCTATCTATACAATCTAATGTACTATTTAACCTCTATGATTCTCAGTTTATATATCAAATGGGATATTATAATATCCCATTATATTATCTCCTAAGTCTTATACAACCTCACAAGCATTTAATTTGAGGATTTATAAAAAGGTACATGAAGGCAATCTGTGAACTCTAAAGTGTCATAAATACCCAAAATTTTTCCACCCAATTTTAGATTTAAATCAGAAAGCCTACAACTTTAAAAATAGACACATTCCAAAGAATCCACCAAAAGGACAAGTTTTCACCATAAGGTAAATCTTATTTTGCTACTGCATCCACTAAATAATATTCTTGGGGAAAACTGACCATGAAATAATAACAACTGAAAATTAAGAATAATGAACAAATTTTAAACTCATTTCTTTTTTTTTGAGGAAGATTAGCCCTGAGCTAACTACTGCCAGTCCTCCTCTTTTTTGCTGAGGAAGCCTGGCCCTGAGCTAACATCCATGACCATCTTCCTCTACTTTACATGTGGGACGCCTACCACAGCATGGAGTGCCAAGCAGTGCCATGTCCACACCCGGGATCCAAACCGGTGAACCCCAGGCCATCGAGAAGTGGAATGTGCGAACTTAACCACGGCGCCAACGGGCTGGCCCCAAAACTCATATTTTTAAAAAGTCAATATTGTGTGTTAAAAATCTTACTGATAAAGTTATACAATATAATTTAAATAATTTAAAATCTTAATTATTTAAATAAGTTAATATAATTTAAATATAATTAAAATAAAATATTTAAAGATACTTTACATTTAATTTCAAACTCTTATTTTTAAAAAGTCAATATTGTGTGTTAAAGCCTTACTGATGAAGTTATAAAATATAATTTAAATGACAACTATTTTTTGTTTAGTACTACAGGTTTAAAGATCCAAAGGAAGAAAAATATTGTAGGACAGGACAAAGAAGCATAATAAAAACACTGGTTCAATGTTTCATGGGTAACAAGCTAATGCTTTTTTCCTCCTACTTCCTCCTATTCCTCTTTCCACTCATTCTACGAATGTGTGCTTCATAAAATACCTGTAAATCTATTCATATTCTTTTTTTCATGTATGCCTTCACTCAACAAAGACTGTTAACATCTACCAGTGTCAGACACAAGATTAGCTGCTGAGGATACAAAGATGGAAAACTGTGAATCTACAAATTTTACAGACCCA
The DNA here is from genome assembly GCF_037783145.1 of Equus przewalskii. Lineage (NCBI taxonomy): Eukaryota > Metazoa > Chordata > Mammalia > Perissodactyla > Equidae > Equus > Equus przewalskii. The sequence continues at coordinate 30,221,173 of NC_091847.1, read as the reverse complement.
TGAGGAAGAGATAGATAAATAAAAAGAAGTACGTAATACGCAAAAGGTGCCACAAATGTTCACAGAGGAGGTAGACTTAACACAAAATGAAAAGATCAGAGAATGTCTCCTGATGGAATGACTTCTAAGCTATATATTAAAGAAGAAATGATTTAGCCAGGGGAAAGGGAGTTAGATGGCCATTCCAGGAGGAGGAAATTTAGGCCACTGCTGCCATAGCTCCTCATATTCCTTATAACCTCATTGTGCACACATTATACCACATTGGTCAAGTACAGTGCCTGCCATAAAAATTACTTCATAAGGAACAAGACTTTAAATTTACTATTGAATAATACTAAAAGTGAGTTTTACTGATATGCTATATATTATATTTAAATCATTCTCCTAACTCTGGCAAGACACCTTAAATTTATTTTTAAACTAAACTTCAGAGATCTGTTTGAAATACAATGTAATTTTAAAAGTCATGCCGATCTTGTTTCAGTTTTTCATGCATTGGCATAGCTAGAAATTATCAGAAAGAAGTCAGGGGCTCTATGATGGGGATGAGAAAGTTGGGCATATCTCTGGTCCAGAACAAAGAAAGCCCTTTCTTTCTTCACTTCACTGAATTCTGAGGCTGACTTTCCAAACTATTCCATGTATTAACTTGCCACTTTAGCATGTGGCATTATCAGAACATCAACAGGTTGTGTGGCTTCCTGAAAAGGTTCCCTGAACTAAGGTCCCTGGCTCTTCCTCCAGCAGTGAGCGGCTTTTGGGAATGCTACTTACACGACTACTTCTATTTTAACTTTTCTATGACTTCAGTATTGTTTACTCATGAGCCACTACATTAAATACTAAAATATTTTCAAGGCTGCAATGTTTTCAATTATGTTAATTTTGATCTCTGTAAGAAATGTAAGCCAACCATTAGGGATATATGTTTCTCTGAAGAGGAAAAAAGTCACTGATGGAGAGCAAAATAATAGAAAGATCAAGCAGTAACACAGCTGGGGTTGTGTTTGGCTTTGGCACCATAAAGAAAAACATAATACAAGTGGATAATGTACATTTCATTTTCTTCATGCTGCTTACATGGATATGTGAGGAATTTATTCTAAGGTAATAGTTTGATTTCCCACAGAATGTCTTTTTTTTTTTTTTTTTTTTTTGGTGAGGAAGAGTGTCCCTGAGCTAACATCTTTTGCCAATCTTTTTCTTTTTGCTTGAGCAAGATTGTCCTTGAGCTAACATCTGTGCCAACCTTCCTCTATTTTATATGTGGGATGCCACCACAGCATGGCTTGGTGAGTGGTATATAGGTCTGCACCCAGGATCCAAACCTGTGAATCCAGGCCACCTGAAATAGAGCACACGAACTTAACCACTATGACACCAGGTGAGCCCACTCACGGAATGTTTTATTTTCTTACAGGCAGCTTATTATATTCTGATTAAATTTTTCCATCTATCTTTTCTTGGTGAGTTGGGATGTTCTGGTCTTGTATGACATGTTAAATTTTGCTTTTCATAGTTTCTTTTTTTATACTTTTTTGGTCATAACAAAGATCTTAAAACAAATTTTGATCTGCCAATGAACAAACAGTGAGCTCCTAGCAGGGCCAATATTATGCTCTTCTAAGTCTTCACTCCAGAAAATGCTCTATACGAACAATCCAGATTTATGTATATGTCTGTAGCTGAATAAAATAAGCAGTTTAAATTCTCATCACTCCTATAAGTGTTAAATGAAAATCAAAATAATATTCACCTGAGAAATATTACAGACAAACTACAGGTACTGATACTAAACTAAAAGAACACAGTATTTGGAGTTAGGTGGATCTGACCTAGTATCCTATTCCTACCACTATGTCACAGCTGTGTAACAGACAAGCCACTTCATTTCTTCCAGGCTTTTGCTTTCTTCTCTGCGAAATAGAATAAAACATACTCTTCTGAGTTGTTGTGAGGATTAAATGAGGTAACAAACGTATAGCACCTGGCAAAAATAGTGGACACTACCATTTTTCGATTCTACTTTTTACCAAAGTGGACTGGGAGGTCTTTTTTAGGTCAGTGACTCTGAGATTTGCCTGAAGTAGGTGAAAACAATATCCTGCTTGTCTTCACGCCCAGTTCAACCTTGTTCCTACAATATTTTTGAGGCAGGAGAAGGGAGGATGGGATGGGTTTGAACAGCAAACGACATTAAGAATAGATACATGACTTTTAAAACTTTTCCTTCTAATTTTAAACAGGCTTTCCTGGATCATTTTAAATCAGAGGACTCAGTGGACGGTTACAATAAGCAAGGGAAAGAAGAAAGGACTTAATTTTGGGTTCATGGCCATGTATGATGTATGTATATAGAGATTGTCCAGTATGTTTATGTATGTATATACATGCACACACACACACATCTTGCACAAACACATATATAAAAGAATATATAAAACAATTCTAGGCATTAGAAAATCAGAGCCAACCAAAGAAAAACAGATATATAATACAGATTAGTTTTAACTTTAACATCTATTTTTACTGAAAGAACAAAGTTTTTTCAAAGTTTAGTATTCTGTTCATGTTATACCTGAGGCTATTAGGCAGTATCATGCAATGAAATGAGGTTAAAAAAAAACAAAAAACAAAGCTGCCCTACCTAGCTAGCAGGCTTGTAAAGATGATAAAGGAGTACTGAAGTTTCTTGACTTAAAATCATTTAGGTTCTGCAAGGATGTTCATTTAATTCCGTTTATTTATATGTCTAAAGTGACAACATAAAAGTGGTATGTAGTGTAATTTTATTACTGTTTTAATTAAAAACTTTGTTGTTTTCCAATCGAGTATGATTTTTCTCAGTACCATTTCTAGCCTTCTTTCTGCTTTTGCATATATCGAACAGGATGGGGCTACTAACGTTTATAAAATACCTCAAAAGTAATGTCAAAGACATCATGGATGAATAACCAACAGGTAAGCTATAAAGGACAATTAATGACTGTTAATAATGCAGGGGAATATAGATTTGTTCTTATTTGTGAACATTCTTAAATGAGGAGTGTGCAAGATTGTACTTTCCAAAGATGCTAACAATCAATCAATCAATCCTTTCCCACATTCTCTTCTTACAATGTGACTGACATTCCTCTCACTGAGAGGTAGGTTCTATGTTCCCTTCCCCTGACCGTGGGCAAGAGCTTATGACTGCTCCAACAAATCGAGTATGGCAAAGATGATGCTATGTGATTTCTGAGGCTAGGTCATAAGAACAATAAAGCTTCCACCTAGTTTTCTTCTTCTTGAGATACTTGCTCTTGGGTCCTGGTCACAATGTTGTGAGGAAGCTCAAACTAGCCCATGAGGAGAGATCATAAGAAGAGAGTGGGAAACGTAAGTTTGAGACCATGGCATTTGAGCGCTCTCCTTAATGAATGCTCTTTTCTACCTTTACCCTGCTGTAAGCACATGGACTGAAAGGGAAGACCTTAGAAAACTGGAGGAAGTGGATATTCAGAAACTGCAGTACATTTGACAGGAATGAACAAAGACACACTGAAGTTAGCAGCTTTCTAAATGAGTCCTTCCTAATTCAGAGCACCCAAAATATACCAAAGGCATCAGGTCTGATGAATTTCAGACGTAAAACAATCTTCATTCTGGATCCAGAAAATTTTGCACATCAGACAGTTTTCCCTGGGTTTGTTTTACCTTTCTCTCCTGACACTCTCTCTCACTCCCTCACGTTATCCTAGTCTGAAGACACTTAGATACCTCAGGGTAACCTCCAGAAATCCAAAATCTCCTAATTTATCCAGATTTGCCATTACAAGTGTCCCATACTTAGGACCATACACCTGGTAGGTTTCAAGGTATTACTGATTTCATACATTTTTTTCTTTTCATTAAACTTTAATCTACATGAAACAATATCATTATACAAACTATCATATAAACACATTCATGAATTGACAAAAGTATTAAGTGGATCCCAATTTTTTGAAAAGAAAATAAAGACATCTAACGATTCCAAAATTATTCTCTCCAATTCTCGCAAGTTTTTCCTTCCATTCTTTAATACTGATTTAAATTAAGTATTGATTTCATTATAACAATTAAATCTAGAGTGCAAATCACTTTATCCCTCCCCAGGGTTATCAACAGGAGAAGAGGGACTTGTTTACTTAAATGAATCACCCACAACAGAATGTGAAGAATTACTTTTAAGTTAGGAAGGTCTTTCAGTATTCATTGTCTACTCCAGGTATTCTATACAAAAAGTCTCTCAGGTAGTAAAAGCCCATGCTTTTTGCAGGCTCCTATATTTGCCCCTCTTCCTTGCTGTCACCTACTAGGTGACCTCCTCTTCAAAAACCCCTTGCATTTTTTTATCCTCTAGCACCTGACTCACAGGCTTTCTCTCCTATCCAAATATTACAATCAACCAGAGTAACTTCCATGTGCTACATGAATGACCCCATACTTATCTTCCATTTCTTGATTTTTCTTGGTGATTCAATCAAACATTTCCATGGACATGTCCAGATGTCATTACTACTATACCCTCAAAATAATAAATTTAGACATTCTACTCTCTGACTATGACCTTCCAACTTTCTAGAATTCTCCTCTAATTATAATCCAATATATACATTCTCAAAGTAAGTCATCTCCAAAGTAGGATGTGCAAGACAGATCAGTACAGGCAGAAAATCTTACAACTTTTTTATCTCTTATAATCTCTGTTTTATATTTTTTCTAACTTCTGTTTTTGCAGAATACATAAAATAGGTTGCAGGTTATATAAAGTAGACTTTATTCAAGTATACTTATGTAATTTATTTAATATGCTTTTATAAGTTTTATATAAAGTATATTTGCATAGAAGTAAATACATATAATTTATAAATATATATATATATATTAGCGATATGTGTTTAAAAAAAACTGGAGACCATTTCATAGGGTACTTTCTACCTTTTGTCCTTTCTCTTGACTGCCTTCCCTACTCTGCTTTTATCACATTGTATATCACTTCAACCACTCACCTGTCAATATTTTCAATTCCCCTGTTCCACTGTCCTTCCATTGTACCTAGGCTCCTGAGTGCTTTGAGAGAAAAATAAAATATAAAACTCTCTATATAGTGGTCACCGTAAATCCTTGGTGAGCATGCTCAGTTTGGGTCTCAATGATCACCAGCAATCCTATTAGCTTTCCCTCTTTACCTCTTTCATCCTCTACAGTTATTGTTTCAAATGTTCATCACTTCCCTAAAAACTCTGTCCTTACCATCTCTTCCTTCACTCCCAGAAGATGATATAAAATGCTGGTTTACAGAAAAAAAATCATTGTCCTTTGACAAGAACTCAGCTCCATCAATTTTCTACCACCAATGCGATAAACTGGCACTCACAGATTTCCAACATTTCCTTCTTCTTCCTTCCTTAGAATGGAAAGATGTTTCTCTTCCTGTGCTCGTTTGCTAGTCACACTTCTCTTACCTCTTTATCCTTTTTGTTGCTAATCTGTTCAGTCTCTCTACTGCGCCCCCCCAGCCATAAAACAAGCTCAAGCTTCTCCCATTATAAAAAGAGCCCTCCTCCAACTTCAAGTTCTCTCCAGCTACTACCCTTTTTTCCTCCACCCTTTAACAATCAAACACCATGAAAGTGGAGACATCAACTGTCTCCTTTTCTCTACCTCTCACTTACTACTCAAATTACAGAAACTAGGCTTCTATGACCATTAATTTAGGTCATCAATTCATATTCATGTTGGCAAGTACAATGACATTTTTTGATCATTATTTTTGGTTACTTCTCAGCAGGTTTTGACTCGGCTCATTCCTCGAAATTTTTCTTTTTTTGGCTTGGAGATATGGAAATTAATGAAAGAAACCTTAACTAAATTGGAGTTGGGAAGGCCTGTAGGGGAAGCTCTTGTGCCCTATCACACTTTGTCAATTACTCCAACCAGGAAGAGACATATGCTTGCATCTTGGACAGGAAGTACAACTACTTTACTACTGAAGGAAGATTACTCTCCCTACCCAGCAACAATCCAGCCAGTGAGAAATACTGCAGCACAGCCAATGAGAAGTTGTCGTCACCCTGAACTGTTACTTTCCCCCAATGGACTTTCCTTTAGAACAGCCCCTCCCTTCTCCCCCTTTTGGTCTATAATCACAAGTTCCCCTCCTTTGTTTTCTAGATTCACCTGTGGTTTGCCACGATATGCACAGCCTGAATTATAATTCTTTTGGCTATTCCTGAATAAACTCATCATGAGGGTAAAATAACTGGCAAATGTGCCTTTTAAGTTGATAGATACAACAGATAGTTTTCCTATTTCACTGATCACTAGTCTTCTTTGTGTTCTCTTCGTTCTCTGGCTAACCCTACATCAATGGTTCTCAACCTTGGCTGTACATTAGAATCACCAGGGGAGCTTTTGAAACATAGGATATCTTAGGACACACTGAGAACAACTGAATCACAATCCCTGGAGTTTGGAGCACAGGTACCATATTTATTAAAAGCTCATTTGATGATTCAGGTGTACTGTGAAAGTTAGGAACCTCTGCCTTAAACATTGTCCACAGGCTTCTGCATAGGTCCTCTTCCCTTCTCACTGTATGCATTTCCCTGTACAAACTCACCTAGTCTTATAGCTTTAGTTATGATTTATATGCTGATAAATCCAAAATATGTATCTTCAGCTCAGATCTCTCTTCTGATATCTAGACCAATGTACACAACTCTTTTGTATGGACATAAATAACTCTGATGTCTTATATGTCTCAAACTCATCATGTCCCAAGTTGAACTAATCACTCCCCATCCTCCATAAAACCCACTCTCCTCTTATTATTGCCCACCCAACAGACTACTAAATTCCAACAATTATACCTCTTAAATATCTCCCCAACCTACTTCTTTCTATTCCCATTCCTTACACAGGTCACTATTGTTGCTTACCTGGATGCTAGAGCTTCTTAACTGGCCTGCTACCTACAATTCATGTTCTCCAATCCACACTCTTCACTGCAACCAGAATGATCTTTCTAAAATGCAAACTTTATTACATTACTCACATCACTCAAACTTTATCACGCTTTAAACCTTCCAGCGGCTTCTCATTGCCTTCAGAAAAAATTTTAAATACCTCAACACAGCTTATAAAGTCCTTCATGACTGTGCCTACGCTTGCCTTCCCCACATATTCAGTGTTCAAGGACTAAACCTCCAGTTCTTAAAAGGGCCATCTTTCTTTCTCCTCTAGGCATTGGCACAATATTATTTCTACCTAAAATAATCTTTCCATCTCTTTCCTGGTCTGGCTAACCTCTTCTTAATTTTCAGGTCTTCATTTAAATGCCACAACTTCTGGGGAAGCCTTTCCTGAATTGTCCAATCTGTGGTGAAGACCAGTGGCATTGTTAGTGCTCAACAGATAGTCAAATGTAGCTCCTCTGCATTTTCTAACATGCTTTCCAGTTAGGTTGGGGGAATGAGGCTGATATCTGGCCAGTAAGATGTGGAGGAAAAAGACGTAACCACTTAGAGGACTGGTCCTTAAATGTCCAATGGGATTATCCAGTACTCCCTTCCCCTGTCACGGCAACCGAAGAAGCCACATGTTTCTGTAAGATAGAGGAGGGCTGCCTCATATAAATTGGACATTAGTCGAGTGAAAAACAAATTCCTTATGTGATAAATTACAGGGATTTCTGGGTTAACCTGTCATCAAGCTTAGCCTAACCTACCCTTACTCACAATAATACATGGCTTCAGCTATACACTCCCACAGGATTCCTTTACTACTTAACACAATTTGTTATTGCTTATCTGTCTGTCTTCTCTGATAAGACTACTAGCATTCTAAGAAAAAGTTTAGTGCTTCTCTCACTCTCTGTCTTTTCTCTAGAATCAAGCATAGTGCTTGAAACATAGAAGGCATTGAGAAAATATATGTTACATGAATGAATGGATCAATATAATTTACTTTGTTTAGTAGGATACTACAGTACCACCACTTTGAATTTATAAGTAATACTATACACCAGATACTTTATTTTTTCTATGTCTTTTATTTTTAGTTAAAAGCAGCTATATAAATTCTGTAGGCTGTTTTATTTTTTCACTTAACATACAAATGTACCTTCGTTATTACAAATTCATCATAAACATCACTTATAACGAGTGCGTAATATTCCTTTATAGATAAATACTGTCACACACCCAAACATTTCTTATTCTTGGATATATAAGTAGTTTCCTGCAAACAATTTTAGATGCACGATAGCTTCTATACTTGTTCAACTTAGATTTTGAATAATTACTCTCACATTTTAAAAGATTTCATTTCCTTTTATACTGTAGTTTCCCTGAAAGCTAGAATTTTGTCTTAAAATTCTTATACCTCTATGGTATGCCTTGAACTGAATAAACATTGACAATATGTATTGATTAAATTCTTAACAAATAAAAAATTGAAGCTATCAATTCCAAAACAAGGGTACTTCTACATATTATATAAACAAGACATCTGAACAAACAAAATGTAACCTAATTACCCTACAATTAAGAAGAACACAACAGAAATGGAGACATAGCATTGACTTTGATGATTTTTTGGCTCCTCTTCCCTGCCATAATTCTCCAAAGATAAGTGAAGTTTTAATTCTAAGAACAATGAGAACCGTGGAAAGCACAATGGCTTGGGGTCAGGAGATCCAAGTTCAAGTTTTGGCCACTTCATTTAGTAGTTGTATATCCTTAAGCATATCTCTCTGTATTTCTATTATTTTTGAAATGAGAGCAGTGTGTTTCTTTCTAAGATAGGGTTTCTCAACCTAACATTATTGACATTTTGGACTAGATAATTTTTTGTTGTGGGGGCTGTCCTGTGCACTGTAGGATGTTTAGCAGCATCCTTGACTTCTACCCGCTAGACACTAGTAGCAACATCCTGATGCCCTCAGGTGAGGACAATCAAAAATAACTCAAACACTGCCAAATGTGCCCTGAGGAGCAAAAATCAATCCCAGTTGAGAACCACTACTCTAAGATAAGGAAGAATAATACTTTATAATTCTATAGCTTTGTCATTTCAGCAACTTATCCCCCCAATTTTTCCAGGACACCTAAAAATTACCAGGTTAAAGTTTATAGTCTGTCTGCAGCATTTCCCTTTTGTTCTCTGCTCTCTTGTAATTTGCTTTGAAATAGTCAAAAGCATATCAAAGAAAGAAAATGAAAAAGTGTAAATGTTAAACAGATTAAACGATTTGTCCCAGGGTATTAAAAATTGATAATATGGTTCTTTTAACTCTTAACAGTGTTTCAATTACTTTTTCTATATTCTCTTTTAAGAAGAAAAGGGTACCTCAATTTCCCTTCTCCCACACATAAGAGCCTTTAAGGTGGCTTTATAGCTTAGGGATCCCAATTAACATTTAACATTGCAAACACTGAACAACATCTGAAACTACTTTCTCACTCAGAACATTTTCTATTCAGGTCTGTTGAAGGTCCTAAGAAGATTCCAAAAGGAATCTAAATCATAGTAATGGCACTGATTTAAAAATGAATATTATGCATAGAGACACGTATTGCTCACAGGTAATTTGTATTTATACTATACCATATACTCTCAAAACACTTTATAAAAGTTAACTTTAATAAATAAATGTTCCCACCTTTTATGAGGAATGAATTTTAAGCATCTGAAAATGAAGTCTTCAAATAAAAGTATCTCCTTAAAATACACTCTATATTATCATGTCACTTTAATACTAAACAAATCAAGAGCACTTTTTACTTAAATACAGATTGTATATGTATTAAAGGAATTAAATAATGAACCCAGTAAAATAAAATATGACAGTAGTCAACTATAAATCATTTCCCAGCAATTAGATTTACTTTTGTATTTCTTTCAAGATGTAATGTAGAAATAACATAAGGAAGTCGTTTTACTTCTAAAGCAATAGCATAAGGAAAAACTTGTTCACTTTCAAATACTTCTTTAAAAATGTTATCTTATTATTCACTGTTCTTTTAGGAATTTGAAAATGAACATTTCTATGACAAACAACATTTTTCCACCTGTGAAAAAGAGTTGCTGAATCTGGATTTCTTAATTGTGATCCAACATTTTCAAGTGATTAAGCATATGTTGTAAGCAATGTCAACCTTTTAACTACATTTAGTGAGCAAAGGCAATCTCTTGACATAACTTTATTTATCCATTTATTATTTATACCCTGCTAGCTTCCAATAATGATTTGAGTTGATCCACCTCATCTTTCATACCTTGGAGTTATGAGATAGCACTGAGAGATAGAAAAAGCACTGGTTTTGGAATCGGACACACATGAGTGTGAACCCTCTCTCTGTGGCATAGTACCCATGGAACTTCGGTCAGTCACTTATCTCACTCTCTGAACAGCAGATTCTATACCTATTAGCTCTAATATCTGTATGTACCTGGCTTGGCATTGGCATTCTCTAAGTTGTATTTCCTCCTCTTCAAAAACGTTTAATTAGATTTTTAGAAAATTAAACATGCTGTTTATCACAGTATTCTGTTCTAGATCAAAAAAGATAAGACTTTGAGCTTGTGCCTGACAGAGAAAACAACAGTCTCAAAATATCAATGCAGATGCCATTCTGGACTCATTCTTTTTTTGAACTATTTTATATGTATTTATACCATTGAATATACTTAAATGCTACTTAAGGGGTACATATGAAAATGACAGTAAAAATCATGGTGTCAAGACAGATGAAATGTAAGTGGGATTTTGAAAAAATTTTAAAGGCCTAAGTAAGGCACTTTAATTTTAAAGTACCTTTAGTTTGGAGCGCTGGGATTCAAATACAGAGCTCTGTATTGAATTTTCCTTCTAAAGATCTGTAGGAAATACTAGACTACACTAATCCTTAGAATGCCAATGCACTTCTTTGATCAAGCTCTGTCTGCAAATTACTAAAAATTTAATCATTCTTTGGAGCAGTTGATCTCAAAGTAGATTCAAGAGAATTCCAAACAAAGAAATTTCTTTAGAAATTAGAAAAACTTAATTTTAAAAATATTTTTGGAAGCTGAGTCTTATTATTTAAGCAGACAAAAATTATGTCCTCAATTCACTGAATTAGCTATACTGATTGTCAATAGAGTTGTATATTTTTGAAATTTCTGCATGTGCGAAAATTTAAAAAATACCTTGTTAACAAAATCATGCACAGAAAAAAATGCATTTTAAATATGGTAATCTGGCTTAAAAACAAACAAAACTGATAATTCTGACAATTTATCGGTGCAAAAAAATGTCTAAATCAGTGGTTCTGCATGAGAATCATGACCTGGAGGGCTTATTAAAACAGATTCCACGGCCCCACCACCAGAGTTTCTGATTCAATAGGTCTTGGGTAGGTCCATGGAATCTGCGTTTCTAACAAATTCCCAGGCAATGCTGCTGCTGCCGGCCAGGTTAATTTAACAGGCTACGACAACCACTGGTCCAAATATTCCTAAATCTTTAATATTTCTAGTCTTCTTTAATGTGATAATCTATCACGTTTTCTAGACCCAATGCATGCATTTATTCCTACAGCTATTTCTTGGCCAGCCTATTTAAGGTTCTGGTGATAAAGTGGTGAACAAGAGAAACAAGGTTCCTCCTCTCATGGAGCTTAAATTCTGCTGGCAAGAGACAATAAACACATAAATAAACAGGAAAACACCAGATTAGGTGCCATAAGGAGAATTAAAACAAGGTGATTTGACTTGAGTGATTACTTTAGATTCATTAGTGGTTGGAGAAAATTTCTCTGGGGAGTTAACATTTAAGCTGAGACCTGATTAACAAGAGCCAGGCATGGAAAGATTGAAGGGAAGAACATTCTAGGTAGAGGGAACAGCTTGTGTAAATGTTCTAAAGGAGGAACAAGCTTAGTTTGTCAAGAAATACACAGGTTAATTTGTATTACAAATGAGGGTGAAGAGACAGGGGCCAAATCAATCACGTAGGGTCATTTGGGCCAGGGTAAATAGTTTGGAGAGTTTTATACAAGTGAAGAGCTCCCACATACTATACTGAAAAATTCTGTCATTAGAGTACAAATAATAAATACTGCAATTGATCTGTTGGCATTGTATCTGTAAGAAAAAGTCTCACTATATAAATAATAGAACACACTTCTGTTCTTTTGTTTTTTTTTTGAAGAGTCATGCACATCCTAGTTGCTTGTGAATCCACCCTGTGTGGTTACTGAATATAGTTTTGTTTTATTTAAATTCTTCTTTTCTTTTTTTTTTAAAAATTTTTTTCCTTTTTCTCCCCAAAGCCCCCCGGTACATAGTTGTATATTCTTTGTTGTGGGTCCTTCTAGTTGTGGCATGTGGGACGCTGCCTCAGCATGGTTTGATGAGCAGTGCCATGTCCGCGCCCAGGATTTGAACCAACGAAACACTGGGCCGTCTGCAGTGGAGCATGCAAACTTAACCACTCGGCCACGGGGCCAGCCCCTAGAATACACTTCTAATTGGTCAAGGGATGGTGCTAGTAGCAATAGGCATGGTCTAAAAAATTTATGGCACCTAAAAAAAAAAGTCATATGTTCAGAGGGCTCTGTTACTTATTAGCCATGTAGTCAAGGGCATGGTAAACTGTCTTGTTCTCTGGACCTCAGTTTCCTTATCTATGAAAGAAAACAGAGTAAGCATCTCCAAGACCTGCTATGAAGTTTAAATAAGATGATGAATATACAATACCTAGTAATTACCTTTTATTTTGTGGGTACTTAATAAATAATACTTATAAAAATATTCCAGATCACTCTCTTCTGCTCTTTCAGATATATTCATAAGTTCAAAACAATGAAAGGACTGAAACATGCTAAGTTTTCAAGAAAACTCTTTCATATCTGAATTGCCATAGCTTCAACTTCCCAATGATCCCATATCCTATATGTGACTTTATTTGAACATTTATACACCCTTGTACAATAATAAACCCAAGCATGATGAGCATGTATTTTAAACCAAGATTCAAAAACCTATACACCAAATAACTGTTGATGTGTTCACCAATATCAAATTCAAAGTATAGGATTACAGAGCTACAACTGTTCCAAATAGCTTTGCACCTCTTCTTCTAGAACTACTCTAAGAATCAATTTAAAAGCCTCACAAAAGTCTACTGCTTTTTAACTTTTACCTGTTTTTGACCAAGAAACAAATAAACAAAACACAGAAACTAAAACCTTGCTCATTAGACATTACTCAGAAAGACAGTTGTCTGTAAATTTAAACTTAACCCTCAAAAAATGACTGATAATAGATAACATTCAAAATAATGGGACAGACTGTGAAGACAACCCAAGGAGTTCCAAAAGTATTCAAGCAAAGCAGCAGCACTGAAATGAGTGCATAGCCTCCCATGTGATTACTTTCTAAGAAAAGATACTTTTTTGTACAGATAATTTCTAGGATATTTGTTTAAAAGCAGTCTACCAGTGAGTACATTATGTGTAGGTATACAGGACAGGGTGAAGTTGACAGATCATTCATAGGAAAGGGTCCTATGGGAATACTCCTTAGGAAACTGATTGTCATATAAACCAGTAATCTTCAAGAAAATAAAGATCATGATTAACAAGACGCCAGGCTTTTGGCTGTTCTAACTACTTGGTAGTAAGTACTCCAATATTCTTTCTTTCTGGTCTCAGTTACTTAATAGCTCTAATCATCTAACATATATTTTTGAGTAAAAGCTATTAGTCTTCCTTATGAAAGGAAAATTGAGAGACAGAGAGAAGAGTTAAGTGGATCATTCAAAATTAATGATAAAGGTGAAGTGGTAGGGGCCGGCCCAGAGGCGCAGCAGTTAAGTGCGCACGTTCTGCTTTGGCGGCCCAGGGTTCGCCGGTTTGGATCCCGAGTGCAGACGTGGCACCACTTGGCATGCCATGCTGTGGCAGGTGTCCCACATATAAAGTAGAGGAAGATGGGCATGGATGTGAGCTCACGGCCAGTCTTCCTCAGCGGAAAGAGGAGGACTGGCAGTGGTTAGCTCAGGGCTAATCTTCCTCAAAAACAAACAAACAAAAAAGGTGAAGTGGTAGATAAGAAAGAAGGGAACCTAGTCCCATTACTTCCAAATAAATAGAGAACCACAGATGGTATAAATGGAAAAAGATTTAGGCAGGGCAGTTCCTGGAGTCTAAAGAAGAAAAGAGTGAAAGCAATAGTGAAGCTAGGAGAGCAAAAACCCCATCCCCATCCAGCATCTTGTTAAAGGAGCCTTTAGTAACAGTCTGGGCCTATTGGAATTCCCACTCACATTGCATGATGGGATAAGTGAGCCTTGGAAGCCAGGTGAAGGCAGAAGTAAGGGTGTGTTTATGTTTGAGGATAGGCCAGGGTGGGGTAAAGATTAGATACACTCTAAAAACATTTCCATAGAAACACTGTCAGAAGATCCATAGAACTGTTAATAGAACTATATATTAGTTAATATTTAGTTAATAGAACTAAATACACATAGAACTCTTAATATCATGCCTTACATACATTATGGATTGATTAAAGAGACATAACACCACCAAGCATAACTGCCATGCAAAACAGTATTTCTATGATAAACAGATTCTGAATGACAAAACTGATATACAAATGAGACTGCCTATATTAGTCTTCTCAGGGTGATAAAGCCTGTTATGGTTAACAGTTACTAAATATGTTGACTCCAAGGTCACATGACTAAAACTACTAATGGTCACAATATCTCTCATTCAAAAACCTTGGGGCTAGTAGAATTTCAGAACTGATATAACATATATGTATGTATATTTATTTATTTTAGAAAGGTAATACAGTGCTGTAACATCCCCAGAGGTGACTAGGGCAGCACTTGAGAATCAAACACACTAATATTTCTGCAGTGAAAGAGAAGAACATTCACATATGGGAGATATAAAGCCTATAAATAGTCTCACACAAATTCAGCTCTGGATTTGCCACCAAATGAGTTAAGTTCAAGTCAGATTTTGCTTCCTGAACTAAATATACTTTCACTTAACTTATTCTTATTAGAAAAAGTGTGGGTTTTTCCCCCTCAAATTTTTGGAGTTAAGAATTATAGATAAGGAACTCTGGACACTTATATCAGCATTTATAAACATTATTCTTTCAACACACTTGAATGCATGATTCTTTTTTCTTTTAAAAAAGAAAATCTGGGAGCTTCCTAATTAGCTAAAGACTAAGTGACAGCAGCCAAAAAGCTTTAAAATACCTGGATATCAGTAACTGTTCTAGTGCCCAAGGATTCTTGCAAAGGTTTCAAAAGGTTTGAGGCAACGGGACGAGAACAAAGTTTCTCTTGGACCAGATGCTAGAAAATGCCACTACTCAAAATAGGAGACTTAGATTAGTCTCTCTGCCACAATCAACAACAATTACCGTAATAATAATAATAGTGACGTGGGAAACCTTACTTTACACTGGCTGCCAACAAAACCTGCCATCCCTTGTTTCCTCACACTCAAGTGGAATGCCCTGAATCTGGGTAGTGTTGCTCAATGTTGCCCTGTTTCTGTGGTCATGACCTGCTGTGTTGCTTACACAGATCAAATACATTTACGTGACACAAAGGATGCGATTCCCAGGTCAATCTTCCTAGTGTTTCTTTCTCCCTTCCTCCTACTGACCCCTTTCGTGCCAGCTTCTATATCAGTACTAGTTGGAATCTTCTCACTTCTGATTTCAGGGGCTTCTCTGATTTCAATTTAGACTCCATCTTCTATTGTTTGAGAATTTATATTTTCCTCCCTAGAATAGCTAATTTTCTGGCTGAAGTCGTGTTTGCTGAGACCTTCATCATTTGTCACCTCTTATCAGTCTAAATCAACTTTGGTCCCTGGCTTCTCTTGGCCTGCCTTGTCCTGCACCATTGGTAATGAGAGCGGAACTGTCACTCTTCTGAAAGTACTGGTTTATAGTCATAAAATGTGTCTTCCTTTTATATTTTCTCTTCTTCAGAAATGCTCTCATCAACCTCCTTAATCAAATGAAATGGAAGCCATTAGCCAAATATTTTGCAAAAAGACAAAAACGTTATATTTGAAAGAAAAGGGGACAAATTTAAAGATAATCAAAACTATTTAATACAACTCTTTAAAAATCCATTGTCAGGCCCAGCCCTGTGGCTGAGTAGTTGAAGCTCCTCGTGCTCCGCTTTGGCAGTCGGGGTTCGTGGGTTTGGATCCTGAACATGGACCTACTCCACTCACCAGCCATGCTCTGGTGGTGTCCCACATATAAAAAGTAGAGGAATGGGCGGACCCAGTGGTGTAATGGTTAAGTTTGCACACTGTGCTTCGGTGGCCCGAGGTTTGCAGGTTTGGATCCCAGGTGCGGACCTGCACACCGCTCATCAAGCCACGCTGTGGAGGCATCCCACATACAAAACAGAGGAAGATTGGCACAGACATTAGCTCAGTGACAATTTTCCTCATCAAAAAGAAAGTAGATGAAGACTGGCACAGATGTTAGCTCAGGGCCAATCTTCCTCACCGGAAAAAAAAAAAAGTAGAGGAAGACTGGCACAGGCATTAGTGCAGGGCTAATCTTCCTCAAGTGAACAAAAAAGGATGATTGGCAATGGATGTTAGCTCAGGGTGAATCTTCCTGAGGAAAGAAAACCCCACTGTCATTAATAGTTTGAATTTTCAACTAAACAGATAAGGAAAAATGATGGCAATAAGAAAATATTAGTTGAGCATGGGGGCTTAGGGGAGTGGATTGCTTAAGAATGGGAGAGAAAGTCTTCAAGAAAAAATTCAGCCATCAATAAAAGAAATGGCAAAAATATTCTATAAATAGTAACAAGATATCTTGTATTTACATAATGGCTTTCTTCCAAAGAATTCATGGTGATGTATTTCTTAAAGTGAAGACAAATTTTCTTTTTAAAAGAAGCTGAGCCAATATAGGGTAAGCTTGAATCACTTTTTTAATTATATGATATTCAAATATTGAAGATTATTAATTTCTTGGGCCTAAAAAAATAAGTAGAATACCAAAGACATTGTTTTTTTAATCTGAGACAAAGATCTTAATAGGTCCAAGTTTCCAATGAAAGATCAATGTAAAAACGATGAAAAATTTATATTTAAATAATGACTTGGAAGTCAACAAATACTGTATTGAAATATTTAAATATTTTTAAAAGCTATATTTTAAGAGGTAGAAAATCAGAGTAGAGATATTACCTTAGATCAGTCAAAACTATTTTGTTTCTTCAATGACTATTATAATATAATACCCTTGTTTTATATATCCTTTCTTGGGAATATCTTAAATTCTAGTTGGGTAGAATTTTGCAATCCCAAGGTAAAGATGAAGCTTCTAGTTAGGCATGTCACAGAGAGTTGGTGTCATCCTATATGAGAATAGAAGCATGGAAAAGGTCAAGTGATTTGCCCAAATTAATGGTGAAGCAAGGTAAAGATTTTGTTATTTGACTTCAAGTCCAATGCTTTTAAGTACTACATAAATGCGTGTTCTACAACATAAAACTAAGCATTGTAAACAGGCAAAACAAGAGACTTTATATAGTATTGCCATGCCAGGTTTTCAGCTTTTGTGTGTGCAATGTTTACCTCGGGGAAAAAGTCTCCTGGTAGTGAAAATGTAAAGGATACAGAAGTATTTTTTATAAACGATATAAACAATGGATAAAAAAGGAACTATTTCAGTGAGGGCAACTATTTCAATAATATAGGGCCTTGATTGGGATGCTCTATTTCTTATTTTTGGATGAAAAATGTTAAGCAAACATTATAAAGTAAAAAATATAAATATACTTGGGGGGAACCATATATGTGTCTTTTCAGCATCTTTTTTAAAAATTTCATTTTTAACAAAGAAAGTATGTTTTCTGACTCCCAATCAAGTAGAGGTTATAATTTAAAATATGAAATACTAACATGCAATCAATCCTTTCACAAAAATATTCTCCACTTGAGAGTAAACATTTCCCAGTGTTTCAAAAGTCATGTCTTTCATAATCAAAGTCAACCAACCAAAAAGTAGCTTTGTGAATATGGCTATATCTTGAGTTTTGAAACTAAGAGTCCCTAACATTTTATAGAAGAGAAATATTGTATGGTTAATAAGAGCAAAGGGGGTACACACATTTTATACATTTGACTTTTGATTAATTTCACTAGTGAGGGAAACTAGCAAAAATGAGAGACAACAGAGCTCAGGTTCTGGGATGGAACACACTTGGATTTGAATCTCCACTCTCTTACTTAGTATCTGAATGACTTTGGGTAAGTAATTTAACTTCTTTGTGCCCATTTCCTTAGAAGTTTTTTGTGAGGATCAGAAGAAATCATGCCTATAATGGGCAAGAAGTATAATGTCTAATAAATATCGGATATAATTACCAACAAGCCTTTTATAGAGGATAACCTACTCATTTTGTTGGAAACATGCCAAATGGTCTTGAAATTGTGCCAAGGCTACCAGCAAAAAGGTATGATTGTTTTCTTCCTTTTTGGGTTTCAAATGCATAAGAGAGTTCTGTGATAAAAACCTCCTTACCCTGAAATCTCACACAGGTTAAGTAATGGAAGTATAACAGTTGCAGATGCGTGAGGTTAATGTTTTATGTTTCAATTGTACAGAAAACTCCACAAGGGTTTGGACCATGTTTGTTTCTTTTACCACTTATCCTCACATCCAGTACAGCTCTGGTACATGGTAGCGACTCAATAAATATCTGTTGAATGACTGAGTGAATAAGAGAATGAATTAACTAATGTCAATCCAAGAAGATACAGAAGGGCCAAAAGATGAAGAATGGGAAATACGACTTTCTGAGATAAAGAACAATCAGAATGAGATGCTGGTGGTCCTGGGCAAATGGCAAAGACCTGAAGAGTTCAGAGAACCTGTCAGAGCCAAGGAATAAAGAGATTTGAAGAAAACCTGACAGAGAGATGGACATATGCTCTAGAAAAGGCACGATATCACAAGAGACACTGAATGAATGACAAGAATTGGAAAACTCAGGGCTCAGAGTGAAAGATTCTATCACATAAACATTCAAGAAGTTCTGGAGAGAGCAGTTTCAGCCTAAAACTATAAAGGTCTAGGGACAGAGAAAAGAAATTATCCTTTCTCAGAGTCTAAAGGATCCATAAGAAGAAATGCCTCTGATTTTACATATGAAATGCAAAATACTTCCTCAAAGAGAAAAGAAGCATGGACAGACAGAGCAGCCAAAAAGGATCAGCTACAGAATAAATGAAAGCAGAAAGATTCAGAAGAATCTAAAAGTGATTTACATAGAATCACGCTGAAGTGAATAAAGGAAATAACAAGTATACTGGCCATGAGTAAGATTAAATTATTTACCTACTAAATTAATGCCATCACTTTTAAAATGAGTAGTTACTGATATTTTGTATGGTTTGTATTCTAAGATACCTGGAATTTCCCCACAAAAGCGTGAGTTAGAGTGCAGCAGGCACGATGTGCAAGAAATGGAAGGGTTAAAGCTATGATTCTGGGGTAGACCCAGAGTAGGGTGCATCAGGTCATCCAAGCGTGCACAGAACTATCGGGGAGCCTTCTGAGTGGGTTGTGCTGCAAATTCAGGGTCCATTTATGTAAAACAGACCAGGACTATGCAATGTGCCTATCACCTCTCTGCGCTACTTACTATACTCTCATTTCTCCTTAGAGCCTGGAGTTTTGCTATGAGTAAAGGGTGTGTAACTCTTTATCAAGGTTGAGCTTGCCTGGCTCCAAGTTGCTACATTCTCTATAGTTCAAAACATCTTTAATCCTTATGAAAAGTTTCATATTCCTCTAGTTTTACAGCTTAAACCAGGTAAGATGGCGAGGGAACAGGGAACATAGCAATTTACACTGGAACTATCTGTACATAATTAATTAGGAGTTAATCGCATCTCTCTCTCATATGTTATCTGCTCATTCAATACGTACTTATTAAGCTCCTACTATGTCCCAGAAACTATTCTATACACTACAGATTCAAAAATTTAAAAAGACAGAGAAGAACCCCACCCTTATAGGATTTTTATTCAAGGTGTTTGGGAGAATGAGGAGGTTTGGAGGAGACAACAAAGAAGTTAAGATTTATTTAACCCTTTTTACATTAAAACTTATTTGATGTTAATTTTCAAAATTGCCTGTCACACTGACACTGTAAGCTGTGAGCTGCTTCTTATAGTGAAATATACTCTAAACACAGTACAGTGCTTTGGGTACATGAATTATCCTTATATTTAATATAAGTGCCTTTGAAACATTTGCCATAATTAGAAGCAGTAAATGCCTTCTATATTTAATCTTAGCTTCCTTTATTGCATTTTGTAAACACATGCTTATTCTTTTCATCATAAAAGTAACAACCATATTACAAAAATACTAGAATCTAGAAGAAAGAAAAAAAGGTCCTAATCTTAGCACCTTAATACAATCATTCAGCATTTTGATACATTTCCAGCTAATATTTTTAATGTTTAAATAGTTGTATATTTACATAGTTGCAATCATAATATGTATTAATTTTGAATATATTTTAGTTTTAAGTATTTTTCACTACTTCATAATTTTTACCTTTTTTTTTTTTTTTTTGGTGAGGAAAATTGGCCCTGAGCTAACATCCATGTCAATCTTCCTCTATTTTGTATGCAGGACGCCACCACAGCATAGCTTGATGAGCAGTGTCCAGGTCCATGCCCAGCATCCGAACCTGCGAATGCTGGGCGCCGAAGCAGAAAGCATGAACTTGACCACTATGCCAACAGGCGAGCCCCAATTTTTGTTTACTTTTAAATTTAGTAGATATAAAAATTAGCAAAACAACTGCATATGTATTTATCTCTCTCCCTAACCATCTAAAAACTTTGAGAACGGGAGGAAAAAGTCTATTTTAAGCCTAACTACTCTTTAAATTGAGGCCCAATACAAAAGATTTTAAGCCTAAATAATGCTAGATTAGATTTTGTTTTAAAAGAGCATTATTATATATGACAAAATCTTATATTTACATTATCATACATTTATACTTTAGATTTGCTCTTGAATAAAATTAATGGGAAACTTTTAATGAGATTATTTTTTTCAATAATAAACATTTACTTGGCAACTAGTAAAATATCAAGTTCCAAACATATAACTCAAAAGTTCAGAAAACTAAAGAATCACACTTTTTAGAAGAAAAGAATACGTATCCAAATTAAATTTCTGCTTCTCTCATGACTCAACATTCCTGGATCATTTTTTGAAGTTAGCTGAAATTTGCTATCTGTAGAAGACACGTCTAAAACTAAATGCAGAATACACTGAATTTCCATATATACTGATTTTATTGCAGGAGTATGATTATAATACATCCCTTGCATTACAAGATATAAATGCCTCAGCTGGACCACAACATACTTACAAATTTAGCATACAGATAACTGTCTGCTGTAATTGAGGGAAAGTTTAATCCCCTGCCCCTAATTCCATGCCTCCAGACTCCATCTTCGCCTTGATTCTAAACTTCCTTTACACAATAAGATTACGTGTTCTTTTCTGTTTTTATTTTCTTTTAATAATTCCAAAATATCCACAAGAGAGAACGCGGTATTTATTAACACGACAACATGGTTTATTAAATTAACTAGCTTCAGGGATCTGGACACTAAGGGAAATGGGCAAAGGCAAGTTTTAAGAGGGAGGAGAGTGGTCACAAGGATAACTGAGATAGGCTTGCAGTGGATGGGTGGGGACTGCCTCTCTAACTTGAGAATTTCAGGTACCTAGAAAATGGTGTCTTCTCTATATTCATCCACTAGCCAAGGAGATTCTGTGAAGCTTCACTTTCTCTAGTTCATATTATTAAAACTGACTATGCTTCTCTAACTACAACAACATCCTCGGAGGCTGTAATACTACAAACATTACTGTCACCCTCTAAAACATTTGAAAATCACTGATATCAGACAGGCTGAAAGAGGTTAGGCCAAACCCAGTACTCAGGATATTGGCAACACAATGGCAGTGGTTTTGAGATTGGAAGATACAGCCAAACTATTCACAATTCTGCTGAGATTCCTGGTCAGCATTTTATGAATTAGAACTGGCCTAGGTGGCAATGAGTAACTTCAGATACTTGATCATTTCAATTTTGTTTTAAAAACTTTAATGATGGTAACCTGGAAATACATTTCACTGGATTAATCAAAATGACGACAGAAAAACTATACATCAAAAACAGGTGAGAGAGATGAGTCAACAATATCAAATATTATTTTCTATAAATACATCTGATAGGTATGGGGTCATTTGTTCCAGTCTGTGTAGCATTCATCTCCATGAATAAAATATTTAGATTATAAAATATTTTGATAGTTAAAATATTTTGATGATAAAATAATTAACACACGTATTCTTTTATGACATTAAATTTTCCAACATAATGACAGGACTATTAGCCGTAATACCCAGTGATGTGAAATTACATTTTCAATTAGCATTAACCAAAAGAAGTTCACAATTACCAAGAAAAACGCTAAATTTATAAAGTGGAAATTAGAGATGTGAAAGGGTCAAGAATATGTGTTAAAAGAAGTATCAATGGATAATATACTTACACTGGACTATTTTAGCTACTGCTGAAAGGCAGTCATGTGACCTTGGTGTATAATGGCACATTTGCAGTGGCTAAACCGTACGGCAGTTCACTTTATGGAAATTAACAATAAAATGACTATATAAGGAAAAGGCAATTTTAAATGATAATCTCAGAATTATATACAGTAGCAGTCAATTGCCACGACAAGTGGATCATACATAATCCACAGTAAACACTGGCACATTTGGTGTATTTAGAGCAATCTGCTACTTCTCAAACAAATAGAGGGCTGGTAAAATACTATTCCAACTTGACATACAAATAAACAAGTACCCACTGGATACATAGGCCATTCAGCATCCAAGCTCAGAATCTGATTAGAGTTACTGGAATCACAGACCTGAGCCACATCATTGTCATCGTAATCAGTCATAAAACTAGAAAGAACCTTAGGAATCACTTGGAAAAATATGCTTGCTTACTGTTAAGAAAAGAAACTCTAGCATCCATAAAATAGTTGAGAGTAACGTTTAAGGGTTCAAGCTCTGAAGCACCAGATCTGAAAGAGGACTTTCCCCAAATCTATAAAAATGTGATGACTATGAACAATTCAACAGGATAGAAGCTGACCTTGACCAAAACTAGAATTCTACAGACTATTGTTAAACAGGTTTTTTTGGCATTGACAATCTACATTCCACATATCAGAACAACTTAAGTAGATCCTAAAACTGGTGTGGAATCTGGAAGAGTTCCATAATGGAACATGGGAAAACATAGTGGGGATACAACTGAATTGAGCTCTGATGGTCAATACAAGACTGTATTAAGCACAAGCTCAATGTACCTTTTCTTTTCTCATGCTATAAAAGTTACATATTTTGGAGGCTATTCCTCCAAAACTGCTTTAGAATAAACCAGAATTATTTTATACAATCCTATTCCTCTCAACCTGAATACCCTCTTCCTTTATTTTGAACTTGAGTACCAGGAGTGATTCTCAACTGTCCTTGTACCTCAAGTGCCTCATTCATAGCAGAGACTCTACATATAGTCTTTAAACCACAGCCTCATATTCAGTTTATGAAATATCTAAAAGTATAATCCTTAATAGAGTAGCCCAGTCCATAGTGCAGAAAATAAAAAGTCTACTTTGATGTGTACTTCCACTCCCTGACTTGGATTTCTAAAGTCCACAAAGTTTAGGTCTTATTTCTCCGAGGAAGCAGATATCCTTAGGGTTGCTTTACTTTCTGTTCCCAGCACAAATCATTACTTAATATGTGCATATACACATTTTAGGGGTCTGACCATCTCGTGGCTACCTACCTATGCATTAAATTGAGTAGGGACCCCATGACTCCAATGCCCAGTAATAAGACCACTCAATCACCATTCCAACAACACAGGAAAAGATTTATATTTCCATAGAAATGTAGTATCAGATCAAACAAAAGGCACACTGTTAAAAGAAATCCAGAGCTTACAAGATAATTGTGTATCTTTTATCTGACAACGGGCTACATGGCAGTTAGTTTGAGGAGCTTCAAATTTAAGTACAGATGTTACAGTATGGAAGTCAGCAAACTGTTTTACTGTAAAGGGTCAGATAGTAAAAGTTTTAGGCTGTGCGGGCCACCTATAGCCTCTGTTGCATATCTGTTTTGTTTGTTGCTTTTTCAATCCTTTAAAAATGTAAGACATTTTTAGCTTAAGGGCAATATAAAAACAGGCTGCAGGCCAGATTTGGCCTGTGGGCAATACTTTGCTGAACCCTAATAGAGAATTACTTGCCTCTTGCCACTCTGAGAACCTAGAGAGGAGGGATGAAATGTTTTATTCTCTTTAATATCACCATTGTCTAGTATAGTGACTTGCACATAGCAGCCATTCAATGAATATTTGATTAACGAACCAAAAAATGAGTGAATGAATGAACAGATCTTTAGCAGTCCAGTAACAGAATTATTACTTACAGTGTTAGCTATCTGTACTGCTCATCAATAGCTGGTTCTTCTCTCTGAGGCACACAGAAGGGTAACTTCCCAGCCTCCTTGTAATTGGATGTGTGGCCTCTGGGTTGGAACGTTTAACTGCAGATATAAAACCTTCCAGGGCTCTTTTTTTTTTCCTTTCTTTCTTTCCATCATGATGATCAGCAATCATTGAAATGGTGGTTGCTCCATAAGGTCCCTAAGCGACTATTATGAGCAGAGGTACCTCTGACCATGATGGACATGCAAGGAGAACAAGAAATAAACCATTGTTGTTTTAAACCACCAAGGTTTTGTGGTTGTTTCTCACTACTTAATAATACAGCCTATCCTGACTGATACACTACCAATCATACTCTCATCTTCAGCCTACATGCAATCTATTTTAAAACTCACATCTGGCTCTAATACAAAGCAGAAAGACAAAAGCATCTTTATCACTATTCTAAAAAATCAAGTGCTCTGAGCTTTCAAACTGGTTTCTAAGGGTGATCTAGGATAAATTACCATCATTTCACTTTTGTGACCTGTTTTCCTAACCAGGATAAGATAATCAGAATAATATTTACTTCCTAAGACCACATTTATAGAGCAAAATTAAGAAAACAGCTATATAGATGTTACTTACAATTGAATAAGTTAGCTAATTACTAGTGGCTCCTGATTTCTTGCAGAACAGTTGTTTTGATCACTAATACATTTATGTGAGAACTGAATAAAAAACTGGGCAAGTACTTTCTCATATAAAAGTAAGTCTAATCAATTATTAATCCTAAGAGAGAAAACCTATAGATTCACAAACACTTAAGAGATATACCAACCAATTCCAATGTGTGGATCTTATTTAGATCCTGATTTAAACAAACAACTGTAGAAAAACAAAAACCAAAAAAAACACAAAAAACCAAAGTTAAATACAGTTGGAAAAATCTGCAAACTGATTGATGTATTATGAGAATTAAGGATTATTTCTAATTTTTAAAAGTGTGATAATGGTATTGTACTTATTTTTAAATTGAGTTCTTGTCTTTTAGATATACATATAGAAATATTCATACATGAAAAAAGTTCTAACAACTGATGTTATAATCCTTTCAAGACAATTATTTCCATTTCTCTTAGTCTAGTCTAGTGCCTTAGGAAAAAATGGCAATGAGATAGAAGTGAGACAAAGAACAAAAGTATAGTGACTTCTATTCTGATTTCAAACAGAGTGAATCAGTTTTTACCTTTGCCTGTGATAACCAAAAATATAAAGCAACAAACCTGACTACATCAGTCAGGGCATCCAGTATGCCCTACAGGCCTGTCATCTTTGGCCACTCTTTGACATGTAAATCCCTCTTTTGGAGTCATCTATAGTCTTCCTTCCTTGCTTCATTCTACTCTGGGCTTCTTCCCTGTGCCATCTTTCCAATAATCCTTTCCCACAACGCTTTTCTACAGCACCTCTATTACTGCTACTATAATTACTAATTAACAAGCGATGATCCCCTATACCTCATTGTCTTCACAAAATGATCCCTCAAGAGACCTATTTGCCTTAATAGAAACCCAGAGGACACCTTTCTTTGGTGGCCCTCTCTAGAGGAGGAAACCGTTATTCTCCCAACACCTTTGTATAAAACTATAATAGAGTCTGAGGGAAATAGGTCAGCATTCCTCTAGCCACTCATGGTCATTTCCAAATCATTACTGTCATGTATAAAATTCTATTCCTTTGAGGTTTATTATTTTCCAGTTACACCCACTACTCTTTTTAAAAGGAAATATCTACAAAATTGTTTAACCAGAAAGCTCACATTAGAGTTTGTTTTTTTCCTCCTCATCAATATTTACTGGAAGTCCAATAAACACAAAGGTAAATACTACAGAGGTTTACAAAGGAAAAAGGAAGCGACCAAAGGGAAAAAAAAAAGAAGATATACACAAACTACAAATATAAAAGGTCCTTCTAACACTGAGAGACCTGATGAAGCTAAGTAGACTAGGCAGTGTTATCGCTGCTTTGTAGAAGTTAAAGAACCAAGATTGATGGGGAGAAGAAACACCAGCTGAGAGAAGTGGAGAATACTTTGGGCAGTGGTTTATTTATTGTTTGCAAAGCATGAAAGCTTTATTTACTTTTTCTGATTAGGTAAATCATAGATACTCACTGTAAAACATCCATAGAAGGAAAAGAAAAATCCTGAAAGGCCAGAATAACCAGGGTCAACCATTTTATGCAAATAGAATCATATTATACACTGTATGCTATTTTATCTGTTGTTTTATAAATAATGCACACTTCTATATCAGCAAGATAGAACTATATGACATAATAGTTAATAGCATTGGCTTTGGAATCAGACTTCCTGGGTCCATAATCCAGCTTTTCTACTTAACAGTTGTGTGACCTTGGGCAAATTATTTTTGTGTAAGGTAAATTTCACCTTTAAAATGGTGATAAAAATAGTATCTATCTCATGAGGATACAATGAGATATATTACACCATATTTCTTAGAATAGCACCTAGAACATTAAGCGTAAGTGCTCAATAACTATTAATAAAATAATTTTTACTTCTAAATCTGTCATTTTTATAATTTTATAATGATTTGATAAATGTATACACTGCAAAATGATCATCACAATAAGTTTAGTTAATATCTATCACCTCACATAGTCATGCATTTTTTTCTTATGAGAACTTTTAAGACCTTCTCTCTTAGCAAGATTCAAATATACAATATAGTATTATTAATTATATATAAATATAATGCTGTACATTATATCCCCAGAACTTATTTATCTTATAACTTACAGTTATACCTTTTGACCACCTTTTACCCATTACCCTTTACCCATTTCACTATCTCCCACTCCCAATCCCCCTGCATCTGGCGACCACCAATCTCTGTATCTCTGAGTTTGGTCTTTTTATTTACTATTTTTTTTAATTTATTTTTTTAAAGATTGGCACCTGAGCTAACAACTGTTGTCAATCTTCCTTTTTTTTCTTCTGCTTTTTCTCCTCTAATCCCCCCAATGCATAGTTGTATATCTTAGTTGTGGCATGTGGGATGCCACCTCAAGGTGGCCTGATGAGCAGTGCCATGTCTGTGCCCAGGATCCGAACTGGTGAAACCCTGGGCCGCCGAAGCGGAGCGCATGAACTTAACCACTCGGCCACAGGGCTGGCCCCATAGTTTGGTCTTTTTAGACGTCACATGAGATCATACTGGATGTCTTTATCTGTCTGACTCATTTCACTTAGAGTAATGCCCTCAAGGTACACCCACGTTGTCGCAAATGGCAGGATTCCCTTCTTTTTAATGGATGAATAATATTTAATTGTGTGTGTATATGTGTGTGTGTGTATATATATATATATATACACACACACACATATACACCACATTTTCTTTATCCATTCATCCATCAATGGACACTTACGTTGTTTCCATGTCTTGATCATTGTAATATTGTCTACATCTGTCACTTTTAATGACTATGTCATTATAAGAAGGCACCATATGTATTTAAATTATCCTCTATTAATGGACATTTGTTTCCACTGAGGCAATGTTTTTAAATCTAAGAGCAAGGAAGAAAAAGGGATGAGAAAACCATTTATACAGTTTTAATTTGATCCATGAAAAACAATTATGACACTGAATTTTGACATTAACTTCAAAATCACCAGTTTTAGCAATGTGCCCTCCCATTAACTCTGAGAGTTTTATTTGTAAATCAAGAGAAAAGGAGTCTGACTTACCTATAACCCCTTCCCTCAAAAAAACAAGAAATCTAAAATTAAGAGAATGGTGACCTTTTTCTCTTCCAAACTGACTTTCTCACCAGAAGGGGTCTTGATCTGATCTGTCTTCTTGTCACATAGTAACAAAAAATCATCACAGTAAGAATCTCACACTTCTAAGGAGGGTACACTATTTAGATTACATCAGGTACTAAGAGACTAAAATACTTCTTTGGGAGGATTCTTGGTCAGTTCTATGGGAGGAGTCTAAGGCCTTGGGTATGCAAAGAAACCTAGATGGAGTATTCACTCCATCTGGCTATCATTTCATTTCATCTCCTATGCTATTTCTGTTAAAAGGGTAAACTTTAGAGTTGCATATGTGTACTCCAGAACATTAATAAAATAAAACAAAAATTTGTATTTCTCAAGCAAATCATTCTGGTTGATGAGTTAGAAAGCTTACAAAAAATATACATAAACATTTACCACTGGTGAAAGGAAATACTATCCCCAGTCAGATCCAACTGATCTAGTTTTCATAGCATATGAAAATGTGGAATGATAAAACTTCTGAGCTGGTAAATAAATCTGATACATTCATAATATTAAGAGCCTATCATGGAAAATAATGATCTATTGTCAAGGGTAATCAAGTGCCATGTTATTCAGTTTTCAAACAACTACTGATATACATGCCCCCTAAAGAACTAAAATGATATGTTATGTGATATGTTAAATCTAAAAGCATTCAACTTACCACTCAATCAAACCCTTGGTTGGTATATAGGTTATGTTGCCAGGAAAAAAATGCTAAGTCTAAATAAATCACAATAACAGCAGCTTATATTTTTATTCATACTGTATAACATATATACTTTGAGAAGTATTTTTTAGATACAGAGCAAATCATGTTGATAATTTGTAAAACAGAAGTTTTATCTATAAAGACTAAAGTCTGCATTTTGGCCCAGACATTTTTTAAATGTTTGATTCCTGGTAAAACAGGAATCTGTTTTGCATCTAAAAATACATTCTCTTGAGGGATGACATTGTGTGAGATGACATAATCTAGCAAACTTATTTTTAACTAAATGATGACTCATTTTTACTACATAGACTTCAGGTAACTATATACGTTTATGTAGTCCCATTATGTAAAGGTGTTTGTTACTTGAATTTCAGTAGGTCTCAAGATATTATATCTATTACAATAAATGCTATTATCATATTGGATAGCATGAGCAGGGTAGACTTTATCTTTGAATTAGCATACTGAATTCTCTAGGCGAATGAACACTGGTAAACAATGATTAAAACAAGCAGTATAGATATGTACATTTAGGTATGATTTCCTCCAGATGAGAACATCTGATCATGTAAGACATTTTGTAAAAATGTACTGTCCAATGAACTTTTAAAATTGTCTTGGGCTGGCCCAGTGCTGCGGTGGTTAAGTTTGCACATTCCACTTCAGTGGCCCAGGGTTCGCTGGTTCAGATCCTGGGTGTAGACCTACACACTGCTTGTCAATTCCATGCTGTGGCAGGTGTCCCACATATAAAGCAGAGGAAGATGGGCATGGATGTTAGCTCAGGGTCAATCTTCCTCAGCAAAAAAAAAAAAAAAAAAAAGAAAGAAAGAAAGAAAAAAGAAAAAGAGGAAGATTGGCAGCAAATATTAGCTCAGGGCTAATCTCCCTTAAAAAAAATTTTTTTTTCCCCTCATATAATTTTTCAAATTTAGTATTAGAACTCACCAGAAGCATTATTTAAAAATAAAACTTAATGATTACAAAACTCAGAGTATGTTAGATTTTTATTCCATTTTCAACTAAAAAGTCATCCAACATAACATCTTCTATGAAAAGTTTGTAGGGCAAAAACAATGGGCTTTGTTCTTTAAAAGTATTTAAAACAGAATACATTTTAAAGGCAGAAGGCAGCCTGAGAGAACTCAAGGAGAGAACAGGTAATGTTGAGTTATCAGAGAGAACACTTCCTAGATCATCTTTAATGAACCGATTCTCCAACAGGTGGAAACAAATTGGGCATACATATTAGTTACAACACCATAAAGCACGAGAGATCTCAGTTTAGGTCCCAAAGTCTATTACTTAATGACTGTGTGACCTTGGATAAATTACTTCTCCTCTCTACATGTCAGTTTCCTCATCTTAAAAAAAGGGGATAAGAATAATAACTATTTCATTGGATTATCAGGAGGATTAAGTAAGAATAAAAATCAAAGTGACTTAGTACAATGTCTTTCTCAATAATTGTGGCCCTCTGCTAACTAATCACATATTTACATGCACATATACATAAACCCACATCTATATATATACACACACAGAGAGAAAAATACATTATATATAAATATCTCTATATATTTACATATGTAAAACAGTTGGAGTTTGTCAGAAAGAGGGAGAGAATATTACAATCTATTAGACTAATATTAGCGATTTTAACTTTAAATGGAAATGGTTCTCAATATTTTAACATATGTCTGTTATTTTGTTAAACTATTACTTTACTTGGAATTATTATCATTTTATGGTAATATTAGAGGTGTTTTACACTTAATTTTAAAAGACTTCTCAATAAACAAAATAGTACTAAGATCTTGTTTGACGTTACTTCAGTATTTTGAATTTTCACACTAGTGAAGTTACCAGACTTTTCCATAATTCTAACAATCTAGAACATGCTGGGTAGTATGAGACGAATGGCATGAAGCTTAACAATGTGATGAACAAAAAATTTCCAAAATATACTTGTGGACAAAATTTTGAAATGTGAGTGGGAGATATGGCCCTCAAACTTACATATCTTGTATCCTACCAATTGCTACATCAGAGAACCTTGGTCTCAACATGATAAAAATAGAATGGTCATTTTGCCTGAGGATTTTTTTGTTGGTTTTCTTTTCCAGGGGCTCTTTTAATGGTTTAAGTTTTGAAAATCGTGGTGGTAGTTTTGGATAAAACAGTTGGGATGACTTCTCTGTCCTACTTGTAGCAAACATACGACCAATATCAAATTACTGAAATGGCTATCGCATATATCATCGCACAGAAGCACCACTGGTTTAACAATCTTACCCCTAAAGTAGAGTGCTATGTTAATGCAGAGAGAGGTCTTCAGGGAAGTGTCACATGCTTTTGTCCTTTGATCTTATTCAGTTTTTAAAAATTATTTAATTAATGAAGACATTGAAAAGATAAGGAAAAATTGATTTAGCAACACTTTGTACAAATAGGAGCTGCCTGTAGTTCCCCACAAGCTCTTTATTATCCAGCATTGTGACATAGCTGCTAAACACAGTAACATACTATAAGGTGACATTTATATAAATGTTAAATCCAGAAAAAAGCACTAGAGCTGGCTGATTATTTACTGTGAGCTATTAAGAGAGATTCCTGTCACTAAGGAAAAAACATAAATGCCAACAATAGTGGATTGGTCAAATAAATTATGGTTCTCCCATTTAGTGGAACTCTATTCTGTACTTTAAAATTATGTTGATTATGTATTGACATGGAAATATATTCATGACGTATCAAACGAAAAAAGGTTGTATAACAGTATGCATATTTTTATCCCATTTAAAAAATTAAAATAGAAATAGATACATCTTTCTCTGTCTCTCACTTCCTCCCTCCCTCTGCCTTCTATATTTATATGCACACACAGTAACAAAAGGTAGGGAATGAAAAACATGTATGCTAAGAGTGGGTATCTCTGAACAATGTAATTAGACATTTTGAAACTTTTCTCTCATTTATCCATACATTACAATTTTTCAAAAAAGAACATACATTGTTTCTGTAACCTTAAAAAAATTAAATAATCGAATCCTGCATTAGCTGAAAAAATTGGGTTTTAGTCTAAAATGTTTTTCAATTCTTAAGAATCTCTGCGGTATTTTCTCCTGCCTACTGGTAACAACACATCACTTAACATTATAACCAGGGACTGAAAAGCTTCCTTATAAATAATCTCAAAGGTCAAATTTTAAATAAAAGAATTAAACAACTTTATTAGTAAAATTAGATGAAGAATTAGATGAAGAACCTATCAATGTGGTACAGAGAGCAATGATATAGTGAAAAGTCAAAGATACCCACAAAGTGCTAATTAGTTACAACTATCACCTATCATCTCTTCACTTCTTAAGATGGTCCCTAAAGCATAAAAACAAGAAAAGGAACCTATCAATGCACTATCAGTATGAATACTTGATGAATGAACAAATATTGCAATATACAACCACATCACTTTTTCCAGTAGAAGTTACTTGTTGGAAATATTCTACAACCGAGTGTGGAAAGAACTCTTGAACTCAGATGTGGGTACTATGATCACAATGTGATAGCATCACTGTGCAATAACTAATCCAAGATCTTTGCTTCTGTTCTTTCAACTCATTCTCTCCTAAGTACAGTTTTCTCCAGAAACAAAGTATAGCCAGATCCTCAAGAGCCACCAAGGAATCTTCTTAGGTTCAACTGAATATGCAGATTCACAGGACAACCATAGGCTATCCTGGGCACCAGTCTACCCGGAATGTTACAGGACAAGTACCAACACTTGCCAGCAAGGCAGTGTCAACTGTTCCTCTTCTGCAGAAGTCCTTGCAGCAAGCAGTCCACAGTGGTTCATACAGCCATCTGGTAGCTTTCTTTTCTAGCCTCCTAGATCATGGCTTCAGAACAAGATGAGACCCACATCAAGCAAATGAGGGAGTTGCACTGACTTAGAGGCCTCATGCCCCATCTGGAGTCAACGTCTCTTGTAACAATTCCATAGGCATGGCTTCCAGGACCTCTTCAAAGGACAAGTCCATTTATAGAAGTCACCACATCCAGGGAAACTCAAAGATATGGCTTCCTGCCAGGTATTTATAGTGCTATCAGTACAGATGAATTTTATCAATTAGGGGTCATTTTTACCATAAGCAATGTTGCCTAGTGACACAGCTGATACACTACCCTTATCAGTTACCAAGGAAACAGAGCTAGAGAGTTAACAGAAGGTCAAACTCTCATGCTGAAGGGGAAAAGGTTTTGTTAAACTTTTTCCCATACAGGGCAAGATGCTTTCTTGTAGCACTGGTGAGAGATGAGAGTAAGAATGACCATTCAGCTGCCATGAGATTTTGAAAGTTAGCTTTGGAGTATAGTGGGGAGTTAGAAATAGGGGTAGTAAAAGATAAGGGAAAGGAATTGAATGAAATTATTTTTTGACTCTGAACAGCATACTATTTTTATTTGTTTTAATTCCAGTTAACAGTTGAATAAAAATAGAATCTAAATTGAATGTTTTTATTTTGTAGGCAAGTAGATAGAGTGAGATCCTAAACCATATTTAATTAAGTAACAAGTCATCTGGAATGAATCCCTTGCGTCTTGGAGGCAACAGAATTTAAGAAAAATTTATTTATATCTTGCCAATGAAATGAGGTGTTTACTGAATTCTTGAAGATTCTATCTTCTCTATATCTAATGATAATCAAATATAACAAAAATGTCTAACAATTACTGAGTGGCTCTTAATTGGATTTTAAAATACTTCTTTGATGTAGATACATTTAAGCTCATATACCTTCCAACGCCTAGCATAGTATCTGCTTCAGAGTGAGTGCTCAATAAATGTACTGAATTAATGGATATTCAGATAGTGTGCCTTTTGCATTCTATTTTGCACAGTTATTGTGAATAGTGAATTATGTGAAAACTTCTATCAACATTAACATTAACTAGTGTTTCTTAGCATTAACCAGAATAGGTACAGCTATTCTTAAATCTACATCAGTTTCACAAATACTTATTGAGCACTCCTATGTGCCACGATCTGTGTTAGGTGCTGGGAACACAATCTTCGCTCTCTATGTGTTCTCAGAAAATTCTAGTATGACAAGGAGTACAAAACTGGATGGTGCCATAAGTGCAATAAAGAGGAACAAAAGAAGTCTGACAGGATGTCTAAGCCAAATCTTAAATGATAAGTAAGAATGAAACAAGCACAGATAAGTGAAGTGCATTCTTCATGGAAGGAATAGCTCGAGGAGGAGAGAAAAAACAGGATATGTGGTAGAGCTAAAAACAGTTTAGTATTGCTAAAGGAAATACTAAAGTGAGGAGGTAGTGAGAGATGAAGCATCATCATGGGATGAACGTAAAATACTTACCTATTAACACCTGGCATTTAAAATTAATCAGTCTATAAATCTACTCAGTGAAAATAATACTATAAATGTCTCTTGGCCCCTCCCTACCCCCAAAGCTTTAACAACAGCATCTGCTTAATTTTTGAACATAGGAATGACAGATATGTTCTTATTAAACACACATCAATTAAATGTTAAGTTCATCTTTCTAGCTTTGCTTTGTATATATTCCAGGCAATGAGCAGAAATAGACAATCCTCCTATCTTTAAGAAAACTCACACGAGGCTCAGAGTTTACAGTGTTTTCTACTGAAAAGTCTATAGTCCACAGAAAATTCAACTTTAGCATTTTATTTTGTGACATTCCTATTCCCCACTTTCCATGTCATCTCTGGTTTACCTAACAGGCAGTCATTAACTTTAACACATTAAAATTTGAAAAACTTCATATTTTCTTACATTATACTGGGATAGCCCTATATTAATTTCCTTTCCTGAGATTGATTTTTCCTACATCTTTTGTTGAATGATGATTTCCAATGCCCAGGACACTGCTTGTTAAGTAGTTCCTGTTAAAGGAAATAGTCTGGTTTCAACACGGGACTGAGATTGCTCACAGTCTAGGAAAACACAGAAGCACCTCACAAACTCATAGGTTTGCTCTTCTCCACTGATAGCCAGAACCTCTGGTTCACAGAGCCTAGTGGTCCAGCCTCCTCCCATCTTAAAGCTATTCTCAGTTTACCTTCCTCCACCTCCTGCCTGAACAATGCTGGGAAATACTAGGCTATCTTCAGATAGGAAAACTTCACCATGGGGCCTATGTGGCTGGAAAGAGGCCTGCTGGTCCTTCTTGGTGCATGCTTTAGAAAAAAGCAAAGATATTTTACCTTCCCCTGTTCCTGCTCCAAGCAGGGGGAGCTTTACATGTCAAAACCGGGGATGAAGTTGGGAGCTATCTAACCCCAAATCTTCCTTTTGGAAAGCGGTGATACCTAAATTTATTTTCTCAGATGCTGGCTGTGCAACTCCATCTCTGTCAGACTTCAAAGCAGAGAAGAATCTCACCTGCCTACTGGGTTGTGGGGCCTGAAGGAGGTAAGACAAGCAGGAACCATAATTTTAGGTATGAGGAAGTGACCATAATATGTAATTTCAGCTCTCAAGTATGTTATCAGAAATATATTAATATAAAAGTAGAGGGCTACGTATAAGAATGAATTGCTGTCAATATTCTAAGTATTCTGTTTTTCATACATCAATTACTAAAGAAACAAATGAAGGAAAGAAGGAAGGGAAGAAAGGAAGGAAGAAGCAAGGAAAAGAGGGAAAATTGGCCAATACAAAGCCTTCAATTATTTGTCAGTTATCCCAAAGTTACTGCTGCTTTAATTTGTTTGCCACTATGTAAGAGAAGGAAGGTGAGTTCAGCTGTGAGACTTGACGGGTCCTTTGCAAAATGCCTGGGAATGGACAGATTGGAGCTGGGGGCATTAGCTAGCCTCAGAGAAATGTGAGCAGCAGCCAAATTAGAGTGTTCAAGGGGTTATAAAGAATGCAGATTTGTTCCAGGGTAGCATCAACTTCTAAATGACCATATCTGGCAGGAGGAGCAATGTGGAAGGAATCTTTGTGTAGTGGTGACATTTGAAGATAAGTAGTAGGAGCAGGAGGTTTCCTGGAGATCTACCCTATATAACGTAGAGCCAGATGGATGAGGATTCTCTGCCTGGGCAAGGGGACTGCAGTCCCATCTCCTCCCAGGAAAGGAAGTTTACTAGTACTAGACAAGTTATCAAGTCTTCAGTCTGTACCCATTACAGGGTAGTAATGGCGGGAGAAGGCTATACGTTGATGGCATTAGAGTACTCAGGGACTCAATGTAGGCATCTGGATACTGGACTAAAACCAGAAAGATTAATGCCCATGCAAGAATGAGATCACTAATACCTGGATCAGGGACTGGGTTGGGTAAGGCCTGCAGGTCAAAGGTCTTAGATACTGGCAAATAAGAAAGTAGCAATATTATAATTGGTATACTCATAGGTTTTTCAGGATGTGTAAATTGTATGGTGGTAGCAAAAACTGCTGTTAGAGATGCCTCTATCAAGATCAACAACTTTTTCTTTTTAATAAGTGAGCCCTTGTTCACACACAGGCAGGGTCATCCAAACTATGCATTAGAACAGGAGTCATCAAACTAAGACCATTGTCTGTTTTTTGTTAAAAAAAAAAGTTGTATTGGAACACAGGCATGACCATTCATTTATGTATTGTCAATGGCTGATTTCGGCTACAAAAGCAAAGCTGAGTCTGGCTCATAGAGCATAAAGGGCCTAACTATTTGGTCCTTTATGGAGAAAGTGCATTGACCCCTGCATGAACGTAATACAATCTAGAAAGAATCCTAAGGATCCCCAACTTCCATCCCTGCCATTTATTTTACTTGTATTTCTCAGATAAATTAAAGTCTGGATGTTTTTCAAAGGCAAGATTTATACTAAAACAGAGACAAGAAATGTATAAAGGTCCGAAAATTTCAGGAAAAACACAAATTTAAAACACTTGAAGAGTAATTTAAATTCTGAAGAAATGAAAGCAACACTGGTACTCGATCCATCCACAATCCCTAAAACAAATTCTAAAAGTAATGTGTACCTCAAAACTTTTTTACAAATATTTGTGGTTTTTCTCCCTATTAGTGATCAAGATGACTATTCTCAAAACTTTTATTAGAATATGGAAACATAGCAAGGCTAAGTGCACTGCTTCTCAAACTGGGTCCCAGATGGCAAGGAATCTGCAACTATGTTCTCAGAAATCTTGTGTTCTCAAAGATAATTTGTAAATTTTTTTACTTGCACTTTATTTTGTTAATGTGAGGTGGCAGTTATATCTATGTAAAATATATAAGAAACTGAGTTCATACCTGGTTTATATTGATATAAATATTTAACAAATTTTACAGAAAACAGTCTGCAATATTTTTTTCCTCTTACAGTTGTATACACAATTGTAAAATTTAAGAAACCCTTATCAGAGTATGTCAGTGGAGGAAAGCAAATGATGTCCAAAAACTCATGACAACATAGTTAAAACTCAGGAGTGATTTTATGATTTAAATGCCATTAATTATTAAAAACTCTTAAACCAAAGTTCAAACTAGATATTTGTTTGCCTGTAACAGTAATCACACATCTGCAAAACACAATACTGTTTACATGAATTTAAAATAAAAAGACTTCAGCAAAAGTTTATATATTACTCTGAGCTTAGAGGATACGGACACTAAGTGTTAATCGTTTAAATTACTAAATACAACATATAAAATTATACACAATTTGAAAGAATGTTAAGCACACTTTCTATGATTAGTGTAAGCTCTAAAGAGTGTAGTTTAGAAAG
Source organism: Equus przewalskii (assembly GCF_037783145.1). Classification (NCBI taxonomy): domain Eukaryota; kingdom Metazoa; phylum Chordata; class Mammalia; order Perissodactyla; family Equidae; genus Equus; species Equus przewalskii. The sequence goes on along the minus strand of NC_091847.1, from coordinate 30,183,197 downwards.
TATGCACATTTTGAATAAAGACTATAAATGTTTTAATAGCAGAAACTATGTAGTTTTTTACTTTTTACAAATTACGATTCTAGGAAATAATGTCAAATTTTAACATCTTGCAAATTTCCTCTCACCAAAAAAACCCCCCTAAAATGATAACTATCTCTGTGTGTATATACATATTATTACATCTGTTCATCTCAAGGATAAGACCACCAAGAGAAAGAGAATTGTAGAACAATTTTATGATAATTCTGATTTCAATCTAATACACAAACTGGGAAAATATTTTCAGCCAACATGACAAATGTTAATATGTATCCTATATAATATACTCTTACATGTTTATAAATTAAAAAATTAAGCACTCAATGGATGAAAAGAACAAAGTACATGAAAGGATATCTTATTAAAACAAAAGGAAGTACTAATGATAAAAAATACATGGGAAACATTTAATATCCCGAGGACACAAAGAAATAAAAATTAAAGACTTTAAAGAGTAGAGAATCCAAAGCTGTCAATGGTACAGTAAGACATTCTGATATACTGCCAGATGGGATGTGTATATCAATTTCATCTTTCTTAAAAAGTAAATTGACAATATGAAGCAATAGCTTTAGGGGTTGGCCCTGTGGCTGGGTGGTTAGGTTCACGCACTCCACTTCAACAGCCCGGGGTTCGCAGGTTCAGATCCTGGGCCTGGACCTACACACAGCTCGTCAAGCCATACTGTGGCAGCATACCACATGGAAGAATTAGAATGACTTACAACTAGGATATACAACTAGGTAGTGGGGCTTTGGGGAGGAAAAAAAAAAGAGGAAGATGGGCAACAGATGTTAGTTTGAGGCCAATCTCCCTCACCAAAAAAGCATTAAAAAAAAAAAGCTTTAAAAATCTTCATAGACTTTGAAAATCTTCATAGACTTTGATTCAGGAATTTCATTTTCAAGAATTCTAGTCTTTGGAAATTGAGATGTTGACAAAGTCTCACGCAAAATAATATTCACTGCTGTGGAATAATAAAATACTAGAAACAATCTAAGGTCTAAAATTAAGCAAATGGCTAAGTAAATAAGAGTGAATACAAACAAATAAATATTACATTTAAAGGTTTTGAAAAACATGGAAAAATATTTATATTTGGGTAGATTTCCCCTTTTCTTTGAGTAAGAAAAACTAGATGCACAATATGATCTCAATTATGAAGAGGGGAAAGGATAGAGAAAAGACAAAGAAATATGCCAAGTCTTAACAGTGGGCCTTTCTAATTTTATGTACTTCCTAGATTTACCAGAGTAAGCATGGAGTAGAGTTAAAAACAGAAAAGAGAAACATAAAAAGAAAAAAAAATTGCAACAGATCCATTGATCATTTAAATACTATTACCAGCTACTAATAATTACAATAATCATATAATTACAGATTGGTCAGACTTAGATTTCTAATAGGCATGCAGAGTTATTTATGACAAAGGGAAGAGCATTTTGTAAAGGAGTAACATTCCAAATAAAAATTCTAAGGCATTGTAAACATGTTTAAAAAATGAAAAATTAGTAGAAATTATTTATATTTGATTTTTAAACACCTTGACAAACTAACCCTCAAAAACTATTTCAAAAATTGAAAGGCTGGCCCCATAGCATAGTGGTTAAGTTCAGAGCGCTCCGCTTCAGCAGTCTGCATTTGCAGGTTTGGGACCTGGGTTTGCAGGTTCGGCTCCTGGGTGTGGACATACACCACTTGTCAAGCCATGCTGTTTTGGCAACCCATGTACAAAATGGAGGAGGACTGGCACAGACGTTAGCTCAGGGCCAATTTTCCTCACGCAAAAAAAGGACAAGGATTAGCAACGGATGTTAGCTCAGGATGAATCTTCCTCAGCAAAAATAAATGAATAAATAAATAATTGAGTCACCCAGAGATTGGGAAACGTTTTTGCAATGGTGAAGAAACATAAAGAACAAAAGGAGGGATAAAGAGTATTAGCATTAGAAATTAGTCCTATCTAACCTTTTTATAATCTTCGTGGATAAATGTATAAAACCTCTTTGGTTAGGTAATGAAAAGATAGTAAAATAGCCAGGTGACAGTTTAAACAGCAGAACCATATGTAAGTCTATGATGAGTAGGCAAAAATGGTACATATGATTTGACTGAGATAAGGTCATTTAGGGAAAAATGACAAACGTATTTATAGAAAAAATAATCATGCACTATTAGTCATTATAAGAAAAATAAACTTGGAAGTAATTTTTTTTCTATTTCCTCTGTGAAGTCTTTTGTTTGACACTCTTTATAAAATTCTGGGTATTATTAAGAAGGACATTAACAACAAAATATCTTTTACCTTGAACAATTTCACTGAGTTTTGGAGTACTTGAAAGCAGTCCACACCTCACTTAGGCTCTAAAATAATTAGTTTACAAGTGTATGCAACGTACAAGCAGACTAACGCAATTAATCCTCACTACTGTGGAACGAAAACATAGGTGGAAATTTATCAAGTACCACAAGGATGAATGACAAAAATTGGTTTTGTACAAATCATATAATTAAAAGATTTATAAAGTGTGCCTCTCAGTGGAACATTTTTAGGGCATGGCTCCAGGTGTTTGTGGCCTCCAAATACAGGAAAGCATCTTACCAATCAGCAAGAACCAAGATTCCTCCTGGTCCCGTGCTAGAGAAATCCTTTAAAGAACTGGAAGAATTTCCTTTGATTATTTCTTAATTGAAAACTAATTTTAAGGGTATGTAAATTCAGCCTATTAAACACTTTAATTATACTAGCATATTTGCATAGGTCACTTCATATTAAATGTCTATTAACCTAATGTATTAAGGTATAACTGCTTTACTGCATCTAAACTTCAGAGTATGGTGATGGCTCTAATATAGAACATGGTGACTACAGTTGATAAACACTGCACTGTATAACAGAAATTTGCTAGGAGGGCAGACCTCAAATGTTCTCGCCAGAGGAAAAAAAAAGAAAAAAAGAAAAGGTAAATATGTGAGGTGATGGATATGTTAACTAACTCAATGGAGGGAATCCTTTCACACTGTATGTGTATACCAAATCATCGCATTGTACACTTCAAATATCTTACAATTTTGTCAGTAGTATCTTAATAAAGCTGAAAAAAGAAAGTACAGTGATGCCAATAGGGCAGAAAAGTTGTTTATTGGGCACTTCATTGCTGCAGCTTATAATAAACTATACTTTTCTTCAATGATCAGAACCTGTGTCCAAGCATGTCCAAATATTTTCATATTAAAAAAGCCACTGACAACACTTCAGTTCAGTATGTATTTATGTTATGCTACAATGAACATATGCAAACTACAGAAACAGACACATACTTTTTAAACAAGCAAATAATACCACAATGAAGGATTTCTAAGAAGTTTTTGCCAGGGTTCTTCATCCAGAAATCTTCCTTCTGCTGTGTCTATAATATGAGCAACGTCACAAAGGTACACATACAGGAGACTACATACTGTAAAAACTCATATGTGAAGTTTTCATTTATTTACTCGCTCATTCAGTCATCCATCCATCAACCCAATACACTTCATGAAATGCTTTCATCGTGTTCCAACGACTTAATTTACAGATTTAAATAGCCAAGAGAAGTTCTAACCAAGCTCACATAAGGCCACTATGTTCTTCTGTAATGCCATGCTTAATATACAAAAAAATGCATTCTGGTGGGAAGTTTTTAAACCAATAACTCAAGCATACTTTTTGCCTAATAGACATTCTCTGAGAAAATCTTTTAAAGTCAGACAGAAATACAGGCATAAGTCATTTTGTTGCACCTAGCTTTATTGTATTTCACAGATAATGTTTTTTTTACAAATTGAAGGTTTATGGCAAAACTTTCGTTGTCTAGCAAAGCCAGCGGCACCATTTTTCCAATAGCATTTGCTCTCTTCATGTCTTGGTGTCATATTTTGATAATTCTTGTGATATTTCAAACTTTTTCATTATTATATTTGTTATGGTGACCTGTGATCAATGATCTTTGATGTTACTATTGTAATTGTTTTGGGGCACCACAAACCACATCCATATGAGATGGTGAACTTTATCAATAAATGTATGTGTTCTAACTGCTCCAGTAACTGGCCATTCCCCTGTCTCTCTCCCTTTCCTTGGGCCTCCTTATTCCTCAAGACACGACAATACTGAAATTAGGCCAATTAATAACCTTATGATGGCCTGTAAGTGTTAAGTGAAAGGAACAGTTGCATGTTTCTCACTTAAATCAAAAGCTAAAAATGATTAAGCTTAGTGAGGAAGGCATATCAAAAGTCAAGACAGGCCAAAAGCCAAGCCTCTTGTGCCAAACACTTAGCCAAGTTGTGAATGCAAAGGAAAGTTCGTGAAGAAATTAAAAGTGCTACTCCAGTGAACACATGAATCATAAGTAAGCCAAACAGCCTTAACACTGACATGGACAAAGTTTTAGTGGTCTGGATAGAAGATCAAACCAGCCACAATATTCCCTTATGGCAAAGCCTAATCCAGAGCAAGGCCCTAACTCTCTTCAATTCTGTAAAGGCTGAGAGAGATGAGGAAGCTGCAGAAGAAAAGTTGGAAGCTAGCAGAGGCTGGTTCGTGAGGTTTGAGGGAAAAAACCGTCTCCATAAAATAAAAATGCAAGGTGAAGAGGCAGTGCTGCAGCAGTGTAGAAGCTGCAGCAAGTTATCCAGAAGATCTAGCTAAGACAATTAATGAAGGTGGCCAAACAACAGATTTTTAATGTAGACAAAATAGCATTATATAGGAAGAAGATGCCATCTAGGACTTTCATAGCTAGAGAAGAGAAGTCAATGCCTTGCTTCAAAGCTTCAAAGGACAGGCTCTTGTTAGGAGCTGACGCAACTGGCCACTTTAAGTTGACACAAACTCTCATTTACCATTCCAAAAATCCTGGGGTCCTTAAGAATTATGCTAAATTTACTCTGCCTGTGCTCTACAAATGGATCAACAAAGCCTGGATGATAGGACATCTGTTTACAACATGGTTTACTGAATATTTTCAGCCCACTGTTGAGACCTATGGCTCACAAAAAAAAATTCCTTTCAAAATATGACTGCGCCTTAACAATGCACATGGTCAACCAAGAGGTCTGAAGGAGATGTACAATGAAATTAATGTTGTTTTCATGCCTGCTAACACAACATCCATTCTGCAGCCCAAGAAGGAATCATTTTGACTTTCAAGTCTTACTATTTAACAAATACATTTGTGAGGCTATAGCTGCCAAGATAGTGATTCCTCTGATGGATCTGGGTAAAGTAAACTAAAACTTTCTGGAAAGAATTTACCATTCTAGATGCCATTAAGAACCTTCGTGATTCACGGGAAAAGGTCAAAATGTAAACAGGAGTTTAGAAGAAGTTGATTCCAACCCTCATGGACAACTTTGAAGGGTTCAAGATTTTAGTGGATAAAGTAACTGCAGATGTGGTGGAAACAGCAAGAGATCTAGAATCATAAGTGGAGCCTGAAGGTCTGACTGAATTGTTACAATCCCATGATAAAACTTTAATGGCCGAGGAGTTACTTCTTGTGGATGAACAAAGAAAGCGGTTTCTTGAGATGGAATCTATCCCCAGTGAAGATGCTGTGAAATTTGTTGAAACGACAACAGAAAGTTTAGAACAGGACATAAACTTAGTTGATAAAGCAGTGGCAGAGTTTGAGAGGATTGACTCCAATTCTGAAAGCTGTTCTACTATGGGTAAAATGCTATCAAGCAGCATCACATGCTACAAAAGAATCATTCATCAAAGAAAGAGTCAATCGATGTGGTAAACTTCATTTCTGTCTGATTTTAAGACATTGCTACAGCCACCCTAACCATCAGGAACCACCACCCTGATCAGTCAGCAGTCATCAACATCAAGGCAAGACCCTCCACTAGCAAAAAGATTACAACTCACTAAAGGTTCAGATGATGGTTAGCATTTTTTAGCAATGAATTATTTCCTTTTTTTTGAGGAAGATAAGCCCTGAGCTAACATCTGCCACCAATCCTCCTCTTTTTTTTGCTGAGGAAGACTGGTCCTGAGTTAACACCTGTGCCCATCTTCCTCTACTTTATATGTGGGACGCCTGTCACAGCATGGCTTGATAAGCAGTGTGTAGGTCTGCACCTGGGATCCGAACCGGCAAACCCCAGGCCACCAAAGCAGAATGTGTGAACTTAGCTGCTGCACCACTGGGCTGGTCCCAGCAATGAAGTATTTTTTAATTAAAGTATGTACATTGTTTTTTAAGACATAATGATATAGCAAACTTAAGAGACTACAGCATAGTGTAAACGTAACTTTTATATGCACTGGGAAACCAAAACATTCATGTGTCTTGCTTTACTGTGATATCTGCTTTATTGTGGTGGTCTGGAACCAAACATGCACTATCTCTGAGGGATGACAGCAATGAAATTATACTTGAAGAAAACTTCAAGCACTGTGTCTGTCTTATAGAGAAGTTAGAGATAAATGGAAAATTAAGTGGGGAGGTGGAATCAAACTTAATGATTACACTTTGCTCATTTTTTTTAATGAAGTGATGAAACTAAAGATAAATGACAATGGAGACTATTTAGCAGTTAACAAGTAAGAGCCTCTGAAAACCTTTTATTTAAAAAAAGTTTGCAATGCAAGCGAAGTAAACGCAACCCGGAAGATCAATATCCATATTTGGGACGAGTTAAGCCATCCATGGTCCAAAGTTGCTTCTTAATGAGATCATACATACTGTAAAAGATCTACATAAGAAAATTTATTAAACATAAAAGTTGGCAACATTGGGGTGAGATGGCTTTGAACTATGGTTCTACCCACTTACTAGCTTAGTAACAACAATTAAACTAAGCATTTCAGTCTTGGTTTCATTATCTGGAAAATATGGACAGTATCTAATTTGCAGGGTATCTGTGAGTATCCAAGAACTTGAGTTAAGGAAAACAGTTCATGACGCTGTTAAATGATACAGAAGAGTTCAAGGCTACATAAATGTAATACATATTGTAAGATGCAAGTAGGAAAAAATGCTGACCCAAACTCTAAGGTAAAAGATAGGGAGGTGAAAGTTACTTCTTCTCCCTCTAAAATGGCACTCTAAGAACAATATTCATTGTGGAGTTCAAAGTATTTAAAAGTACTGGTGAAGAATGTCATTGCTGATAATGTCTTTGGGAATGAAATATGAATCACACTGAAGATTTTAATGCCTCTTCTTTAAAACAAATAAATCTGAACCAGATTTACACTAGTCCTTATTTCAGTGTCCAGAAAACAAAACAAACAAATTAGGAAATAAAACAACAACAATTCAAGAGGAGTTTTGAGAATCTATTTTTTTTAAGTACGGAAATAATTTTGTGGACATTCTTTTCATGCTGCTGCTAGTATCTAGCATCTAAGATTCAAGGGGAGAAACCTAAGTAATGATAGTAACGTAAATGCATTTGACTAAACTGCAAACCCTACAGCAACTGAACATATACTTTTTAATCATATTGGATATAAAATTGGAAAAGTTGATCCCAGTAGTACAGTATGGGATTGTAAGGATTATAATCCTTCTACTAAGTAAGCACTGAGGCCTTCATACTCCTCGCATCCCATGACCACAATGCCTTTAAATGTAGAAAATAGTAACAAAAAAAAAGATATTCTTGTAGGCTTGAAGCAAAGGAAAAAAAACGAAACACTTTTAAAGAACTCAGAAGAAATCAGAACATAAACCAGAAAATATTTACAAGAAAACAGTAACAAAAACTCTACATATATCAAAACTTGTGGGATATAGCTAAAGCAATACTTAGCGAATATTTAATAGCCTTAAATGCTTACATTAAAAAAGATAAAAAGCTGAAAATTAATGAGAAAGCACCTAAATTAAAGTTTAAAAAGTCAGCAGAATATACAATGAATAAAACAAAATAAAAAAAGTAGAAGGAAAAAAATACTGATAGGTATACAAATAATTTAAAATAGGAAATAAGCATATAATAGTGTCAGTAGTACCAAAAGCTAGTTCTTCAAAAAGATAAATAAAATTGATAATGCCATCACAGGGTTAATCACAAACAACAGAAGAAAGATTGTTGTAAATTAAAAATGTTAGCTATGAAAAATGGAATATAAGAAATAATGCATATATTAAATAGCTAAGAGAATATTAGGAACAACTTTACGCCAATAAACACGAAAACATAGATTATGTAGAAGAATTCCCAGAAGAATACAACGTATTATCTAAAGAATAAACTAAGACCCTAAATATTCTTTAACCACTGAAGTAATTATATCAAAACTTAAAAACCTTCTCAAAAACAAACGAGTTCTGATGATAGGAATAAAAGGGTAGACTCATCAACTAATTTTACAAAAAAGGACAATTACACAATAGTCTCATTTCATGAACAGAGATGCAAAATGCCAAACTAAACATTTAAAAATTTAATCCAGTGATGTATAAAAAAGATATTGCAACATGACTAAATTGGTTTTATAACAGAAATGCCAAGTTGGTTTAATTTTAAAAAAATCACTTAAAATGTAATTTAACATTTGCATTAACAGATTAAAAGAGAAAAATCATATAGTCATCTCAATAAACACATTTAATGTACCAATGTTGGTGCATGATAAAAACTTTTAATGCTAGCAACAGAAGAGGACTTTAAAAACCTAATAAAAGGCATCCACAAGAAAGAAGTCATACTTAAAGGTGATCTGGAAAGCATTCTTTTTAAGATCAGCAACATTACAAGGATGTCCATTATGACCAGCACTAGAGATTCTAGCCCCCATAATAAAGGCAAAGAGAAGAAATAATAGGTATAAGGTTTGGAAAGGAACAAACAAAAGTTTTACTATTTGCTGAGAATCATTATCTATTTTAAAAATATACTGAGAGTACACAAACAAATTATTAGAATGAAAAAGAGTGTTTAGTAAGCTTTCTGAAAAAATAAATATATAAAAGAGAACTGCATTTCACACAAAAATAACATACTTCATTTCTGTACAAAAATAAAACACAGTGTTTCAAAGTACCAAAACTATACGGAAAAAAGTATACAAGGAAAATTTCAAAACTTTGTGAGACATTAAAGAGGAGGAAAATAGAAGGAGAAGTATCCTCTGGTCTTAGACTTAAAGACTCATTATAATAATGAGGTCAATTCTAATCAAAATCCCCACGAGGTTTCTTATAGACTAAGACAAACCCCTTATGAAATTTATATGGAAAAACTACATAACAATACTTACACTATAAGCTATCAAGACTTATTTTAAAGGTGTAGCAATTAAAGAAAGGGTTAGACAAACTGATCAATGGAACACAACACTGAGTCCAGAGGCTGACCCATACATATATTAAAACACAATTTAAGACCCACTGAGCATTTAATATCAATAGTAAAGGAGAACCTATTCAATAAACAACGCTGGGACTCTTAACCACAGAAGAAAAAAGATAAAATTAGATCATCATCTCAAATTCTACACAGAAATCAAATTCAGGTACAGGTGGGTATAAAGACCTAAGTGTGAAAGACAAAATCTTAAAACTTAAATAAAACTTATTAAACATGACACACAAAAAGAATTAAGAATTTCTGTTCATCAAAGCACCATAAAAATAAATTACAAACTGGGAGAAGATATTCGCAACACACATAATCAACAGAGGATTGGTATCCAGACAGGTAAAGAACTCCTAAGACACGAAAATGGAATCACAGATGTACCATATAGATATGAAAATATATTTAACCTCATTGGTAATTTGGGAAACGCAAATTAAAACTATATCATTTCACACCTACCAAACAGCATAACTTAAAGGCAGGGGGAGGCAATCAGGGAAACAGCAAAGCAATGGAAACTCTCACACCCTGGTGGTGGGAGCATGAATTCACACAATGATTTTAGAAAACAGATTGAATTTATCTTGTAAAGTTGAACATATGTGTAGACTGTGATCCTGCAGTTCTATGCAAACCTATCATAGAGCAGTGCTTCTCAAACTATCCATTGTGAACAATGCTGCATTTTTTAAAATTTCCAATCTGTCCCAGAACAATACTTAAGTAAAACACAATAAAAAAGAATTACTAGATAACTGGTCATATGCTTGGATGTTGCAGCTATGAAAGCTTATAAACATTCTCAACTTCTGTACTCATTTTGTCACAAACCAGTGACAGTCTGCAGATCAGTACTGGTCCATGGAACACCTTTTTAAAAGTACTGTGTTAAAGAAAGCAGTGCTATCCAAGAGAATTTTCTGTGATAACAGAAATGTTGTATATCTGAGCTGGAAAGATTGAAATCAAAGTGTGTTTTCTGACCACAATGTTATGAAATTAGGAATCAACAGCAGAAGGAAATTTGGAAAATTCACAAATTTGTGGAAATTAAATAACACACTTCTAAATAACTGATACATTAAAAAACAAGCAAAATTAGAAAATATTTTAAGACAAAAATGAAAACAACATATAAAAATTTACAGCATTGCAGCAAAAGCAGTGACAAGAGGAAAGTTTATAGCTGCAAATGCCCACATTAAGAAAGAAAAAAAAAGTCTAATCAATAATATAATCTTCCAACTTAAGAGACCAGAAAAAGAGCAAACTAAACCGTAAGCCAAAAGAAAAAATAATGACGATTAGAGCAAATACTTAAAAAATAGACAATCGAAAAAGAAAAGAGAAAATCAACAAAACCAAAAGTTGGCTCTCAGAAAAGATCAACAAAATTGACAAACCTTCAGCTAGATTAACCAAGTGTAAAAGAGATAAGAGTAAAATTACTAAAATGAAGAAGAAAAGCAAGGACATTACTACTCATTTTATACAAATAAAAAGGATTATAAGAGAATAGTATGAACAACTGTATGCCAACAAATTAGATAACCTAGATGAAATGGACAAATTCCTAGAAACACGCAAACTGTCAAAACTGACTGAAGAAGAAAGAGAAAATCTGAATACACCTAGAACAAGTAAAAAGATTAAATCAATAATCAAAAAATTTCTAACATAAAAGTCCAGGACCAGATAGCTTTACTAATGAATTCTACTAAACTTTGTTTGTTTGTTTTTGGTGAGGAAGATTTCCTCTGAGCTAATATCCATTGCCAATCTTCTTTTTTCTTCTTTTTTGCTTGAGGAAGATTAGCCCTGAGCTAACATCTGTGTCAATCTTCGTCTATTTTGTACGTTGGTCACCACGATGCATTGGCTTCACAAGTGGCGTAGGTTCAAGTCTGGGGTCTGAACCCGCAAACCAGAGCCACTGAAGCAGAGCAAGTGAACTTAACCGCTATGTCATGGGGCCAGCCCCTCTACTAAATGTTTAAAGAAAAAGCAATAACAGTACTCCTCAAGCTCTTTCAAAAGACAGAAGAGGAAAGAACAGTTCCTAACTCATTCTATGAGACCCTTATACCTTAATCACAAAGCCAAATAAACAAAACACAAGAAAACTACAGACCAATATCTCTTGTGACTATAAATGCAACAATCATCAACAAATACTAGAATATCAAGTCCAGCAGCATTTCAACGGATTATACAGGTTAGCCAAGCGTGGTTTATCCTAGGAAGGCATGGTTGGTTCAACATTTGACAATCAACGTAATAAACCACATTAATAGAACAATGAAAAAAACCATATGATCATCTCAAGAGACACAAAAAAGTACAGCCATGCCTCACATAATAATATTTCAGTGCATGACAGGTCACATATAAGATGGTGGTCCCATAAGATTAGTACCATATAGCCTAGGTGTGTAGTAGTCTATCTACCATCTAGGCAAGTACACTCTATGATATTCACACAATGACAAAATTGCTTAACAACGCATTTCTCAGAATGTATCCCCATCATTAAGTGATGTATTGTATATGAAAAAATCAAACACCCTTTTATGACAAAAAAAAAAAAAAACACTTAAAGTAGGAATAGAAGAGAAATTTCCTCAACCTGAAGGAGCATCTATCAAAAACCCACACAAATGATCATACTTAATGGTAAAAACAGTCAAATCTTTCCTCTGAAGATCAAGAAAAGGATCTCTGCTCATGCCTCTTCTATTCAACATGATACTGGAAGTTCTAACAATGCCAATTGGGTAGGAAAAAGAAATAAAAAGCATCTGCACAAGGAAAGAAGTAAAAGCATCTCTATTTGCAAATGACATAGTCTTATCTATATAAAACCACGAAGAACCCATAAAAAACAATTATTAGAGCTAATGAGCCCAGCAAAGTTGCAGAATACAAGATCAATATACAAAAAGCAGTTGTATTTCTAAACACTAGCAATGAACAAACCAAAGAGGAAATTAAGGAAGCAGTTCCATTTACAATACCTTCAAAAGGAACAAAATATTTAGGAATAAACTTAAGCAGAAAGTGTAAGACTTCTAGACTGAAAACTATAAGACATTGTTTCAAGAAATTAAAGATTTACACAGATAAAAAGGCATCCCATGTTCATAGATTGGTAAATACTATTAAAGCAGCAATAATCCCCAAAGTGATCTACAGATTCAACGCAATCTCTACAAAAATTCCAACAGTCCTTTTTTTTTTTTTTTTTTTGCAGAAATGGGCAAACTGATTCTAAAATTCATTTGGAAATATAAAGGATCCTGAATAGCTAAAACAATTTTAGAAATAAAAAAAAGTTGGAGGACTCACACTGTCTGATTTCAGAAGTTACTACAAAGCTACAGTACTTAAAGCAGTGTGGTACTAATGAGGAGAGGCATTATGAATCAATGGAATAGAAGTGAGAGTCTGAAATACACCTATAAAATTATGGTCAATTGATTTTTGACAAGGGTACCAAGATCATCCAATGGGGGAAAGAATAATCTCTTTAATAAATGGTGTTAGAAAAATTGGATACACAAAAGAATAAATTTGGACCCCTATCTCAGGCCATATAGAAAAGGTAACTCAAAACGGATCAAAGATTTATATGCAAGAGCTAAAAATATATAACTCCTAAAAGCAAAAAGAGGGATAAATCTTTGTGGCCTTGGATTAGGCACTGGTTTCTTAAACGAGACACTAAAAACTCAAGAAGAGAAAAAATAGATAAACTGTATAGTTAAAAACTTTTGTGGATTAAAGAATATTATTAAGAAAGTGAAAAGACAACACAGAATGAGAGAAAATATTTGCAAATATATTATTTGATAAGGGTTTAGTATCCAAAACATATTTAAAAAACTGTTACAACTAAACAATAAAAAGACAAATGACTCATTTTAAAAATGGGCAGGGGTTGGCCTGGTGGCGCAGCTGTTAAGTGTGCACGTTCTGCTTTGGTGGCCTGGGGTTTGTTGGTTCAGATCCTGAGGTGAAGACATGGCACGGCGTGGCAAGCCATGTTGTGGTAGGCGTCCCACATATAACGTAGAGGAAGATGGGGAGGCATGTTAGCTCAGGGCCACTCTTCCTCAGCAAAAAGAGGAGGATTGGTGGCAGATGTTAGCTCAGGGCTAATCTTCCTCAAAAAAAAAAAAAAAGGGCAAAAGATTTGAACACACATTTCTCCAAAGAAGATATGGAATGGCCATTAAGAACATGAAATATGTTGAACATCATTAACCATCAGGAAAATAAAATCAAAACCAAATTAGATACCACTTCACACCAACTAGGGTGGCTATAATAAAAAAGACATATAACAAATGTTGGCAAGGATGTGTAGAAACTGTAAGCCTTAAATACTACTGGTAGAAATGTAAAATGGTGCAATCACTTCAACAAGCAGTCTGGCAGTTCCTCAAATGTTTAACACAGTTACCATATGACCCAGCAATTTGACTTAAAGGTATATTCCTACTGAAAATATATTTACACAAAAACCTGTACACAAATGATTAGAGCAGTACTATACATAATAACAAAGAGTGAAAGCAACCCAAATGTCCATCAACTGATGAAAGGATAAACAAAATATAGCATATCCATAAATGAAAAATTATCCAAACAGGGGCTGGCCCTGTGGCCAAGTGGTTAAGTTCGCGCGCTCTGCCTCAGCAGCCCAGGGTTTCACTGGTTGGGATTCTGGGTGTGGACATGGCACCGCTCATCAGGCCATGCTGAGGTGGTGTCCCACATGCCACAACTAGAAGGACCACAACTAAAAATATACAACTATGTACCAGGTGACTTTGGGGAGAAAAAGGTAAAATAAAGTCTTTTAAAAAAACAAATTATCCAATCATAAAAAGGACTGAAGCACTGATGCACAGTACCACATAAATGAAACATCATGCTAAGTGACAGAAGCCAGACACAAAAGGCCACATATTGTAGGACTCCATTTATATGAAATGTCCAGAATAAGCATATCTATAGAGACAAAAAAGTAGACTGGAGGTTGCCAGCGGATAGTAAAGGGGGAAACTGTAAGTGAATGCTAACAGGTTTCTTTTTATAGTGATGGAAATATTCTGGAATTATAATGGTGATGCTCCCAAAACATTTTTATATACCCTAAACCAGTGAATTGTATACACTTTAAAATGGTTAAAATGGTGAAGTTCATGTTTATGTGAATTTTACCTCAATAAAAAAAAGAAAAATAAATCCTCTTCCACCCTCTAAAAAGCAACCAACCAATACAAGGTAAATGTTCAATAAATTTCAGTTATTTTTTCTCTTTGCTTTCTTGTTCAAAAGATATTGCCATAGAGTTCTCGTCAAGATGGCGCTGTGAGCAGACGTTGAACTTGCCTCCTCCCACAAACACAACCAGGTTACAATTTTAGGAAGAATCACCCTGGATTGAAAACTGAAAACTTGATAAAAAGAACCCCACAACAAGGGACAGTCCTGATGAAAGCAGAAGAGGCAGTAACTCCGGCCAGAGAGGAAAAAAGTCACCTTTGGGAGCAGCAGAGCTTCTCAGCTGGCCAGGCGGGAGCCAACCTAGGGTATGCAGCCCTCCCTGGAGGAGTGAGGTCCAGAGCGGGGGCAATACTGCTATAACCATCCTTCGAACTCAGCCCAACTGAGAGGGGGGTCTTACTGTCTGGCTTTGCTGGCTACTAACTGCAGCGAGGACACCCCAGAAAAGCTATCGGCCAAAAGCCGAAAAGATCCGGGTCTTAAAGGGCCCACGCACAAACTCACTCATTGCAGCAACCTAAAATCACCAGAGAGAAGGCTGACTGTCCTTTGGTGAACCGAGACTCACCTGGTGGGCTCTGGGGGCATCTTGGTGAGAGGAGGATCCTCTCCGGAAACTGAGACATTGGTGGGGGCCATTGTTCTGAGCTGGTCCAGGCTTGCTGATAGGGACACAGATGGGAGCCATTGAGGTGCGTCCCTTGGGCTGTTAACCCAGGGGTCTGCCACACCCACTAGCATGCAGATTTAATCCAGTTCAGCCAGGGCAAGCAACCCACCCGAGGGACTGGCCCCACCTAACAGCAAGCCCTCAGGCTACTTTTCAGCATGCATTGACTGAGTGCCTTGATCCTCTATGGGCAGGTAAAGGTGTCTGCCTCTGTGGGGCAGGGCTTGTGTGAGGACCAGGTGAACTGTGGGGGGCATTGGGGCAGAGGTGGGGGCCTCTGCAGTGTGGCGGTGGGGTACGCTTCAGGGGGTTGAGAAGTGTGCACGGACCAGGACTGTGCTGACAGTCTATGTGGTCCAGAGGGGGTGAGGCTTATCAGTGGCAGAAGACTTGTGTTTCACAAACAGCCATAAAAAGGATCAGCCCCACCTTCCAAAGCCTGAAACAACTGAGTGCCTCCATGCCAAGGGCTGGCCCTTATCAGCTGCACTCCTAAGAGAACTGACATCAGCCTTGGCCTCAGGCCTATCACAACTGTAAGGCCCTGAGCCTAGCAACCAGCTACACTGGGCACCAACCCAATTAAGAGGACAATTGCAATAAGAGTGTGCTAATAGGCGGGACCAAGATAGCAGAGTGAGTGGTCTTCTTTGTTTCCGCCCCCCACCCCTGGCGAATCTACAACTAATTGGACATTCACCGATTAACAAAGGATATCCAGATAACATCTCAAGACAACTAAGAGTCTCCTGCTACTATACATTGGAAGGCGGATGGACTTCCCCCTGGGAGGAGGTATAAATAGGTGAAAACTCTCCGACTCCCAAGCCCCAGACAGCGTAGTTCCTGCAGGAGGCTCTCTTCCAGTGGACGCCCCCATAGCATCGCCACACACCAAGGGCGGGCGTGTGCACTCACCAGCGGAGCAATGGTGGAAGCAGGTGACAACAGCCCTACTCAAGCCCCCTGCGATTACACCTAAGCCCAGGGGGAATCCCCAAGGTCCCGCACCCACCCGCAGGGAAGGCCTCCGCCCAGAATCCAGAACAAAGGGAAGCTCCTGGTGGGAGGATTCCCTGGCACTGCACCAGACTGCCAGCTGCTGCTGGGCCAACAGTCTCCGGCACACAGGTTGGTGCAGGGGGTGCCCAGACTTGCTGTGGAAGTGCTTGGGGACTTGGTGGAGGTCCAACACCCGACTCTGCAGCCTGGGGGGACACTCCAGGGTTCCCCACCCACCAGCAGGGAGGGCCTCTGCTCGTCATTGGCAGGGAGGCCCCGCCCAGCATTCGGAACACTAGGAAGCTCCCTAGAGCAGAATTCCCCACAAGGCAGCAGCTTACAAGCCACCGCCAGGCCCATGGACTCTGGCCGTGTCCAAGACGAGGCAAGGGGCTGCCAGAGATCCCGTGAGAGTAGAGTGGGGCAGAGTGGAGCTCCGGTGAATGGCTACATAGCCCAGGGGAGAACTCCAGGTTCCTACCGAAGCCTCTGCACAGCACTAGTGGAGAGGTCCCAACTGGCAATCGTAAGGCGGGAAGGCCCTGGGGCAAAAGTAGCACAGCTAGGTGAGCTAACAACAGACTGCAGAAGATACTCATAGCTCTGCTGGGACCCATAGTGGACAAGTGTGATCTTGTGGGCTGTCTTAGGGAGAAGCGGCAATTATAGGTGATCCTGCTCCTGGCTGCTGGGAAAGCCCACAACACCGCTGCACACCACAAGGAGGGAGCGCGCCTAAGTGGGCTGCAACAGCAGGCACCAGCAGCCTGAGGCCCCCTTGCAAGTGCCCCCACAATCGACGAGGGACCCCACAGGACCACTGTGACTACGAGGAGGGGTCCAGGTCCAGTCAGTAACAGCTGACAGGGTTCCTGGTTGGTGCAGTCTAAACAGGTGCCCCCCCCCCCCAAACCAGTACCAACAAGTGGAAGCAGTGACTAAACTATATCTCTATGCGGAGGCAGAAATCCATGCCGTCAAGCAGTATGAAAAAATATATTAAATCTCCAGAACAGAAGGAAAATGATAAGTACCCAGAAAACAATCCCAAAGACAATGAAATCTATTAACCTAAATGATGATGATTTCAAAACTGCCACTATTAAAAAACTCAACGAGATAAAAGAGAATTCAGATAGATACCTCAATGAGATCAGGAGCTATGTCACAAAAGAGCTTGACACTATAAAGAAGAACCAATTAGAAATACTGGAGATGAAGAACACAATGGAGGAGATTAAGAAAAATCTGGACTCTCTGAACAGTAGGGTCGATAATACGGAGGACAGAATTAGCAATTTGGAGGATAGGAATATAGAAATGCTGCAGACAGAGGAGGAGAGAGAAATAAGAGTAAAAAGAAATGAAGAAACTCTCCGAGAATCATCCGACTCAATTAGGAGATGCAACATAAGGATTATAGGTATACCAGAGGGAGAAGAGGAGAAGGGGGCAGAAGGCCTGTTCAAAGAAATAATAGCTGAGAACTTTCCAAACTTGGGAAGAGAGAGGGAACTTCATGTGACAGAAGCCAATAGATCTCCAAACTTTATTAATGCAAGAAGACCAACCCCAAGGCATATAGTAGTGAAACTAGCAAAAGTCAACGACAAAGAGAAAATACTAAGGGCAGCCAGGCAGAAGAAAATAACTTACAAAGGAAACCCCATAAGGCTATCAGCAGATTTCTCAGGAGAGACCTTACAGGCTAGAAGAGATTGGAATGAAATATTCAAAACTCTGAAGGACAAAAACCTGCAGCCAAGAATACTCTACCCAGTGAAAATATCCTTCAAGTACGATGGAGAAATAAAACCTTTCCCAGATAAACAAAAGTTAAGGAAGTTCAGGGGGCTGGCCCCGTGGCCGAGTGGTTAAGTTCGCACGCTCCGCTGCAGGTGGCCCAGTGTTTCACTGGTTCGAATCCTGGGCGCAGACATGGCAATGCTCATCAAGCCACGCTGAGGCAGCGTCCCACATGCCACAACTAGAAGGACCCACAACGAAGAATATACAACT
Organism: Equus przewalskii; assembly: GCF_037783145.1. Lineage (NCBI taxonomy): Eukaryota > Metazoa > Chordata > Mammalia > Perissodactyla > Equidae > Equus > Equus przewalskii. The sequence continues at coordinate 30,164,815 of NC_091847.1, read as the reverse complement.
ATGTACTGGGGGGCTTTGGGGAGAAAAAGGAAAAAATAAAAAAATAAAATCTTTAAAAAAAAAAAAAGTTAAGGGAGTTCATCGCCACAAAACCTCCTCTTCAAGAAATGCTCAGGAAGAACCTCATTCCTGAAAAATCAAAAAAAGGAAAGGGGATACAAAATCCAGAACAAAGGAGATAAGCAGAAGGACAATAACACAAAGTAACAGCTCTCCATCAGGACAAAATGCAAAAGAACCGGAAAACAAGTGATAAAATGGCAACAGTAGGCCCCCACGTTTCAATAGTCACTCTAAACGTGAATGGATTGAACTCTCCAATCAAAAGGCACAGAGTGGCAGGATGGATCAAAGAACAAGATCCAACAATATGCTGCCTCCAGGAAACACACCTCAGCCCCAAAGACAAACACAGACTCAAAGTGAAGGGATGGAAGACAATACTCCAAGCTAATAATGAACAAAAGAAAGCAGGTGTTGCCATACTTATATCAGAAAAAGTAGACTTCAAAGCAAAACAGATAAAGAAAGACAAAGGGGGCAGTATACAATGATAAAAGGGACACTCCACCAAGATGACATAACATTTATAAATATATACGCACCTAACACAGGAGCACCAAAATTTGTAAAGAAACTATTAAAAAAACTAAAAGGAGACATCAACAGCAATACAATAATAGTAGGGGACCTCAACACCCCATTAACACCAATGGACAGATCATCCAGACAGAAAATCAACAAGCAAATTACAGAATTAATTGAAAAATTAGATCAGATGAACCTAATAGATATATATAGGACACTTCATCCAAAAACAGCAGGTTACACATTCTTCTCAAGCGCGCATGGAACACTCTCAAGGATAGACCATATCTTGGGAAACAAAGCAAGCATCAGTAAGTTCAAGAGGGTTGAAATAATATCAAGCATCTTTTCTGATCATAATGCTATGAAAATAGAAATCAACTACAAGAATAAAGGTGGGAAAGGGCCAAAAATGTGGAGACTAAACAACATGCTACTGAACAAACAATGGATTATTGAAGAAATTAAAGAAGAAATCAAATATTATCTGGAGAGAAATGAAAATGAAAACACACCGTACCAAATTATTTGGGACACAGCAAAGGCAGTCCTAAGAGGGAAATTCATTGCAATACAGGCTCACCTCAATAAGCAAGAAAAATCTTACATAAACAACCTCAAATGATACCTAACGGTATTAGAAAAAGAACAAACAAAGCCCAATGTCAGTAGAAGGAGGGAAATAATAAAAACTCGAGCAGAAATAAATGATATTGAAACAAAAAAGACAATAGAAAGGATCAATGAAACAAAGAGTTGGTTCTTCGAAAAAATTAACAAAATCGACAAACTCTTAGACAGACTCACTAAAAAAAAAAGAGAAGTCTCAAATAAATAAAATTAGAAACAAGAGAGGAAAAATGACAACAGATACCGAAGAAATACAAAGTATCATAAGAGAATACTATGAAAAACTATATGACAACAAATTGAACAACCTAGAAGAAATGGATAAATTCCTAGACTCATACAAACTACCCAAACTGAATCAGGAAGAAATAGAGAATCTGAATAGACCAATCACAAGTAAAGGAATAGAAACAGTAATCAAAAACCTCCCCAAAAATAAGAGTCCAGGACCAGACGGCTTCTGTGGATAATTCTACCAAACATTCAAAGAAGATTTAATACCTATCCTTCTCAAACTATTCCAGAAAATAGAGGAAGATGGAGCACTCCCTAATACATTCTATGAAGCCAACATCACCCTGATCCCCGAACCTGACAAGGACAACACAAAGAAGGAAAACTACAGGTCAATATCACTGATGAACATAGATGCAAAAATCCTCAACTAAATTTTGGCAAACGGAATACAGCAATATATCAAAAAGATTATACACCATGATCAAGTGGGATTTATACCAGGGACACAGGGATGGTTCAACATCCGCAAGTCAATCTTCGTGATTCACTACATTAATAAAATGAGAAACAAAAACCACATGATCATCTCAATAGACGCAGAGAAAGCATTCGACGAGATCCAACATCCATTTATGATAAAAAACCTCAATAAAATAGGTATAGAAGGAAAGTACCTCAACATAATAAAGGCCATATATGACAAACCCACGGCCAACATCATACTCAATGGACAAAAACTGAAACCCATCCCTTTCAGAACAGGAACAAGACAAGGGTGCCCACTTTCACCACTCTTATTCAACATAGTACTGGAGGTGTTGGCCAGAGCAATTCGACAGGAAAAAGAAATAAAAGGAATCCAAATAGGCAATGAAGAAGTATAACTCTTGCTGTTTGCAGATGACATGATCTTATATATAGAAAACCCCAAAGAATCCATAGAAAAACTATTAGAAACAATCAAGAACTACAGCAAAGTTGCAGGGTATAAAATCAACACACATAAATCAGTAGCATTTCTATATGCTAACAATGAACTAACAGAAAGAGATCTCAAGAACTCAATCCCATTCACGATTGCAACAAAAAGAATAAAATACCTTGGGATAAATTTAACCAAGGAAGTGAAAGATCTATACAACGAAAACTACAAGACCTTCTTGAAAGAAATCAACGATGACATAAAGAGATGGAAAGACATTCCATGCACATGGATGGGAAGAATAAACATAGTTAATATGTCCATACTACCTAAAGCAATCTACAGATTCAATGCTATCCCAATCAGAATTCCAATGTCATTCTTTACAGAAATTGAACAAAGAATCCTAAAGTTCATATGGGGCAACAAAAGACCCCAAATTGCTAAAGCAATCCTGAGAAAGAAGAACAAAGCTGGAGGCATCACAATCCCTGACTTCAAAACATACTACAAAGCTACAGTAATCAAAACAGCATGGTACTGGTACAAAAACAGGTGCACAAATCAATGGAACAGAATTGAAAGCCCAGAAATAAAACCACACATCTATGGACAGCTAATCTCTGACAAAGGAGCTGAGGGCCTACAATGGAGGAAAGAAAGTCTCTTCAACAAATGGTGCTGGGAAAACTGGACAGCCACATGTAAAAGAATGAAAATCAACCACTCTTTTTCACCATTTACTAAAATAAACTCAAAATGGATCAAAGACCTAAAAATTAGGCCTGAAACAATAAGTCTTCTAGAAGAGACTATCGGCAGTACACTCTTTGACATCAGCTTCAAAAGAATCTTTTCGGACACCATAACCCCTCACATGAGGGCAACAATAGAAAGAATAAACAAATGGGACTTCATCAAACTAAAGAGCTTCTTCAAGGCAAGGGAAAACAGGATTGAAACAAAAAAACAGCCCATTAATTGGGAAAAAATATTCACAAGTTATTTATCCCACAAAGGGTTAATCTCCATAATATACAAAGAACTCACACAACTCAACAATAAAAAATCAAACAACCCAATTACAAAATGGGCAGGGGACACGAACAGACATTTCTCCAAAGAAGATATACGGATGGCCAATCGACACATGAAAAGATGCTCATCATCACAAATCATCAGGGAAATGCAAATCAAAAGCACACTAAGATATCACCTTACACCTGTTAGAATGGCAAAAATATCCAAAACCAAGAGTGACAAATGTTGGAGAGGCTGTGGAGAAAAAGGAACCCTCATACACTGTTGGTGGCAATGCAAACTGGTGCAGCCACTATGGAAAACAGTATGGAGATTCTCCAAAAAGTTAAGAATAGAAATACCTTATGACCCAGCCATCCCACTACTAGGTATCTATCCTAAGAACCTGAAATCAGCAATTCCAAAAGTTCCATGCACCCCTATGTTCATCGCAGTATTATTGACAATAGCCAAGTCATGGAACCAACCTAAGTGCCCAGCAACTGATGATTGGATAAAGAAGATGTGGTGTATATATACACAATGGAATACTACTCAGCCATAAAAAAGGACAAAGTCATCCCATTCACAACAACATGGATAGACCTTGAGGGTATTATGTTGAGTGAAATAAGCCAGACAGAGAAAGACGAACTCTGTATGACTCCACTCACGGGTGGTAGTTAACATATGGACAAAGAGAACTGATCGGTGGTTGCCAGGGGAAAGGGGGGTGGGGGGAGGGCACTAGGGGTGAAGTGGTGTACCTACAACATGACTAATAATGATGTACAACTGTAATTTCACAAGGATGTTAACTTTCATAACCTTAATAAAAAAATATATATACATTAAAATGTAAAACTTAGAAATATGTTTAAAATATCAGTATTCCAGACTTAATTCTAAGTATTTGCATTATTGTCAATAGTGAGTAGGTTAAAATGAGTTAACTGATTAAAATTAAGGGGTTGTATTGCTGGCTTGTTAAAAAAAAAAAAAAAAAAAAAGGAAAGAAAAGACATTGCCATAGGCCTCACCAGCGTAGAAATATAGCTGGAGTGTAAAACCACAGCACCACCATTATTCTATAGCTAGTGCCTACCCAAAGATTTCCAGGAATTTCTAGAGCTATTCAAAATCCTCCGCTGGTTCAAAGAAAAGGTGAAGAATGGCTGACTCCCTGGGACATCCCACAAAGTCCACATGCCACACGATTTCTAGCTTCCAGAGAGCTAAGGTGCTGTCCAATTTCTGGGTACAAACCACTGGGCTCTGAGAACCAGTGAATACACCACTGTCTAGTCAAGCCACAATGTAGTCAGTCAATCTATCATGTACGTTGTTAGCAGAAACCTCCAGCAACCACAGGAAAATGCTATTGCTTACCACCATCTCACAACATGGTCGATTTTACTTTTGCTGCTGGCACCACCTCTCAGACACTAATATCACTAATGAAATCCTGTTCCTCTTCTCCTCCCTCACCCTTTGACCTAGTGTTCAATGCTCACTGTTCAGAGCACTGGCAGTTTTTTCTTAGACTAGGCAAGACTTTATGCCTGATGAGTGGACCACCCTAGCATACTAGGGTAAAACAGGGCAATCTTTCAGAGAAGTTTCTCTCATACCCACCCTGGGAGATTTATCATTTCTCTTTTCTCAGAGGAACAAAGGTGTAACTTCAGGCCCTCTGGGGCACTTCCGAACTACAGAGAGTTCCACCTGGAAAGATCCAGTGCCCTGCATGTTTTCTACTCCCATCCTTTTCTCCTTTAGAGGTTTTCATATCACTTGTCTTTCTCTGAACAAGCTATGTTTACTTAACCTTCCTTTTGAACATGCTCTTCCTTTTCCTTGGAAAGCCTCACTCCTCTCCATCTCCAATTCCAAAGCAGCAAACTGTTCTTCATTCTTCAAGTCACATTCTTCCTTGATGAAGATTTTCCTAACGCCCCCAAGGAGACTTGGGTGCTCCTTCTCTTAGTTCTTCTTTTCTCATAAAATCCCCCACCAAAGCATTTGCCAGGTTATAATTGTTGATTCTCAATATATAATAGGATATAGTGCATATCCTCACTAAACTATAAATTCTTCAAGAGCAGAGGTTATGCCACACTCATCTTTGTAATTCGAGCACCTAATAAATAGTAAGCATTCAATAAATCACTTCTTAAATAAATGAGCTGAAAAAGATTAAACGTCTATCAGAAGCAACAATATAATTAACATTTATTGAATCCTACTGAGAACTTCTGATGGACCAGGCACTCTGCAAATAGCTTTGTACGCATTTTCTCTCTGAAGCTTCCTAAAAACCCTAAGACGTAAGTAGAGTTGATATCCCCTGTTTTTGAATGGGTAAAATGATGCTTAGTGAAACTGAATATTTCAGGATTTGAACTCAAATTCCGATCTCCAAAGTTCATGCTCCTACCCACTTTATACTTCAAATGGAAAGAATAACAAATAAAATGACATAAGAGGATTGCTTCCATATTTAAGTATTTAAGTTGGGAGTTACCCATGGTTTCACAGAGGAGGCTGCTTTGTGAGGCTTTCTAAAAGAAACAACTGTTATGTATGAGATCTTGTAAACAATGGTTTCTCTAGTCTGCTTTTGCACCTCATGCCTTGGTCAATGCTGTTCTCTTAGTCTACTAAGCCTTTACCATCTTATCTACGTGTAGAATTCCAATTCACACTTTAAAACTTGCTAGGGCATCATTTTGGATTTCAGCTTTTTCTGCCAAAAGAGATATTCTCATTATATATAACTGGCCCAGTGGCGCAAGGGTTAAGTGCGCATTTTCCGCTTTGGCGGCCAGAGGTTTGCTGGTTTGGATCCTGGGTGCGGACATGGCACCGCTTGGCAAGCCATGCTGTGGTAGGTCTCCCACACATAAAATAGAGGAAGATGGGCACAAATATTAGCTCAGGGCCAGTCTTCCTCAGCAAGAAGAGAAGGATTGGCAGCAGTTAGCTCAGGGCTAATCTTCCTCAAAAAAAAAAAGGGAGGGGGGCTTCTGTTCCTCACAACTACTTTATTAACCAACATTTCTAGATGACATTAAATTTATTTATTTATATGTCTATCTTCCCTATTCACTTTTTTTTAAAGGCAGAGTCCTTTTCTTACTCGTCTTTGCACCTCTACTGCTTGTGTAGCACAAAGCCACACATATATTGAGGCATTTAGTAAAAATATTGGCTAACTGAATTTCAGTCTCTCAGTTTGGCCTTCTGGTAGGTTTGAGGTATTACCTGCCCCAAACTCTGGTCAACCATGATGTGAAAAATACCTAAACTTGCCATTGCCCATGCTCCTTCCTTTTTAAAACTTTTTCTTTCTCCAGACAAAATGTATTCCATTCCTTTTGGTCACAGAGCCCTTACTTCAATCCAGGTCTGTCTGACTCTTTGCAGAGTCCAAGGTCTTGATGACTACAATACACCCAGGACATGTATTATGGCTTGGGCTAGATTTGAAAGTACAAACAAAAACAAAGCAAGCACTTCACAATGGCGGGGGTAGACAGACCCTGAAAGTAAAGAGATAATTACCTTATATGATGATAGAAGATAAATGAGTATGCCATTAACTATGAAGAGGCAAATTAATTCTGCTTGAGAAGGGTTAGGATGATTCAATAGGAAGTGACATCTGAGTTGGGACTTGCAGTAAAACTATGTTCATTCAGGTGTGGGGCAGGAAGAGTGGTTAAGGCAAGAGGCATTGTAACTGAAGACAGCGCATATGTAAAGGCAAGGAGACCTGAAGAAGCACAAAATAAGAAGAGGAAGCAATTTGATGAGCTGCAACAAAAGATATGGGGGAAAAGTAATGGGAGATGAGGTTTTGGAGGTCTAAAATGAAGCAAAATAATGAAGATAAAGGGCTTATGTGCCAAAGTGAAAATAAGATATTATACAAGCTGAGATGAAGGAGCACCCCTGCAGGTCAGTGACACAACTAGATTATGTTTGGGAACAACTAACTTCAGCAAAAGATAGACTATAGATGAGAGGAGAGAAAGTCAGGGGCAGATTAATTAGCTAAGGAGACTACTCACCATCATTTTCTAGCCAAGTAATGCGCTAAGGAAGCAGCAAGAGGCATAACATGAAGATAGAACCGGAGAGACTTAATGGGTTAGGGAGGAAACAAATTCTATAGAATTTGGGGACTGGCTGGCTATGGAGGTAAAGGAAAGGATACCATCCAAGAGAGTAAATATAAGCAGAAGAGAGATTTGTGGGCAATGTTAATAAGTTTAATTATATAAATGCTGATTTTTGAGGGACCTCTGGGACGTACTGTTAACTACTTAGCCTAGGACTTAATCATATGTTGTTCAATTAACTTGATATATTTATGTAGACGTCTCAACCAATGATAAAATCTTTAAATATCTTCCATTTAATTTCCTTCACATCAACAGCATATAGAAAGCCTTCATTAAAACAACAACAACAACAAACCCTTGATGAACTGATTTGGTTTGTATGGACTATGATTGTGTATATAAATCAAAGCATACTTCTATTATTCATTCTAGGATTAAGGAGCAAGTCTTCAAAATTTCTAGATTGTTATGTACAAAGTCTTAATATACTTAACAGCATGAAGGCACAGGAGAAAGAAGAGACATGACATCTCTTCTTTACACTTACTAGTAGCTGGAGGATATTTTCCCATCTAACTCATAGTCTATCTGCCTTTTACCCTGGAATAATTAGTCTCCAGGCTACTTGAGAAAGTGACCCAATCCAAGTTTAGTTTTTTATTCACCAGTCCGGAGCACTATGGTGTCAGGTATTGGCTCTTCTACATAATGTATGACCTTGAACAAGTTACAAAAGTGGACCCCGATTTAAATCTGTAGAAGAGGATAACAAGACTTATCTCACAAACAAGGATTAAATGCTAGATACAAATATCTACAACTATGCCTGGCATATAATAAGCATGCAAGTTAATATCTGTCCTTCATGTGTTTTTCATGAGTGAAGAATCTACACTGTTTTTTCGAAACAGTTTTTAATATAAAGACTTTGGATATTATACTTTAAAATAAGCTTCAAAGTTAGTAAAGCATAGTGGTTAAGAAGTAAAGTACTGATATTAAACTTAGTTTAAAATTTACTAGACATGTGACCTTGGTTTAGTTAATTCACCTAAACATGTTTTCTCATCTATAAAACAGGAATAAAAATTGTACTTAACTTTGAAGGTAACAGTGTGGATTAAATGACATAATGCACAGAAGTATGTATTTATTATGTACCATTTAGTATGCTAATCAAAAAGTCAGGTGTTGCTAAAACCATTATAATCCATTTTATCAAATATGAAAATATAATGTAATTCTTACTGCAGAGGTAAAATAGCATATTTGTGTGTGAGTACATACTTGTGTTGCCCTTCAGGGGCACTTGAGTAGGAAGTCAAAGGGAACCAAAAATTAAATTCAATACACTGAAAAATATACTATAAAAAGTAGTATATTCTCTTATGAAAATACAAATAAATTTTTAGGTAGGAATAAGATGCTGTGGGAAAATCACCAACCAAATTTTAATCTTTGTAGAATAACTATCTAAACTGTTATTTTTACGTAAATTTCGATGATTACAGGAAACGAAAAAATTTTAGAGGGTATTTTCATGTATTTTTCAGAAATAAAGAGCTTAGGAAAACAGATTTTACATGATAATATGTACTGAACTAACTTTAATCTGCTGCTTAGAAAGCAATACACAGATTAACATTAAATTGTTTTATTTTACCAATGAATCATATAACAATAGCACAAGTATTTTTCCCAATCAGAAATGGTATTTCTAACTTACCCACTGATCACCTTATAATTATATTTTTCCTCTCAGCAATAAAGATCCTTTCCTGGGCAATTTACATCATTTTACCTGGTCTCCCTTGACTCCCAACATGTTTGATGAGAAAATTGACTAAAATATATGGTATAATCTTTGACTAGGGAATTTTTTCTTCTGTGTTTAAACAAAAAGTCCTAAGAGTACTGAACTCATAACCTGTCTCTCAATACCATAGAGCAGAAGTGTTTACGCATAATACTAAATAGTTCAGCTACATGGGCATACTAGCTCATTAATCCAGACCTAGTAATTTGAAATGAGATAATGGCATGTTCCTATTAGTCTAAAGTTCAACCCTGAATTTATCTATGAAGGAAACCAGCAAAAATAAATTAAGACCATAACAAGATTTGGAAGGAAATGTTTGGTCAAACTTTACATACTATTTTCAAGCAGTCTTTAAACTGTTTTAGCAGCATTTACGTACCACCACTGAAGATGTGCTTTACAAATAAGCTGATTCATTCAGATATATAGATGACTTTTCTTGGAGACGGTTCATACCACTATATACATCTGAAGTAAAGCTGCATATATTTTAAAACAATTTCATAAGTCATGCTTTTCCAAAATTCACAGAGGATCTAACCTTAATTATTCTGACTTCACAGTACTTTCAAGTAGCTATCATTGGAAATCCCAGTCTGAGGTCTATTAAAGTCTTGAGTAACTGTAGATACATCTTCAGAGTAAGTAAGTATATTTTACTAGTTAAATTTATCTTAATTTGTATATCATATGTATCCACAGACCCAGGATCTAAAATGTTTACTTCTCATAACTTATTTCTTTTAATTAAAATGATCAATCCAGCACACACACACACAAACTCGAAAGCTCTAATTTAGTAGTGAACAGAAGAATCATGTGACAATGCTTGTTAAAATGAAGATTCCAGAAGCCAGGGATTGCAGATTCTAATGCAGTAGGTTTGGAGTACAGCCCTGTAGTCAGCATTTTAACAAGCAACCCAGGCGATTCTGAAGCAGGTGGTCTAGGAGGTTAATTATTAGTCTTCAGAAGATTCACAAATCCCCTGATACATAAACAAGGTGATACAGAATTTTTCATAGACACCCTCCCTCAAGAGTCCAATGATTTTATCAGATTCTCAAAGGGAGCTAAGACCCAAAAGAAGGTAAGAGCCGCATTTGCCTTCGGAATCCCTAGAGCTCCAGTTGAAGAAAAATCCCTGAGTAGCAACGGGATTCCCACGAATTGTAAGATTCCTTTTAGCACAACTCGTCTGGTCTCCTTTTCCTCTAGTATCTTTAGAGGCAGTCACCTTGCAATTTTTACAAAATTACCCAATACTAGTATGGAAACTTTTATCAACAGCCCTGTTTTTGTTCCCCCCAAGAGATTCTGAGATCAGCAACTTTTCTTATTTATTCCACTTGTAACTTGCTGGTTTTTTTTTTTTTTTTGGCTCCTCTTCATCTTCCCAAATCTGTTAAAATTTTATTTTCCTCTTTATTTAATGTAGATTTCAGAGTGACTGTATAGTTGTTAGTTCCCTATAGCTTACTCATAGCTGTGAGAAATGTTTTATCTATAAGTCATAAACCCTATTTATTTCTCATAGAAGCATATGCTTCTTATAAGTCATTTAAAGGAAGATGCAACTTAAAAATGTTTATGCGCACTAAAAGTAAATGGCAGGAAAAATTGCCAAGAAAGTGTAGAGATGTGCAATCACTGAATTCGTCATGTAGCAGTGCCTAGTTCACCAGGATGTTTAGTTATTCTAATGATTATTACGTAGAAAAGAAAAGGAAGAAAAAGCATGTTTTCCTGAACCATGGTAACATTCACCTAACAGCTCTTATTATAATAGTGTTTACTATTTATATCCACATAGATTCTTATAAAAGAGAAATTCTGTATCTTTTTTAAAGCAAGAATACTATATGCTAATCACTTACCTGCAACTAAACGGCTCACCTGAGGTTTAGTAGGCTAACTGTACTTTGGTGCATACCTTTTATGTGTTTGTTCACAATGAAAGGTAGTAAGCAGAAAACAAGGAAGTGAGCAACTCCTCTTAGGTGGCCAGTTTTTCTATCCTTGTCACTCTCTCTCAGAGTAAAATAGAGGATAGGATAAAGAGATATTTAACTAGTTAAAAGACTTACCCTATGCTGTGAGAAGATTTTAATGTGTATGTTTCCATGTTAAGTCCTTCATCTCTAACTGTTTAAGGAGAAAGTCCCTTCCCCTTAAGGAATTTGAAGTACAAGCCAAAAGGTACTAAGTTTTTTGTTCATGCCTTTGGAGAGAGAGACGGTAGAGGGAAAGTGGAAGAAAGGCAGTAGAGACAAGGCAGAATCTTCTTTTGCCCCAGTAATCAGCTTCTACATCAAAACATGTGTAACCTTACTTGTTTTAGAATAACTGGTTGGCAGTGTGTATGATAGGCGCAAGTGTGCACGAGCATTCTGGGACAAGCGGGAGCACTGTTAAACAGGACAGTCCGCTAATACTTGGTTGTCATCTTCCTCCCTAAGAAAGCCTATCCATGATGGCAGAGTGGTGGTTCTTATGGAGGTCCATTTCAAGGCACTAAAGGAAATGAAGGGCTATATAATCCCCTGTTTTTAAGTATTACTTTCCTGAACCTTCTAAAACCACTTCAATATCACCTAAGCTGTCAGAAGGCCCCTCTCCTAAATTCTTCCCTGGGCTGAGCCAGGATGAGTGTTCTCAGCTATCTCGCTCTAGTCTCAGCAACTAGAGCTGAGGATCCAGAAGCCATCCTCACAGGAATTCCTCATCACAGGAATTCCATCACTCCCAAAACAAGTTATAGAGTACACATTCTGCAGTGTCATCAGCTCTCCAGCACCCTGTGAACCCGGGGCTTAAGGATTTCTCAAGCTTAAGGGCATGAGAACTTTAACACAGTGGATCAAAGCCCTAGAACACTAATTCTCGATATTAGCTGCACTTCAGCATCATCTGAGGAACTTTTAAAAATGACAGTACCAGGGTCCCCAACTTCAGAGATTCTGTTTTAAATGTTAGGGGTCAGTCCTGGATGATTTTAATGTGCATCCACTAGAATCACTATGTCAGACCTAGGAGAAAGAAGTATGTGTAAAACAAAAAGTATTGCTTTAACATGTCAAATTGTTAAGGAAGGGGTAACAATTAATAAATTAATGGATGCATGTATATGATAAAAATTAAACTGTATGTGTTATCAAAACTAGTACCATAGCTTGGACAAATAAAAAAGAAAAAATGTTGGTTGTATTAAAACACTATTATCATTTACAGCAATTATTTTTTATATTTGCCTAAATATCGTGAATTTCCACAATCAATTATGAATACCATTAAATATACATCAAATTAACTGTGTTAGTTTTATTTCATTAGATAACAGAAATATAGAAATAGAGAATCACAGGCTGGATACTCAACTCTGTTCATATATTATATGCTCAGATTTAATAGATATGAATTTATTTATAATTTTAAAAATTAAAAGGGCCAGCCTGGTGGTGGAGTGCTTAAGTGTGCAAACTTTGCTTTGGCAGCCCAGGATTTGTGGGTTTGGATGCTGGGCATGGACCTATACACTGCTCATCAAGCCATGCTCTAGTAGCATCCCACACCCAAAATATAGGAAGACTGGCATGGATGTCAGCTCAGCGACAACCTTCCTCAAGCAAAAAGAGGAAGACTGGCAACAGGTGTTAGCTCAGCGCCAATCTTCCTCACTGAAAAAAAAAAAAAATTAAAGAAGATATTACCTATCAGTAGGGTGCTCTGATTAAATATCAAACTACACAATAGCCTAGTATTATAGATCACTGGATTCCCTGTTACTAAATGAGGAGCAATAGCACATGCTCAAACTAAGTACCAAATATTTTGAAACACAACCGACAGGCCATTACTCTTGTGCTTAACTGATACTCACATAATAATGTCATTTTTACATATAAACTCCTTTCTCTCTATATTATTTTCATATGGACTCTGCAAACTAATTTGAAAGATAATAAAATTAAACATACAGTAGTAACTCAATAAAATGAATATATTCTTAAGTTAGATACAAATGGAGTTTCTATATGCAGAATACTTTTTCATTAGTTTATGATTAAAATTTCAGAAAAGGTTTACCCTCATTTTTGATTACTATTCAAGCATCAGTGGCTTCTGACATTTCAGCCCTGAGTTTTCTTGTGTCTCTTTTAGCCCAGAGTAGGAAGTGATTTTAAAAGCACTTAAGTACATCAGAAGAGCTTTCTATTTAAAGCAATTCTTCAGTGAAACCTTTTCACCATTTATTTTCCAGTCTTTGTATGTTCAATTCTTCATGTAACAAATCTCTTAAAATTTGGCACGACAATAAAGTAAAAACAGTATGTATCCCTAAGAGACAAAACCACAAACATATACCAGAAAAATAATAAAGTTTAAAACATACAGGAAACACTATACTCTAACTATAAATAATGTATAAATAATGTATAAATATGAGATATTTAAAGAAAAAAATTTTCTTATAAATTAAAGTATGTTCATATCATCATATCTGGAAGAAAGACACAGTATCATTATTTCTGAGATGACAGATCTAAGGTTGTAAAGCAAAATATGCATTTTTTAACTCTCAGCTATTATTTTTGTCTGTAGTCTGTTGCACCATCTTTCTCCTTTGCCATATGCATGGTAGGTGGGATGTTTCCTGTTGTTACTATGTCTAGCTTTGCAGATTCAACTTTCAAACAGTTTATTTACTTCTCAAAGAGTGATCCTATAATTGTGCTTTGCTGTCCTCAAGTCAAAGTTACTAAGATGTGTACCCAGTTTTCCTATTTAATATCCTTTAAAAAAAATTCAAACTCTCTGTTAACCTAAGAGAATTTAAACAGTAACACCAAAAATCAAATACAAAAACTATAAAGGAAACAAAGATGAAATCATATAACTTTCTTACAAATCCTTCTATCTATTAGTGTAGTCAAAATCTTTTCTGTGATTGGAATACCCTTTATAATGTATTATAAAGTCTTTTCTTATCAGACATATACAAGATTAGTCTATAGTAACAGGATTTCAAACTAGTGTTAGATCAAAACCATCACAGGAAAAATTGTCTTTAATCTTCCACCATCTCGTTTTTCTTTTTTTCCAGCAACAAGTATACTGTAGCTTAGTAAATTCAAGATAATTAAAGGAAACAACTTTCTTTACAGAGAAAAGAAAAACATATAGTTATATGTTATATATATTATAAAAGTTATAGCAGATGAGAGTCAGGAACCATGCCACCAACATATGAGGCTTCCCGGGGCACAGAGCTCCCTTTTTAAAATTTTGTACAGTGTCTGGCCCAGTGGCGCAGTGGTTAAGTTTGTGTGCTCTGCTTCGGCAGCCAGGGGTTCGCAGGTTTGGATCCCAGGTGTAGACCTAGCACTGCTCATCAAGCCACGCTGTAGTAGCATTCCACAAAAAATAGAGCAGGATTGGCACAGATGTTAGCTCAGTGACAATCTTCCTCAAGCGAAAAGAGGAAGACGGGCAACAGATGTTAGCTCAGGGCCAGTCTTCCACACAGACAAAAAAGTCTTGTACAAATATGGACTTTAGCAAAACCCTGAAAGGCTATGTAGTAAATGCTAAAGGAGAACGAAAAGAAATTTAAAGAAACTCAAGTAAAATAAAAACAAGCACGAAGAAGTAAGATTAAAAACTACAATTCCAGCCAGTCCCAGCGGCCTAGTGGTTAAGTTTGGGGCACTCCACCTGGGCCACCCAGGTTTGGCTCCTGGGTACAGACCTACACCACTAGTCTATCAGTGGCCATGTTGTCACTGTGGCTCACATACAAAAAGAGAAAGATGGGCAACAGATGTTAGCTCAGGATGAATCCTCTTCTGCAAAAAAAAAAAAAACAAAAAACAATTCCTCATATTATATTAACCACATTCAGATCCAAAGTGGCTGGTTCAACTTTCTAGGCACCTTGCCTTACTTTCTTCTCTTTCAGCTTCCTGCTTCAATCCAAGTGGGAAATATAAGTAGACTAGGAGGCAGGGGACCTTGGTCCCAGATATACCACCTTGGATAAACCAATTAGCTTTTCTGGGCCTCTATTTCCTCATCAATATAAATGAGAGGTTGAAAGTTACATGCCTTTATTATTACCCCATAGAAAAGTCTGTTTTATAACTCAACTTCTATCTCCATTCTCTAAGTACCTGAAAAAACTGTTTGTTCTGTGTAATGTAGATCACTCTTAAGTTCCATGGTCTCTGCCTATCTTATTAATTGCTGAATATCTGGCTCATAGCAAGTAGTTAATATTTGTAGAACAAGTAAGTGAATGAATGAATGTTTATTCTTCTCTATAACACTATGAAAAACCTGAGATCAGCGGGCCAGCCCTGGGCTGAGTGGTTAAGTTCACATGCTCAGCTTAGGCAGCCTGGTGTTTGCCAGTTTGGATCCTGGGTGCAGACCTACACACTGCCCATCAAGCCATTCTGTGGTGGCATCACACATAGAAGAACTAGAGTGACTTACAACTAGGATATACAACTATGTACTGGGGTTTGGGGGAGAAAAAAAAAGGAATATTGGCAACAGATGTTAGCTCAGGGCCAATCTTCCTCACCAAAAAATAAAAAGAGAAACCTGAGACTGCTTCTCATGTCCTAGGACTCTCTTTACCTAACTGCATATATAATATGAATACATACACAACAATGTACGTTTTTTCTCTCTTTGAGAAAAATTCCTGTTTCTGAAAATGTTACTATCCCCTTGAGTCAGGATTTGATGTCCCTTAGCTACTGATTTTAGCCTTAACAATAGTCTAAAAATGTCCACATCAGTCTCATCTAAAGAGAATAATACTTTTCACAAGTCATAACTTTATAAAAGACTATTTAAACATAACTTGATATTTTTTAGCAGAAACTTAAAGTGGTTTAATCACATCAGGATTTACAAAATAATTTGAGTTTTCAAACTGGGTTATTAGGTGATTAGGTTCTGTGAGTCTACATACCCCTAATCAGCAGAACGAAAATACCAAAGGAAAAAAAGACAGAAAACATTTTGTAAAACTTGGTTTACAAAATTTAAACATTATTTCATGTGGAAAACAGCAAGGATATTGTATCTTTGAGTCAATACCTTGCTATTTTAAACACATATAGAATTATTTTGGTTAGTTTTCTATAACAAAAGTGGCATTTTCGTGAACAACCCCATAAATGTGGAAATTTGCAAATGATTAAACTGGAATACTAAATTTTAAGTTTTCTTATTTTTAAAAAGAAAATTCGTAAATTATCTCATATAATAATCCTACCCCCTAAGCAACTATGAACAGTAATTACAAATTTGAAATTAGATACTCTTCTATTACTTATTTGACTAAGCAAGCATTTACAATTCTCTCTGAAAGAGATGATTCTCAGTCTTTGGGTCATCACCATTTATTATTTCCGGATCCCAACCAAACTGTTTATCACTTTGTTTTGTTTTGGTTTTTGGGTGTTTTTTTTTTGAGGAAGATTAGTCCTGAGCTAACTGCTACCAATCCTCCTCTTTTTTGCTGAGAAAGAGTGACCCTGAGCTAACATCCATGCCCATCTTCCTCTACTTTATATATGGGACGCCTACCACAGCATGGCTTTTGCCAAGCATTGCCATGCCCGCACCCGGGATCCAAACCAGGGAACCCCAGGCCGCCAAGAAGCGGAAGGTGTGAACTTAACCACTGTGCCACCAGGCCAGCCTCTGTTCATCACTTTCTTAAACTGATGAATTCTAAACCCTATGCAATATTTTAAACAAGAAAAAACAAACATCTATTTAAAATGTTTCTGTAATATGTCTGTATAAAAATATAGATGCTGTTCTTATAATCCTAGTGCTTTTCGAAAGTTCATTGTACAATAAACTATTCTTTTAAACTAGGAATTGTTTTTTGCAGAAACTAAATATTAAGAATGATGGTTAAGTTTCTAGAATGGCTCAGAAAAGCACATTGAACCCATAATTTATAGTACTAGAGTACTGATAATATGAGAAATAGGGAAGAAATATTTGATCTAGCTCATCAAAGATGGGGGGAAAAACCAGTTGATAACTAAAAAAATATACTCAACTCTTAAATGTCCTAAGGGATAGCTAGGCCAACACTTAACTTTAATTAGTCTAATCCCATTTAAAACAGTTTTATTTTTCCTTTTGTAAGAAGACACATCCAAAGGAGACAAAAGCCAAACACATTTTTGAAGAACAGAATAATATACCTTTAACATTTATTTTGCCAACTAATAGGTTTCTTGTTTGAACACTTAATAAGGAGTAGAGATAGCTTGGCTCAACACACTGGCATGTGGAATATTCTGAATTCTAATTTTAGTCTTTCTACTGACTTTTCTACTGTCATGCTTTAAAAGGTCCTGAACTTTCTGTGTCTGTTCCTTTACAGGAAACAACAGGGATGTTTTTCCCACTCTCTCTCAACAATAAGATTAAGTAGTAAAAAATAATGTGAAGAATTTTGGCAAATATAAAATGCTACATAAAAGTCTGACATACTTTTCAAAGAACTGTAAATTAAATTGCATTTGCTTATTGTGTCACATGAAAAATTACCGTTAGACACTCAAGAAAACATATTAGGCAGTATTTTTTTCTATATTACAACTAAAATACAGACAATACATAAAATCACTATAACAATTAACACTTTTATGGTACTTACTATGTTCCAGGCATTTTTATAAATTTTTATTTTTTATTATTTATTTATGTATTTATTTATTCTGAGGAAGATTCTCCCTAAGCTAACATCTGTGCTAATCTTTCTCTATTTTGTATGTGGGTTGCTGCCACAGCATGGTTGCTGACGAGTGGTGTAGGTCTGCACCTGGGAACCAAACCGGGGCCGCCGAAGTGGAGTATGCTCAACTTAACCACTAGGCCATGGGGCCAGCCCCTGCCAGGCATTTTTAAAGGTGATAGATGTATGAATATGTGTTAGTAAATAATCCTGAGGTGGGCACAATTATTAGACCCATTTTACAAATGAGGAAATTCAGGCACAGAATGTCATATAGCTAGTTAAGTGGTAGAGGAGGGATTTGAATCCAGACAATCTGTCTTTTGAGTCCAGGCTCTTAACTTTTGTGCAATATTGCCTACTTAATGTGGGGAAACCAAGACAAAGAAAGGAAACCTACTTACAAATTATTTCACTTAATAATTACCAAAAGCACTGCTATAAGCTATGAGTTGAATATTTACATTAATGAAGTATGACCATTTATTCAAATTTCCCTAATATCTAGGTTTTACAAAATTTACAGGTGCCCATTTTATTAGCATAGTACAGGAAAGCAAAAAGATGAAGTAGATTGGGTCCTACCTCATCTGCAGAATTTCAGGAACATTTTAAAATAGTTTTAGGAGTAACAGATAATTTTATTTTTTAAAAGAGAGGAAAATAATGCATGCATAATTTCACAAAGATTTTGAAACATGGTTATTACTAGCAATAGAAGCACAGAAGGAAAAGGAAACTAATTTTTAGTGAATGTCCACAACATGCTAAGACTTCATATGCACTCTATCATTTAATAGTCACAACTCTGTGAAAAATGCATCACTTTACTAATTTTACAGATAAACTAAAGTTCAGAACTTAACAGGTCACCTAAGGTTGCATACTATACTATGCAGTATATGGAGCCAGTGTTCAAACCCAGGAATGTCTCTGAAGACCTACAGGTTGTTCCCTATTAACATAAGGGTTATCACTGATTATCTGTGAATAGTGACGAATTAGAAGAATATAGAAACATACTACTAAGTTCAATATTTAATTTTAAGGATAAATATTATAATCTTTCTTTCCCAAAGCTGTAGGCTTGTAGCAACAGAAAATGGTATTTGTCTCACTTTCACATTCTTAACAGGAGTTTTTGCATAGGTGCTTATAAGCAGTGAAGAAATATGAGGAACTACTTATTGAAGAGTGTCCCTCAGATTGCTTTTTCAGGTCGTTAAGAGGATTAAATAAGATAATGTATGTAAAATGCTTAGCACAATGAGTGGCACAAAGTAAGCAGTCAATACATGTGAGTGATTACTATTGCAGTAAAAAAATCCTGTCCAGCATTCTTTCATAATCATGTTTTCTAAAGTTTATTTGTTAAATGAACCTTATGGAGGGGGTGTCATACCTATGAACTTATCACAGAACTAGGGATCTTTGGAATACACTTTGATAGAAACACAAGTAGGAAGCTGTAAAACAGAGGCAACACATCAATCCCCGAATAATTCCCAAGCGATTCTTCATTTCTGTCTAGAAGGTACACTGACCTCTTAGAGTTATTAGATAAATTTAGTAAACTGTCTATTCAGACACTAATAAGCTTCCCAAACACTTATGGTTTATGAATCATCAGTGGTCTGCTAGACACTGCATGAAAAATAAATCAATGCTAGTGATATTGTCTCATTTAGAATGTTTTATAAATAAATAAAAAAGCAAATAAGTAAATAAATAAGCACTAACTCAGTTCTGTAGTTCTTCATTTTAGATATTAATCTGCCTTAAAAGCATGGTCCTGCCATACCTGAGAATACCAGAAAGTTAAGTTCAAGATCACCTGATGAAGGATGATGCATTAGCAGAATTCATCAACCAACAGTAATGTGAAACAGAGTAGTCAATGAATCCTTGCATATATTTTACCTCTTCTTTACAATGTAACATATCTTTGCGATATTTTGGTCTTAATAAAATTCAGGTAACTTAATCCATTTTTTATAATGTTGTTAATATTTGGGGCATTTCTTGAACATTTAGTTATTAATTAGATTATTACTTAACACAGACAGAAACTGGTGTTCAAAGAAACTTAAGGATCAACATGAAACGAAGATATTTATTGACAATGCTATAAGTTAAATGGAAAATAAAAATTGAAAATTAAATTTCTTCAACTTTGTTTTTAAAAGCACTACTCCAAGTGAGATACACCAATATTTTCAAGGCTAACATCAAGGCCTGAAATAATTTATGTAACTCAGTGGCTTATAATTACTTCTGACACTGAATTACTCTAAAAATAACCAAAATAAAGTTGGAATTGTATTGCTATCATGTTGCAATTCTACTTTTCTTAAAAGAATTTTTAAAATTTTTGTATTCTAGCAACATTGACACAAACATGCCCTAGATTCAGAACACTCAGTTTGTAAATATGATGTCTTCTACCCTCCCTGTCTTGGTTTGCTTCAGATAACACCCTGTTTCATATCCAGGTGCCAGCTGAGGGTTTTCCCAAGTTGTCCATGTGAATGTGTCCCTTACAATCATTTGCTAAGATCTCACACCAGCCTAGTACACTTGTACGCTTTTTCTTTTTTTCATTGTTCACAACTTAGTCAATCACACCTAGGACGTTTTCTTGAACACATACAGACATCAATTTTAATCCCCTTTCTTGCTTTTCTTTTCTAACCTCTACCTGGTTATGTTTATGGCACGATGTTCTGTTCACTACTTGCTGTTGTTACCTGTGTGAAAGAGGTTTTGAGACCTGGCCACTATAACAATGATTGCACAGGAAAAAGCATTATGAGTTTTAAAGTGAAATAAAAACGAACTCTTGTAACACAACCTTTTTATAAGCAGTAGTAAGTTTTTGTGTTGAGCATAAACAATATTAGTCTAAGTTTAAATATTAACCCTAAGGATAAAGAAAACCTTGGCCTACAACATCCTGCAGCTTGGCTCCTACCTAACTCCCTAGCATCACCTTTTACCACCCACCCTCTACTTCTTAACTTCTGTCACTCTGACCTTCATTTAATGTTAGGCATTATGCTCTCTTCCCTGCTCAGGACCTTTGTACATATTGTTCCTTCCTTCCAGAAAAGTTAATTCTCCCTCTTGATAAAGTCAACTATAATTCATTAAGATTTCAGCTAACTAAATACTTCCTCAAAAAAAATAAAAAAGCTCCCCTTGATCTCACTGATTGGTTAAATCATCCTTCTAAAAGCCTTCACATTAAATACCATGTACATCTCTACAGCAATTGGAACAATTACAACTTTGCATCTATTTATATGATTATTTGATTAACATCCTTCTCTAGCTCTAGGATCTAAGTTCAGAAAAGCAAGACCCATGTCTATTTCTGCTCACTATTCCAGTAAGCACATAACAGGTGTCAACATATACTAGTTGAAGAAAGACATTGGCAAACCACTGGTAAAAACAAAGAGAGAGAACAAAAACCGACTCAATGAGTTTTGAAAGAAAAATCACCAATGACTTTTCGCGTGAAAACAAGATACAGAGCCATATTTGATAGAACTCTTTAAACTTTCCATTTCACAGGAAAAAAAGAAGTTCAATTCATAGTGGTGGAGGTAGATGGGATGGTTACTTACATGATGGGGCCAACTGAAAATAAATTAGATACAAATAAAATTTATAAAGTAGGGGCCGGCCCCGTGGCCAAGTGGTTAAGTTCATGCACTCCGCTTCGGTGGCCCGGGGTTTCACCAGTTTGGATCCCAGGCACGGACATGGCACCACTCGTCGGCCATGCTGAGGTGGCGTCCCACATGCCACAACTAGAGGGACACACAACTAAAATATACAACTATGTACTGGGGGGATCTGGGGTGAAAAAGCAGAAAAAAACCCATAAAGTAAATAGTAAAAACATATGCTACATCTTTTGGTTATTTTTAGAATCTATTTATATAAAATACAGTTTTAATTGAGTACTATTTACTACTGATCCTAGGGACCAACCTGGATATGAATTTTAATTATGAAAGAAAAAAGAACCTCATTATGCTTGGATAAAATTTTCTTCTTTTAACTATACTGTTTCATTTCCAACGTATATTCAGAATACACTTGCTTCAGCCTCAAACAGATTTTCCAGTCATAACTGCAAAGAGCTATTCACTTCCTTATTTTTTTATGCAAGCTATTTTTTCCCTATTTCTTTTCTGATCTGCATTCTGGGAAATAAAGTTTTAAAAACATAAACGCAAGGTATATTATTTCTAATCACTTTCCTAATTTACTAGGTTATTCTGAATTTTAATCCCAGCTTTCAAACTAGGAAAAAGAGACTTCCCCATCCCCTCATCCCATTGGAAGCTTTGTTTACTTGAATTACTCTCTTCTGTGCCAACCGAGGATTTCTCCTCTACCTAAACTCTGATTAACTCATGTCCTCCCAGGAAGCCCACTGTGATTAACTCTACAGAATTCTAATTGCTTCTTTACTCTGCATATTTACATACTCAGTTTGCTGTTATTTTACAAAGGATCCTAAAGTGTTTTTCAAGTACATGTTTCAGTCACTTAAAAAAAAAAGGACTTAATCTTAAAACCTTCTGTTTTATTTTTGCCTTCTATTCAAACCAGTACCTGAATACAAAAAACACCATAAAAATGTTAAGTGACTATGCCATTTGTATTTTGAATGAGCATACAATAATTTGGATCACTGATTAAAATAATAAAAGTCCACCTTAGGCCCAAATGTTATACCTTATCTCACAGTGAAACTGACTTACTGTCTACCAATTTATGACTGACATTCTTCACCACCAGTTCCCTAGTTTTCCCAGGATAGTGAAAAACGCATTTTGCAGTAAGAAGCAAAATATTTAAAAATTAGGATAGATTATATCCATTGTTCCTCCCTCAATTGACTAGCCTTTTCACCCTGTTATATAAGAAGATTAGATCAGTCTAATAGACTTTATTCTTTATCAAGCTATGATGATTGTTAGCCAATACTCAATTGTCTTCAAGGTATTCGAGAGATATGTTCATGTGATGGTTAGCAGCTAGGACTACAATTTTCCTGGGTCATTCTTTTTCTGGTTCCTTTAATACATAAATAAATTCTTCCATTATAAAATTACTACATGAATATAAGCTTATAGTTAAAAATAAATTCAAGTAATGCTAAAGTATACAAAACAATAAGAGTTCTTCAACCTTCCAGCATCCCACATACATACTTTCTATAAACCAAGAATATAATTTAGTATATACTTTCCAGACTTTGTCTTAATCTATTTACATAAATATAAGGCATATATTTGATACAATTTTTTAATTTTATAAATATATGTGCATATAGCATAAAATATATATGTATGCAAACATAATTCTTATACATTACATGTATATTATTCTGTATTGCATTTCTTTTACATAAATGAGATCATACTGTGCATATTATTTCATGATTTGTTTTCAACTTATCTTAGAGAACTTTCAATGTTTTTAGCTTACAAATTCAAACTTTGCATGGTTGTTGTTAGTTCTTATCTTTAGATACCATAGGTAGTTTTTCCTAACTATAATATTCCAAAATAAATGGATCATGTCTTTCATTGCCCAGGAAAATGAGTAATGTAGATTTCTCCATTGTAAGATTTCTTAATTAAAAGCATTTTAGCAAGTAGTCATTCAATTTAATATAATTTTTCATCTTTCTTAAAATGTTTAAACCTATAAATTTATATATCATTTAAAATATGTATATACATAAAGAATGTATACAGTTAGTAAATCAAGGTCTAAATTAATAAAAACTAAAATTTAGTTTTATACAAAAAGAAATCAATATAATATAGTAAATTTGATTACTAATTACAAAAATTAAAAACGTACATTACACAATTTATTTTCTCACTCACTGAGGTAAATTGTGCAAAAACAGAGAAGCTGCTGAAGAAATGCTTTTAAAGAATTCTTAACAGCCTTAAAAAGAAAAAAAAAAAAACTTTTAAAACAGTTTGCCAACCTACTTAGAACACAGAAACCACAAACAGCAGGAACAGCAGACCAGAAAAGCAACATAAGATTAAGTTAGAATCTGTATTATGTGAGTCTAGTCTCCTCTTATACATGTAAGAACACTGGAATAATCTGACTGTTACTTTTGTTTTCTAAGAGGCAACATATTGCTATGGTCTTCAAGCTGGAAACAGGAATCAAATCAATTGGATAGCAAACTAACATCTACTATAGATTTTACTAATCTTAAAAAACTAAACTGGACCATTTAAATAGAATATGCAATAACATAAGCTGTTAGGTTTTATTATCAAAATAAATTGTTAAAGGAAATAGTATACTACTTCCAGTAGAAAATAAGCTTCATTTTTAGACTTTTATGAAAGAATTAAGTGTTAATATCTCCTAAATGAAAAAAAGTATTCATAAGGAGTGGCATGATTTAGGAAAGCCTATGGCTGCAAAAAATCATTACCATCATTACTGGCGATATCTGTAGCTGGTATGAGCTTTCTGATATATACTGAACACTGTAGCTTTAATTGAAGTTTGAATGTTATAAACAGTTAGATGTCTGGCTCTGGCCTGCATTCTAATACCATCAGCAGAACAGAGATGGGAAGCATAAACAAACCTTTTAACTAGATTACAGTCTCTAAAATGGCCAAGAAATCCTTCAGCACAAACTCCTGTGTGACAAATGTAGAAGGAGGAAAATGATCTTGGAATAATGCAAAAAAATAGCTTCTAAATTTCTGCCATTACTGGAACATGTATTTGACTTTCTGAATATGTTGATGTCACTTAATATTCGTTAATAATAAACTTTACGTTTAACTTTCCAAATAAATAAAAATTCTTTTTATCTTACTTAGCAGCTGTTTTTTAGATCAGTATATCCCTAAAGTAAGGAAGCTATTTAAAAATCAATACTTTTTTTTGTTGAATGTGGAATATTTCTCTCCCCCAATATCAGTGAGTGTATATATAGAGCCCAGATTATTATTTTGAGATACTAGTAATATTAAGAACGTACGGATTAAGTTACTTAATGGTCAACAGATGAGTAGACACTTCAGGATTCAAGGTATATAGAAAACAATAGCTTTGAATACAAGGATAAATCTAAATATAATTTAGCACTGAGTCAATCTTAAGAAACATTTTAGGTTTACTTCTAACTTTTGAGTTACAGACATTAAACTGAAAAAATAAAGGCAGCACAGGAATGTAAGTTTGAACACTAGCACCACACAAAAATTTTTCCTCTCATCACTGGAATCTTGGTTGACTGGTAAAGAACTCAGTGAAGCATGGATGTGCAGATTTTTTGCCATTGCAACGTTGGTGACTAATTTATAACTCGTTTTAGTCTTTTAAAACAATACATTCTAATAAATTACTCAATGACACAGAATTTAATTACAAATTCTCTAAGAAAAGGTTATATAGGTCAACTGAAATAAAGAATCGAATCACAATTTGTCACATCTAACTTTGAATAAGGTGTATGCTTTTTACCAGGTATGATATTATTAGTGATTTTCTTTCTCATTATGTCCAGCTACTTAAGAAGACAGATCTTAATATACGTCAAGCCTGGTTCTCACCTTGTCTCTCTGAAGAGTTATACTGAGTTATTCCAACTTGTGAAATCTTACATGATATAGAAATACCTCAAACAGAAATGCTGAAGAGTTAGAATCTTTAATTTTAACTGAATTACCTTTAGGTTATCTAAGGAAATTATTTGGGACCACAGACTCATTCTATCACATGGATTATTCAGATTGTTCTTAAAAGCAAGAAACCACATTTGTTACAAACTTTCCTTTCTGAAATATAAAAGACGACACAGAATACTTCTTTAGCATTTAAAAATATTTCCAAACTCTACAAATCATAATGCACTGACATAACACTTACAAGCTAATAGAGTCAATGTAAGAATATGGAATGAATGTGTATTTACTTAGGAAGGATATGAAAGTTACTTGATTAATAAAATAGAATTTTTTAAAATTATTCTTTTCTCCTAAAAGCAAAGGATGTAAAAATCAACTCTGGTTAGCTGGATCAAAAAGTAGTTCAATTCAGTAGCTGCTTTAAAAAACAACTATATAATAATTTAGGCATCTAGAGAATCCAAGTTGTCCATTCTTACACTAAAAATATTTCTGACTTTAAGTAGTATCAAAAACAGTACAGTAAACTTAATCTTCTATGTGTAATGTAGTAATTGTGAAAATACTGCAAGATAGAGGGTCCATACGTTATGTGTATATAGGTACCAAAGCACTAGGCATTATAAACTAGCCTTTCTTTAAAGGTTTTCCACTATCAACAGAGTTACATAAAAACTTTTATAGTAAATAACTATTCATTGGGTCACAAATTATTGGAACCCCCAAACTTCACATAAAAAATGCTAAATGTCAACTCCATGCAAGATAAAGGAAGTTCAATATGTACATGGCGTAAGTGTTCTTATTTTTGCCATACAGAGAAGAATAACTTTATGTATATTTTATTTCAAGTTGCACACTGGTCTGTATCTATGTTCCTTATAAAGGATTGGGTCTTTTGTTTGTTTTCCTGTCCTTGCAAACTTTTAGAAATTTTCCATCACTACCAATAAGCTACTAGGACCATGATTTTACTAACGTTTGTCAGAGTACTTTCTGACTGATAAAAACTCTTTACTGTGACTGTTTTGAATTTAAAAAGTGTCATGAATTTACTCTGATGTAGTATTTTGCTGCTTTAGGACTAAATGCTGTTTTTTCAGTAATAAGTTTTCTCATTTGTTACACGGGACCACTATAAGGACTGACTTAGATTGATATATACTTACCATAGTGCTAAGCACTTATAATAAATGATAACTGATTATTACCAAAATAGAAAGTTAAAAATGAATGTAAAAAAGATCAGAATTGACCATCCAGGAATCTATTTACCTTCACAAGATACTGTACTAGTAACGGATTCCCTCCTTCTTTTAAACTGTGAATCACTATCATTCTAAAAAGTATACTTTAAGGAGGGCAAAGGAAATCTCTTTCTCTCTAATATACTTTTAAATTACATATGAAAACTATGACAGGAACCAAGATAGTATTCTTTGTTTTTGAAACATCCATTGACTAAGAAACTTCCAACTCATTTTACTACAGCTATAAAAATAATATCACATAATAAAATTAAGAATTGTAACTGATTTAGAAGTAGAACTGGGAAGTTTCTCATGAGGATCTTGGAGGAATATATCTAGTACACATTAAAAATTCCAAAATACCTAAATAGTGTATACTACAATTATTGCATGATAATTAAATCACACTGTCAGCTTAAACCATGGTAGAAAATAACTAAATGCTCAAAATTATAATGTACAATGTCTTCCAATGAACCATGAAAGATAACCTGTTATGAGATATAAAAAGAAAAAGTTAGGGGCCAGCCCGGTGGCATAGTGGTTAAGTTTGTGCACTCCCCTTTGCCAGCCCAGGGTTCCTGGGTTTGGATCTGTGGCGCAGACCTACATACCACTCATCAAGCCATGCTGTGGTGGTGTCCCACATAGAAAAGAGAGGGAGACTGGCACAGATGTTAGCTCAGTGACAATGTTCCTCAAGCAAAAAGAGGAAGATTGGCAACAGATGTTAGCATACGGCCAATCTTCCTCACTGAAGAAAAAAAAAAGAAAGGAAGAAAGAAAGAAAAAAGTTACTTTAAAAAAAAAGTTTAAGTTTGTAGAGTTTTGTGTTTTGTGAGGTTTTGGCGGAATAATTTAATAAGATACTTTAATGAACAGTGCTGGTCATCTTCAAATAAAAGTGTATAGCAATAAAATACCAGCAATGATAGACACATGGACTGTTCTCATGGTCTCAAATGAGTGAATCATATACAGAAGAGAAATCCCCAGAATACAGTATTAAGTGGAAAATTTTCCTCCATATTTTTCTATTTTAATAAAACACAGTAATATCCTTCTTAAACATGCATTTTTCCACCTAACGGTATCCACTTAGTTCACATAAAATTTATTTAGGTAGAACCATCAAAATAAAGGTATGACCAATACACTTCAAGATATGACCAACACACTTGTGGAATACAATTAAGATATCTCTTCATGTTAAACTGTAGGGACCATCTTTGTTTCTCAGATGCCTAGCACAGTGCCTGACAGACAGTAGATGCTCAATAGATGTTTAATGAATAGCTAAGTACAATCTGTTTTGCATATACATTCAAAATTCAGACAAGTTTGCAAAGGTACATAAGTTGGACATAGTCTTTCTGGCTGACTTCATGGGGTCCCACTGATGACTAGGAGTAAATCTTCATATCCATAGAAAACTGGAAAGTTGATAATTGTCTGGGTAAGGACCAAAAAAACAAAGTCAGGGAAACAGGTCACCTAAGAGCTGGTAAAAGCGGCCTAATCATTACAACAACTTATTGCTCCAGTCACTCAATGAGATAAAACTTAAGTGTATCCTGAATATTTGGTAGTATATTTTTAATAGGAATTTTTTTGATCATCTCTTATTTAAAATAAATCACTTTTGTCAAACTGCATCCTGTACAAGGATTAGAGGGAATATGTTTTTACTTAGTATGAGCACCATACTGTTAACAGGATTTAATTTGGCTATCAGAAAATGTGAGAGCCTCAGTAAAGACAAAGAAAAAAAATTTCATGGTAGTGAGGAAATTATAGCAGGGAGGAAAGGAAAAAAGAGGAAAGGGAAGGACTCACACATACGGGAGTAAAGAAATTTAAATATGCCTAACTCTGATATCAACTATGACAAAAACCTAGTAGAGCCTACTGTGCACCAGACACTGTGCTGTGAGGGATGTAAACGTTAACAAGACAAAAACCTTAGCCTTTAAGAAGTTCGTAGAGCAAGACTCACAAGTAAACATTTATAAAACAATATGCATTCTTCTTACATATATAGGTTCTTAATACAAGAGTAAGAAGTATATTTACTGATTAATCAGAAGTGGGGAAAAATAAGTATTAGGGAAAGCTGAAATAATTCTCAAAATAGTAATAACCTACAATAAGAGACATCTTATTAAAAAAATCAACCTCTTAAAAAAATCAACAGCAAATTATTGAATTAAAAATGGACAAAATTATGGCTTTAAAGTTATTTATCTAAATATTCTTAGAAGAATATGCCTCCACACAAAACCTTTAAGTGCTATACACAGAATTTTGGACAATAGTTTCATTTCTGAAAAAGGAAAGTCAAGTAGTAGTATAGTGAATATGGACAGACCTGAGTTCTCTGATCCATGTTCTGCCCACTTATAAGCCTTGGAACCCTGGGCAAGTTCCTCAAGCTCTCTGAACTTTGGCAATTTGGCAAATGAAGAGTTGGATAAAGTGACCTCCAAGATATCACCCAATTAAAAATTACAATCCTAAACTATATCTTAATATTAAAAAATAAAACATAATAAAAATAAAAGGTTTGCCAAATGTAAATCATTATTCAACTGAGAGGAAGTCTGGAATCTTCAAACCATATGGGGGTGGTGGGATAAAGAACGTGTTCAAGGGAAAACAGAAACAAAGTTAGCAAAGGTATTATTCTCAACACTGTAAATTTTCACTCAGCTGCTTACTGGGCAACTATCACCCCAATTACCTACGATTCGCTTTACTTAAAATGTATTTCTTCACCAAATTTTATTTTCTATCTTTTACACTAAGGTTGCTGAGGTATTCAGGTGAGGACAAGAAATCCTAGGTGGACCTGGAGTAGTAGTACTGATGTTGAGAGGAAAACTTGAACTAGCACAGATTTCTGCCTAAGTGCACCAATTACACCTCAGAGAAAGGTAAGAAACTGCTCAAATTTATAACAGAAAGAAGAGAAATAAGACCATATTGTTTACTGCTACACAGTTTTTTTCCCCTATGTAAATGTCTACTTTTGCACACAGTTGGTAATTAAATTTTACAGAACAAGTTTCTACATATGCAATGCTTTTCTGCAACTAAAATGTGAGTATATTATGTTTTGGCTTTATCATCAAGAAAATAAAAAATTAAAAGTATTATCATGTCTTTATAATATTTATGTCAAAGATCCTTTTAGATTTATTTTTCTGCACATCTTTCTAGTTGATCAAATTGCTGTTTTCATATTGCCAGTCTGATCACAAAATTGCTGCTTTACAGAAGTGTATTTTTTGCTGACATAAATTATGGGATCAGAGATACCAATGCAGTTACAAAAATGGGTGTGAGAGAGAGCAAGAGAGTGTATGAGTCTATACGAATGTGTGCATCCATTTTTAAGGAAAGGATAAAGAAACGCATGTATTAAACAAAATACCACTTTCCAATGTAAGCCCTAGTAAAAGGCCTATATCAGAAACATACTTTCTAGCATTTGTGAAATAAAATACAGCACTGAATTTGAAAGCCATTCACTAAGAACATACCATGTAAAAACAGAAACTAGTAATTTTTATCAAGATTGTTGTTCTATAAACCTAAATACGGATTTATCTTTCAGTGTATATCTAACTACAATGAATATACTAACTACAACTCCATGATTTCTTTGACTCATGAAAATATATTTTAGAAATTTGTCTCCTCCCATATATAGCGAGCAATTTGGTTCAGTACCCCAAGAGATGAAAAACTCATCTCAATTTACAACAGTAAATAAATAATTCAGTTAAAACTGAAAGTGGTACCAATCCAGCAAACTATTGATGGAGAGGTTTGGCTTTCCATGAAGCCAGAACAACATAAAGTTTTCAATGGGGATTACTTGTTCAGACAAGTTACAAAGATGAGAAAAATAACCAGATTAATTAGGAAATAGCTAATATTCTCATCTTAGGGAGAATAAATTTCAAGAACGTATGTCAGAAGAAACAATACCAGAGGTATTTAAACTTCAATCATTTTAAGCTTTGAACTTTATATGCTGATAGATCAAACAAATATGTAACAAAAAAAGCAATAATACAAGTCAGAACCTAACCAAAGGCCTCTATCAATTAAAAAATTGAAATTTTATATGCCGGTCAGACAAATCGAAAAAAGAAAAATTAAACCCAGAAAGCAAAAACCAATCAAGTCTGTTCCAACACTGAGGTCAATATCCAAATCACATACAGAACCAAAAAGGGGAAAACACTCAGGTCTACAAATGGATAAGCACTTCCAATACAATCCAGTTCCCGACATTTTCCCACTCAGAAACAAATGCAGTGGAGCTTTTCCTGAGGAAAAAGGAAAAAAGCTCTCCAAATGAAAATTTTTTAAGTGACATCTAGAAAGTGTGCCTCTTTCTGTCTCTTTCCCTGGCGCCTCATTGGAGGAAGGAGGGGGTTGTTTTTGTATGCTCCCCCACTGGAGCAACACACAATCAGATGTTAGCTGGAGGAGAGAAACCACTTTTGACAACAGCAAATAAAAATAAAAGTGCCCTTCCTCCTCTGACAGGATGGGCACCCACCTCACACACCCCTCCCCACTCCAACCCCTCCTTCACTCCCCCCCCCCCACCCAGCACCACCCCCTCCTCACCCCGGAGCTCCACTGCGTATGTGGTTTGGTGCTACTGTTGCCCCGGAGTGAAAGTCAGAGCCAGGGGAAGGCAAGGAAGCCCCCACAGACACACTTACCTTTCCTGCCCCCCACTTTTGAGTGCCTTCCCTGGAGCTGTGGAGGATGACACAAAGGGTAATAAAGGGGGGAGTGGAGGAGGAGGAGGCGAAGGAGGAGGAGAGCTGGGGAAGTGGCTGCTCCTGGGTGTAGTGAGATGTCTCCAGCCAGGGCCAAGCAGCAGCAGTAGCAGCAGCAGCAGCAGCAGCAGCAGCAGAGAAGGGTCTGTGTTGCTAAGAGGCTTTTGGTCTCTTTCTCTCCTCCTCTCACGGCCAAAGAGGAGGAGGGTGGAGGGGGCTCGGGAGGGAGGCTAGTGGAGGGGTGAGGGGGTAGTAGTCGTGGATGGGGGTTTTCGAAGAAGAAGAAACTCCTTCTCTCTCAGGCTCAATCCCCCTCTCAGGGCTTAGGGCTGGAGGGTGGGGGAAGGAACTCAGCCGCCTTCCCCCCAGCCCCCTCAATTCACGGTTGAAGTGGGGTAAAATTAGTGTCCTGTCCCTTTAAAAATAGAAATAAAAGGTGCCCCCCCTCTGCCACTGCCTCTCTCTTCATCATCAGCTGCTGCTGCTGCTGGGGTCTCTCTGCTTGGGGGGGAGGGGGGGTTCGGGTAGAAGAGACGGGAGGCACTCACTGCGCATGTCCCTCTCTGACGGGAGGCTGGTTGGTTGAAGGCAGGAGGAGGGGGAGGGGAGGAAATGAGATGGTTTCCCAGAAGCCTCCGAGGCGCTCGCGACCCGGAAGACATTGTAGCAGGGGGTAGAGGGGCGGGGGCGGGGAGGAGGAGGAAGTCGCTACTCTTTAACAGCCCCAGCTCCCTCCTCCCTCCTAAGGGAAAGTGGAGGAACGGAAGTGGGCGTGGACGGAGGCGAAAGGAGGTCACGTGTTTGGGCGGGGGGGCGGGGCGGGGGGGGCAGAGGCGGTGCAGGCGCGGGGCCTGCCGGGAGTAGTGGTGCACTGTTGGCAGCGTCAGGTGAAGTCGACCAAGCTGCGCGGCGACGGGAGCTTGTGGAGCGATTCCGTGGTCGCTAGATCTCCCGTTCTGCCCTGGTAAGGGCAGGCTTTTGTGTGAGAGGTAACGGGATAGGTTGGCCTCAGAACGAAGGCCAGGGCGCCCGTGGCAAAAGGCGAATCGAAAGAGAGAGGACGGAAGGCTGTGGAGACTGGAAATACGGGAAGCGGAGCAGGCTTGTCTAGGCCAGGCAGGCCAGAAATCAGGCGGGCTCCTTCTGGCTCCGTGGCCTCCCTGTGAGCCCGCCGACAAATCCCTGACGAGCGTGAGGAGTCCTGGTGAGACAGACTAGATGTGTAGCGGGGTAGTGACAGCCAATGATGCCTAAGGAATGTGATGGTCCTGGTGTAAGAATGGGAATTCTGGAGCCTCGGCAAATGACTGGCGACTGCTTCTTCAGTTCAGGGCAGGGCATCTGTTCAGGTAGAGAGACAAGCTCTATGTGTGACTTTTGACAACTTCTGGCTTCAGATGCATTGCTTATATGGGGTATTAGGACCGTCAATCCTTACGTCGCTACCCTCTCTGGAATTCTGGAGTGGCTTTGGGGAGGGAGCAGGCTGGGAAGTCTTGAGTGGAATTTCCCTCCATGTCTTGCGTTGTTGCTGCAACACAGCGCCTATGCCTGTTCTCAGAGGGATATGGGATTTTGTAGTCCTTGGTGTTGAGTGGTACGGTTGATAGAGACGGGACATATCAAAGTTTTCCCTTTCTATAATATAGATGAGAGATTTTTAAATTCGTATTTTGGTGACTAGCCTCGGATTTAGAGCCTTTGGTTTGTCAATTAAATGCTGCCTATATTTGCTGGAAATGTTTCCCTTAGATCAGGATTAATTCAAAATATTCAGGAAAGGAGTCATGAATTTACATTAGTAAAACTTTCTTAGTAAAATAGCACTTTCTTTTTCACATTCAGTTCATACAGTCTTAAACCATTCCAATCTTTCAGTTACCTTCTTTTGTAAAGGTATTTTGAAGGATTATCACCCATGTGTGGTTTCTTTTAATACCAAGAATCTAAAATTCCCCATGTTTAGTTGGTATTCTTTATTTCTCTAATGGATCCTTTAGGGTACACTATCAGTTAATGTTACTACTTATTTTCTACGTTTTACTTACACGTTTTGGCAGTGGACCTTATTTATGTATCAGTGCCTACTGCTTACTACTTTATGTGTGTGCAGTAATCTTGTCCAGTGGCATAAAAGCTAGACATCTGTGCCTTAAAATTTACTTTATATTGAAACCAAGTGTTTACCACTCTATGACAACGAAAAAATTATAGCAGAGCATTTAAAGTGCCTTAGATACTTTAAAAATCTTTTTTATGAAAAAAATTAAATATGCAAAAAAGTGCATGGATCATAGGTATGCAGCATAACGAATAATTATAAAGTGAACACTATAATTACTACCAAAGTCAAGAACTAGAACATTGCTGGTACCAGGGACATGCTCCTCCTGACATCCATCCTGATTGTTCCTCCCTCCTCACCACTCCCAGAGGTTAACTATCTGGATTTTTCTGGTAGTTATTTCCTACTTTTAGTTCAAGTATTTTTTTGACCACCTCTGTCAGCATTCCTAAACAATATAGATTAGTTTTGCCTGTATTTTAACTATATGTAGATGAATTATACATTATGTATAATTTTTCTCTCATGTTGCTAATATTTAACCCTGTTAGTACATTTAGCTTTAGTTCATATATTTTCATTGCTTTATAATAATATCTATAGTAGAGTAAATATAGTGTACTAAGTCTTTTTCTGAATAAACTGCAATTCAATCTGATATTAATCGACGTTTGGATTGTGTCCGGTTTTTAGCAGTTATGAATAGTGCTCTATGAATGTTATTATACATGTGTTTTTATGCACATAGCATGTATTTTTGCGGAGTGTAGATAATGCCAAACTTTTCAAAAGTGGATATATCATTTGTATTCCCACCAACAGTATATGATAGATCCCTTTTGTCTACAGTCTCACCAAGAGTTGTTTTTCATTTTTGCCAACCTAACGAATGTAGCTTTATATTGTTTTAATTTGAAGTTCCCTAGTTATTAATAAGGTTGAGTGATTTTTCAAAGTTTATTGGCTCTTTGGATTTCTTCTTTGAATTGTCTTTTTAAGTCTCTTGCCAAGTTTTTCTGTGGGGTTGTCTAGATTTTTCTTAAAGATGTGAGCACTGTGCCAAATATCTTCTCTGTGCTTGGAGCATTTCTCATTTCTTGGATAATAACTATCTCCATTTTGTTTCTTACTAGTTTATTTGTTATTATTATTGTTTGAACTTGATTTGTAATTTTAACTCCAGGGAAAAGATTCTATACTTATGCTTTCCAATACAGTAGCCATTAGCTGCATGTGGCTATTGAACACTTGAAATGTGACTAGTGTTACTGAGGAACTGAAGTTTTAGTGTTACGTAGTGTTAATTTAAATTTGAAATTGGTACTTGATTCAATTGTTAGAAAACCCTTCAGTGTATTTGGAATAACTTGGGTATGTAAATTTACTTTCTCAACTGTAAACTTTATAAAGATTAAGTATTTTTTATGACAGTTTAGCATATGGATTGTCTTTTTCTGAAATGTCAAATAAACATCAGATTTCTAAGACTTTTATGAAAACACTGTAAAATACCTCAGGTTTTCATTGTGGTTAAATGTTGAAGTTATAGTAAAGTAATTTCACCTTGTTTTACCTTTTTTAATGTGAGTACTAGAAAATATTAAATTACACATATGGGTGGTATTGTATTTCTGTTGGATAGCACTGTTCTTTACCATCGATGTTTAGTTATATATTCCTATATATTTACCACTTTTGGTGTTCTTCAGTTTTTCTTGTCTCTCTGAATTTTCTTTAGTGATCTTTTTCTTGTGCCAAAGTACACTCTTAAAAGTTCCTTAATGCAGGCATGCTGATGGCCATAATTTTTTGCTTATCTTACAGTGTCTTTATTTCATCTTCAGCCTTGAAGAATGTTTCGGAGGTATTAAATTTCAGGATTGTGGTTGTTTTTCAGTATCTCGAAGATAATGTTCCACTCGTTTTCTACTTCCATTCTTGTGTTTGAGAAGTCAGCTGTCAGTCTAATTTTTGCTGCTTTGAAAGAAATTCCATCTTTTAAGATGTTTTCTTTGTGTTACGTTTTCTGCCATTTCTTCATGGTGTTTTTGTGTGGATTTTTTCCTTCCTATTTTGGGTTCATTGGAATTCTTGAATCTGTGGATCAGTGTCTCTTTAAGAAATGTATCACCTGTGTTCACTCTTACTGTTTCTATCTATTTGCTAGAAAATTGCAATTGTGGCTTTTATTGGCATAGTATATGTAGTTAATTTTTTATCTGTCACTGATAATTTCAGTTTCTGAATTTTTGTGGGTCTGTTTCTGCTGGTTCATAATTTTTTTTCCTTGTGTGCTTGTGTGCTGGTTGTTACATTTCAAAAATTATAGGAATATGTGAGTCCCAGGGTAATGATATGTTTCTTGAAAGGCATGTTTTCCTAGGAAAGATGCTTAGGGATTCTACCAGTCCCAAATCACTTACCTCATGTTCAACACTCGGGATTATTCTGTTATACATATGACGTTAAGCAGGGCTTCAAGTCATATGAGTTCTGTTTTACTTCCGATTATTGCATATCATGATGATATTACCCTGAAGATCTCAACTTAAATTGGGTGATGATTTATTTATTTGAGTTCCCAGGTTTGATGGGTCCTGTGCTTTGATTTTTTTTCCCTATAGCCCAGCAAAGCTACCAGTAGCTCAGCCTTTCTTCTTGTTTCTCAGCCTTTCCTTCTGGATAGGTAAAAGTCCTCAGGACAAAAGTGATGGGGACTATGGTTTATTTCTCTGGCTTACTTTCTGCTGGATTTTGGCATGTAATTTCATGTTACCTTATTTCATTGTTTTTATTATGAAGGTTTTTTTTGTTGGCTTCAGCAGGAAGATTGGTCAGATCTGCCATTTCAATAAATAGAACCCTTATCCTCTCTCTTCTTTTTAATTTTTGAGATTTTATTTCAGCATCTTTCTCATTCTAGCCAAAATTGTGTGTTTTAACTTCAGTTGTACGTTAGTTTAAACTTTTTTAGATCACATTGG
Source organism: Equus przewalskii (assembly GCF_037783145.1). NCBI lineage: Eukaryota > Metazoa > Chordata > Mammalia > Perissodactyla > Equidae > Equus > Equus przewalskii. The sequence goes on along the minus strand of NC_091847.1, from coordinate 30,127,898 downwards.
CCTCTATGGTAAAGAAGGCAAGTTAATTAAAATTTAGGAAATATTTTTAAGTAGTTTGTTTCTTCTCTCTCTCTTTTTTTAAGTAACAGTTTTGAGTGTAAAAGAACACATGCTTGAAGAATCAACTACATTTACTTGACTTATTATTAAAAACAGCTCCTTCCTATTTGTCGTAGAGTTGATTCTCCAGAATATTGTCCATCAGAGTGGCATCATGATAAACTGAAATGTTTGGGTCTTTGGCCCTTCACCTTGCTCAGGCCCCAGGAAGGGTGTGATGTTGGACAATGTAGCTGTTACAGCCTCCATTTCCTCTTCTCTAGGGGCAAACTTTTTAAACTTTCTTTAGCTGATTCTTTTGGTATCTACCTTCATAATTCTGAATAATGTCTATATTGCTGCCTCTTGAGTTTTTCATTTTAGGCATTATCTGTTGACTTCCCATTATGGAAGGTGTAAATTTACATTTTTTCCACAAACACCCCAACCACTCCCCCACTGTTCCACTGACACCTTAGTTTTTGGTAGATAACCATTCAGTGTCTGTATATTTTCTCAATTTTTATGATTAATTCAGTCCAAAACTATCTGCTAGTTGTCAGCGTATTTTCTACGTAGGTTCAGAAGTATCACTTATTTTTATCAGTTTAACCATCATCAGGAAATTTCTCCTAGAACATTCTGATCCATGTTTTAGGCTGACTGTTTGGTACGGTTACCCCTATGTGGCACTATCCTATGATGGATCATCTGTTTCCTATATCCCACATAATTCTTTGTCTTCTGTACTCCCTGATTTTGTTTGGTCACAGTCTCCAGTAGCTGTCTGAGAGGCAATTATTTTGAGGCATTATGTTCCTGTATTTGTTTTTATCATGACTGTTAATTTGACTGGGTGTAGAATTCCAAGTTGGAAATGTTTTTCTTCAGATTTGTGAAGGAATTCTTAGTGTCTCATATAAAATCTGAAACTGTTCTTACTTTCAACAGTTTACACTTCAGTTTTTTCTCCCCTATGTAAGTTTTTACAGCCTTTTTGTTTGAAGTGTATAGAATCTTCTATTTGTTGTACACAGTGTTCTGAAATGTCACAATGATGCAAAGTAACTTATGAGTCTTATAGGCATCCACTTTGCTGTGCATTTCATAGGTTCTTTCAGTCTGGCCCTCAGCTTTGAGAAAGTTTCTGATGCTTTCTCTGTAATTTCCTTGCCTCTCTGTTTTTGGTTCAGGAACTGCAATTAGACATTGTGCTCCTGGATCTATTTCTTTTTTCTCATTTTCATCTTTTTTCAGTCTGGTTCACACTTTCTGGGAAATTTACTTAACTTTTCAAACCTTTGAGACTTTCATTTCTGCTATCATATTTTAATTTCCAGGAGCCCTTTTTCAATATCTGCATTTTTTTCATGGCATCGTGGTATTTTTTTTCTTTATAGATTTAAAGTTTTGTCTTGTAGTTGATTTCTCCCTGCTTTATTCTGTTTTCTCTAAGTTTATTCCTTCTGTTAGTATATTTTGGTCTCTTATTTCGGAGGCTTTCCTCAGCTATCTTCTGATCCTTGATTGTGTGTTCAAATTTACGTAAGGGGCATCAGAAAGCTATTTCAGGTCTCTGTGAACTTGACTGGGGCTTGCTAGCCATCCATGGTTCTCACTTTGAAAAGATTTGGTTTGTGCATATTTTGGGGGGAAAAAACCCTGATGTCAATTTCTTTAGGTTTTTGGAAGCCTTTTTTCTTGGGCTAATGAGAGTCCAAGGGAAGGATTTTCCAGTCTCCTGCTTCTAAGTCAGAGGTACTCAACTGTGACAGTATGACCCCCAGGAAACATTTGGCAGTGTCTAGAGACATATGTAATTATCAAGAGTTGTTTGCTACTGAAAACTGGTGGACAGAAGCTGTGTGTACTATTGTGCACAGGACAGCCACCCACAACAAAGAATTAACCAGCTCAAAATGTCAGTAGTGTTTATGAGAAACCCTGCTCCAAGATATAGATGTGATTGCCAGTGCTCTGAGAACCAAGTGAAAGCAGAGAGCTGAGGAATCTCAACATTCAATTCTGTTTTTAATCTGTGGTACCCTCACCTTTTAACTGTCAATGGTATCCCCCAGTGTGTTGTCCTTCTCTATTACCCTTTCTAGAATCTCTCATCTTCTGATGGAATAGGATAGAGGCTTCCATTTAATTTTAACCATTTTAGCACTGTAGGCCTTTTGAAGGTGGCTTTGTTGATTAATTCTAGCCCAAATTAAAGTATTGGTCATTAACTGACCTTGATGTTAGTGTTTATCCTATTTGGACAAGATTGGCTGATGAGACTGAATAGCTTTGTGTATTTTTGCTAAATGCTTAAATGGGAAAATAAGATAAGGGTTGAAGATTATCAGCTAGGAGGTAGATGAAATCTGGAATTGACAATTGTTCCCTATTCATTTATTTCAGTTTTATTCCCCCTGTTCACTCCAAATCCTATGTGTTTATCTTCAAATAGACATGTATTTGGTTTGCTAGTTTTTCATAATTTCTTTTTCACTTAATCTCACATTCTTCTCCCAGTCTTCCTCCTCACCTCCAATAAAAACACAACAAAATCTTAGTCTTTTACTGCTCCCTTGATTAGTGTAGGAATTGAGATTAGTATGAAGGTTTGACCAAGAAGTTAAGGTCAGACTTGGCAAGATTAAAGTTCTTAGTATGTTAGCTTTTCTTTTGGCACACACGTGCACATGGTCACTTTCTCCAGTGTGCTTTCATCTTTCTATTTATGAAAATATACACATTTTATATAGATGACCCAGAAATATCAACTTATATTACTGTCTTAAAATAATCACTTCTAGGTTTGTGTATATATTTCAGTCAACTTACTTTATAGTGAGTAAATACTAAAAATATTTCCTCTAAAAGCTGGGTTACAACTAACAGACATTACATTTCAGTTGTTTATATCATGTCTGATGTGTTATAGCACTACTCTGATGCAATGTCTAGTGAGCATCATGTATTTAAAAATTTACATTGCAACAGATTTTATATGTGTGACATGTTTAAAAGTTAAAACTTTTAGTGTCACTGCACTGATAACTTTATATAGTCAAATTATGTGATATAGTACTTGGTTTAAATGTGCAATAATTATTTTTTAAAGTTAGAAAAAAGGTCATATATATTCAGTGTAAAAGTGATAAAGGAAAAATGAAAATCACTTATATTCCCTGCACCTGGAAATAATTCTGTTGAAATGTTGACATATATAATTTTAGTCTTTTTAAACTATGTTTCTACACATGATTAGGGTCATAGAGTTTTGTTGTGTACTCTTTTTTTTTTTTCGCTGAGGAAGATTCACTTTGAGCTAACATCTGTTGCCAATCTTCCTCTTTTTTTTTTTTTTTTCCCTTTGAGCCACCACCACAGCTTGGCAACTAATAGACAAGAGTGGTGTGGATTCCTGCCTGGGAACTGAATCTGGGTCACCAAAGTGGAGCATGCTGAACTTGAACCACTAGGCCATCGGGCTGACCTTCATGTACTTTTAAAAGAAATCATATTTAACTAACATCTTTCTGTTATATTAAGTACCTCATAAAATAATGTCATGTTTATTTGCTTTATATTACAGAAATCTCCTGTCAACTTCTGGGGGTTATTACATTCTTGAATAGTGCTGTGGTCAGTGTTGAGAAGAGAAAATAAATATGAAAAGTTTTCATTCTTCCCTATATCAGTGTTCTTGAAGCATTTGATTTCTTTAAAAACAACAAGAAACAGATGAATTAAAGTATTTTTAAAGTAGCCAACATTTCCCTTGAATTATGGTCTCTTGTTTTGCAAACATTCCTCTAGAGTCACAATCTCTTAAAGCAGTTTTTGCCTATTTTGCCTATTCTTTTTGTTTCGCAGAGACTTTTACTTTATTTTATACATTCTCTGTCTTAACTGACTTTAAAACCAACTACCTTTTGTGCTTATGTTTCATTTTCACAAATCTTCCATAAGCTTGTGTTGCAATCTGGCTTTTCACAAATTATCGTGAAAAATAGTAGAGAGTTTTTGGGGTCTAGATTTGCACACATATTTTGGGATCACTATAGTTGACTGCAGGGAAAAGTAAATGTGACTTTGATTCTTCCTTCCTTTCATTTTTGATGGTTGACTTTTTTTAATTAATAGACATTTTTGTTTCTTAGAGCAGTTTTAGGTTACAGAAAAATTGAGTGGAGAGTACAACAAATTGCCATATGTCCCCGCTTATCTAGCTCTCCTTACCATTAACCCAGTTTCCCTTATTAACATCTTGTCTTAGTGTGGTACATTTGTTACAACTGATGAACCAGTACTGATACGTTATTATTAATGAAAGTTCATAGTCTACATTAAGGTTCACTCTTTGAGTTTTATATTAAGAATTTTTGACAAATACATAATGACATGTATTTACCCGTATCATAGAGAAAGTGTAACTGCCCTAGAAGTCCCTTATGCTCTACTCTTTCTCCCTTCCCTTGAACTTTTGGCAACTACTAATCTTTCTATTATCTCCATAGGTTTGCTTTTTCCAAATTGTCATATAGTTGGAATAATATAGTATGTACCTTTTTCAGATTGTCAGGCTTTTTCCTTTAGCAATATGCATCTCAGTTGCCTCCCTGTCTTTTTGTGGCTTGATAGTTTGTTTCATTTTAGCACTGAATAATATTTCGTCTTATCGATGTACCACAGTTTGTTTTTCGATTCACCTATTGAGGGACATCTTGGTTACTTCCAAGTTTTGGCAATTGTGAATAAAGCTGTTATAAACATTTGGGTGCAGGTTTTTGTGTGGACATTAAGTCTTCAGCTCATTTGGGTGAATACCAAGGTGCATAATTGCTGGTTTGTAGTTTTGTAAGAAACTGTCAAACTGTCTTCCAAAGTGGATGTCCCATTTTACATTCCAGTCAGCAGTGAATCAGAGTTCTTATTACTCCACATCCTCACCAGCATTTGGTGTTATCATTGTTTTGGAATTACCTATTCTAATAGATGTGGAGTGCTATATCGTTGTTTCAATATGCAATTCACTAATGACGTATGATATTGAGCGTCTTTTCGTATGCTTATTTGCCACTGATATCTTATTTGGCGAAGTGTCTGTTCAGATCTTTTGTCCATATTTTGACGGGGTTATTTATTATTCTTCAGCTTTAAGAGTTTTTTGCATATTTCAGATACCAGTCTTTTATCAGGTATATGTTTTGCAAATATTTTTTTCCAGTCTGTGGCTTATCTTCACTCTCTTAATGATGTCTTTTATAGAGCAGAAGTTTTTAAGTAAAGCCCAATATGTCAATTTTCTTCTTTCTTGGATCGTGCTTTTGATGTTGTATCTAAAAATTCATTGCCAAACCCAAAGTCACCTCAATTTTCCATGTCTTCCCTTTTACAAGTCTTGTAGTTTTGCATTTTACATATGAGTGTATGATCTATTTAGAGTTAATTGTTACGGAAGGTATAGGTCTGTGTCAGCTCATTTTTTGCCTTTGGATGTCCAGTTGTTCCAGCTCCATTTGTCGAGATATGGAGAAAGAAAGACTTTTCTTTCTCTTTTGAATTGCCTTTGCTTCTAGTCAAAGATCAGTTGACTATTTATGTGGGTCTGTTTTTGGTGCTCTATTCTGTTCTATTGGTTTATTTTTCTATTCTTTCACCATTACCACACTGTAATTTTTAGTCTAGTTTTATAGTAAGTCTTGAAGTGGGGTAGTTTCAAACCTCCAACTTTGTTCTCATTCAATATTGTGTTGGCTGTTCTGGGTCTTTTGCCTTTCCATTTAAACTTTAAAATCAGTTTATCATATCCACAAAATAACTTGGTAGAATTTTTATTAGGCTTGCACTGAATATATAGATCAAGATGGGAACAACTGACATCTGAGCAATTTTGAGTCTTCCTATCCATGTTCATGGAATATATCTCCATTTATTTAGATCGTCTTCAATTTCTTTCGTCAGAGTTTTGTAGTTTTCCTCATACAGATCTTGTACATATTTTGTTAGATTTATATGTAAGTTTTTTGTGGTATTTTTTTTTAATTCCAGATTCTAGTTGTTCATTACTGGTGTATAGAAAAGCTGTTGGCATTGGTATATTGACCTTGTATCCTGGAACCCTGCTTCAATAGCTTATTAATTCCAATAGTTTTTTTGTGCGTGTAGATTCTTTGGGATTTTCTACATACACACACAATCGTGCCATCTGTGAACAAGGACAGTTTTCTTTCTTTCTACCTGTCTGTATACCTTTTATTTCCTTTCCTTGCCTTATTACAATGAGCTGAGGGTTCCAGTACATTGTTGAGTAGGAGTGGTAATCCTTGCATTGTTCTTTTTGTTTTGTTTTGTTTTGTTTGGGGTTTTTTTGAGGAAGGTTAGCCCTGAGCTAACATCCACTGCCAATCCTCCTCTCTTTGCTGAGGCAAATTGGCCCTGAGCTAATATCAGTGCCCCTCTTCCCTCTAGTTTATATGTGGGATGCTTGCCACAGCATGGTTTGATAAGCAGTGTGTAGGTCCCTCCCCCCCCCCCCACCCCCTGCCCCAGGATCCGAAGCAGCAAACTCTGGGCCGCCAAAGCAGAGCATGCAAACTTAACTGCCTTTTTTCTCACAATAAAAAATATTACCTGTAGACTTTTTTTTTTTTTTTAGCTTCTTTTACCAAGTTGAAGAAGTTGCTTCCTATTTCTAGTTTGGTGAAATTTTTCATTATGAATGGGTATTGGATTTTGTCAAATGCTTTTAAGGCATCTGCTGATAACATGATTTTTCTTCTTTATTCTCTTGATGTTATAGATTTCATCAGTTGCTTTAGGAATGTTGAATGAGCCTTGCATACCTGGAATAAATACTGTTCTTACTGTATAATTTTTATATGTAGTGTGATTCAATTTGCTAATATTTTGTTGAGAATTTTTCTATCTGTATTCATGAAAGACTAGTCTGTAGTTTTCCTTTCTTGTAATGTCTTTGTCTGGTTTTGGTATTAAGATAATGCTGACCTTATAGAATGAGTTAGAGTATGTTCCTTCAGCTTCTATTTTCTGGGAGAGAGTGTAGAGAATCAGTATCATTTCTTCCTCAAATATTTGGTAGAGTTTACCAGAGAACCCCTCTGGGCCTCATGCTTTCTATTTTGGAAGGTTATTAATTATTGCCTCAACTTCTTTAACAGATATAAACCTATTTATATTATCTATTTCTTCTTGTATAAGTTTTGTTAGATTGTGTCTTTCAAAGAATTGGCCCATTTTATCTAGATATCAAATTTGTGGGCATAGAGCTGTTTGTAATATTCCTTTTTTTATCATCTTAATGCACATCTTAACGCTGCTTAATGAGATAAGTAGTGATGCCCCGGCTTTCATTTCTGATATTAATCATTTGTGTCTTCTCTTTTTTAAATCTTTTGTTCTTATTTAGCCTGTCTAGAAGTTTATCAATTTTAAATTCAACCTGAACCAGTTTTTCATTTTGTTGATTTTCCTAATTGATTTCCTGCTTTCAGTTTCATTGGTTTCTGCTCTAATTTTTCATATTTCTTTTTTTCTGCTTGCTTTGATTTAATTTGCTTTCTTTTTCTGGTTTCTTAAGGTGGAAACTTAGATTATTGATTTTAGGTGTTTTCTCTGTTCTAGTATATGAGTTTAATGCTATAAATTTCCCTCTAAGGACTGCTTTTGCTGCATCTCTTACCTTTGGTAAGTTCTGTATTCATTTTCATTTCATTCTTGATTTTTCTTCTTTGATCTATCTTTTATTTAAAAATGTATTTAATTTCTGTATTGTGGGATTTTCCAGCTATCTTTCTGTTATTCATTTCTAGTTTAAATGCCGTTGTAGTCTTAGAGCATACTCCATATGGTTTCTCTTCTCTTAAATTTAGAGGGGCCGGCCCTGTGGCCAAGTGCTTACGTTCGTGCGCTCTGCTTTGGCAACTCAGGGCTTCGCTAGTTCGGATCCTGGGCGTGGAGCTAGCACTGCTCACCAAGCCATGCAGCCTCCCACATGCCACAACTAGAAGGACCCACAACTAAAATATACAACTATGTACTGGGGGGTATTGGGGGCAAGAAGGAAAAATAAAATCTTTAAGGTATGTTTTATGGCACAAAATGTGATCTATCTTGGTTAATAGGCCATGTGAGAAGAATGTATATTCTGCTCTCATTGGATGCAGTATTCTATAAATGTCGATTAGATCCATTTGGCTGGTTGTCTTCTTCAATTCAAGTAGGTTCTTACTGATTTTTTGTCAGTTACTGATAGAAGGATGTTGATGTCTCAAGTGTAACAGTAGATTCATCAATTTCTTCTTGCAGTTCTGTCAGTTTTTGCCTCATGTATTTGACCTTCTGTTATGTGCACACACATTAAGGATTGTTAGACCTCATTGGAGAATTAACTCTTTTATTGCCATGTAATGCCTTCTTTATTCCTGATACTTCTTCCTCTGAAATTTGCTCTATCTGAAATTGATATAACTACTTCACCTTTCTGTTAATTAGTGTATGTCTTCATCCATTTCTGTACTAATCTGTGTCATTATATTTAAAGTGGGTTTCTTGGAGACAACATATAGTTAGATTTTGTTTTTTTGGTTTTTTTTTTTAAAGATTTTATTTTTTTCCTTTTTCTCCCCAAAGCCCTCCCCCAGTACATAGTTGTATATTCTTCGTTGTGGGTCCTTCTATGGGATGCCGCCTCAGTGTGGTTTGATGAGCAGTGCCATGTCCGCACCCAGGATTCGAACCAACAAAACACTGGGCCGCCTGGAGCAGAGCACGCGAACTTAACCACCTGGCCACGGGGCCAGCCCCTAGATTTTGTTTTTTACCCACTCTGACAAGCTGTGGGTTTTTTCCTCTTTCAGGCTGTAAGTTATACTTCTTCCTCTTTTTTTTTACTTTTTTTAGTGATTGCTGTAGAGTTTGCAATATACATTTATGAACAATCAAAGTCCACTTTCAAGTAACACCATATCATTTAACAAGTAGTACAAGTATCATGTAACAGAGTATTCCCAATTCCTCACTCCCATTCCTCATAACGTTCTTACCTTGATTATTTCCACATTATTAAGCCTACTAAAGGCATTCATTATTTCTGTTTTAATATTTTCAATTTATGACATTTCCCTTTGATTCATTCTTAGAGTTTCCATCTCTCTGCTTACCTTCCCCATCCATAATTGCAGATTTTCTGCTTTTTCCATTAAAGCCGTTAACGTGTTAGCCTAGTTGTTTTAAATTCCCACTCTGTTCTAGAATCTCTGCCATATCTGAGTCTCACTCGATCTCTTCAATCTCTTTAAGCTGTTTTCTTTTTTTTCCTCTCTGTATGCCTTGTAATTTTTTTATTGAAAGCCAGACATGATGTCTTGGGTATAAGTAACTGAGGTAAGTAGGTCTTTAGTGTAGGATTTTTATGTTCATTTAGCTCAAAGTTAGGCTGTGTTTATTGTTTACTGTGCCTGTAGGTGTCAGAAGCTAAAGTTTCCTCTGTGTCTTTGCTTTTGTCTCCACTGTTTTCTTGGGGTTTCCCTAGAGATTTCTTAAATATGGTCTGAGAGTTCTTCTTTTAGTTGTAATTTCCTACTAAAAGACAGCAGCCCTATTGATATAGTGGTAAGGTGTGAGAGGAGGGAATAATAACTTTTCCTAAGTTATTTTTTATGAACATCAGAATATCACAATAATTTTGCTGCTTATCAGTGATAGTTAATAAGGCAGTGGAATGTTAAACAATGGAACTTTTCAGTTTTCTACATTAACGTATTTATTCTATACCACATTCATTAATCATTGAAATAAGAGCTATTTACAGATTCTCAATAAAACAATAAGCTCTGATTAGTAAATTTGTATATTTTCACCAATAAGTACTCGTAGTTTAACAAAGTGAAGACAAACATGTTTCAGTGGTTAAATTGACAGTTTGGGAACTACAGCTGAGCATTTTGCAGTTTGAAGGAATCTTGCAGTCTACCTTTTATCGGGAAGAGTGGTGGTATTGAAACTCATTTATGTATAGGAACCACATAGTATTGAGTTAGTAGGAGATTTTTGTTGTTGCTTGGTTTCTCTAGAATATTATTAAATATCAGTAGTAATAATAGACATATTGTTTGTGATTTTATTTGCCACACTGTTTACAGTGGGTTTTTCATGCCTACTCTGTTTAAATTAACTAGATTTCTAGTACTTTAAACATGCTTTTTAAAATTCATATATGCTATTTGCTAATAAGTATTTGATCAAGAATCTTTGATTGTATTTATGAATTCTGTATGAGCTTCATCTATAAAGATTTTTTCTCTTTGTGTAGTTTTATTAACAAAGATTATATCAATGCATAGAATAAAGTGAAAAGGCCTGAATCTTTTGTCTAGATATTGGAACTCTTTAAATTCCTTTGAACTTCTTTTTTGAATGTTTAGTTAAAAATTAAATTCCAAAACTACCTGGGGCTGTGTTAATTTTTCTGCATAGTTTTGAGCACTTTTTTCATTTCTTTTGCCGTGACTGATTTGTTCAGTTTTTTTGCTTCTGCTTTTCTTACTGTTATTTATTTTATTAATAATTATTCAATCTTGTGTCTCAATCTTTATTTTTTGTTATGCACTCTTTTGGTTTACTTAATTCCTTTTCTGGCTTTGTAAGTCACATGTTACATATTTATTTTCTTTAATGATAAGTTTATAAGTTTGTTTAATTCTAAATGGTTCTGCAGCCACTTCCAATGTAAGAGAAGGCGGCGGATTTCCCCACACCACCAAGCAATTCTCAAACATCAGCTGGGTGTCCTTGAATCCAACTTAATTCTCACACTATCTACCCAGAGATCACCTCTGATTCTGCAGGTTTAGGGCTCACTACTACAAGATTGCTCTCCCCTCCCCCCATTTCAGATGCCAGTCGCAAGTCAAGGTTGTCACCTGTGTTTCTGACCAACCCACTGTAGATACAAAGTTCCAACAACCCCTTCCTTGTATTTGATCAATTTACTAGACCAGTTCATAGAACTCAGAGAACATTTCACTTACTAGATTACCAGTTTATTATAGAAGGATATAACTCAGGAACGGGTGGATGGAAGACCTGTGTAGCACCCAGGGTATATGGGGAAGGGGCATAGAGCTTCTATGGTCTCTCAGAGTACACCACTTTCCCCAAATCTCCACGTATTCACCAACCTGGAAGTTCTTTGAACTCCGTACTTTTGAGATTTTTATGGAGGATTCAGTACATAGGCATGATCCATTATTAACTTCATTTTTAGCCCTTCTGTCCTCTCAAGAGAATGAGGGACGGGGCTGAAAATTCCAAGCTTCTAATTGTGGCTTGGTCTTTCTGGTGACCAGTCCTCATCCAAAAGCCATCCAGGAGTTCACTGAAAGTCTCCTCATTAGAACAAAAGACACTCCTGTCACCCAGGAAATTACAAGGGCTTCAGGATCTGGGGTCAAAGACCAAATATTAGAACAAAAATGTTCCTAGTGTTTTTATCCCTTAGGAAATTACAAGGGTTTCAGGAGCTCTATGCCAGGAACCAGGGGCAGAGATGAATATGTATTTTCTATTGTCTCACAAGTAACATAGTTTTTCTCTAAGTTTTACATTGGTCACATCTTCTAGATTTTGTAATTTTTTTTTTTTTTTTTGTAAAAGAAATGTCTGTTCATAATGGATCATCAGTTAGTTGTCTCACTGACAGCCCTATAACCTTGGGGAGAAAAAATGGTTTGCAGAAAGGGATGGCTATATTGCACCCGAGTTCTTATCCAGGATCTGCCTGCAACCAGAGCTGTGATTAAATTTGTGTCTCAGTTTTTTCATATATGAAAATGAGGGAGTTATGTTTGGTCATCTTGCTAAAAATAAGTGAATCTATAACTTTTCTGAAGACATTTTGGGTGTTTTATTGCCTTAAAATCATCATGATGAATGTGTATTTTGCAATACAAGAGATAACTTAAGTTTTTTGAGCATTCTCTTGGTTTGGAGTCTGAAAAGGATAAAGTTTTCCTCTGTACTGTATGATGTTATATAAGAGAAAATTCTAACGTGTTCTTTTAAAGCAAAGAATACTTTTTAGCCCTCTCTCCCCTAAAAAAGTCCAACTATTTTAAAGTCTTACTACAGTATAAATGTTTAAAGTCAAACTTTCATCTGTTGTGGCAAAGTTACCTAAGCATGTTAATGGAGTAAAGGGGTTGTATATTCATTAGTATTTATTAGTAAACACAGTTGCAGAACATAATTTCTTTTGGCGCTAGTACTCAAATTGTAGGGATTTGGTCTCCTTCTGTTGCCTTTATAAGCTGAAGAATCTTATTAGAAACAGAATACTGGTCTTAAAGTTTTATAGGGAAAATTCTTTTTCTTTTTTTTTTTTTTTAAAAGATTGGCACCTGGGCTAACAACTGTTGCCAATCTTTTTTCTTTTTTTTCCTGCTTTATCGCCCCAAACTCCCCTTGTACACAGTTGTATATCTTAGTTGCAGGTCCTTCTAGTTGTGGGATGTGGGACGCCGCCTCAACATGGCCTGATGAGTGGTGCCACGTCCGCACCCAGGATCTGAACCCTGGGCCGCCTCAGCGGAGCACACGAACTTAACCACTCAGCCACGGAGCCGGCCCCTTTATAGGGAAAATTCTAAGGTGTTGAGTTCACATGGATAGTTTCTAGATATTGTCAAATAGTTTCTCTCTAAGGCAATGTTATTTTTAATTTTTTCCATCCAAAAGTAGTTTAATTAAAATTGGCTAATTAGTTCACTGGAGTTATAGCATGTCATGTTTACATTTGCATAAATTCAACTGTGTGAGCATGTCGAAAAAAAGTTATTTAAGTAGTGGGGAGGATTCTATTCATTATTCTTCTGAAATGAGCATATGTTCTGGAGTCATGGCTTTTGCAAGGAAGTTCAATACTGTACTTTATGGGCAGTTCAGGGCTTTTCAAAGAAAATTTTTCTACATGTATGGTCTCCTTAATCAATGACTTAAGTGCCCAAGTCTTAAATCTTGGATCCCATATATGATACCCCTCCCTTCCAAAACAATGTTTCCATTGATTCAAGTCTTTATTGCTTTTATACTGTTTATCCATCCAACTAAACACATTAGCTTTGATTCACAAGCTTAATTCCTCCTCCTATTGAGCGTGCTTCTAGTCAGATTCCATGTGCTCAGAGAACGTAGACTGCTGTTGGCCAGTATGATATTTAAGATGTAGTTATAAGATAAATTGGTGCCAATAAAATGATATAATGCATTTCAAAAGTTGAGAGGATTTCTAGATTGTTTGCAAATTGGTGTTCCTTTCATTAGCCCATGTAATTCAGAAATGAATATATTTTATTTTTAGATATATGTCTTAAGTCCTCCCAATGTTATTTCTTTTTTATTTATTCTTTTACACTAGTGCAAAGTTCATACTTCTCATCATTTAGAAGAGATATCCCATGGTTAATAATCATAAAATACTGTGATAACTTATAAATGCCTTTTTTTCTGTGATAACTTATAAATGCCTTTTTTTCTGAAGATTTCATATTGTTAAACCTATGATTATCCTACTGATGGTGTTTACTTATTTCTTCATTGTTGGATCCACTATGTTCTCTTTTTTTTTTTTGAGCAAGATTACCCCTGAGCTAGCTACTGCCATTCCTCCTCTTTTTTGCTGAGGTAGACTGGCCCTGAGCTAACATCCATACCCATCTTCCTCTGCTGTATACATGGAACGCCTACAACAGCATGGCTTTTGCTAAGCGGTGCCTTGTTCGCATCTGGGATCCGAACCGGTGAACCCCAGGCCACTGAGAAGCAGAATGTGAGAACTTAACCACTGTGCCACTGGGCCAGCCCCTCCACTATGTTCTTAAAAAATAACTCCATGGGCGTATTCATTAATATCAAGATTCTAATAGGTACTTTACAAAGTAAATACCTTTACTAAAAGATATATATATATATATATAGATGCATATATACACATGTGTGTATACGTATACATGTGTGTGGGTATGTCTCCATGTGCATATGTGGTTCTAGGCACACTGCCGATCAGTACTGAAAACTCAGGTGAGAGAGACCATAGTTTTTCTGGAAAGCTGCGAAGCTTTCATTATGAATTATTTGGTCAGTTGTGAGTATTAGACATTATAAAATGTTTTCCTTCATTTTAATATCAGTGAAGAAAATAGCATGTTATCATATGATTAGACTAAAGATTATTAACCCTCGGATTCGTTTGATCTGAGTATGTTCCTAACTAAATAGTTTTTCTCTATATTCACTGAAAACAAATGAGGAGATAAAAAGATTTTATAAAATTGTTAGCAAGTACCACAGTTATTCCCCTGTGGACAAGTTTATCTAGAAATCACAAAAAGCAATTACATATTTTATTTGGAAATACTGAAGGAAACATTTCACCAGAGACTGTGCCGAAACTTCACTTACCAAATCTGCATAATTTCATAAACATTTTCAATCTGATCCCTTTAGCAAGTAGTAACAATATGTTTACTTGCCTGTTAACTTGGAGTTTATACCTATTTTGTCCCTTATTCCCCCACTTTCAACCTTTCTTTTAACTCTGTGTTTATCTCACCTTGCCATAAATGCTCCAATTGGAAACAGTAGTGTGAAAACTAATTCTAGCTGGCTGAAAAACAGCTTACATATATTGTTACTTCAGTTTCATTGCAAAGAACAATAGTGACGTGGAAGCCACTCACAGGTTTCTCCTAAAACACCTTTTGTTTTACAATGTTTGACTGCTTATCTAATCAAGAACATTTTTCTAACTGAAGAGAGGCAAAGTTCTAACCTTTTGTCCATTCATACTCTTCTCTGAAAAATGTCAACCATACAGAGTTAGACAACAGGCAAACAGTAGTTGAATTTGTATTTTCACTTCTACCTAAATTAAACAGAAGTCGATAGAGGTGTTATTTTTAGTGCTTTCTCAGTCACCATCAGAGAGTACTGTTACCTCTTTTTTTTTAATTTACCGAGAATTCTCTTCCCAAAATAATACTCTCTTCTGCTGAACTTTAGGTTTTTGCCCAAAGAAAGACTATTGAAGAAAGTAGTGATCATATGTGTGTATTTCTTATTTTCAGTTCCGTCCATGAATTTTATAGAGGGTTTTGTAGGAATTCTGTTAGTAAATTTTATCTTCTCTCAAGTAAATTAGTTGTTTTTGCAAACTGGAAAGTGGTATGTTTTTATCTTCTTAACAAATGGATATAAAACTCACTCTTTCTCTTTATAGGAATATGTGTTAATAGATTAGAAGGTCCTCTTTAAGTACATATCTATGGGAATTTTTATAGGTAATTCATTATTTTCAGCCACAAAATCAGAGATGAAAACGTCTTCAGAATGCTCCCTCCATAGCACAAGTTTCTTCCAGAAAGCAGTTTCTTTTCTACTTTTATGTTAAAGTTCTATATAAACTGCTTTTTATTTTTCTTTTTGTTTTCTAAAGAATATGCTTTTGACAGGCAGTCGCTTTTCATTCTGGGGAAGATTCACAGTTTATTGGAACACCTAAATTATATCGCTTTCATTTAAACATCCTGACAGTACCTTAGAATTCAGCAAGTCAACTGGATTCATTAACACCACCCATCTGCGTCCATGTATCTACATTGTATAGTCATAAGCTGAAAGTGAATAAACGTGTGATGATGCCGCTTGTAGCCCATATCTGTTACTGATCTCCCATTCTTCCTTAAGGATCCTGAGTTGCTGTTAGTGATGTGACATGACCTGCTGACACAGGGATCAAATGAAGATATTAATGTCAATTTATATATTTTACTTAAGCTTAATTTAGCTGTTATTTTTTAGATAAGTTTTTATAATTAAAAGTTTTTAAATAGCTTCTTTACCTGAGAGGGTTATTTTGTACCAACTATCTAGGGGTCCATTGATCTGTAGGAGAGAAAAGACTGTTGACTCTTTGTCCTACTTGGACAACTTTGAAACTAAGTAAATAGGACATGTTCACACCTGTTTCTCTTATAAATGCATTCTTTGGTATACTGTTTCACAGCTCCTGCTCACATTAGTACTGTAGGCTTCATCTAATTTTCCTTTCTCCTTACATTGTCCCATCACTGATTCCATTCATGTGAAATGGAAGATTCCTATAGGGCTTGCTTAAGATGCTTCACTAAACCCAGTTTGCATTAGCCAAAAACAAACAAATAAAGCTTGTAGCTCTGTAATGCTTCATTCAAAAGGCAGATTATTTCACAGTACTTTAAGAGATTTTAGGAACTGGCCCCGTGGCTGAGTGGTTAAGTTTGTATGCTCCACTTCAGTGGCCCAGGTTTTGCCAGTTCAGATCCTGGGCACAGACCTACACACCGCTCATCAAACCAAGCTGTGGTGGCACCCTACATAGAAGAACTAGAATGACTTACAACTAGGATATACAACTATGTCCTGGGGCTTTGAGGAGAGAGAGAGAGAAAAGAAAAGGGAAGATTGGCAACAGATGTTAGCTCAGGGCCAATCTTCTTCACCAAAAAACAGAAAAAGGCATACCTTAAAAAAAAGATTTTAATAAAAATTTAAAAAATTTTTATTCTACCTAATCTAGACTATTTATTATTATTGACCTGAGATACTTGATTCTTTTTCTCGACCAGTTTAATTCACTAATTCTATTTGTGGTATTTTCCTTTAAGGGAATAATAGAACAAATAATAAAATAAATGTGTAAATATACTGTATGTGTACAAATACATGCACGTGTATGTATGAGTGTGGCAAGTTCTTCATGCTCTTGTAGAGGAGGAAGACAATTCTTCTACCCTCTAGGTCCTTCTGGCTGGACTAAGAATTAAATTGAAATGAGACAGAATAACAGAAGAAAATCACATAAAGCTTTATAACATCTATGCATGGGAGAAACCCAGGAAAGCTCAGTAATTTGCCAGAATGGCCAAAGCCACCACCTTAAATACCATTTTCAGCTAAAGACAAGGGAGGATTTGGGAGTTAGTGGTTTAGGACTTCAAGGAGGAGGAAGGCAATTTACACAGTACATGGAAAGCATTTGGGCCAACTATAGACAATGTGACCTGAGACACACGTTTTATGTTACTTGTAGTGTTAGCTCCTTCCTTGAACAGGCCCTCTACCTTAAATTCTTTTAGACAGTTTGGGAGGGAAGTTCAGAGTTTCTTTCAGAGTCTTTTCTTCTTAAAAATAACCAAGCTAAAGAGACACATTTTGGGATGGTCAATTTTGATCCCCCATACTCCCACCTTTGGAACTTTTAAGGAGTTTTATAGTCTAGAAACTGAGTTGGTAGATTGTTACATCTCGCTAAACATGTCTATTATTCCTGTTCAAAGATCAATACAGTTAAGTTCATTTTAGGAGGCAGTGATGCAGGTCAGCTCCCTAAGCTACGTCTATATTGTGGAAGCAAGCAACCAGGTATTTAATAAGAAGTGTTTCTATAGATAGGAAAAGAAAAACAAGGTTAATGGTTGGAGTGAATTATAAACCAGTTTTTGAGCCCAAAGGATTGTCAAGAAGTTTTCTAGATGATAGGATCAGAGTATATTTTGCACCTTGAAATGTCTCTGATGATGTCATCCGGTCTTCAGATATCCTTTTGAGTGGCTAGCATAGCAATAAGCATGCTATCGTGGTGATCTTCCTTAAGTTTATATCAAGTTGTCCACCTTCAGTTTGCAGGGCTTTAGGAACAAGAGTGGTTTCAGCTCCCAGTGATTTCAAATGAAAATGATGGAAAAAATTGAAAATGTTAGTTTGGAAATTTGTAGCCAGATGTTTCAGGAGACTGTAAGAATTCAGCATTCAGTCTAGTTTACAGGTAGAAAACAAAAACTACAAAAAAGAATTAGCAGGACTAGAATCTCATATCTACAAATATGTATTATAGTTGCTACTGAAATATAATTTTTCTCTCTAAAATCTGCATCACTTTTACTAAAGATAGCCAAATTAAGACTAATTGGTTTGTAAAATAAGTCTACTTTCAATATATTTGGTCCAATTATTATAAGTGCAGCAAGAATAGTAATTGATCATATTGGCTCCTTTAAACCTGCTTTGCTGGAACTTTTTATAAGGAATCTCAAATTGAACTTGTCTTTTTGTTTTTGGTGAGGAAGATTGGGCCTGAGCTTACGTCTGTTGCCAAACTTCCTACTTTTGCCTTAGGAAGATTGTCACTGAGCTAACATCTGTACCAGTCCTCCTGTATTTTATGTGGGATACCACTGCAGCATGACATGACGAGTGGTGCTAGGTCCATGCCCAGGATCTGAAAATGTGAACCCTAAGCCACCGAAGCAGAGCACATGAAATTAATCACTATTCCACATGCCTGGCCCCTCAGATTATACTTTAAAGGCCACTTGAGGTCAGGAAAGCAAAGCCAAGGACTTGTCAGATTCAACCTGCAATACCCATAGATTTGGATGATTCCTCTCTTTTTGAGGTCCCCAAAATATTTCAAAGTTCCTTGCACCTGTCAGAGCAGCAACCTTCTTTACTCACCAGTAAGGTTGCTGGGAACCCTGTAAACAAGGTACCAGGCCAATATTTCCAAGTGGCTTTATTTCGTTAAGTCTAATCTTTGTTCCTCAAAAGCTGTCTGGTCATATGAGTCATTTCTTTCAAATATAACATTCCAGTCAAACTTTTGGTAATATAACCAATCTTTGCAGTTGTGTCCTTTTATAAGGAGCACAGATTCTTATTGAACTTATGCAGATAACTATGTTGCCATGAAAATAGAATTTTCACTCACTAAGAGTATCCAAATTCTGGAGTGATCAGGTTGGGAGAAAAAAAATAAATGTTTCAATTCTGCTTACAAAATTATTTGCCAAATTGCTACAAGTCACAGCTTAAAAGAAAAAATTTTCCTTAAATCTGAAAAAACAAGACATTTTCGAAAATCAGCAATATTTTAAATTAAAAATCGTAAAAGTTAAAATCTTTCTCATCAGTTCAATTAGCCCTATGTAGTCAACTTTTGATCCTGATCTTCTCTTAGCAGTTTTATGAAGTCCTCAGTTTCTTAGAGTTCTGTAATTTTTTACCCAGTTCAGATTTATAATCCAAAAGTTATCAGAAGTCATATTCTAGAGTGTGAGAGTCCTTTCCGTGAATTTCTCTGAAGATGAAACATTTGTAAAAACAGCGTAAAACAAAACTCTCTGTAAACGACAAAAGACTTTAAAAATGGCAGTTGATTTTGTGACATATAACACTTTAAAATAATAACTAGAATTATGAGTGATTACCAGGACGCATCAGAATTTTAGGAATGTCATATAATTTTTGAAACATATCAGTAACATTTGTGTACATAATATCATGGGTCCCTATGAAGCAATGCTGAGGTATCCATTTAACCATGGTGACAATTAAAGGACTTTAGGTGAATGCAGAAAATTAAACAGGTGTAAGAAAAACCTTGGCACCTGTGATTAAAGACCTGATAAAAACAATACAGGAGATTTATTTTGATAAAACATGAAAACCTTTTATCTCTTATCAAAAGCAGACTAAAAATTCAAGAAAATCATCCTTTTAAGGGAGGGAAGAAAACAAATTCTAATTTTCCACTGGTTTACTTTGGATAGTAAAACTCATTTACTTAAAGTCATTTCAGTCTTAGCCAGTTTGACCATGCACAGCTCTTTCCTCAAGGTTCTTCTTCCAAAAACTTTCTATAACTTTGTCTTTTTACATTTAGAATTTGTTGCATGCCTTTTTTTTTTCCTCCTAATACTTTTGGACAAATTTACCTTTCTTAACCAAACAAAAGTATTTACATTCTTTATGTCTGCTTTACTGAAAAGATATATGTTATTTTCCTTGAATACAGAGATGTTTTCCTCATAAATTTTTAGTAGCATTAATCACATATTCATTAGCACTCTTAACCTTTACAGACCTTAATTTTTAGTGAAAACTAAAAAGTAAGCAATTACGCAGTCTTTTGCATTAGCATATTGTGGCTTGGAAAACTTAGAAACACTTTTCATAATTTCTAGAAACATGTTACTTTGTAGTGCAGTTGTGTAATGAAATATAAGACATGTTTACTATAGGGGAGGCAGAAATTTCCTCTACCCACTTTAGGTTCTTCTGGCCAGACTGTGAATTAAATTGACATGAGACAGAATAACAGGAGAAAATTGAACAAAGTTTTATAACATGTATACGTGGGAGAGACTCAGGAAAACTGAGCAACTCACCAACGTGGCTGAGGTTCTCATCTTAAATACCATCTTCAGCTACAAATTAGGATGTTGGAGGTGGGGGAAGTCACTTAGAGGAGATGACCAGAAAAGTACAGTAAACAGGAGTAAGGTTATTATGCAGATTTATTTCCTTGCTTTCTACATTGGTAAGACTTTTTAGGGATAGGGCCATCCCCTCTTCTTCCTGGTACAGAGACACCTTTACAGATAGAGAATTCCCTTACAAATGTAGATGTCTCTTACAAAGGGTAACTTCTGCTTTTCAGAGTTTCTCCCATGTCTGCAGTTTTTAAAAGTAAGCAGCCCAAAATAATCCTTATGCCAAACACACATATCTTGGGGTGGCCAATCCCAATCTCCCACCTCACTAATAGACCCAAACACTCCTTAGTTTCTCTGTAATAAGACAAAAGTAGGTAAGCTTAGACATGTTTAACAATGTTTTAGTATTTTATCTTATTTGAAAATGATCTAGATACTTAGTGAATTTTTTCATTTAACTTAGCAAAACTTCAAAGTTTCCAGTTCCCAAAGAGTATTTGGAAGCTATTTTCAGTGTACCTGTCATAAACTACAATTCTTGCTAAAAGTTTATCTATAAACTCTTATTTTTTTTATGTCTGAATCATTTTCTCTCAACAATTATGTTTAGATTAACCACGAAAACTTCATGAGACATTAGACAAAATCAGCTATTATTTAAGGCTATTCTTTTATTGACAAATTTGTAATGAGGATAGCATGAGTTTATTTGACTGGTAAACCCAGGGTGTATGTCTCCATCATATCCAATGCTGATAATTCTGAAGACATGCATATTTTAATCAGAAGAACAAACTTAGACAAGCTTTTGTTTACCAAAGATTATCTCATATTGGGTTAATTTGAGTAAGTTTCTTTTACTTTTAGAAATAATTTATGTAAGTTGTTACTTTAAACCAATTAAATAGAGTTCTTAATTTTGGCCATACCATCTGGAGGTAGAAAAATGTCTCTCATTTACAACATGTATTTATAGACACACATGAACACAGAAGTAGACGCAAAGACCTTATAGCTTCTTTTAACTTTTTCTTATGAATCAGGTGCAATAAGAAACTCACTAATTTAGGAGAAACATTTGCATTTCAAACAATGGCTCCTGGGTCCTAGAGAAGATGAGAGTAGAAAATTTGTGTCACAGAGGCACAGAGAAAGCAGTCATGTTTTCTTCAAAGTGGAGTTTCTGGGGCATATTTGTTTTATCATTTCTTAATGTCTTAGTCATTTGTCTCAGTCAATATCTAGGAGCATTTTGAGTTTGGGATTGGCAAAAGGACATGTGAACTTTGGACTGCTTTCTAGAGCCATACCTCCTGCCTTGCAGAGACTTACAAGACAAAAATGGCTGCTTCCAGTTTGCCAAAGAACACTATTACTCTCTGAGTGACAAAAGAACTTAAAACACCCTTCTAGCTACCTTTTTCCAGTATCTTCTTTATATCAGAATTTTTAGCTTAAGAGGTGAATTAAAAATTTTTTATGTTCTAAAACTTCAGGGCAATGTATTACACATTTGAAACTCTTCGCAAAGCGTTTGACAAAGCTCATCTTTCTAAGTGTGCATTTTGACCCCAGACCAATTTACCTTGGCAGGGGTGTCTTTTATTGTCCTTTTTATTAGCACCTGATATTAGCTTCTAGTTTTTAATCTCATACTGTGTGGGCTCAGGCAACCCTGTTGACTTCTCTTTAGTATGTTTAATTAACATTGTTTGAAGGGCAGATTTATATGCTGTCGTATAATCTGGTGGGGGAAAGGTTCCACAGTGAGACACAATGTCTATCTCCACAGTATAATCTATAATACAACCAGGCACAAAAAGATCCAGTCACTTCACATAAAGCCTGTAAATATGTCATTTCCTACAAAATTTCATCTTAATTTCATTAACCCTTACCCTTCTAATCATAGCCTTCATTATCGTTAGGTTGGGTCGTGGTGTTATAATGTTGGATGGGGAAGCAATCCCAGTCAGATATTTTAAAACATACTCAGGCAAAGTTGATACAATCTTTTTATACAAAGTTAGCTGAAACATTCCAACCTAATTAATTTTATCAGCATTTATGCTTTTATATTTCCTCAATTCAATTGTAACCTGAGCCCAAGTCTTAAGACTAGTCATTATTTTTTTGTGTTTCCTTTTTCAACTTGGACTTTCCATAGGTACCAATAAAACCACTGTGATGAGAGCCTTCAAAACTTTTTTCTCCAAGTTAGACGTTTTCCCAGTTTCTACCACTGTTTGTCTGGCCATATCGACAAGTAGGGTCTTAATAGTGACTCACACCAATAAGCCTTTTATAGCTTAACCATGGACCCAAGGCACGTCTGCAAAAGAAGCAGTCCTCACAAGAACCAGAAAGTTCATCCTCAAGAATAGTCTAAGAAAGTAATGGCCATCACTTCATTGCACAACAAGCCATGAAAGTTGAGATGACAGAGTCCCCTTATGGAAGCAACTGGGACCCCTTATGACAAATCCCCTTGAGAGCTGACACAGCTGGATAAAAAGGACATTTTGGAACCCCACGCTGTTCAACTGACTGCCAAGATGTACGTCAGTATGTGCATCCTCCAGATGGCAGAGACCAGAAAGGTCGCATAACCAAGCTCTCAAGACAGAACAAGGCAAAAGAAAAAAACCTCACTTCATATGCACATTAACAGCTTTAGCTAAGCTTTGGGTCTCTTGCAGACAGATTAATACCTAGGAGGAAGGTACTGTAGGGTTGGGATTGTGTGTGCTTTATAGAGTACTTTGTCATTGGGTGGACATTGTCTTGAAGTTAGTGGAGGACCTGTGTCATTTATCCCATTTCATGACCCAATTTATCCTCTCATGGAGGTCTTCTTGAGGTGATGAGAGCCCTAATGGCTCTTAACTGCTTGACCCATGCCCAAAAGTTTGTGGCCTTTCTGGCTTCCAAGATGCCCTTAACAACAGCTTTCACCTCATGTGCATGTTCCCAGACAACAGGCTTAAAGGTGTCTGAATCTTGCCCTATGGTTTTTCCTTTTTGTGTCAAATGACCAAAAACCAGAGACAAGGAAATAGTGACCATCTCTGGGAGAAGGAACTTAACCAATGAGTACTCAAACCAAATTTCCTAGAGTCGCTGAATCTTAGAAGTTAGCTTCACCAGTGTTTTCTCCTGTTAATCTAAATTTAGAAAAGAAAAAACACTCACCTTCTCACTTCCATTGGACCTTGCAGGCAGACATCCAGGAGACTGACATGGTAAGAACTCTTACCTCCTGCTGGCTCTTATCAGGGGTCTCTCAGCTGCAGTAGTCTAGGAGCGAGTAGCATCCAACCAGTGAAGTTTTATGCCATCCTTGTCGCCAAATTCTAGGGGAGGAAAACAATTCCTCTGCTCTTTAGGTCCTTCTGGCTGGCCTAAGAATTAAATTGACATGAGACAGAATAACAGGAGAAAATCAGACAAAGGTTTATAACGTGTATGCATGGGAGAAACCCAGGAATGCTGAGTCACTCACCAGAATAGCCAAAGCTGCCATCTTAAATACCATTTTCAGCTAAAGACAAAGGATATTAGGAGTAGTGCTTTGGGACTTCAAGGGAAAGGAAAGCAATTTACATTGAGATGGCAATGCGAATGGGCCAACTATAAACAGTGTGCCCAGAGAGATTTTACATCACACTACAGTTAACTTAGTATATTAGCTCCTTCCTGGAATGGGCCTTAAGTTCTTTCAGGCACTTGGGGAGGAAGGTCAGAGTTTCTTTCAGGTTCTTTTGTTCTTAAAAATAATCAAGCCAAGAGACACATTTTGGGGTGGCCAGTTTTGACCCTTCACACTCTTTTAAGTGACAAATATGAAGCACTATATAGAAGAACCATTTTCGTGAATTGTGTGTTTGTGTGCACACGTTCACGCGCATATGTGCACCCTTACAAATAGTGATATTTCTTACATTAGTTTTCCTGAATTTAGCCAAATGAAAATTGTAGGAACTGCAGCACTTTGAATATTTGTTAAACACAAGAGATAATTTTATAAAAGATCCCAGTCTAAGATTTTTAAAAAAAGAAGTCCTGGGGGATGGCCTGGTCATGCAGCAGTTAAGTTTGCACATTCTGCTTCGGAAGTCTGGGTTTTTCTGGTTTGGACCCCAGGTGCAGGCCTACACACCACTTGTCAAGCTATGCTGTGGCAGGTCCCACGTATAAAGTAGAGGAAGACGGACACAGATGTCAGCTCAGGGCCAGTTTTCCTCAGCAAAAAGAGGATTGGCAGCAGGTGTTAGCTCAGGGCTATCTTCCTCAAAAAAAAGAAAGAAAGAAATATCATAAGTAGACCAACTAGACTATAGAGAATAATGACATGAATTGGGAAAATAAAATAAAAAATAATTCCTTTTTTGTAGTGCATGTTTCATTTTTAGACAGTCTTGCCTTCCCACTATGAAAAATGAGATTAGCCCTCTTACACATTCACTCCAGTTTTTTGTATAATTATTTTCAAATCATCAAGATTTATATGTTTACAACCTGTACAGTGACTATAATTTTTATACTTGTTTAGTTTTAACTCTATTTCAGTGGATTGAAAGCTCACCACTATGTGTGTGTATGTGTGGTTCTGAGAGTATGTGTGTTGAATCATGCTTTAATTGGCTGGATTTCATGGTTGAATTCCTCACATCACCCCCAACCCCAAACTTTTATTTGCTCTCTTTACTGAGTCCATTCTGAGTTGTCAAGGCTATACTTGTTACTATTATATATAAATTAAATCTTTACTGAGTTTGAATCTGTAAACTCTCTTTTTCTCAGAACTTTGTCAACGTTATCCCATTGTCTTTCAGCATTTATTTTTCTTTGTAGGTGTTTTTCTGTCTGGAGCCCTAATGAATTTTTTCTTTAGGTTTAATAACTGAATTATGACTTTTACAGCTTGCTTCTCTCTTTATTTGACACATTTGTGAGAATTTTTGGGCTTTTGAGAGTGGGATTGAAGTTGGGAGTTGTGCAGAACCATTGTAGAATTTTCTAGGCCTTCGTTTCTTTGTAATATTAACTTCTGCCTTTTTCTTTAGTTACTGCTAGGACATTTCTTTTTTTTTTCAGGTTTTTTTGTTTTTATTGAGCTAACATTGGTTTCTAAGATATAAATTTCAGGTGTACATCCTTATATTTCAATTTCTGTGTAGACCACATCTTGTTCTCCACCCAAAGAATAATTACCATCCATCACTGTACACATGTATCCTATCATGCCTTTTGCCCTCCTCCCTCCCTGCTTCCCCTCTGGTAACCAGCAATCTCATCTGTGTTTCTGTGTGTGTGTTTGTTCTTGTTTTTATCTTCTACTTATGAGTGAGATCATACAGTATTTGACTTTCTCTCTCTGACTTGTTTCACTTAGCATAATACCCCCAAGGTCCATCCATGTTGTTGCAAATGGCAAGATTTATTTCTTTTTTTTTTAATGGCTGAGTAGTATTCCATTGTGTATATATACCACATTTTCTTTTCCTGTTCATCCCTTGATGGGCACTTAGGTTGTTTCCAAATCTTGGCTATTGTGAATAATGTGCAGTGAACAGAGGGGCCTATGTCTTTACACATTGGTTTTTCACGTTCTTTGGATAAATACCCAGGAGTGAAATAGCTCGGTTGTAAGGTGGTTATATTTTTAATTTTTTGAGGAATCTCCATACTGTTCCATATTGGCTGCACTAGTTTACATTATCACCAGCAGTGTATGAGAGTTCCACTTTCTCCACATCCTCTCCAACACTTGCTGTTTCCTGTTAGTCATAGCAATTCTGATGGGCATGAGATGATGTCTCATTGTAGTTTTTATTTGCATTTCCCTAATAACTAGGGATATTGAACATCTTTTCATGTGCCTGTTGGCCATATGTGTATCTTCTTTGAAGAAATGTCTGTTCAGATCTTTTGCCCATTTTCAATCGAGTTGTTAGTTTTGTTGTTGAGATGTATGAGTTCTTTGTATATTTTGGCTGTTAACTCCTTGTCAGGTATGTGGTGTACAAATATCTTCTTCCAATTGTTAGGTTGTCTTTTCATTTTGTTGATAATTCCCTTTGCTATAAAGAAGCTTTTTAGTTCAACGTAGTCCCATTTGTCTATTTTTTCTTTCATTTCCCTTGCCTGGTTAGACATGGTATTCAAAATGATGCTGCTGAGACCAATGTTGGAGATGGTACTGTCTGTGTTTTCTTCTAGAAATTTCATGGGTTCAGGTCTTACATTCAAGTCTTTAATCCATTTTGAGTTAATTTGTGTGTATGGTGTAAGATAATGGTCTATTTTCATCCCTTTGCTTGTGGCTGTCCAGTTTTCCCAACACCCTTTATTGAAGAGACTTTCTTTTCTCCATTGGATGTTCTTGGCTCCCTTGTCAACAATTAGCTGTCCATAGGTGAGTGGATTTATTTCTGGGCTCTCGATTCTGATCCATGGATCTCTGTGTCTGTTTTTCTGCCAGTAACATGCTGTTGTGATTGCTATAGCTTTGTAGTATATTTTGAAATCAGGGAGTGGGATATCTCCAGCGTTGTTGTTGTTGTTTTTTTTTTTTTTCAGGATTCCCATGGTTATTCGGGGTCTTTTGTTGTTCCATGTAAATTTTAGGATTCTTTGTTCTATTTCTGTGAAAAATGTCATTTGAGCTTTGACATGGGTTGCATTGAATCTGTAGATTGCTCTAGGAAGTATGGACATTTTAACTATGTTAATTCTTCCAACCCGAGAGCATGCAGTATTTTTCCATTTGTTTTATTCTTTCAACAGTATTTTATAGTGTTCAGTTTACAGGTCTTTCACCTCTTCGATTAAATTTATTCCTAGGTATTTTATTCTTTTTGTTCTGATTGGAAATGGGATTGTATTCCTAATTTCTCTTTCTGCTACTTTGTTAGTGTATAGAAACGCAGCTGATTTTTGTATGTTGATTTTGTATCCTGCAACTTTACTGTGTTCATTTTTTATTTCTAATAGTTTTTTGGCAGATTCTTTAATTCATATTACTAACCCACTCTTAGTTTTGCTGATTTTTTTCTATTGCTGTTTAGTCTCTATTTCATTTATTTCTGCACTGATTGTTTCTTTCCTTCCACTGATTTTGGTTTTTGTTTGTTTTTCTTTTTCTGTTCTTTTAGGTGCCCTGTTATATTGTTTATTTGAGATTTTTCTTGGTTTCTTGAGGTGGCCCGTATTGCTATAAACTTCCCCCTTAGTACCACTTTTGTTGGATCCCATAAATTTTGGCATGTCATATTTTCATTTTCGTTTGTTCAGGTGTTTTTTGATTTCTTATTTGCTTCAGTAGTTGTTCAGTAGCATTCTGTTTGATCTCCCCGTATTTGTGGCTTTTCTCAGTTTCTTCTTGTAGTTGATTTCTACTTTTATACTGTTGTAGTCAGAAAAGATGCTTAGTATTCTTTCACTCTTTTTCAATTTGTTGAGACTTGTTTTGTGGCATAAAATATGATCTGTCCTGGAGGATGTTTCACATACATTCAAAAAGAATGTGTG
Organism: Equus przewalskii; assembly: GCF_037783145.1. Taxonomy (NCBI): domain Eukaryota; kingdom Metazoa; phylum Chordata; class Mammalia; order Perissodactyla; family Equidae; genus Equus; species Equus przewalskii. Next base: position 30,099,999 of record NC_091847.1, on the reverse strand, counting down.
TTCTGTGGGGTTTGGATGATATGTTCTGTGTATATCTACTAAGTCCATCTGGTCTAATGTGTCATTTAAGTCCATGTTTCCTGTGTGAATAATCTATCCATTGATGTAAGTGGAATGTTAAAGTCCCTTACTGTTATTGTTTTATTGTCTATGTCTCCTTTTATATCAGTTAAATATTGTATTATATTATTTGGGTGCTCCTATGTTGGGTGCTCAGATATTTATGAGTATTATATCCTCTTGTTGGATTGTTCCCTTTATTATTATGTAATGCCCTTCTTTTTCTCTTGTTACAGTTTTTGCTTTAAAATTTATTTTGTGTGACATACATATTGCTACTCCCAGCTTTTTGTTCATTGCCATTGCATGGTGTGTGTCTTTCCATCCTTTGACTTTGCTTTGACAGTGTCTTTAGGTCTGAAGTGTCTTTTGTATGCAACATATATATGGGTCTTGTATTTTTATACATTCAGCCACCCTATGTTTTTTGATTGGAGCATTTAGACATTGACATTTTTTTTTTTTAAGATTGACCCTTAGCTAACATCTGTTGTCAATCACATTTCTTTTCCTTCTCCCCATAGCCCCCTAGTACATAGTTGTATATTCTAGTTGTAGTTCTTCCTAGTTGTGCTGTGTGGGATGCTGCCTCAGCGTTGTTTGATGAGCTGTGCTAGGTCCATGCCCAGGATCTGAACCAGCAACCCCTTGGGCCACTGAAGCAGAGTGCGCAAACTTGACCATTCGGCCACGGGGCTGGCCCCAAACCATTAACATTTAAAGTGGCTCTTGAAGTGTATGTGCTTACTGCCATTTTGTTACTTTTTTTCTGTATGTTTTAGTAGTTCTCTGTTCATTTTTTTCTTCTCTTGCTCTCATCCCTTATGATTTGATGGTTTTCTTTAGTATTAGTGTTAAATTCCATTCTCTTAATTTTTTGTGTATTCATTATAGGTTTCTGGTTTGTGATTACTGTGAGTTTATATACAATAACATATAAATAGCAATCTATATTAGGTTGATGATCTTTTACATTTGATATTTACTAAAAGCCCTACTCTTTTACTCTTCTTCTCTCATGTTTTATGTTTTTGATCTCATATTTAACCTGTTTTCTGTGTGTGTGTATCCCTTAGCCTCTTATCATGGAAATAGATAATTTTAGTACTTTTGTCTTTTGATCTTCATATTAGCTTCGTAGGTGGTTGATCTGCTACCTTTGGCTGTATTTTGCCTTTACTAGTGGTTTCATTGCTTTTTTTTTTTAAATACTTTTCTTATTCATTTTCATACTATTTCCTTTTCCACTTAAATAAGTCCCTTTAACATTTCTTGTAAGGCTGCTTTACTGGTGATAAACTCCTTTAGTTTTTGGGTTTTTTTGTAAACTTTCTCTCTCCTTCTGTTCTGAATGATAACGTTTCCATGTAGAGTATTCTGGGCTGTAGGTTTTTTCCTCTCAGCAGTGTGAGCATATCATGCCACTGTCTTCTAGCCTGTAAAATTTCTGCTGAGAAGTCAGCTGATAGCTTTGTGGGATTTCCTTTGTATGTGATTTGTTGTCTTTCTCTTGTAGCTTTTAGGATGCTCTCTTTATCTTTAGTTCTTGACATTTTAATTATAATGTGTCTTTGTGTAGGCCTGTTTGGGTTCATCCTGTTTACTGCTCTCTGTGCTTCTTATACCTGGATGTCTGTGTTCTTACTTAGGTTAGTAAAGTTTTCAGCTAGTATCTTTTCTGTTAGTTTTTCTGCTCCTTTGTCTTTCTCTTCTCCTCTGGGACACCTGTAATACAGATGTTAGTACACTTGATATTGTCCTAGAGGTCCCTTAGACTGTCTTCATTCTTTTTAATTCTTTTTTGTTTTCTGTTCAACGTGGTTGATTTTTCTCTGCCCTTTCATCCAGCTCTCTGATCCATTTTTCTGTAACACCTATTCTGCTCTTCATTCCTTGTAGTGAATTTTTCATTTCTATTATTGTATTCTTCCATTCTGATTGGTTCTTTTCTATATTTCCCAATTCTCTGTTGAAGTTCTTGCTGTGTTTATTATTCTCCAAAGATTAGTGACCATCCTTATGACCATTAGTTTTTACTCTTTATTGTGCAGATTGTCTTTGTTTCATGTAGTTATTTTTCTAAGGATTTGTCCTGTTCCCTTATTTGGAACATACTCATTTTTGTATCCTCATTTTGCCTGTTTCTCTGTGCTTAAGTAAGAGATGGCTTATGAGGCCCAACAGTGTGTTTCCCTCTTGTCACCAGTTCCAAATGTTTCAGGTATGTCCCACATATGCCATTCTGTTGTGGCTAGGTTGCTTTTGCTGCAGGTACACAAATAGGCTAGGCTGGCCCCTGGCCAGCTGGTTGTAAGACTCAACTGGCTGAAAGGTCTAATAGCACACACCTGGCTGCTGTTTTGCTGTTAAGTGTGTCTGGCCCCCAGTGTGGCTGGTTGTGAGGTGAGGGGCCCACTATTGCTGTAGGCCTCCAGCCTGTGAGGCTGTTGTCAGCTCTCTCAGGAGCACAGCTGGTTGGGGCCAGCCCCAGGCATGACAGTACACAATCGTTTCAGGCATTGGAAGGTGAAGCAGATTTCCTATGTGGCTGTTTGAGAAGGTGAGCAGCCCCGTCTGCTGCAGCTGACACGCCCCACTGCCTGTGGGCCCACCTACCTCATCAGTCCTGCCCCACTCACACACCCTGCCCTGCCTGTTTGGACTGTAGGGCCTCTACACAGCTTGCCTGTTTGGGCCCACAAGTTCCCACTGGGCTAACTGGTGGGCAGGGCCAGTCCCTAGGGCGGGCTGCCTGTGCTGGCTCAGCTGGATTAAATCAGTATTCTAATGGCTAGGGCAAACACCTGCACTAACAGCTCAGGGTCAAAAATCCAATGGCATCTGCCAACATCTGTCTCAGCACAGCTGTACTAGGTCACAATAATGGCTGCTGCCAGTGTCTCAGTCCCTAGAGAGGTAGTCGCAGCCACCTTCTGCCTCTCTGAGATGAGCTCAGAGCTTATCACATGAGTCGCTTTTACCGAAGGACTATGCACCTTTCTTTCTGGTAATTTTGTGTTGGTTTTCAGAATGGGTGAATTTGTGCATGGGCCCTTTAAGAGCAGATTTTTTTTCCTCCTATCTTAAGTAGGTTTTGCGGGTATATTCCATGTCGGTTTTAATAGCCTGTAAAGCGAAGTATGATGACACTCGTCTTGGTTGTGCTGATTTCAAAAGCTGCTTATTGTGGCATAGGTCTCCTTCTCAGATCTCCCACTCCTCCAGGAAAAGCTTCATACCTTAAGATTGCTCCTGGCCATGAATCACTGCAGGTAGAGTGGGGTTTTTCCTTAGCAGAAAGGTATTTCTGTTTCTTTCACTTCCATCAGTGTTGTCCATTGTTGTGGGGGTTCTTTTTATCCAGTTTCCAGTTCTTTCTCAGAGGTAATTATTCCACAGGTGGTTGTCAATTTGTTGTGTCTGTGGGAAATCCTTCTGTGCTACCATCTTCCCAGCAATTTCACAAAGTTTTTCTAATTGTGGCAAAGTACACATGACGTTTAATTTACCATCTTAAAAATTTTTAAGTGTATTGTTCAGTGGCATTAAATACATTAATACTTTTGTGTTTCCATCATCACTATGCATCTCCAGAACTCTTTTCATCTTGTGAAACTGAAACTCTATACCCATTAAAAAATAACTACTCATTCTTCTCTTCCTCTCAGCCCCTGACTACCACCATTGTACATTTTTTCTCTATGATTTTGACTATTCTGAGTCCTTCATATAAGTAAATCATGCAGTCTTTGTCTTTTAGTTACTGGCATAATTCACTTAATGTTCTCAAGCTTCGTCTATTTTGTGGCATATGTCAGAATTTCCTTCCTTTTTAGGGTTTTATATTCTATTGTATTTACTGTATTTTTATTATCCATTCATCTGTTGATGGACAGTTGGGCTGCTTCCATGTTTTGTCAGTTGTGAATAATGCTACTTTGAAATCAGTGTACAAATATTTCTTTGACACTCTGATTTCTATTCTTTTCAGTATATACCGAGAATGGAAATGACTGGTAATTGTATTTTAATTTCTAGAGGAACTACTATACTGTTTTCCGCAGCTACTATACCATTTTACATTCCCACCAACAGTGCACAAGGGTTCTACTATCTCTGCATCATCTCCATCACTTGTCATTTTCTGTTTTTCTGATAGTAGGCATCCAAATGGTGTGAGGTGGTATCTCATTGTAGTCTTCATTTGCATTTCTCTAATGATTAGCGATGTTGAGCATCTTTTCATGTGCTTATTTGTATGTCTTCTTTAGAGAAATGTCTATTCAAATCCTTTGCCCATTTTGTAATTGAGTTATTTGCTTATCTGTTGTTGAATTTTAGGAGTTCTGTATATATTCTGGACTTTAATTCCTTATCAGATATGTGATTTGCAAATATTGTCTCACTTTCTGTACATTGCCTTTTTACTTTGTAGTGTCTTTTAGTGCACAAATTTTAGAATTTTTCATGAAGTCCAATTTATTTATTTTTTTCTTTTTTTTTTTTTTTAAAGATTGGCACCTGGGCTAACAACTGTTGCCAATCTTTTTTTTTTGTTCCCCTGCTTTATTTCCCAAACTCCACCTCCACCCCCCCACCCCCCTCCCCCCACCCCCCGGTACGTAGTTGTATGTCTTAGTTGCAGATCCTTCCAGTTGTGGGATGTGGGACGCCACCTCAACGTGGCCTGACGAGCGGTGCCATGTCCGGGCCCAGGATCCGAACCCTGGGCCGCCGCAGCGGAGCGCACAAACTTAACCGCTTGGCCACGGAGCTGGCTGCTATTTTTTCTTTTGCCTATTTCTTTGATGTCTTATCCAGGAAATTATTGCAAAGTCAAATGTCATGAAGCATTTGTCCTATGTTTTCTTCTATGAGATTTATAGTGTCAGCTTACATAGTTAGCAATTTGATCCATTTTGAGTTGATTTTTTTTACATATGGTGTTAGGTAAGGGTTCACCTTTATTCTCTTGCACGTGGATATCCAGTTTTCCCACTGTCATTTGTTGGAAAGACTGTTTTTGCTCCATTGAACGGTCTTGGCACCCTTGTCAAAAACCATTTGACTATCTATGTGGAGAGATATATGTGTTTATTTCTGGGCTCTCTCTTCAGTTTCATTGGTCTGTATTCTATCTTATGGCAATACCACTTTGTTTTGATTACTGTAGCTTTGTGGTTAGTTTTGAAATAAGAAAGTATTAGTCCTTCAGCTCTGTTGTTCTTTTTCAAAGATTCTTTTGGATATTTGGGGTCCTTGAGATTCCATACGAATTTTAGGTTGGATTTTTTTCTTTCTGCAAAAACATCATTGGGATTTTGATAGAGATAGCATTGAATCTATAGATCATTCTGTGTAATATTGACATCTTAACAATATTTTGTCTTTGAATCTGTGAACATGGGACATATTTCCATTTATGTCATCTTTAGTTTCTTTCAGCGAGCTTCGTAGTTTCCATTGTAGATGTCTTTCACCTCTTTAGCTAGGTTAATTCCTAAGTATTTTATTCTATTTGATGCTATTGTAAATGGAGTTGTCTTCTTGATTTCCTTTCCCAATTGTGTTTGAAATGCAGCTGAATTTTTTGTCTTGACTTGCTATCTTTCTGCTTTGCTGAATTTATTAGTTATAACAGTTTTTGTCTGGAATTTTTAGGGTCTTCTGTATGTAAGAGTATATCATCTGCAGTCAGAGACAGTTTGAGTGTTTTGTTCCAATTTTGGTAACTTTAATTCTTTTTCTTGCCTAATTGCTCAGGCTAGAAGTTGCAGTACTTTGTTGAATAGAAGTGGTGAAAGCAGGCATCCTTGCCTTGTTTCTGATCATAGAGAAATAGCTTTATGTCTTGCACCAAGATATTCACTGTGGATTTTTCAGATATAGCTTTTATTATGTTGAAGTAATTTCCTTCTATTCCTAGTTTGTTTAGTGTTCTTATCCTGAGGATGTTAAATTATTTTAGTGCTTTTTGTGCATCAATTGAGATAATTGTTTTTTTCTTTGTTCTATTAATGTGATATAGTACTCTGATCAATTTTCGTATGTTGAACCATCATTGCATTCCAGGAATAAATCCCACTTAGTCATGGTATATTATCTTTTTAATATGCTACTAAATTCAGTTTGATACTATTTTACCAATTATTTTAACATTACTGTTAATAAGCCGTCTTGATGTGTAGTTTTCTTGTAGTGTATCTGGCTTTGGTGTCAGGGTAATGCTATCCTTGAAGAATGAATTATGTAATGTTCCCTCCTGTTTGGTTTTTTGGAGAAGTTTGAGAAGGATTCCTGTTAGTTCTTCTTTAAATGTTTGGTACAATTCCCCATTGAAGCCATCAGGTCCTAACTTTTTTTTGTTGAAAGATTATTTTGTTTTTGATTTAGTCTCCTTACTAGTTGTAAGTCTGTTCAGATTTTCTACTTCTTTGTGCTTTAGTCTTGGTAGATTTTGTCTTTTCTGTGAATTTGTTCATTTTACCTACATTATCCGTTATTTTGGCATATAGTTCGTAGTGCTCTTAGAATCCTATTTTATTTCTGTAGAATTAATAGTAATGTCCCCACTTTTGCTTCTGATTTTATTCATTTGAATCTCATCTCTTTTTTTCTTAGTCCATCTAACTAAAAGTTTGTCAATTTTGTTGATCTTTTCAAAGATCTTTTTGTTTCATTGATCCTCTCTATTGTTTTCTTAGTCTCTGTTTGTTTATCTCTGCTCTAATCAAGTGGCCTTTTTCTGGACTTCTTCTTGCTTACAGTTCTTATTTGAGTAGTTGTCCTCAAATATTTCTTTTATTTCATCATTTGTGACTTACTTTCTAAGAAAAATTTAAATTTCTAGAAAAATTATGGTGCCTTCATCTTCGTTTCCTTTGCTCTTGCTTTTTCTGGTTTAATTTCAAAAATGAAAACCTTTCAACCCTACTTTTTCATATGTTCAGTAATAGATTTAAAGTCTGTTTTTCCCAGTTTTTCAGACACGCTAAAATTGGCATCCAGTGACTGCAGGTTTGAAATGAGTAGAGAGAGTGTTCCTCCAGGGCAAAATTATAAGTCACGAAATGGAAGATAATTGGAGTACTGGTGTCTATTAATAAAATAAATAAAAGTGTAGATTTTGACTACTAGTTTTAATCTTCATTTTAAGCATTTCTCTTAATCTTCCAAATTCTTAATTGAAGACAGTATAAATAAAATGTTAGTCTAATGCCAGGAAAGAGAATATATTACTGATATTTTTTTAAAAACTATATTCATATCAAGCTATCAATCCAGGATTATAAGAAGACAGAAATTTTTCTAAAGACAATTAACTTTACCTTCTTTTGAATCGCGAGACTTTCAGCTTTATAAGGTTTGCAACTTGGTTTAAAAATAATCTGTAGGGGCTGGCCCCATGGCCAAGTGGTTAAGTTCGTGTGCTCCGCTGCAGGCGGCCCAGTGTTTCATTGGTTCAAATCCTGGGCGCAGACATGGCACTGCTCATCAAACCACGCTGAGGCAGCATCCCACATGCCGCAACTAGAAGGACCCACAACAAAGAATATACAACTATGTACTGGGGGGCTTTGGGGAGAAAAAGGAAAAAAATAATAAAATCTTTAAAAAAAATAGTAATCTGTAAAAAAAATTTTCATGTATTTTATCTTTTGTTAACTCTTGACTTCTCTGTTACAAGAAATAAATTTCTTAAACAAATTACCTGTATTTTAAACATTTTGAAATTCTGTTGCTGTGATGCTACCATGATAATATTAAGCTGCATATATTTTACTTAAATTATAAAATAAATCACTACATTTAACTTATTCTTTTTTCCTATGTTAACTTGTTATTCTATATATAACATTATTTTATATTGGGCAGTTTTTTTGAGAATTATGGCATGTAGTTATTCAAAATGTTAAAATTAGGCTAAGTAGTTAAGTTAACCTAACCTGGTTCCTTTTTGGCAGCTAGTTTATCTATGAACATCCTCCACTGTCTAGCACTTATTCATTTACCGAATATTTTTTGGAAAATCACTGTATGCCAGTATTGCACTAGTTTATTTGGATACAATTATAGCATAATTTCTGAGCCCTTCTTTCTAGGAGCCTCTGGTCGAGTGGAGCAAACAGATAAGTAAACACAGAGTTAGCTACATCACTGTGCGCTGATTAAGTTCTGTGAAAGGAGAAAAATAGCTTATATCCTGAAAGCACTTGAGTAACACATAACCCTCAGACTTTTCTCAGAGTAGGAATATATAAAGGTGTCACAGAAAGTATTCTGGAGTAAATAATATCTCAGCTACGACCTTAGTTTCGAGTGAGGCAGGTTACAGAGAATTGTTGATTGTTCCAGGCAGAATTTTAAGAGAAGGAGCTAATTAGTTAAACTGGGAACTAGTCTTTCAGAAACTTCCTTTTAAATTGTGGTAGGGAATTTGAAATTTAGAATTTGGAGAGTTGGAGATGAAATTGAGTGGTTTTTATGTCAAAATGGTATCACGAATGGAGACAAGACTTAGAGACCCATAAAGAAGCTGTCATAGATTTCCAGTCAAGAAATATTGGTGAACTAAAGTGAGATAGAGGTAGCTAGTGACAAAAGTGGATTGGGTTGAAATTTTCTAGGTGATGAAATAGACCAATTGTTACTTGGAACTTTGAGGTTGAAAAATTAGGTTTATACACTCTAGCAAAACATAATTTGAGATAAGAATCTACAGGAAACCAATAATACAGCAAGTATGGAAGCTAAAGGAGTAATACGAGGATAAGCTGTTCCTTGGGATTACCTGTTTCACTGCTCTTTGCAATAGTATGAGTAAATAATAGTAGAGTCTACCAAATCTGCAACTAAATAATTGCAGTCACCTATGTTTGCATTTGATACCAACATGAGTAGTCACTTAGTCATGCATAGACATGCAGCCCTTCTTACATTTTATGTCTAGTCCTACTATTTCAGAATAGTAAGTAAAATCATAGTATAGAAAGCAGAAGGAGTCCCAGGATCCACTGGTATAATTTGAGGAGAGATTCAAGCCAACTTATTCCAACAATCTACTTGCAAATAATAGAGATTTAGCTGTACCACCAATAATCACCTTTTTTGATCATTAAGCACTTGAAAAAAACTATAAAATTAGAATTTTTTCCTTCAACTTTTTATTTTGAAATTATTATAGACTCTTAGAAGTTGTAGAAATAGTACACAGAATCCTGTAAACCCTTCACCCAGCTTCTCTTAAGGGTGACATTTTATCTAACTGTAGTGCAATATCAAAACCAGGAAAATGACATTGCTATAACACTGATAACTAGACTTAACAGTTAACTTATTCAGTTTTCAGCAGGGTTTTTGTTTTTTGTTTGTTTTTTGGTGAGGAAGATTGACGCTGAGCTAACATCCATTGCGAGTCTTCCTCTTTTTGCTCAGGAAGATTAGCCCTGAGCTAACATCGGTGCCCATCTTCCTCTATTTCCTATATTGGAGTCTGCCACAGCATTGCTTGATGAGCAATGTGTAGGTCCACACCCAGAATCTGAACCTTCAAACCCTGGGTCACTGAAGCAGAGTGTGTAAACTTAACTAGTATGCCACCTTGCCGGCCCCTTCAGCAGTTCTTATTTGCACTCATTTGTGTGTATCTGTATAATTCTCTGTGACTTGATGCCCTGTATAGATTTGTGTGACCATCACCGCAATAAAGATATAGAACTGTTCTATCATTATAAAGAAAATCCCTCTTGCATCCCCTTTGTAGTCATACTCACCCCTCAACCATGTCCCTGTCTCCTAGCCACCATGAATATGTTCTTCATTGCTATAGTTTTATCATTTCAAGAATGTTATTTAAATAGAATCATACAATATGTAATTTTTTGAGATTGGCCTTTTTTTTACTAAGCACAGTGCCCTTGAGATCCATCCAAGTTGTTGCATGTATTAACAGTCATTGCTTTTTTTTGTTCACTTATATTCCCCTGTATGTATGGATGTTTCATAGTTTCTTTAACTCCACTGGTTTGTTGAAGGACATCTGTATTGTTTCCAGTTTTTTTGACTATTACAAGTAAACTCGTTATGAACATTTGTGTTATAGGTTTTTGTTTGAACATAAGTTCTTATTTCTTTTCTTTTTTTTTTTTTAAGATTTTAGTTTTCCTTTTTCTCTCCAAAGCCCCCTGGTACATAGTTGTGTCTTTTTAGCTATGGGTCCTTCTAGTTGTGGCATGTAGGATGCCACCTCAGCATGGCCTGATGAGTGGTGCCGTGTCCATGCTCAGGATCTGAACCTGCGAAACCCTGGGCTGCTGAAGCGGGGCATGCAAACTTAACCACTCGGCCCCGGGGCCGGCCCCTCTTATTTCTTAATAATACCCAAGAGTACAGTTGCTGTGTTGCATGGTAAGTGTAGTTTAGTTCTTTAAGAAACTGCAGGGTGGCTGTACAATTTCACATTCTCAGCAGTAGTTGTATGAGGAATCCAGTTTTCTGCATCCTCACCAGCATTTGCTGTCATCTCTTTTTTTGTTTTAGCTATTTTAATAGATATGTATTGCTGTCTCACTGTTTCTTTAATTTGCATTATCTACTGGCTAATGATGTTAAACATCTTTTCATGTGTTTATTTGCCATCCATCTACCCTCTTTGGTGAAATGTTTATGTCTTTTTCCCATTTTTCTAATTGGTTTGTTTCTTTATTGTTGAGTTTCGAAGATTCTTTATGTATAAGTCCTTTGTCAGATATGTAGTTTGCAAATATTTTCTCCCAGTCTGAAGCTTGTCTTTTGTCTATAATATTGGAATAACCATTTAAAGTATTCTTTGGTATATAGAGTGGAGATTTGCCTAGTACATGGAGGGGCAAGATGTGTTAAAATTAACCTTTTAACTAAGACCATTTACAGTCAGAATTTATATAGGTTAGTCTCTGAAGTAGTGTGTTTGTTTCTTTCATGAATGATCCCCAAACGAAGAAAAATGCATGCTTTTCATAGCTTACCTGAATTATATTTGATGCAAGGAGGCAGATTAGACACCTACCCTGGAACTTCAGACATTTTACTTAGCTTTTCTGAGCAATATTTTCTTAATGCATGAAATGGGGGAAAATTTATTTTAATTCCAGTAATACTGTGACACAGTTAATACAGTTCTAAACAATGAGGCATATTGCAAAAGCTTTCTTCCACTTTTTAAAACTTCAGTCCTCCTTATTGTCTAGGGGTCAGTTCCATGGTTTCCTGTGATTTCAGATCTTGGCTTGTAGACTTTTTTCACAATCAAGTGTATCTTAAACCTGAGTGAGGGTATCATTTCATGTTGCTAAAAGGGTTTTTCACACACACACACACACACCCCTCTCATTTGAGGGAAAAAAATTAAAATAACTAGACTAAGAATAATGTAAAGATTCTCAAGCAAGATACCTTAATGTAGACATAAAAGGCTGTTAGAAAGGTGCCCTAGTGCAGTGAGAAAACCACTTTTCTCCTAAGAAAGAAGATGGTTAAGTGACTAGACATTAGTTGAGTACTCTGTTCTTGAGTTTCCAATTTGGGAGCCTGGAGCTAGAAGCCCTTTGGGGTTTGAGTCTTGGCTACCTGGCTTATACAGCAAGGGGGAGACAGATTTGCTCACTTGGTATCTATCTGTCAAGGCCTTGCTCACCTGCTGTCCTGTTAGCATTTCCAGAGAAGAAGACTACATTCGAAGAGTTGGTGTCTGTTTGTCGGTATGTGAGGTTAATAAATGTGAATGTAAAATATAATATTGCTACAGTGACCGATCTTCCTTCAAGTTATTGAAATTTGTACTTTTTAAAAATAGTTGACTTAAGTAACAATTTGTTATATATAACCAAGTATATACACTTATAAATATATGTATAATAGTTATATGGAACCAAGTATAACTTGGTTGGGTTCAAATCCTGGCTCTGCCACTTACATGCTGTTTGATTTTGATCAGGTTACTTAACCTTTCTGTATCTTCTAATCTTAAAGGGGGATTATAATAGTACATATTCCATAGGATCTTTTTGAGGATTAAATGAGTTAATAAATGCAAAGCATTTGTAAGAATTCCTGGTGCATAAGTAAACACTACTGAAGCTATTACTACGTGACTAATAAAGTATTCCTGTAGGAAATCAGTAGTAAGAAAATTAGATCTTTTAGCAAAAGATGTTTATCTATGAGTGTGTTGCCCTCAAGGAGAATTTTGCAAAAGTTTCCAATTTTTTTCATTAGTATATTTTTCATTCCAGTTACCATTGCCACTTTTATTTTGGACATTATGCTAAAATGCTTGGTATTTTAAAATACCTCAATTTTGGGATACTGTCCGTTAAACAGACAATTTTGTTTAGTATAATTCGAGTATGGATCGAGAGAAATACAAGCACTTATGGATGTTCACAGAAGAGGCTCTAATGACAGTGTATGATTGATGAGTGGCACAACAAAGTGAAGTCTTTCTAGAAGAGATGATCCTGTGGGATGGATTCGGAGAGAAACATTCTATATAAAAGAAGCTCGTAGGTTTTTTTGTTTTTTTCTTTTAAGGCAAAGAAGGGAAGTTCAATGGTAGATTGAAGGAAAAGGTAGGAGTAGTTGTCTGAATGAACCATATAAAGTGTGGTATGAGAGTGTCAAATGAGCTCGTACTTATGCAAAAAGGAGACAGTGAGAATTTTTAAAGTTTGAGAAATTTGGACATTTTTCACATTTTGAAACTTGTGTTTATTTTGATTCTATAAAAGCAAATTCTTAATCTCTTTAAGCCAATAGTCTTTATTATATTCATGCTAAACTTTTTTTTTTTTAAGGATTTCAATTTGTTGAAATGAGCAGTCGTAAATTAAAGAGCAACAACTTAAAACATTCAGAGTGCCTTTCACAGGTTAGTATATATTTTCATTAATTTCAAGGTCTGTTAACATGCAAAAGCGATCAGAGAAATAGTCATCTCAACTTGAATTCTCCCCTTAGCACTTGTGAAGAATCGCTCTCCATTCTCAAGGCGAGACTGTCTCATGCTACTTCTTAATTTCATCCTTTGTAAGTCTTTGGATAGTTGGAATCCTAACTTTACTCATGTCTTCCTAAATGTGGTCTGATTTCAGTTTAGTTTAATATTATCTTCAGAGTTTTATACTTCTTTATTTAAATTTATTCCTAAGTATTTTATTCCTTTTGATGCTAAGTGGAATTATTTTCTTAATTTTATTTTTGATTTGTTAATTGCTGGTGTATCTAAATGCAATTGACTTTTGTGTATTAATCTTGTATCCTCCAACCTTGCTGAACTCATTTATTAGTCCTAATAGTTTTTTAGGTTAGTCCTTAGGATTTTCTATATATGATTGCATCATCTGCAAATAGAGATAGTTATACTTCTTCCTTTCCAATCTAGATGCCTTTCATTTCTTTTTCTTGTGTAATTGCCCTGGCTAGAACCTTCAGTGCAATATTGAATAAAAGTGGCAAGAGCAGACAGTCTTGTTTTGTTTTTGATATTGAGGGAATGCATTCAGTCTTTCACCATTGAGTATGTTGTTAGCTATAGGTGTTTGTAGGTGCCGTTTATCAGGTTGAGGAAGTTCTATTATATTCCTAGTATGTTGAATGTTTTTATCATGAATGTTTAATATTTTCTTTTTTTTTTTTGGAGGAAGATCAGCCCTGAGCTAACATCTGCCAATCCTCCCCTTTTTGCTGAGGAAGATTGGCACTGAGCTAACATCCGTTCCCATCTTCCTCCACTTTATATGTAGGACACCTGCCACAGCATGGCTTGCCAAGCAGTGCCATGTCCTCACCCGGGATCCATACCAGCGGACCCCAGGCCACCGAAGTGGAACATGCAAACTTAACTGCTGTGCCACCAGGCCGGCCCCTAATATTTTCTTAAGTGCATGCTGTTTTCCAAATGCTGAGGATATATCTGTATGTCTCTCTCTCAATGAGTCTAACAGGGAAAGGGCATGATATTTATGTGGCTTGACCAGGCTACATTTTTTTTAAATCAAAACTGAATGTTATTGCCATCCTTTTATAAGACCTTACTTTCTTTCTTTTTGAAGGAAACTGTTTAACTCTGTTCCAAAGAAATTTTCTTAATTGAAGTATAATTTACATGTTTTTGTAAAGTGCACAGATCTTCCATGTACAGCATAATTAATTTCTGTATATGTATACACCTGTTTAATCTGCATCTCTGATCACTTTGGAATTTTTGAATCTCTGACTGGTCATTATAGCTTTACTTCACTTTATCCCTCTGTTATATTTTATACATAATTGTTTCCTCTGTAATAGACTTTAATGAAGTGTAAAAACAAAAAGGACTGAGGTTTGTCTTTTGATTTCTAGTCATCTTATCTAGGTAGTGGAATACACATTATGATTAATTGAGTGTATACTCTCATTGAAGTGTTTCAGAGGTATCAGCTGTTACCTGTACAATACCAATATTATGTTAGTGCTAGCTGCCTTATTTGATCTTCAAAACAGGCCTGCAAGAATTATTGTCTCCATTTTGTAGATAAAAGAATTAAAATTTAGAAAAGGCTAACTTCAAAATTCATATAATTGGCTCTTCTGGCACCAATCCTCTTACTCTTTCTACTTCCTCTATAACAATAAATATGGATTCTCAGTGAATCGTTTGCTTTGCTTAGCCTCTGCTACGTGTAAAGAGAACTGAGATTTATCTCTTTGGTATGTGAAGGATCAGTCCCATGCTGTCAGTCTGAGAGAAGCAACTAATCTTGGAGGCTTCTTGTTTCTGCTGATAGGGCCAAATCTGAAACAGCCTCTAAAGGGTTTTATCCCTGGAGGACCTCTGTATTAGCAGCACATGCAGAAAAGGAGTGACTTTAATGGTCCATCTTTTTAAAGAATGTGCTACATTGTCTGGCATAATTTTTTACAACTGAGTCTAAGCCCTTCATTCTAAGCCAAATTCAAAATGTAGCTCTTTGCAAGAATTTTTTTCTTAATTTATCCTAACGATTCCTTATTTTATAGCCTAGATGAAGTGATTTCTTCCATATAATTGAGCATTTCCTTATATGCTGAGTTACTGCTTTTTTGCAGGTTGCTTCTAATGTGTCATGCCTTTCCAGTGTATCTGCACTGGTTTTTTTAGACATGGATCAAGGTCTTTTAGTAGTATTGTTCTCTGCAACTAATAGGTCCTCAATAACTATATGTACTTTTAAACTTCTTTTATTTCCTCAGAATCCTGGCTTTTATGACAGGTACAGATTAACTGGGCTTTCGTTAAGTCGGTTTAGATGTCTTGGTCTCTAGAGATTGAGGTGTGGTGCATGAGCATTATTAGATTAAATAACATTATTAGATTCTCTTCTGTCTTTGTTCCTTGGCTGACACGTTATACAAAATGAGGTATTTATTCATTTACGTCCATTAAAACATCCCTCAATTTACTGATGTAGCTAAAAATAAGTTCTTTTCCCTCTTGTTGAAACCTTCACAACTAAATTCTCATCCTTTCTCTGGGACTTGAGATAGGTAAAAAGAACTTAATTTTACAACTCATGAAAATGGTGCCAGAGCTCTTGAAGACAAGTTATTTAGGAAGGGTTGAATTGATTCTTTAATACCTTATTCTGCTATAAATGTATATTCTCATCCATTTTTGATTGCATATATAATATTTTCATTTGTATTTATTCACTTTATTTTCATCAGGTACAAAGAATTTTACGTGAAAGATTTTGTCATCAGAGTCTACATAGTAACCTGTTTGGAGTACAAGTACAATATAAGTAAGTTTATCTGTCCCCTTCATATTTCCTTCTGAGTCTACACCCTTTAGGTTTTGCAAAAATTGTCATATACAAATTAGATCTTAAACAAGGCTAACAAACATTTTTTTTTTGCGGTAAAAAATTTTACTTTGTGTATAGAAACTCTGAATACAATGAAACAAGAGCAGATATAAATATTTCCATAATGAGAAAGCCCTTTAACTTTCAAAGTGTCTTGTGTTTCTGTTATCTCGTATTATGGAGAGAATTCTTAGCTTCTTGCACTAATACTCAGCAGCCAGCTGTGGAATGAAAGATCCTAAGAGTTGCCACCCTTGTCCCTTGTCCCATATCATCATAAAGACCAAGATATTTCAAACTTACTTTGTTTCCTCTTGAGGTTTCCAGAGAATCAGTATTGGCCTACACTCTCTTCTGTGTTGTTCTGTGTAGGACTGTTTAGAGCATAAGTCAAGTGCGCAGAGGGAGAGAGAAGAGGAATGCCTGTTTTTTGTGCATATTCAAATTCAGCTTTTAAAAAGTATTACCTAACAAATTATTCTAGCTTTTGTTTTTAAATTTTGGCCTATTTATGTCATTTCAGACACTTAATTGAGCTGCTAAAAAGAACTGCTATCTATGGAGAAAGTAACTCTGTTCTCATTATTGGACCCCGAGGATCAGGAAAGACCATGGTAAAAGCTGTTGATTTGTGGTGTGTGTTTGTTTTGGTAGTCGTGTGATGATTCTTATAAACAACATCAAAAATGTTTTTCATTATTTTGTTACTAACATTTTGCTTTTTTTTTTTCATTGTAGAAGACATGTAAAGCCTTTAAGGTGTATATTTGAGTTGAGCATATCTTTTTTACCTTATTTTTCCCCACAGTAACAAATTTTTAGCTTATGTTCATTCCATCATGATCTTTTGTCCTTGAAGAATTAGTGATTGCCAGTGGAAAAAGCAAAGTAACATTTATTGAGCATGTACCTTGTGCCTTTTATCTATGTTCTATCACTTATTCTTTACACATAGATTAGGTAACTATCATACCATGCATTCTTTTTTTCCCTATTATTTTATTGTTTATTGTTTAACCCTAACGCAAGCAATTTTTTTCATATGTACACTCACATCTTCTAGAAGTCTCTTCTTCTTTCCCTCTTTATCATATTTGCATAGTTACCTCAAAAAAATACTCTTGTTTGGGGCCGGCCCCAGACAATATGCAGCAGTTAAGTTCGCACGTTCCGCTTCAGCGGCCCAGGATTCACCAGTTCAGATCCCGGGTGCAGACATAGCAGCGCTTGGCAAGCCATGCTGTGGCAGGTGTTCCACATATAAAGTAGGGGAAGATGGGCACAGATGTTAGCTCAGGGCCGATCTTCCTCAGCAAAAAGAGAAGGATTGGCAGCAGATGTTAGCTCAGGGCTAGTCTTCCTCAAAAAGAAAAAAGAGAGGACGAAAAACAATACTCTTGTTTTTTTCCCTTATTCTCTTTTCACCTTCTTCAATATAGGAGACCAATTATAGCTGTTACTTTGAACAAATTACTATTTAATTTTAAATAGTTGGACTGTGTAAAATCTGTTTTCTGCTATATTCAATGTAATAAATTTAGAGTTCTCACTAACATGCTTTTTTTATTTGTAGAAGTAAAATTATGCATTAACTAAAATTATGTAAGATAGAAGTAAAATTATGTTGTTTTTTTAAGTGGTATCTGTTGACTGTATATTATGTAAAGATGAGTAAATTAGGACTTTAAGATTTTACTATTATCACCCGTTTCCAGTATTGTTTGAAGTCTAAATTGGGACTGGAGATCTAGATAATTTCTTTTTTAATCTTTTAAGAATTTTTCACATTTATTATATTATAATTATATTTACAGTAATTTTTTAGTTTTGACTTTATGTTTAATTTGGTTTAGTCTATAATGCTCGTTCCTTTTATACAACCACTATTTATTTTTGAGTTCTTTCTTATGATTTTCCTTTGTGTTTGACTTCAGTGCTGTTTTGGAGAGTTTTTACAAGAGAACTATGTGACTAATATGCTTTGGAGCTATTAGGATATTTTAAATGATTAATAATTCTATTAACAATAGAAAAAATGAGCAAAGGATGTGCATAGAAAAGTCACAGAAAATTAACTACAAATAGATCGTAAACTTATAAACATGTTCAATTTTATTTATAATTAAGTAAATTAAAAACTATAGTAATTTTCTCTATTAGATTGACAAAAAACCTGTAAGATTGATAACACACTAAATTTATGAATTTATGGGGAAATAAGCACACATGTTCCTGCTGGTAGTGTAAATTGACACCACTAGAGTTAGACAAAATCTAACCACATTACAAATGCCTGTACTCTTTGACTCAGCAACGTTTCTAGGAATTTACACTTGAGAAATGATGTATGTGCAAAGTTACTCATTGCAGCACTGTTTGCTAATAGTGAAAGATGCAACATAAATGCCCACCAACAGGATACTGGTTAATAAATCGTGGTGCATCCATACATGTAGTAGACTATTATACAGCAGTAAAAAAGAATAAGGGAAAATTTGTGTATTTCAAAAAGGGAAGAGAAAAAAGGTTCATATTTCTATTGGTTTGTATGTGGACCAAAAGTTCCTTGAAATATTAAACCATAATAATATTGGGTTATTTGTTGAGGGGAGTAGGACCTAGGCAAACAGGAACAGGGATAGGAAACTTTTCACTGCATAGGTTTTTATACTTTTTGATGCATGAACTATATTACTATACAGTCTATTTAAGAAACTAAAGAATGAAAAGTTGGTTGAAGGCAAAGGGAAAAAAATCCCAACAATCTGGTTAACACAACAAATCACTAAAGCCATCCAGACCACAGAAATATAAAAGAGAAAGGAAGGTTATGGGATTTTGTGTTGAATTTGTAGATCACATGAGAAGAATTGATTTTTTAACTATTGAATCCTCACATTCATGAATGTGGAATATCTCTCCATTTATCTCTCATTTATTTAGGTCTTTCTTCAGAGTTTTGTGGTTTTCCTCATATAAATCTCATACATATTTTGTGAGATTTATACCTAAGTACTTAATTTTTTTTGGTGCTATTTTGAATAGTATTACGTTTTTATATTTCAAGGAAATAGGAAAGCAAATGACTTTTGTGTATTACCTTATATCCTGCAACCTTGCTATAAGTGAGTATCAGTCTTGGTATTTTCTACATAGACAGTCATGTCATCTGCAAACAAAGACAGCTTTATTTCTTCCTTTCCTATCTCTATCTATACCTTCCATTTCCTTTTCTTGTCTTACTGCATTGGTATTCATAGGCTATATCTAAGCATTGATCATAAAATTAACTGATATTATACAAACCCTCTTAATATGAACTTCACTAAGGAATAATTTTATTTTTCAGTATATCTTCAGTTTCATTTCTTCTTGTCTTTTCTTAGGATTAGAGTATCCCATTATTAAGCCTTTGTTCTTATTTCTCTGTGTCATTTCTCCTTGGTTCTCTCTTTTCATGTTTTTCTTTTTCTCCCTCAGCATTCTACCATATAACCAATGTGATTTTATTCTTTGTCAGTTCTGTTGTCGTCTTCTTCTGATATGATATTGCATTTTCATTTTCTAATAATCCTTCCTTCTTGTCCAGCTACTTGTCATGTACCTTCTTAGTCTGGTGTTTTGTGTTTGTCTTAAGTCTGGCTTAAATAGCTCAAAACATTTATTTTCTAAAATACACATTTTCAGTAGTAATTAATCTCTTTTCATCAGCTTGTTGTTACCTTTCTTTCATGTTATATCATCTTTTTATAAACTCATGTCATTTTTTTCTTTTTACTCCGGTTTAAAGAAGGAGACAGCCATTAAGGCATACTATTTATCAGTTAATAAAATGGGTATATTATTCTTGGCATACCGACACTTTATCCATTTGTTGTTACTTCTTAAATGAGACCCCTGTTCTGGTGCTGTGGAGTCATTTATCTAGCATGACTTCACTGGAATGTGGAAGAATCCCCTACTTGGTGTTCCATTTTGGTACAATTTAATTTATTCCTTCTGCAATATTGAGAAGTCAAAGAGCTAAAGAGCATTGTTTAACTTGTGCGACTTTAGTAATTCTTAGACAAGAACTATCATTAGTATAATTATGTAAATTCAAATTAAAAAAATAAGATGATAGTATATTTAAAATACCGTCTTTGGCCAAACTACCTGAAATGTGAAAATTGAAAATCTACAGTTAATTGGTAAAGATAATGGATAGTGTGGTTTGTTATATTTCAAACGTTTTGTTTCCAAAATATAGATATGATTCCAAATGACAGATTGGATCTTGGAAAATATTCTTTTATATAGAAATTACTGTAGACAGAAAAATTTGCTGGATGGCTCAATAGGATGTTTCTTCTAATTGGTGTTTCTTCTAGTTGCATATCGCTGAATCTTGTGTTTATTAAAGAGTTTGGGAATAGTAATAGTAGGTTAGCATAAAAATCCCTGGATAGGGCCATCCTGGTGGTGCAGCAATTAAGTGTGCACATTCCGCTTCAGCAGCCTGGGGTTCACCAGTTTGAATCCCAGGTGCGGACACGGCACCGCTTGTCAAGCCATGCTGTGGCATGCATCCCGCATATAAAATAGAGGAAGATGGGCATAGCTGTTAGCTCTGGGCCAGTCTTCCTCAGAAAAAGGAGGATTTGTGGCTGATGTTAGCTCAGGGCTAATCTTCCTCAAAAAAAATAAAATAAAAATCTCTGGATATTGGCAGGTCTAAGTGAACTATGCCAGTATGTTTGTAGAATTAATTTTTCGCTGCAAAGAATGTGCAAATGGAGTAGCCAAATTGGTTATGTTGCTTGTTGTAACATTAATAACCAACTAAATTTTTTTAGTCTATAACGTAGTGTAAAATATTGGAAAAAATTACAGTGTATTCATGAAAAAATCTGGCTTAAATTACATTATTGGTTACCTAGCTAATTATACAGTAAATTTTACCAATATCCAGATTAGAACTGAAATTATTTGAAGACATACTTGCTAATACATTTAAATTATTATTTCAGACCATACACACTGCCCATAAAAAAGTTGTGAGCTGATTCAAGCGAATTAAAACTTACTGTGTAAAGTAAATTCAATGGAAAGAGTGCTCTAAAGCTGTTATGACTCTTTGTGCATATGTAATATGAAAGTATTATTATTAACCTCATTTCATTCTGCAGAGTATTTAAAATGGTTTTCAACAATTCATCAAACATAAAATGATTTAAAACATAAAATCAGAGCCAGGGAAATATAAATATTATGTAAGTAAAATAACAAGAGATGGGGGCAAGAACATAGCAGATTCCTAAGAAAATATGGCAAAGGCAATATTTTGAGAGCTTGTATCACCTGGGGACAAACTCTTGTGATAGAGTCTCACTTGATCCAAAGGCAGAGAATTACCACCTCATCTTCTGACAGTTCTCTATCAAGAAAGTCACTTCTCACCTAGGCTTTTACTCATAGTATGACAGTTGATATTTTGAGATTGCCCCTTTTTAAGAGGACCTGGACTACCTATGATCTAAAGTAGAATTGCATATGCTTTAAAAACCATACAAATATACCAGGAATGGCTAGTATGTTTGATATCCCATTGTGAAACTTAATAATTTAAAATGAGGATATTTACTTCTTCCTATTGCACAAAGATGTTGCAGTGACAGATAGAAGTAGAATATTGCAAATACAAATAGTATTTTGTTTTTCAGAGTAGTTTACCAGACATCCCAGTGTCTTTGTTGAATAATCCTATTTGTCCTCACTAAATTTTGATGCCATCTTTACTAATTTTTTTTGTGTGTGTGTATACAGCCTGTTTTGCTAGACCACTTATTTTGTGGTGTTACCTTTTATTTTAACATTAGAAAGAATAGTCCTTCATCATTGCTCTTACTTTTAAAAAGACTTTTGGCTTTTCCTAACTCTGTTCATTTTCAAATTTTAGAAAATGTATGCAGTTTTAATATGAAGAGATATGATATTGTAATATGAGTGATAAGATGTCACAAATCAAAAAATATAAAGGATGTAAATGTGGCATAGAAACCTGTAATTATAAAAACATGAACCTTTATAATTGAACAGTTGAAGGTGATATAATACTTTCTGAGTATATTTTTAGTAATGAATATTAAAAGTATATTATTAATAATAATTATTATTTTTCTTGCAAGCTTTAAGTTTCTTTAATAAGGACTTTCTCTCTATACCTGGCAACTAACAGACGGAACATCTCTTTTTCACCTTAACCTCTTGGTATTTCTTTTTTGATTTTCATTTCATGATAACATACAAAATAGTTCATGGTATTTCATAGAAATTGATATTTGAGGGATAGACTTTTTGTAAGCATTTAGCATTTTTCAATAGCTTTTAACTGATTTCAGTGATATTTAGTAGGATAAATGTTTGAGATGTATAATGAACTGAGACATGAAGTTCTTGAGTGGCTATAGTTTTATGTGACTTGTAGAGAAATATTTCTTTGAAAACTCAAGGTTGTTTATAAACATTTACTAGAAGTTTGGGTAGATGACTGAGAGAATGTGACATCAGTCTTGGCTCTGGCATCTTAAGAGTCAGTCAGACATTAGATGTTCTAGTTAAACCTTTTATCTGTAAAGAATCTATAAATTTATTTGTTAATTTAAAATAGCAATATGTTTATATTCTCCTCATGTTACTCATAGTTTGAAAAAGAATATGAGCTTATCATCTTTTGCGTATCATTAACTACTTTATTAACTTTTTAATATTATTTAGTTAATAAACCATGCTTTGAAAGAATTAATGGAAGTAGAAGAAGTGAGTGAAAATGTATTACAAGTTCACCTAAATGGTAAGTATGTCATCATTTGCTATTGGAAATTATATAAGCCATGTGAACTTTTTATAGTATGAAACTAAATTCACTTGTAGGTGTTTTAAATCTGGATTAATTATTATATTTTAAAAACTTAGATCTATGTTTAACAACTTTTGCTTTAGCACTCCATATACAATATTTTTAGAAAGTAAAACAAAATAATAATACAGGAGGCACATAAGGACTCTTGTTTTTTGTCTTTTTCTTTTCTTTCTTTTTAAATAACACTAACCTCAAGGAAGCTGGTTCTTTGAGTCTACCAAACATCTTCATGGCTGAGTTTTAAAAAGGAAATAATGTAAACTAACAGGCTTTGATTTTTTTCTTTCTAGTTAAATTTAAAAAGCATTAGAAAATTTACTTAACTGGAATATAATCTGCACTGTAGCAAATACATATTTCATTTTAATTAAATACTTTTAAATGGCCTTTATTTCAGGACTGCTGCAGATCAATGATAATATTGCCCTAAAGGAAATCACAAGGCAGTTAAATCTGGAAAATGTAGTTGGAGATAAAGTTTTTGTAAGTATCATTTCCATTCTTTTATTAAATAGGCTTTAAAGTCAAGTCTGTATAACATAGATATTTTTTTATTTTTGTAAAGCTAGGGAGCATTCGGAGATTCTCAATTGAAATATGCAAGATTCTTTTCATAAAAATGTATAATGTACTAGGATGCATTTTTGCATCAAATCTTTGTTTCGATTTTTTGGGGGATAGATTATACTAGCTATAAAATATAGCTGAGAAATTCAGGTTTTGTAGATATCTGTATTTGTCTCTTTATCTGTAAGATAAATATTTGGATTCTCTATCCTTTGAGATAGGTTAACATATTTTTAAAAATATTACACTCTAGCAGTCTATTTCCAATCTTCTGAGACTTGGGTTGCATGGAAGTAGTGGTAAATGTGCTGAATTTGAAGCTACAAAAGTTAGATTTGAATCATCCCTTAAGAACCCATTGACTGCTTGGTGATCATGGTCTAATGAATATTTCTGATTTCAGATTCCTCATCTGTTAAATGGGCATTATCTTATTATACTTACTCCACAGATTTATTCTAAAGACAAAAGGAAGCATTAAACATCATTTATGTTTAAAAAAAATACCGGATGGTAATGTACTATACAAATGTTAGTTATATCTTATTATTAAAATGTTTTCAGGAACTTACCCATACCTCATTGTTGTAACAGCTTGGAATTTCAGGACGGTGAACATCAGTAACTTAAAGAAACTGATTAGAAGTGTTTTGGAACTTTTATTAAACTTTTTACCTATCACTTGATTTATAGGGCTCAACAGAAGAAACATGATTAACTTAATTTGCAGGTTCCTTAATGTTCATGATGAAATGACTCATCCTTATACTGCTTATGCAATTGAAGTAGGTTATGTACATTCCAAGTTCATTTTCTAGTCGCTGGTGATCATGAAACTTGGTCACTCTAATCTCTAAACTGTGTATACTCTACTGCAGTGACACAGCCATAGTTGTGTAAGCCTCCTAATATTTAGTAATTTTATTCTTTGATAATTATCTGTAACAAGTTGAGCCAGTCATGTGTTACCCTTTCATTGTCCCCAGGTCTTTGAATTGCAAGTTCAAAATGCCCCTTCTATAAATCTAATGTTCTACTTCTGTTCAGAATGTAATGTTGAACATAGTAGCCTACTTGGTAAAAGAGAGTTACTATCACGTAGGCTCAGTTTGGCTTTTGGTTTCCAATTGATATAAATTGGTGTTTCCAACTTTCCTAAATGAACCTATTCATATTGGATTCATAGGAAATAATAAAAGGTGCAGTTGTTTATCATCCTAGTCAACACTATTGTTATCATAATCATCACATATAAAGATTATTTGTCTAACTTCTACATTATATTGATTAGGCACTTCAGGCTCAGAGAGCATAATTAGCTTGCCTGAAGTCATAAAATGGCAAAGGGCACAAAATATGTGGAAGTTCTTAAGAACCTATTATGCTATTTATGTCAGTTCTCTCGATTGGGAAACAAATAAGTGGGGTTTTTTCTCCTGTACATCTCCTCAAATTTAAAGTTGGCTGTTTCTTTAAATTAAAAAGTGTGAATGGGGGCCAGCCTGATGGCATAGTGGTTAAGTTCGAAAACTCTGCTTTGGTGGCCTGGGGTTCGCTGGTTCAGATCCCAGGTGCAGACCTAGCACTGCTTATCAAGCCATGCTGTGGCACGTGTCCCACGTAAAAAGAGAGGAAGATGGACACAGATGTTAGCTCAGGGCCAATCTTCCTCAAAAAAAAAGACTGAAGGCAATAAAAATTAAGTACCCCTATCCACAAGCTGGGACATCTGGATAATGCATCTACTGCTCTATTAATTTCCATCTAGAATATTTAAGTTGTATCCAAAAAAGTTTGGCTGTGAACCAAGTAAACATAGCCAAATTTGATATGATATATACAAATGCTATGATATACCCTTTAATAGAAGAACACCTTTGTAGTGTCTAATATTTGAGGCAAATTTCATCTCCCTTTTCCTTTTGGATCTCATTTAAATTCATGGGCAGTTTTTTAGCAGTACAAACTAATATGAGACTTGCAAGAGCCTGATGTGTTTGAAGATACAAAATGCAACAGATTTCTAGTTCTCTGACTGTATTTAGAATGTAGCAACTCTTAAAAACTACCTTTAAATAAAGTTAACATTTTTATGGATTTTATCCAGAAAATATAAAATTTTGAACTTGACTTAGTAATGCCATTTTCAGTGCTGTGCCGTGTCTGCTTTTATATTTAATATAAGTTTTAGATTGTAAGCATGGAGATATTCAACTAAGAATCTGGCCAATGCCTATAATTTACTAGAAAAAAATACGTAGTATCTATATAATGTCTATGAGTCAGATAGCTCTCTTTTATTTTTTATTTTACTAAATTTCTAGTCATGGTATTTTTTTTTTCTTATTTAGGGAAGCTTTGCTGAAAACCTTTCATTTCTTCTGGAAGCTTTAAAAAAGGGTAAATATTAGCATACTTAACAATATAAAAAGATATTTGT
This sequence comes from Equus przewalskii, assembly GCF_037783145.1. Classification (NCBI taxonomy): domain Eukaryota; kingdom Metazoa; phylum Chordata; class Mammalia; order Perissodactyla; family Equidae; genus Equus; species Equus przewalskii. The sequence continues at coordinate 30,074,168 of NC_091847.1, read as the reverse complement.
TTAGCTTTATTTTTCCCCTGACTATAAAGGTAATACATACTTTTACAAAAAAACTAATAAAATAAATATAAAAGAATGATCACTGTAATCCCACCACTGTAATAGTGATCTTTCCAGTTAACATTGACTGTCATATCTTTATTCACCTGCAGTATGTCATTGATATAGATAGACATAAGAATAAAATCATTTTCCATATTATTGTGTAATCTGCATTTTTCCACTTACTAACAGTATCTCGTGAGGATCTTGTCATGTCATTAAATATTGAGCTGCATCATCATTTTTATCATTCTCATATTCTGTTTTATAAATATAAATTAACTATAGTTAAAAATTATCAGGATAATGAATTAAAACATTAATCACCAATTATGGACTTCTATTTCTAATTTTGTATAATTAGGAAGAAATGCTTAGATGATCATCCAGATATTTCATGGGGTAAATTTCAATGAGTTAAATTCTAGGTTAAAAGATACTACATGTAAAAGAATAAATATTACCAAACTGCCCCAGAAGGTCCATTTTCTAAACATATTTAGGAGTACCTTTTTCTTCACAACTTCAAAAACAATTATTAATTTTTATGTTTGCCTAATAGAAAAAATTATATCTCAGTTTAATTTGCATAGTTTTCATAGTGATTATGCTCATCATTTCATATTTTTATTGGCCACTGATATTTCCTGGTTTGTATTTCCTGTTGGTTCTTTGCCTTATTTTGGTGATGTTTATCTTGTACTTATTTATGGGAAATCTTGCACTGATTTTTTTTTTCTCTTCTCTTAAATTTGGTTTGGAGTTTTCTGCTGAATGGAAGTTTTAAATTTTTTACATAGACAGAATTTTTTCTCTCCTTCAGATTTTGAAGACGTTCACTTATGTTTTCATCTAATACACATGCTTAGAATTCATAATTTGCCTGGAATTTATTTTGGTAAAGTGTAAATTGGAGCTTTAACCTTGACTATACTAATTTTCCCCATTGATATGTAACCCTATATTTTATCAAATACTAGATTTCTTTATTATGTAAGTCTGTTTCTAGACTTTTGAGTAGTTCCTGTGGTGTTTATGCCATTTTAGGTTAGCGTATTTTTTTATCTGTTGGAGTGTGTCCCCTTACCAGATTTTCTTTTCATTTTTTTATAGAAATATAAAATCTTAAACCTTAACGTAATAGTGATTCTTTGAATGCTAAAGTAGTTTCCATTGTTGTGATGAAAAAAATGATTCACAGGCATGTTGAAATTTCCTCTGTTGTTGAAGTATTAAAATTGTGGTTAGAAAGAGTTAAAGTGGCTTTGGTTGAACTTCATGGTCTAGCTTATAAAAATTATTCCTGTAGGAAGATATACTTTGCATTTCCACTAACTAAACAGTTCTCTTTTGAAGCAATAATTTTTTTCATAAATTAATGACTTCCTCTATATTTTAATCCCGAAGTGTTTTGGGCTATGTAGATGTTAAAAGATCCCTGTCAATTTTAAACAATAGTTTCCACTCATTTAAATGACTGTCTCAATTTTTTCAACAGTAAACTACTAGAGTCTAGTAATTAGGCTGTGAACCACTTGAAGGCAAGGGAGAATATCTTGTCCTGTGAATAATGTTTTTTGTTTAATAAATGTACATGCATTGGTAAGTGCTCTACCCAGAGAATGTTATCAGTATATGTTTGTTGAATTTTAAAAATGGAAATATAGTAATTAGTTTGGAAATTTAAGAAAGGTTGATATAATTGCTTGTTAATATAAAACTCTTATTTTGTCTTAGGTGACCGGACTAGTAGTTGCCCAGTGATCTTCATATTAGATGAATTTGATCTTTTTGCTCATCATAAAAACCAGACACTTCTCTATAATCTATTTGACATTTCTCAGTCTGCACAGACTCCAGTAGCAGTTGTTGGTCTTACATGTAGATTGGTAAGTCTTTCTTTCTATTAAAAGAATTGATTGTGATATTTAGAAAAATTAAAGCTCACTGACATAGTCACTTATGTATGTCATTATATTAAGCATTTTTTCAAATGTGTTCTACCAATGCCTGGTACATTTATCCTACTTTTCAACTCAGATTGAGGAAAACAAGAAAACAGTTATCACATATGCTCATAAACTAATACCTCCCTCCTTCCAGTGGAATCACTGCATAAAAAATGTAAAGTCAGATTATGCTAATAAATATAATTTCTATATTAGCAAGTAAAGAGAAAATTAAATAATCTCTCCACCATTTTGTAAAATCGCTAATAGTTTCTACTTTTACATTTAAGATTCTTTCCATATTTTGAAAATACTTGGACTCAACTCAAAATGATAGTATCCCAACTTTGTAAGTACACATCTCCATAAATGGAAGGGATTCTTTCTATCAAGCTGTCACAGTAGATAGGAGCTTCTTTGCTCGTTGGGGGATTTTAGAATGATTTTCACCATTCTGTCAATGTCACTATCACATTACTTTGTGAAGACTTTACATGTTGAACTTTGTGTACCTTTGGACAGCTACACAGGCCTTTTTGTGTTTACCTTCTTTTTCTCTCATATGAACTTCCGTATTGAATTCACACAAAACTGATATTTAAAAGTCACCTCTCTTTTTCATACTCTGGCTGCCATTCATCCATAGCTTTCATCCTTTTCCCTTCTCCAGTCCTGGCAGGCTTATGTCAGACCCATTTACTTATTCTCCTTTCCTGCAGCTCTTTCTCTTTTTTAGAAAAGTGAAACTCTTTACTAAGTCATCTTTCAACAGTCCTCCTTCCAGTTGCTGTTTTTCTGTGAAGTGGCTTTCTCTGTCCTCCTTCCCCAGTGCTCTAGAGCTTATGATGTATGCCTTCATAATAAGCCTCCCTCATAGAACATCTGGCTGGTTCTTCACATATCTTTATTCCTTCTTGCCAAAAGCAGCAGTTTATCATAGAAGTTAAGGAAGTACCTTCCTTCTTGCTAAAAAATCTTCCTTTGCGTGGAAGTGGCACTGGCAAATGTTATTGACCCTGTAAAGGACCAAATAAAGTCTCAATAGCTCCTTAGCAGTGTTACCAGATTCTCTTTTTTTATTCTGTATGTATACTTCTCTAACTGTGCTGTTCTTCAAGTCTATCTGTGTGTCCATGTTTATAGAGAAAGAGCAAAGGGATAGATGGAGTCGTGACTTTGCTGGCAAACAACCTCTTCCCTGTTGAAGTAACTCTTTTTTTCACTATTCCCTCTATCTCCACCTTGCCAACATCTGTCATTAATGTCCACCACTAAAATATCTTTTACTTGCATCTCTTTCTTTTCATTCCCAAGTTTAGGCTCTTAATTATTGCTTGCATAGAGTGTTGCTCCCACTAGCTTTTCAGCCACCTACCTGTATGGTTGCTTCTAGAACTGCTCCTTAATAGCAAATAAATGTATAACACTACTGTCTCTGAATGTAACTTCCGTTTAGTTCTCTTATGCCTACACCATATTTTTCTTTAACCTGTAAAAAACATTCTAGGTTTTTCATTCACCCTCTCCCTTCCAACCCCAAGCTATTAATCTTTCCTGTCTTCCTTCCCAAACTAACCACGATCCCATTTTGATCACTTGAATCTTTTCCTCTAAATCATTGGTTTCTTAACCTAGCTATAGTGAAAATCATCTGGGTAGATTTAAAAATCCTTGTTTCTGGGCCTCACCCCAGCTTTTTTTGTTGTTAACTTTTTTAACTATAGAAAATTGACACTAAACTTGGTTTCTAACGTTTTCTTAAGGAAAAATAGCACAAGTACAAGTAGTTTCTAAAATATCACTATAAAAAAGCCAAAAGAATAATTTGTCAATAACGTGCCAGTTTCCTCTTTGACAGCCTGTTCTTCAGTCCAGCAAGGCTTCAGGTTAAATTTGTAGGTAGTTTAGTGAACTGAACTTGTCTCCATTACACATGCTGCTTCTTGAGTCTTTTTACATAAAACAATGAAGATGTTTAAATTTTCATGAATGTAATAAGCCTTACTACATTTTATTATCTTAATTTTTCATCTGAATTCTTCGTGGAATGTATGAAATTCCTTATTGAAACTCTTGATGTTACTGTGGCGTATAACTATTCAATAATAGTTATAATTTTTTTAGCTTTTATTGTAGGTCTTGCAATGTTAAAGATTAGCTGAGAATAACATGGTAGGGAAAAGGCATGGCATCACCAGGCCTACAAATGCTTAGAGGGGCGTTATTTAAAGTAGCTTGCGTAAAAATTGTTTTTAGAGGTTTGGTTTATTTCTGAGCCACACTCTCACCTCTACTGCCTTGTAACCCTAAGGAGATCAGGGGAATAATTTGAGTTTTTAGAGGCTTGCATAAATTTTTTTAAATGCTTAATCGTGTATTATGGAATAAGCATTGCTAATTATAGGTGATAGTTCAGATACTTCTAACATTGGTTTTTTTTTTGTTTTTAACATGCATCTTATGGAGATTTTTGTTTGTTTTTAAGGATATTTTGGAACTCTTAGAAAAAAGAGTGAAGTCACGATTTTCTCACCGGCAGATACACTTAATGAATTCATTTGGTTTTCCACAGTATCTTAAAATATTTAAAGAACAATTATCTCTACCTGCTGAATTTCCAGACAAGCTTTTCGCTGAGAAGTGGAATGAGAATGTTCAGGTAACTTGGAACAAAGGCAGTAATGTTGAAGTAATTTAGTGTCTTTCCATATCATTTGAAAGTAATTAAGACTTATGGATTTTTAGAATTTGTAAATTCACGCAAAGCTTCTAATGTTGCTGTGGCATACAACTGCATGAATACAAATTATACACTTTTGTGTGTATGTATTTTCTTCTTTTAAAAGACAATTGAAATGTCATATCTATTAAATTTTTTCTGTGAAGAGAACTTTCAGGAGATTTTTGTTTTATTTATATCTAGTTTACATTTTAGGTTATTTTGTTAATGAATTTCCATCATAAAACATTTATTTTCTTCATTTTACAAGTTTAGCAATGTTAGCTTAGTGGTTCATACCTTCCTATCTAGTGTGGATTTCTTTTGTTTTTTTGAGGAAGATTAGCCCTGAGCTAATATCTGCCACCAATCCTCCTCTTTTTTGCTGAGGAAGATTGGCTCTGAGCTAACACATGTGCCTGTCTTCCTCAACTTTATATGTGGGGTGCCTGCCACAGTATGGCTTGATAAACAGTACATAGGTCCACACCTGGGATCTGAACCAGTGAACCCTGGGCTGCTGAAGCAGAGTACACAACCTAACTACTATGCCACTGGGTCCACCCCCCAGTGTGGATTTTTTTTTCCCGTTCTAAACAGCTTCAGTTTTTATGTTACTGGGTCTGTTAGGGTAATCTAGTCTGTGGCACATCTAGTTACATTATCTACATTGGCCAATCCCATCTCGGAGTGGCTGGGGCCCTGAGAGTCTTAGCTATGCTACAAAGGCACATTCACATGTTGTTTTAAAGATTCCCTAGAGCTTGTGGACTCTGTAAATTTACCTACACTTAAGTTGAACAGCCTAACTTGTACAGGCCATTGTTATAGCAACTCAACATACTAGCATTGGTTTATCTTATGCTGACAAGAAGTTTCAGTTGGCAGTGGGAGAGTGTTATGTGTGTGTGTGTGTGTGTGTGTGTTTAATAACATAATTGAACAACAGTGTTGCTGAATAAATTCCACATGGTAGAATCTTGCAAAACTATGGGTACTGTGAAAGTGGAAAACAGTATAAGAGTCCTTGGTTTTGAAAGAATTGGGAAAAGCTAGTCTATAATATTAAATAGTAATGAGTGAGGATGATTGGATATCTGGATAACTAGAGTTACACAGTCTGTATTCACTGGCTCTAAAAGAAGATTGTTTTGTGTTAAAGCAACAATGATAATTATTTTTTTTACTATAATCTTAAATATCAATACTGAATTAAAAGTGAGAACTTTGCATTTATTTTGCTTTTAAATGATTCTTATTTTTTCCCATCTTTGTTGAGGTATAATTGACAAATTAAAAATTGTATATATTTAAGGTATTCAACTTGATGTTTTGATACACTTATACACTGTGAAACAGTACCATCAACCTATGTAATGTATTCATCACCTCACATAGTTACCATTTTCTTTCTTTTTTTGTTGTTGTGAGAACACAAGTTCTATTCTCTAAGCAAATTTCAAGTATACAATACTGTATTGTTAACAGTGGTCACATTGATGAACATTACATCTCCAGAACTTACTCATCTTGCATAAGTGAAACTTGATTCTTTTTTTGATTATAAAGTATAGTCTGTTCATGTAAGCACTCTTAATTTTGACGCATTTCGTTGTTTTAAATTAAAAGTTCATTGAACAAAATTTAATCAGTGCAGGGCCGGCCCGGTGGCGCAGCAGTTAAGTTCGCACGTTCCGCTTCTCGGCGGTCCGGGGTTCACTGGTTCGGATCCCGGGTGCGGACATGGCACTGCTTGGCAGCCATGCTGTGGTAGGCGTCCCACGTATAAACTAGAGGAAGATGGGCACGGATGTTAGCTCAGAGCCAGGCTTCCTCAGCAAAAAGAGGAGGACTGGCAGTAGTTAGCTCAGGGCTAATCTTCCTCAAAAAAAAAAAAAAAATTTAATCAGTGCATAAGAATACATGGTAAAAGGTAGAAATTTCCTTTTATCCATGCCCGTCCCCCTTCCTTTTACTACAGAGTAATTTTTTTGGTTTATAGCATTTCAGACCTTATATACATACTAAACTTATTGTTTTACATAAAGGATTCAAACTTTACATATTATTCTTTATCTTTTTTTACGTAGTTCTGATTGATAATTCCATATTATTTTTTCCTAATATAACTATACAGAATTGTATTGAAAAATGACTGACTTTATCCTTAAAATTCAGATATTGTTCTGTGATATAATTTGGTGTGGGTCCTCCCTTTTACCCTTCTCTCCAAATTAATCTTGCCTGGGACTCAAATATTTGTTAGTTCAAGCAAGTTTTCTTTAATATTGTGTCTGTTTATAAGATTCCATTCTTTAGGAGCACTTTATAATTGGTGCTCCCACATTGTCCCTTCTCTTCCTACATCTGGAGTGGATCAGAGCTCTGGATCTTTGGCCTCTGAATCCTCTTTTCAGTGCCACACAGACTTTCACCTTCTACAACTCCTGAACTGATTGTCTTGTTACGACAGTGTGTTTTTCTGACTGCTTTAGAAAGTCAAATGCTATTTTTCATAGTATTTAAATGTCTGCACTTCCTAGGTTTTTATTATTTCTATCCCTGCTCACTTTCTTTTCCTAAGATGAGTACACAGCCCAGGTAGTTCTGTGCTGTCATCCATCTTTCTGTCCTTTCCAGCTCTATTGCATTCTGAGCATCTCAGAGTGGGTATATAAAGGAAGTAGATGATGGGAGTTACTGGTGAAGCATAACTCTGGATGACTCAGAGAATGGTAACCATATGGTAGTTGAGTGACTAACTCTGAGGTTTTTGGTCCTTTTTTGCTGATTCTATGTCACTGACTTTAGGGGCAGATGGTAGGAGTGAATGTGAGGACTATCCTGTCATCTTTCTGACAATCTTGCAGTTCTTCCATAAGGTAGAACGAGTACCACTTGAGTTTGTGTCTCTTAGTTGTAGTATTTTCTTCCCCTTTCCTAAGCATCATTTGCCACCTCCCTTTGGCATGCAAATAAATGGGCATCACTTGAAAAATATGTCAGCACCATGGCCAGAGGCCCTGTCCAGGAGGGTTTGGGGAGGCTGCGTTGAGGGAGCTATCCTTTCACTCAGTGCTGACTATCTAGGAAGTTTTTCTAATTCCAAGGTTATACCACAAGCAATGGTATAGATAACGGGTCACCTATGGAATCTCATCCAAGAAATATCTTCAGGGTAGGCTTGAACCTGGACATCCTGCTTAACTTGAATGTTTGTTTTAGCCCTCCTCCAAATGAGTCAGATAAGGAAGGAAAGTAAACACCATCTCTGCATGACAGAATAAGAGAAATCTCTGTGTAAAAGAACATTTAAAAGGACTGTAGCTAATTCTTCTCAAAAGACATTCCCCCAAAGTACAATTGCTCAGTTCAAGGAAGATTTACCTACTGTCTTAACCTTCCCTGTTTAGTTAACAGAAGTTGAGACAGTTTAGCAGTACTAAGAGACTTAGTACATAATGCTGCTGCCACTGAGTTATCCCTGAAGTAGCATGAGTCCTGAGGTACCAGTGTAATCCTGTAACATTCTGCTTTGAATCTGCCTGTAAAGAGGGCACTGCCAAGCAAATTGTGCAGTCAGCACAATAAGAACTTGCTCCTGTGACTGCTACTCATGTAAGTTCATCACTAAAAAGGAAACATATCAGCTTCCCTGAATAACAGGGAAGGTCTGCTTTATTTCCAGGAGTTTCCCCCATGTTCCTGTCAGGGGTGATGTCAGTCAGTCAGTCTCTGTCTTATTTCCCTTACGTCATTTCCTGAGCCAGCCATGAGGGAGTTTTCAATCCAGAGCAATAAGAAATTCAGTCATGTTTTGAAACCCAAGGTCTAATATCTTCAATGACTATCATATTTAATTAAATGTAGTAGGCATCCAATACATGGTTATTGATAATAGCCTTAGCCTTAACTTTATATATGTATAAATATATGTATGCTACAGATATGTATAGTTTATAGTGTTTGAGTGAACATGAAATTTAAAATGTAATGAGAGGTGTTTTTTAACGGCTTGCATATAGATCTTGTAGATGTTTTTTAAAAAAGCAGATTAGGGGGCCAACCCCATGGCTGAATGGTTAAGTTCATGCACTCCACTTTGGTGGCCCAGAGTTTCACTGGTTTGGACCATGGGTGTGGACCTAGCACTGCTCATCAAGCCATGCTGAGGCTGCATCCGACATAGGTGAGCCAGAAGGACCTACAACTGGAATATACAACTATGTACTGGGGGGCTTTGGGGAGAACAAGAAGAAAAAGATTGGCAACAGATGTTAGCTCAGGTGCCAATCTTAAAAAAAAAAAAGCAGATTAAGTAATTATAAAAGCAAGAGGGTGACAGCTTTCAGAAACAACGGGAGTTGGATTCACACCTCTGAAAATATAGAGATAAGCAGAAAAGCAGAGTATAGAAGATTCACCCTTTAATGTTTATCTTGTGTACTTCCAAAGGGTATTCAACCCTGTATATAGTAAAAAGGTACCAGCAAGTCTTTTAAAATAGAAAGAACTAAAAACAATGGGGAATGGGGTCTGTAACTAGGTTAATTTATTTACTGAGAACATAAAGCTTCATTCCATTAGACTAGAATTTATTCCTAAATCTGGATCTTCTTAACAGTGAAAGAAGTAGAGACATAAAGTTTTAGCTCTAGAAAATATAGAAGTACTTAGTTTTCTGAGCTTTTTTTTTTAAGGAAAAAGAATTCTTATCCCTTGCATATGATATTTGAAACATTATGTCAAGCTACTCCAAGCCTTTCTTGGCTCTGCCAACTCTGAATTTACTCTAATTTTTTCTTCAGTGCCAAGTGTACCTCACCTGTCATTAATCCTAATTCACTGCAGTCACTTGGCTCTTTTAGATACTGCTTTTTCAAAGGCCCTATTGATCTCTGAATTTCCAAAGCTGTTAGCTTCTTCTCAAAACATATCTTAATGTATCTTATCTTTTATATCTTAATTTAATATATCTTATAATATAATATATCTTAATTATACAAAGTAGTTTACATTGTTGATTACCACTTCCCTCTTGAAGTTTTCTTCCCTTAGTTTCATTGCTCTCTCAGATTCTCTTCCAGTCTTCAGTATCTTTCTCAATCTCTTACTTTGTTCCTCTGTTCCATCTACTGCTTAAATCTTGATAATCTAAGTTTCACTTCTTGACCACATCTTACTCTTTGCTGCTTCTGCGACATTCTGTCCCCCATAGTATCATCTCTGATGTTTTTCTTCCCCTTCTCAAACCCTTCCTCCCCTACTCCTTACTAGTTGATCCTCCATCAGACATATCTTCTATAAATGTCTTAATTCTCTCTTGTCTTCATACTGCTGTGTTAATTCAGACCCTCTTTGTCTCTTGTATGGACAATTGCCATTGCCTCCAATTAGGTTTTCCTGCCTTTATCTTTCTGCATAATCACTTTGCCAATAACTGCAATTCAGGATTACATGACTACTCATCTTCTGTCAGTATGCCACACTCTTCCTACATTGCTCATGCTACATGTTCCCTGTAATTGGAATCCTCTTTTTTTTAGCCTATTGCCTCATACAGTTTAAGCATTCTTTGTAATACTTTACCTTGTTTTCCCAAGTACAGTAACTTTTTTTTTAAAGATTTTATTTTCCTTTTTCTCCCCAAAGCCCCCCAGTACATAGTTGTGTATTTTTAGCTGTGAGTCCTTCTAATTGTGGCATGTGGGACGCTGCCTCAGCATGGCCTGATGAGTGGTGCCATGTCTGCGCCTAGGATCCGAAGTGGCGAAACCCTGGGCCACAGAAGTGGAGCAGGTGAACTTAACCACTCGGCCACGGGGCCAGCCCCCCAAGTATAGTAACTCTTATTCTCTGTTGTGTTTTGTGCAGCATTTTGATCATCCCACTAGGATAACTATATAGTTTCCTTTTTTAGACCAGAAATTTTGGGATAGTGAAGATTGCGTTTTATTTTTTTATCTATTAACATAAAGGGATAAGAAGAAAATCAATAGATTGAAAGTTTGATTTTGATTTCTGTGTTCTGAAAATAAGATCAGCACCTATTTAATGATGAATAAATATCAGATAGAGTTAATGAAGTACACCAACCAGTGAGGCACGTGATTATATTTAGGTTTTAAACTGCGTTATTCTTTAATTCTGTTTTGATTTTTTTTCCTCCAGTGTCTCTCAGAAGATAGAAGTGTGCGAGAAGTACTCCAGAAGCATTTCAATGTCAGCAAAAACCTGCGGTCTTTACACATGCTGTTGGTTTGTATTTGTTTTATTTTTATCACTCATTTTCTTTCACTTGGTAAAATTGATTAAAGCTATAGATAAATTTTGGGAGAATTAACATGTTTACTACATTGAGTCTTTCCAATCCCTGTATGTGGTGCATCTCTCTTTCCATTTAGTCCTTTGATTTCTTTCATCATCACTTTATAATTTTCACCACATAGATCCTGTATGTGTTTAAAGTGTATACCTAAGTATTTAATTTCCTTTGGAGTAATTGTAAATGATATTTTGTTTTTAATTTTAGTTTCATCATGCTCATTGTTAGTATATAGAAATGTGCTTGATTTTTGTGTGTTGATGATGTTTTCTGTGACCTTGCTGAACTCATTTATTCTAGAAATTTTCTTGTAGATATTTTGAGATTTTCTATGTAGACAATCATATCTGCAAATAGAAAGTTTTATTTTTTTCCTTTCCAATCTGTATATCTTTTCGTTTTTATATTTCCTTATTTATTTATATTTATTTCTTTGTCTTATTGCAATGGCTAGAACTTTTAGCACCATATTGAATAAGAGTGGTAAGAGTGGACATCCTTGCCTTGTTCCCAGTCTTAGGAGGAAAATATTCAATTTTTTACCATTAAGTATGATGTAAGCTGTAGGGTTTTTTATGCATGTTTGTTACAAATTAAGGTAATTCCTATTATTCCTAACTTAGTGAGATTTTATTATGAAGGACTGTTGGATTTTGTCAAATGTTTATTCGGTGTCAATGGATATGATCTATGATTTTTCTTCATTAGCATATTGATATGTTGGATTACATTGCATGATTTTTGAATGTTAAACTGACTTTGCATACCTTGAATAAATCCCACCTGGTCATGGATTTCACCAAGTAATTATATCCTAGGCTTAAACAGTATCAATAAAGGGATACTTAATTGTTCTGAAAATTAAAGTTCATCCTTCACTAACAGTATTGAATATTTCTAGAAAATTATCTTTGGAAAATACCTTTCAAGGAGAAAACACTTTTGGTTTTCTGAGTTTCTTCTTGGTCACTTTCATTCATAATAATAATAGATATCATTTACTGAATAGTGCATGAGCCAAGTAATATAGTTATTATGTCTAACCTTTGCAATAATCCTATTTTTTATCCTTGGGCATTTTTATCCTTACCTTTGAAGAAACTGAGGCTACTTGAGGTTAAATAACTTGCCGCAGGTCACACAGCTAGTAGAGGGCAAAACAATACTCAAATACAAAGTTCTCTGGCTTCAAGCTTATATTCTACTTTACCATGTGGTTCTGTTGTGTTTATTTACAGATTCTCCTTCCTGATTTCTATTTTTGCTCAGAAAATTTAAGACTTTTTTCCCTATATTCTTTCCTTCTTGTTAGCACATCCCTTTCCCATCCATCCATCGAAAGCATACTGCTATTTTCAGCAATAGTTGTCCTTATCATAAGGAATTTGGGGACTAAGAGTTTTTAAGAGTAAGGTTTTTAGTTATTTATATACCAAAATTAGACTTCAGTTACTAACTTTTGGTATATAGAGGATGTACACACACACCACGTATGTACACATAAATATACATATACACACACCTCTCGTTATTCTGAAAAATATCCCTGCCTCAAAATTGTCAACATGAACAGTCATTGTTTTGCCAGTTTCCTATTACACTTTTAATTCAAAGTAATAGCTTGATTTTTGTTTTGGTTTTTCTTGTTTAAGAAAAGTTTTGGAATTGGTAGAAATTATAAAGAAGAGGGAAAGACTTGATTGAGATTAGATATAGTTTGGGTACATTTTCAACAAAAAGTCTGGAGTTATACACATAGAAAAAAGCACCCTCATTGCATACCCAAAAGTAAATTCCAGGTTAAGAAACATAAATGTACGTACAAAAATAAAACTTTATGCGCCAGCCCAGTGGTGTAGTGGTTAAGTTCACGCACTCTGCTTTGGCGGCCCAGGGTTCATGGGTTTGGATTCCAGGAGCAAACTGACACTCCTCATTAAGTCATGCTGTGGCAGCGTTCCACCTTCAAAATAGAGGAAGATTGGCACAGATGATAGCTCAGGGACAACCATCCTCAAACAAAAAGAGGAAGATTGGTAACAGATCTTAGTTCAGGGCCAACCTTCCTCACCAAAAATAAATAAATAAATAAACTTTAAAAAATTTAGAAGAAAAACATAAGAGAATATATTTGTAATCTTGAGGTAGGGAAAGATTTCTTAGAGAAGATATACAAATCACAAACCATAAAAGAAAAGATGGATAAGGTTAATCACATTGAATTTCTAAATGTCGAGACACCAAAAATACCATAGAAAAAGTGAAGACTGGTTGACAGGATATATGCAATGCATGTAATCATCAGTACTATCCATAATATATAAACAGCTTCTACAATAATCAGTAAAGGAATGAGCTAAGAATATCAGCAAGCAATCTACCAAGGTAGAATCTCACATGACCTATAATATGCAAAGATGTTAACCTCTCCAGTAACCGGGAAACGGTACAATTTAAACTTTACAATTAAACCTTTTTTTTGTGCCAATCTAGTGGGTATCATTTTATGTCTGATGGTATGGTGGCTGTGACTGTTAAAATTTATTGCTGCTGGTAGTGTAAATATGAATAAGTACTTTAGAGAGCAATTTGGCAAATTAGGTGTCTAGTGAAACTCAAATGCATATGTAGACATATACAAGATTGTTTTTTGCAGCCTTGTTTATAATTGCAAAAAAAAGAAAATGAAATGACCGATATACCTAAATAAGGGAAGAATAATTAAATTGTGAATATATACAAAGGAATACAATACAACAGAAAAAACGAATAAACTAGAATTGATACTTTAACATGGGTAAATTCTCGTAACAGATCTTCAGTGAAGAGAGAAGCAAGAGTACAATATGGTATTTATATGAAACTTGAAAATTACTCTGTCGTCTAGGAATAAATATATATGTAGTAGGATTATAAGACATACATGATTTTTTTGTATAGGGAAGAGTAGAGAATCCAACCGGGGGAAGAGACAGTGACTCCAACTCTAGAAAGATTATATTTCATATGCTGAGGAAATGGTCATGGATATTCATTATGTTCTTCTCTTGCCTTTTTTTATGTCAAAAATAGTTTATAATAAAAGGAAAAAGAAAAGGTAAGAGAAAGGGAAGGAGCTACTGAGTACCTGGGTCCCTCCCAGTAGGGGAATGAAGGACAAGGATTGCCAAACTCTTTGCAACTAAGAACCCTGGACCCTGGTTAAAGTGGGGAAGAGAGTTTCACTATAAATATGTCCCAAATAGTACTTGGTACAGACTTACACTAAGAAATGATTCATTGTTTACCTGGAATGCAAATTTAACCAGATATCATGCATTTTTGTCTGCTAACCATGTTTAAATAACTAAATTTAAATTTCTAAAAATTACAAATAAATAAATCTTCAATCCAGGAATTATATTAGTTGTTGGAAAGACAATTAGCTACATGAAAAGTGGACTCTGCTTTCAGTGAGAGTTGTTTCTGGGTGTAATTTTGGCTTTTATTTTTTTCTTTTTTGTACAATTGAACATAAAGTAGCTAACTTCTGTCTGTCACTTACATTAACCTTGGACTTGTTGATTGAGTAGTATGAATGTTTATACAAATTACAGATCTGCCTGTTTGGTTTGGCTTTGAATAGTATTCTTATTTTTGGTCTCTTCTCCTTGCCCTACTTTTTCTTTTGCAGAGTTGTAATTACACAAGATATGCAAGTGGGAAGGGGTAGAGAGAGCAGCAAGAATGTTTTTTATGCTTTACATTTATAGAGTTATATGGTAAATGAATTGAAACATTATTTTAATAGAGCTAAATATGAGAGAATACCTTTCCCAAGCATTAATATTTACTTTCCTGTAAGAATAGACTCTCCAAATTAAGAAGTTTTGTTCAGTAATATCTCCAAAATGCCCAAGTAAATATGTAATTGTTTTGCTGATCCACATTTCCCTAGATGCTTGCTTTAAATCGCGTAACATCATCCCACCCATTTATGACTGCAGCAGATCTGATGGAGGCAAACCAGCTGTGTAGCATGGACTCTAAAGCAAATATCGTACATGGTGAGAAACCTGCTTGATTAGGACTTTTTTATAAGTTTGAGTTTATATAATTGATAATGAGTTTATATAATAGAATGCTTTTAAAAATTATAATTAACAATGGGTATAGTGTTGTATATCTAGAATGCTTTTATATCCATACAGCTTTTAACTCAGCCCTTTAAAAGGTATTATCATTCCCATATAAAGTGAAAGAAACTCAACGCTCTGCCTCCCTTGCCACAGTGCAAATCCAGCTAAAACTATTGTAGGCATTCTCATTGCACAAAGTGCTACTGAAAAGCATTGGCTTTTAACCATTTTGGTTTTGCTATCCCTTTTGAGAATCTAATGAAACTTCTCTTGAGGAAAAATTTTAGATATAATTTCCAGGGGTTTAGAGATTCTCTGAATCATCAAGGGCCCTATGTGTTTTAAAGTTACAGAATAATTGCAGCTTCAGTTTTTGTTTACTGTGGGCCATACCGTAAATGCTTGATAATATTATCTCTCATCCTTATAACATCTCTGTAAGTTTAGAAAGATCTTCGTTTTGCAGATAGGAAAACTAAGCTCAAGGAGGTTGAGTAACTCACTTAAGATTATATAGATCATAGTGACTGAAACACAGTTGAACCAAGGGGAGATCTTAAAGACGACCTCCCCGACTCCTCAAAATCATGATCATTCTATTTGGAGGACAGTTATTTCAATCTTATATATCAGAAGTAAACTATGACTCATAGTTTGTTTCCCTTTGTAACTGTAGGTCTGTCAGTCTTGGAAATCTGTCTTATAATAGCAATGAAGCATTTAAATGACATCTATGAAGAGGAGCCCTTTAATTTTCAAATGGTCTATAATGGTGAGATGAGTCTGGTAGTTTCTTTCTGACTCTAACCCACTGCTTATTTGAAGGTACTAACGTTGTCATTGCTTTCTCTCCAGAGTTTCAGAAGTTTGTTCAAAGGAAGGCCCATTCTGTTTATAATTTTGAAAAACCTGTTGTCATGAAGGTAAGATTTAAGTTCACCGTTATTTTTCTGCAGACAGGTATATTTTTACATCCGATTTGATTGTATATATCACAATTGCACTTTCATTAATTTTGAAACATTAGGTATTTATCATAGGAATTTATTTTCAAAACAAAAATCTAAAAATGAAATGTATGAATAATCCTGAAGAAAGCAGCCAGTTCTGTTAGTTTGTGTGGAGGTATACTGCCCTCTACCGTCTGTTCCTAGCACTTGCATCCTGAAAAGGAACTATTCATTACAGTCTATCAAATCTGTCAGTATATAACTATTCCTTTACAACCCAAGGGTTGGCTTTGTAATCTCGGCAGTTTTAAAAAGAGACAAAAATGCAGATATGAACCATTAAGAAACTAAAAGACAAAATATCATTGGCTGGTGAGGATATACAGAGAAAGTTTTATTAGGAGCTGGGTGAGGCATAAGTTTTAAAACTTGAGAAACTTTATTCTAGTGTACCATTGTTCACTAGAACTGTAATGTGAGCTATATAATTTCCTAATAGCAACAAAAAAGTAGAAAATTAGAAAAAGGTAAGATTAACGTTAGTATATTTTATTTAACCTAATATACCAAAAAATCTCAATCTATTATCAATATAGAAAATTATTAATAAAGTGTTTTCCATTATTTTCTTTTGTTGTAAGTCTTTGAAATTCAGTGTGTGTTTACACTTAATGCACATCCTGATTCACTAAATATTCATTGGAAATACTTTCTCTTTAGATTCCATAAAAATTTTAGTTGAAGAAGTAGAGTAACATTCTGAAATTGTTCCAAACATACTTAAAATTTTCTGATTGACTCAAGTATCAGTTTTAAATTAAACTGACTGAAAATTAAACTTTAAAATCGAGTATCACATTTCAAATGCTCAATAGCCCTATGTGGCTAGTACTTACCTTATTGGACAGTAGAGCTCTAGAGGACTTTAGGGGAATAAATATCTCTTTTTTTAAAGCAATGAACCCGTAAGTCTGTTAGCATCTCTTATAAGCCCTAGTGGTCAGAATATTATTTCGTGTAGCAACCAAAAAAACGTGAGTACAGGGCATTGCCATTTCTTGAAAACAACAGGAAAAGTATTTAGCATACTGGAGGTTTCTTTTTTAACCTCTTCCTAACATCCATATCTGTCTGATAGTCATAGTTTGTGGGTGTTGTATGAGTGAAAAGGGTTACCTGAGTATTTAAATTCTTATGAGTAATTTGCAGCTGCTCATTTCTGCATTTAAAATAAGAAAGTATTTTGTGCCTAGAAATATTTTAAATTTCCTCTATTTTATTCAGCCCCAAGACGTGCAGCCTCCAAGTGTTTTCTCATTTTCAGAAATGAATACTGTCGAGATATTTCTTTTTCATCAGAAGAATTTTTAAGATACATAAAGAATATATTCCAATGATATTTTTCAGAATGAGGATGTAAGAAAAGAAAGCTCAGGAATCTATTTCAGTGTATCAGTATTTAATGGTTGCTATGTCATGATTTAATGGTTTGTTTTCCTTCATATCCTAGTAAAATACCTAAAACAACAATCAAGGTTAGAAAAGAAATAATACATGCATATTAGAGGTGAGAGGGAGCAGACAGTACAGAACTCTGTTAAGGTGAGGGGATGGAAGAAGGGGACTTTGTGACAGGTTGTGGCAGTCTCTGTCGACTCAGGGAACCAGGAACCTGTCCTCCCCCTTCCATGCCCGGGGCACTCAGCTCAATCATTTATTTATAGGACCAGCTGAACAGGCTGGTGTACTCCTAGGGGGTCTTTCCTGCCTGCCTCTTTTTTTGCAGCTGTTTTAAACTTTTACACAGCTAAGTCTTACAAAGGTAGAAACAAAATGTAAATGTGAATTTGCGTAACCTAGGTAATTAGCCAAAAATTACTGGTCTCATCAGGTCTTGGGTTTTTAGAGAGAACGGGTTGAAACCCTTCATTAAGTACTAGGAGGAGATACGATATAGAATGAGGTTAGGAACAAAAGCCATAAAGTTTGCCCTGTTTACATTCAACAAAGCAGGGACTGGTAACTGTATATTGTGAGGTATGAAGTCTTTATGAGGTTGATGAGAATTACTTTTGAACCCTATTTATTTCTATTAAGTTTTGTTTCCTGGCGCCTGACCAAAACCTTAACTGTTCTCTGGGTTAACGTTGTTACTTTATTTCCCCTATTCAACCTAAACTATTTCTTTCGTCTTTCAGGCTTTTGAACACTTACAACAATTAGAATTAATAAGACCCATGGAAAGAACTTCAGTAAATGCACAGAGAGAGTACCAGCTGATGAAACTACTTTTGGATAGTACTCAAATTATGAATGCTTTGCAGAAATATCCCAACTGTCCTACAGATGTTAGGCAGTGGGCAACATCCTCACTAAGCTGGTTATGAATACAATCAGTGGCTTCAATTATGGAGTTTCAGGCATGCTTCTCTAACAGAACTAAAAGCTATTGTCCTTTAATAAGATATGTTATTACATTTTTTATATTTATGAACATGTATTTTTGTATTTATGGGGAACTGTTACACATGTACTAATCTTGGCTGTATCTTGCCTTTGAATCATGAGCAGTTACATGATTTATAATCCCAGTGATTTAGATTATACTGTAAGTAGCAGTTGAAAAAAATAAATGTGACTATTTTAGGCATTCAACCATATGCTTGTTCAACACTTGTGAAGTATTTATGTGGTACATTTGAAGAATGCATTTCAACCTAGCAGCCAAATGTTTTTATAAACTTTAAACAAAGCAGTAAAGAAACAATGGTAAGGATAGAGGTGTAATTGAGTAATCTTCTGGTCCAGTGGGAGGTGCTGCATTTTTTTTTTTTTTTTTTGAACCTATGGAAATTTTGGATTCTGTCCCAGGCGTAGGTCTTCCAGTTCAGGAGACTGACCAGTTTGGCTAGAAGATAGTTCACATGTATTTTGGGCAAAAGTTTAAACATTTTCTTCCGGACTGCTCAAAATATGGTACTCATACCATCTACAGAAGAATCTCTTGTAAGATTTTTTTAAAATGCAGATTCTTGGGCCTACTCTAGGCCAAAAGGATCAGAATTTGTCTTTTTAACAGACACTTTAGGAAATTCCTGGAAAACTGCTCCCACGAATAATAGGAAGTGTTTGACAGTGTTAACTAAATGTATTTATATCAAAAAGTGAATTGCTAAGAGGAATGTGGAAATGTTAGTCAAAGCATCACCTTATAAATTCAGGAATCCATGAACCAATACAGGTATATGTTTAAAATGGAATTTAATAAGCATTTGTTAAGTATTAGTGGCTTCATTTATTCAAGAGTATTTGATTGCCTGTTGTTTTCATGGATGGTTTACAAAAGACAGAGTCCCTAGCCTCATGCAGTTTATAATCCCTTTAACTATTAAAGGCCCTATGATATTTAGATACTGTTATTTGCAGATAAGAATGTTAACACAATAGTGGCAGTGTCCAGAATCACACAGGTAGAGAATGATTGACCCTGAAGTTCATCTCAGGTTTGATTGACGCCAAAGCCCCTGCTGTTAAGACCTGAAGTTCAGTAATGGGTTCCTTACGACGTATTTTTTAAAGTATGCTCTAAGAAATGATTTATCTAGTTTTTATCAAGTCTCGGATGTAGAACGGGATATAAAAAGATTTCTGTGCATAAAAGTAACTCTTCAGTAGTTACAACCTATTCTTTTGCATACATAGCTGTTCCTTCCCTGCCTTCTCAGTCTTCAGATCACTGTCATTTACTTTTCAGCAGTGTCTTGCATAGTGGTTCTATGTGATAGTCTATAGGTTTTCAGGGGATACTTTGCCAAAATACTTAATATGGTAGCCTCACTATTACTAGAAGCAAGGATTTTATACATGAGCTAAAATTGTCCCTTTAAAAAATTTCTATCTACTCTTTTAGGGAAGTACCATCTGCCTTAAAGACACTAACTGTAAAAGCATCTAAAGAACTGACTTGAGGATTGCCAATTTTTACTAGCTTAAGATGCCACTGAAAAGGCTGAGAGCCCTCATTTGCCTCCTTGGCTACTTGAGAGCTATAAAAGATCCATCAACATTTTCATTTTTAGTGAAACAGTTATAAAGCAAATCAGAAAAAATAGGTTAGCAGAAGTCATACAAATAAATTATACGTCTCCATTCCAAAGGCTTTCCTAAATTTTTTTTTTGAGGAAGCTTATCCCTGAGCTAACATCTGCTGCCAATCCTCCTCTTTTTGCTGAGGAAGATTGGCCCTGAGCTAACATCCACGTCCAACTTTCTCTACTTTATATGTGGGATGCGTGCCACAGCATGGCCTGATGACCGGTACGTAGGTCTGCACCCAGGATCTGAACTGGTGACCCCTGGGCCACTGAAGCAGAGCATGCGAACCCGACCACTGCGCCACTGGGCCAGCCCCACCAAAGGCATTTTTTGATGGGAGGAGGAGGAAGGTTGATGTTTCCCTTTCCATATTCCCTAATACAAAGAAGCTAAAATGTACTTAGAAAATATTTAAACTTAGCTTCATCTCTTAAATTGCCTAAACATCATCATCATCAATAAAATAAAAATCAAATCTGAAAAGCCCTAGTAAAACACTTTCAAGAATAATGTAAACAAATATGGCTTAGATATTTTCTTCATTTACTAGAGGAGGAATATAGCCATTTAACAGCACAGTCAAAAACCCATGAACTCCATGGGTCATCAGATTGAAAAGCAGGTGAGGCCAAGTGTTAGAGGCTTCACGAAGTGCAGTTTTTACTTGTGTGATCTGTCTAGATGCCCTACCAAAAACATGATCTTAGTAAAAAACACAAAAAAACTCCAGTTCACGTGCACATGCACATGAATGGCTCTGAAGAATTAAAACCTGTTGGTCCAAACTTACTCTGTCATAATGCCATATGTGTTGAGTATATACTATTGACTTCCTGAAGAAGCAGTGTTTTGCAGAACACAGCTGTGAAAAACAATTTCAGTCTTTCTGTAGCGGTCCCATGCAGGTTCCACCATGGTGTGCATTTTCATTTGTTTTGGAAGCAAATGCAGGTTCTTTCAGACCACCATAACCTGTGTTGCCCCTTCCTTCACCTTTACCCTAAAAAACTGAGAATCCGTTGGTGTAAATTATGACACTCAATATGACAATGTGGGGCTTTTCCACCTTCTTTTTCTTTGAAAGCCACAGGATAAAGAAAAGCCTTTACAACATTAAAAATGATAATGAAAGCTAGTTTCTTTGATGATTACTCTTACTGATGACTCTAAATGAAAATGCCAGAATTATTCCATTCAATTAGTTACATAGTTGAGAAGTGTAGTTTATATCTTTCATGACCATTTCCTAAGCCACACTTCTCTATTTCCATATGAAAAGGCAATGTAATTAATGCCAGCTAGCCTCTGGCTTCCTAAAACTGGCAGGACCAACATAGATACTTCAGTGGGAATACAATCTGCTTAGAAAACAAAGGAGGGAAATGCCACAGCTGACAGACCTCCCTTCTTTCACCAGTCTCCATTCTTGCAAATTTCAAGGTGTAAACTTCACTATAAATTACAAAGCTACTCTTCCCCTCTTTAAGAAGAACATACAGCTAAAGAAAAACTGCATATGCAAATCATACCATAATTCATTTTTTTATTTAACTTGGGGATGGAATGGGGATAGCATACATTTTATTTGTACAATATTTAACAATCACTTATCCAAGGTGGGGTTTTATGGGGCTATTTTTTTTTTTTTTAGCTTTTTGTTAAATACTTGCAGAAAAAAACAGCAAGTACAATTTGACAGTAGTACAACAACCTGTGCCCAAAACACTGACAAGAAATACAGAATAAAGCTAAAATAATTGCTTACCAATATTTTGAGAGGTAACAAATAGGATATGGGTTGAGACTGCATAAAAAATGTACTGCTGGTTGAGTATCTGAGGTAAATGATGTTCAATCAAGATGCTACTTGTATCATTTTGCCCATAAATCAGTAAATAATTTTATGCACATTATACCAAATATTCCTAAAAAGTAATTTTTTAAAAAGGTAAAAAAGAGAAACTGGAAAATATCTGTGGTGAAGCATTTTTTTTTAAAAACAGTAATCAGTTTATTCCACTAAACTATCCTCTGGCCAGGGTTTTTTTCCCTACCATCTGCATTTTACTTAAATGTAGCTGTTACATAGGGGTGAGGAAAGGGGGAAAAAGAGATTCTTTTTCAATTTAATGATATATGATTCTATTTTTAAATTCCAAACTTGTTGGGTTTTTTTCCTGATTGTATTTTCAAAACATCACCATGAAAGATAGTGTGAGTTCACGGGACCAACAATTGTGAGGCACAGTCTCTTGTTCTGGAATTCACAAGGTACCTGTAATAAACATTCAAACAAGAATCACACATCACATGCTAAAAACTTCCTAGCATCTAAAATACATACAAGAGCTGTGCAGGGCATAGACTTTGAATAAAGCCAAACACTGGTTAATCCATCAGTCCTATGGCAGTTGATCATAAAGCATTCCTTACACGGAGATCTGGGCAAGGTAAAGAGTATACGTTAGAGCAGCAGTTCGGATGGGTGTCAGAAAGGCAAAATACAAGATGAATCATAAAGAGCACCATACACATGAGGAAAAAATTACTGGGGTCTTAGCTAACCCCAAAACAAGTCATTTTTCTCATTCTTTCATCTTTCTTTATTTCAGCATCCCTAGCTCAAACTTTTTGTTAACTTGCCCACTCTGCACTGACTGTAAACCAAACATGAAAATGCCCTGCAAAAGAAAGTTTTCACAAGACTAGGTATCAGGACAGGTAGTCACTGGAACATTATTATTTACTGCTTATAAAAAGTGTTTTTATATTAATATAGTTCTCAAAAGGATACAAGTTTTAAAATTGGTTAGCTAGTTAAGTACAATAACCAGGATTTCTAAAAACTTTTTCTAACATGAAGAGAAAACTTCTATCTTGTGAGTAATTGGTCTTACAAAATTTATCTCTAGACCTCACATAAGCCAAACATTCATCATAATATTCCTTGTTTTTGTTTCGATTTTTTTTTTAACTTTTAGAAACAGGATTAAATGTAGAACAGGTAGAAATTAGTCTTCAGGAGATCAACAATTTTCATGTATGAACATTCTCATCATTTTCCCTTCTTCATTAGTTTCGAAGTGGAAGCAAAACCAAATCAAGAAATTGAGAGGCCAACTATTTTTTGAAATAAAGAGGTGAACTCAACATTGAAATGGAAATTCTTAGGAATACAATGAAACCTTGGATACATGTGTGACCAAGAGCACAAAGTTTTGTATGGTGTGTGGCACATAGACAACAATGCTATTACTCTTCTTTCCCTCCCTGCTTAGAGTCTGTTGACCTATGTATTATTTATAAATAATTTATTATTTCCAGAGATTGTGCATTTATATGTAAAATGTAGTGTACTGTGTGGTTAAATAGCCATTTGAAGATAACATTCACAGTGAGCTCCTGATAGTGACATGTAAAAACTTCTTTTATAAAATTAATGTATTCATTTTTAAATGACCTGACAAAAGTACACAGTGTAATACTGGCTATTTGTTGGTCAGTAATCTAGAAACTCAGGAAATTAATGTTTTACTTTGGCCTGTATAAATTTGAGGAAGAATCCAATTATATTCTAATGTAATATTGTTTTGAAAAGCACTTTGGCACCTACCTATGATCAATTCCATTTTTTTTAATCAAGGATAAGGCATGAACTATTCTAAATTAATATCAGAGTTAGTTGGGAAAGCAATTTGCAGGAGGAGACTAGGCTGTGTCACCTACATCAACATTGGTTACCTCTAAATGTCATTGCATATTTTAAGTTATAAGTTTAACTTGTTATCCCTGATTTGTTTTAAAGCAGTAACATCTGAAATCTGTGCTTAAAATTTAAAATCTCTATCCTAGGATAATTCTTTATGTATCACAGACATCAAATATTACTCTGTCAAGATGGCACCAAGCAGAAATATCGTGATAAAGTTACAAGTCTCAAAGCAGAGAGTGAGGAATTCTGAGTAATGACACTTCCTGAGGCGATCCTGAAACAGTAATAAAGAATGTCCCACACACATACTGTTTGGTGAAAAGAAATACACTACAATTTTACATATATAAATAGGAAAAAAATCTATTTTAAAAGAATAAAAATGAAGAGCTTTCCAGTGTTACAGCTCATTTAAAAAAATGTAAATCATGCTTTAAATTTTCAAATATTCCCGAAACACAACACACCTAAAAAAAATACTTAGGTAAGTATGCAATATTTTGGGAACCGGATATAAGATGAAGCTTTAAAACATGGGAAGAAGGGGGAAATGACACCATTTTTCCATTTCAAAAAACAGCACTTTTTTTCCTTAAATTACAAGCTAGCACAAGAGAAGCTAAAACACTGCTTTACAAATAGCCACTTATGTTGGCACTAGGCATAGCTTACCTTTTTTTCTTAAATAACACAGTGAATTTGTAATACCTTCTTACAAAACATGGATCAATTTATTATTCAAATTTTGTTAGTGTTTTCAATTTTATAATTTAGCAACCGTGGCACTGAGGTATACCTTGTTGAGGGAGGTTAAAGTAATGCTTGGAAGCCTCTTTACTGTACCCCACTTTGATGACTTTGTTTATGTACACAGAACAGCAGCACACTAAACATTCACAAGCTGTGTCATATTGGCATTACAATAGTCATTTATAGAAACACAACAGCAAATGCAATAAAAACAAGTTACCCTTTTTAAAATCTGAAATGAAAAGTTTTTGATTTAAAAAAAAATAGCAGTAGTTCATTTAAGGAATTAGTGTCTTCTCACAGACATTAACAAATCTGATGTCAGTTTTCAAACACGATTAGCCAGGTCCAAAAGAGCCTTGATTTGGAGAGGGCCACATTCTTCATGTACACTTTTTCAAAAGTTTCTTTGTAGAGTTTGTAACTTTTCTCTTAGTCGCATGTCCTTCACGTCTCTGCTACAGGTAATGTCATAAGTCTCACAGAGCCACATTTTAAACGAGGGTCTTCTTTGCAACATGTCCAAGAGACATCCTACTCGTTTCACACAGAAAATAAACTGTAAGCAGTTTCGTTAGCTTAGCAGCTCCAGTTCAGAGTCCTGTTTCTCAGTGTACACGTGATGCAACCATCATAGACTAGATTCTTTGGGAGGAAAGTCAACGTTTGTCACCATCGTGACCACTGTTACAATGTCCTCTGTGGTAATGATATTTGTTAGTCTTTGCATCTGAGTAATTCTTTCACCTACACAGCCAGCTGATAACCTGGCTTCTGCATCATGATCCCAACATTCTTCTATTGTTTCACAAAGCATTGCCATTCCCTAAAAAGAAAAAATACATTCAAACACCACAGCAATTTTTGTTTTCTATTAGGAAATAGAATAAAATTTCCATAAAGAAATTGCTAGTTTTCTGAGCCAAAGAAAGTTTCAAGATTGGCTAAGTTTGATATTATTTGTCAATAGTCACTTTTGAATATCTACTGAGTGCAGCAACATGAAGAAAAGCACTAGGAGAATTCACGTTTTTTTAAGCACTGGAGACTATCAAAGCAGGTGATTCATTGTTTTAAGTCCAAAAATCCCATCTATTGTTCAGAAACCAATGCTAACCCTTGAATTGAATTCAAAACCAAGGCTAAAGGAGGTCTACCGAATTTTAGTGTTTCTTACTTAATATCCACATTTCTATCCTGCAATTAAATAGAAAGTTTAGAAAGTCATCCTTGAGGATTTCCTACCTGGTTTTATCCGTTTCTGGTTATATCAAGACCAAAATAACCAGGGCAATACTGTTCCATCCTTCATCTACCTAGTCCCTAGTTTTAGAGCATTATTGAGAACTTGAAAGTTTCCAATCCCAAATCAAAAGGCTAAAAAACAAACTCCCATAACGAGGAGAAAATGGATGCTTCACTTTTTAAAATAGCACTTTTTAAAATGTGGAATGGTGGTGGTCAGAAAGGTTATGCATCTATCTGCAGGCACTCCTTTCCCTGAGAAGCTTTCTAAACAGGAGACATACTTATTTGCACAGGAGCAGAGAGATGAAGAGCCCCCTAAGGCTCGATGACTTCACCATCTCCCTTATGAGTATACAGACTTAGCCCTAACTGCTGATTCTAGAACTGCAGTACAGAGCATCCTGTATGAATATCACCTCCCCAGAAAATCCTCCCAGAAGAAAGAGAAATGTACAGAGAGAGAAATCATTCCTCTGAAAAGCATTTTATTGGAATTTCAAATGAAAAGCTAACTGTATAACTTACAGCGTGTTTCTGCCAATAATCTCTTAAAACAGGCCTCTTTTTTTTATGCACAACAACTTCCTGCATGTCTTCAAGAGATGGATGCTGGCCAATTTCCTCCTCAAATGGCAACATGTACTCATCTACAGGTCCTGAAATGGAAAAAAAAAAATCATTTTAATTCAAATTTTCCTGACTTTCAAAGTGAAATAAACTTTCTAAAACATATTTTGTATCACCTTTTCCCAACTGTTACATGCTATAATGACAGGAGAGAAATGGACCCTCAGCCATACTTATACCACAGTGTGACCCAAACTCTAATTTAAGGGAAATTTAAAGTCCATGACTTGGTATGTAACCCTACTAAGGATGTGTAAGGAGCTTTCTTATCTACTGGATGAGGAATGCCTGTCTCCATACGTATAGAGGGCACAGGGAATGATGGATGTTTGCAAACCAAGGATATTATATCCCTTTAAGGTACCCACTCCTCTTGCAATTCAGACCTGACTGTAAACAGTGGTGCTTCCATCTCTGAAGATTTCAGGTTTAATCTGTTATAACCATCTTTATTCAATGACACATTCAAACCCGTTACACGCTGCATGTGAGGAATTAGGTACTTCAAAGTCACACCTCTTCTCTGCCCTCACAAGAGCTGCCAAAAAGACACTTCGTTTTTAAAAAATCACATACTCTCCAAACAGGGTTCCCAAGAAGTCAGAATGTGCCTTCAAGAATAAGCAGGATTTATTCAACATAAATGATCCTTTCTTTGTAGGCCCACTCAAATAGGAAAATGCAGTTAGGAGTTAATAATAACTAATATTTGATGAGCACTTATCCTGACCAGGAACTTTACATATACTATTTACTTCCATTTTATCTTCACAAAGTGAAGATAGCATTACTTCTATTTTACAGAGAGGAAAGCTCAAAAAAGTTCCAGAATTTGCACGAGGACATAAAGCTGTTAAGTGGTAGAGCTGGAATTCGAATACAGCTCTATGAACGACTTTAAAGTCTGTGCTTTCAATCAGTGTACTGTCTCCCCTTGAAAGAAACCAGTCACTAATGAGCAATTTCAGTGACCAGATGTGTCCATGGATAGACATAAATCTTGTACAAGCTCTTGAAATGCACCAATAGTCTTGGATAGATATGAATAATAAATCATGAAGGAGGCCATATAACTCGACCCTCTCTGAATTGTAAGAATCCTTGATGCCTTGATAGTCAGTCTCTGCTTAAGCACTTCCAGTGACTGAGAGGACACTTGTCCTTCGGTTTGGGGATGGAGAGAACTAGTTCTAGGACCTACCTGCAGATAACCAAAATCCACAGACAGCAAAATCCAGGGATGCTTAAGTCCCTTATACAAAATGCCAGAGTATTTGCATATAACCTATGCAATCCTCTCATATACTTTAAATCATCTCTAGATTACTTACTACTTATAATACCTAACACAATGCAAATGCTATAAAAATAGTTGTTATTCTGTATTGTTTAGGGAATGACAAGAAAAAAAGTCCGTACACATTCAGTACAAAGGCAACCATAGTGGGCCTTTCGATCTGCAGTTGGTTGAATCCCCGAACACGGAACCAGTGGATCCAGAGGGCTCATTGTACTGACATTCTAAGGTGTCTGTTCAATCCTTGCCTCTCAAAGTGTGGTCCACAGGTCAGCAGCACTGGCACTGACTGGTGGCTTGTAAGAAATGTAAATATCAGGACTCAATCCAGACCAACTGGGTCAGAATCTAAATTTTAACAAGATTCCCAGGAGTTTGGTATGCACATTAAAGTTTGGGAATCAATGAATTGAACCATCAAGAATTAGCCATCAACAAATTTTAAAGCACTCACTTTAGCAATGTTCACACTGTCCCTTCTGCCCCAATTTCTGACTTGAGTCAGAAATAACTGACTCTGCAATTAAGCATTACATAGCACATGCAAGGCATTTAAGAAATGTCAGCATCCATCCTTTTCTTTTCCCATAAAATCTCCCCTGATAACTCCTCCCACAAACAAAGCAATTTCTCACTCTTCAAAACTCCCATAACACTCCCTTACATTTCTCAGGGACTACATTCATCCAAAAACATTTTCTGAATACCTATGTACTGAGCACTCGAGTAGACAATTCACACTTTACCTTACTGTAGAGTTAACCGTCCAGAATATATTTCATCACATTAACTAAACTGTACATTACTTAAAGGCTGCATCTTGTGTATCCCGCATAACCCCATATGCAATGGTTTGCTTTGGAGAGTTCATATTAATAAAGTTCTTATGAAATATATATTCCTATAACATCTGCCATCTGACCTACTTCTGCTTCCATAAATGCACATAATAAATGTACTTCCTCTTCCACTTTGAGACTAAATACACTGAACGGCTTACTCTTTTTCCTGTAGACTTCTAAGCTAAGCTTGAGCCATCCAAATTGCTTCAACCTTTCTTAGGTTCTGGATCCACTCCCATGCCAAACACCCAATCTTGGAAGAATGAATGGATGTCCATTCCTGAGCACTCTCTACTAAGTTCCATTTAAAAGCACAGTACCCCAAATCAGATTTCATATATGGAGGTCTGATATAGGTCATAATAGTCAGTAGTCTGTCCTATACTGAGTGACTATTACAGAACTCAGAAAATAAAGTATTCTTATAAATATCGGTTACGTTGGTTATACCTTTTTAAATATTCAACACAATTTCTGCTATAGTCTTTCACAATCCACAGAAAATTTTTAGGCAATTATAAATTAAAACAAAAAAAAACAGATCAAGCAAATTTACACTTGTCTGGGAGTTTATCAGTCAGAAAGTTTGTATATTCTCACACCCAAACAAGTGCTGTTAACTCGAAGAGAGTTCGGATCTTATGAGGAGCACTACAGAGGACCTAGAACACTACTTATAATTTTGTCACACCAGGAATATAGTATGTAGGTTTATAATCAATCAATGAATGCATATATTTATCAGGCTTCAACAAGGACTTCAATAACAAGAACAAAAAACAGGAATCCTTTAGAACCAAGGTGCTGCGCTAGGACATGTAATGAATATTCACAATAATGTCCACATCAGGTCAGATTTCAAAGCTTTAAGGAGGCAGAATTTAAATTGTGGTATATCCAAACGCACGTTCAGTTCTGTGTCAGGGAGCACAGACTGTAAATTCAATCTGGTTGGTTAGCTATATGTTGGCATTATGGGAGTGCTGAACAGACTCAGCCTGAGTGTCCCAGGAGGCAAAGTCCCCTGACTCTACTTGCATCTCCTCTCTACTCACATCTCCTCTCGCCACAAGAGCTGACTTGAGAACCTGGGGGCAGGACTCATGGGGTCTAACCAAAGTAGCAGCCCTCTCTCTACATCTGGATCACAGTTTCAAATCTAGGTTTCACCATTTATCACCTTGAGGCTAAAATAGGCAAGCTACTTAATTTCTAGCTAAAATTTGAGCCTTAAATTCCTCATCTGTAAAACTGAGATAATAACTACCTCCAAAGTTGTTTTAGGAAATAAACTAAAAGTATGTGAAATGCCCAGCAAAACATGTGGCAATGGTACAGAATCACTACCTATCAGGAGCTTTCCTCTCTTGCCCGCTCTATCCTCTGCCTCCTGAATTCTCTTTAAGCCACCACCTCTTGGAGTCTCTTTTAAAAAAAAAAAAAAATTGCCCTTTAAAATATTACCTTTGAATGTAATCATCCCTTTTCATATATGTGTAGTAGGCATATATATCTTTTTTCAAAATATTTT
This sequence comes from Equus przewalskii, assembly GCF_037783145.1. Taxonomy (NCBI): domain Eukaryota; kingdom Metazoa; phylum Chordata; class Mammalia; order Perissodactyla; family Equidae; genus Equus; species Equus przewalskii. Next base: position 30,043,963 of record NC_091847.1, on the reverse strand, counting down.
TTCCCTTACCATCTGCGGCAGTACAGCGAGAAGCCAGTTCCCACAGGACTAATCCCATGGCGTACATATCTATCCTCAAAAATGCATCCCTTTGGAAGTTTATAGCACCCTCTAATACCTCTGGAGCCATATACCTCCGGGTACCAACCTGAAAAAGATGTTGAAAGCAAACAGTACTCATTCATTAACTTTATGAACTAACATTTTATGATTTTGTAAAAAGAATCAAAACCAAATGTGGTCTACTATCAGATACGGTAACTAAATTATGACCACCAGACTAGAGGGTCAAGCAGAATTTTATTCCATTTCAAGTAATACAACAGCCAAGGCACTGGAAACAGTGGAAGGATCCATCAGTAGGGGCTGCTTAAACAAACAGAGTACTATACAGCTCTTAAAACACATGAGATAAATCTCTAAGGACTGATATGGAAAGATTTCCGAAAATACTGAAGGATGAAAACATCAAGGAATAAAGCAGTAGATATACTAAGATCCTTTCTGGGTACATTAATAAATATATCAACAGATATTATGCTGGTATAGGCTTAGAATTTTTCCCCCCTTCTGGAAATAATCACAAGAAACAAAACTGGTTGTGAGGAGAAGAATGTAGGAAAAAAGTTGTATACTTTTCAACTGTAACTTTGCATAGTGTTTTAAATGCACCTTTTTAAAAAAAAAATTCTTTTTTTTGAGGGTTTCTCTTTCTCTGTATTAAAAAAACTAATAAACTATACAAAACATAAAAAGAATTGGCCAAGTAAAACATGGATAAACTTTTTAAAGATCTATTTGTACAAAGTCTGTGTATTTATTTATTCATGAATTCTGTTTTGGAGTTCTTTATTTATATCTGTCCCTAACAATCTGGTATTTCTTAGTAATGTAACTATGGTTACTAAGCAAGTACAGCTAGCTTTGGTTGGTGCTTGACAACATTCATATAAGAATGCTTAAACATTTTTTGTGAAATAGCTGGGGAATCACAATCTACTTGAGTTTTAGTAGATCTAGGGAGCAGCCCAGATACTGGTATTTCCAAAAAGTTCCATCCTTAGGTGACTGTGACCTTTAGATTGGAAGTTAGGCAATTATCTGCAAATACACCTATAATAGAGATGTTTAAAAAAAAAATAAGGACAGATCACTAAGACCCTAAAGGTCAAGTTTTTAATTCATTTAACAAGGAGAACGCATGAAAGAAAAAAAAGTAGCTCTGCTTCTTTTACTACTTTAAATAACTATTTTAATTGTACTAAAAGCAAGCAGTTCCCAAAAGTCTACTTTTCTCCCAAAGATAAATGCGTGAAATCCAAACTACTACTTTTCTTACAAAATAATGACTTATCTACCTCTTTAGTGTTATATGTCCTCTCTTTTATAAACTGAAGATAACAGATTAAAAAATCTTATTTTTTTCCAGTGTTCTTTGCAATATATAAAATGTGCAATAGCATGCATTTTCAAATTTTCTGATCCTTGAAATCTAAAGTCAAGGAACCAATGATGTAAGTAATTAGTTATTTTCAGCTCATCATGTAACGCAATTGTGAGCATTAAAAGATATGAATGAGTCCCAAAATTTTTTCTTAGAAAAAACAAGGGGTGAGGGGTTATGAGGTACCAAAGGATTAAACTGTTCCCAAAATTTAGTCTGATGATAATCAATCATACTTTCAGCTCAGAAATTTGTCCCTAGGCTTCCTGCACAATCTCCCATCTCAGTAATATTCTCCACAAAACTGCCTTTATTCCCAAATACATTCAAAGTCAACTTGTCTAGAACTATGACTGCTGACCATTGCTCCAAGCTAAATTCTTAAATCATGAGTCAATATTGCCAAAATTTGTTGTGCTATGAGTCCTTAACAACTGTGTACCTGGAGGTCAATAGGATAGAAAAAAACCTGGAGGTCAACAGGATAGAAGAAAAGAAAGCTGAGAATAAGATGACCAAAAAATCTACATGATTTGAAAGATGAACAAATGATCACATGAAACCTCAATCATCCGACTTTGTAAGGAAATGTTACCTTTCAGGTCAAACCAGTTTTTTGATTAAAAGGTAATCTTGTAGGAGTGAAAACACTTTTGTTAGCCTCACAGTTTCTGACAATAAAATGTACGGATAATGTCCCTTTTCTCTTTGGCCTTCTACAAGATTCCCACTGCTGAGATCTCTTCATGCAGACCTTGACTAGAGTTAGGCTTCTCTCTCAGAGCTTTACAATGCTCTGAACTTGGGAGAGAATTCAGAGAAAAGCTATAAATTTGATTAAAGAGTTAATGAAGCAATAAAGACCAAGAAGCAGGAAACTGTAAGTGTTTACTGGACAACTGGGCAGTAGATCTTAACAGACTGTAGCATGAATAGTAACTGATTATTCCTCCATTCCTCTTAAGACAGTGAAAAAAATTAAGCTAAAACTACTGAGTTAATACTAAGAACTCCGTAAGAATGAGGTCTATTAAAATATGTTGGGTTCTTCTTTCATTAGAATCTCATGCCACTTGTCTAGGTTGTTTTATGAATTGCTTGATCTAAACCATCTGAGGTCCTAACAGTCCTTCACTACCATATCAAAATGTCTTCCTCAGCAAATGTAACATATTACTCTTAAGAGAGACATTTTACATTAGATGCCAATTTAATGACCACCACGGTGATTTCAGATCAATTCAGTCCAAACAGTCCATTCTAAAAAAATACAAGACAAGAGCATTTTTTCTTACACTTTATAGTCATCATCCTTACCTGTCCATGGGTATCACCTGCAGACTTGCCAGCCTCAAACTTTAACGCCAACCCAAAGTCAGCAATGCAAGCTGTCAGATTGTTTTTCAACAGCACATTTTTACTTTTGATGTCCCTTGCAAATAGAAAGATAAAGTATTCAAATTAAGTTTACATAAGTTATCTTTTAAAAATTTTCATTGAAAGTAGGAAAGAGGAACTCTTATGGCATACCACGTATGCCAGAAAAAAGTTATTTGAGAGATGAAATACAGAAAAAGGGAGAGAGGAAGAAAAAGCTTAAGCAAAGTCTCCATATAGCTTGAAGCACAAGAGTACAGTGACACACTCCTATTCACAACAGAAAGACGGAATTCTCTCCATTAACAAGTTTTATAAAGATGTGCCATTCCAAAAGTACCGTCCAGCCTACATGTTATCGATGTCATTCCTATCTACCAATCATAAAATTGATGTTTTTGTTTAAGATTATAAAAATGTTTCAGTTTATAGTTAGAAACTCCCTTTGAAACTGAAATTGAGAAACCAGAATGAAAGAATTTTCAAATAACAGCTGAATTGGGGCCTTTGCCTACTGATAAATGCCTACATTTTAGAATGGTCCCTTATTTTAGTGGTTCTTATATTCATCAACCTGGGTGTAGAAAAGCATCTCTAGGAACGTATAACAGATAGAAATTTTTCACCATAAATGTACACTGCTCCAGCTAGATCCTGGTCTTCTGAAAAAGACTAATAACCATTTTAAGGCAATCAGATATCCTCCTCTCTACACTAGCCTCAACTGGTTCATACTAGAAATTACTATACCCTGACTAAATGCATCTATGCTATGAGCAGTGGTTAAATTTGTGTGTCGACACAGAGACCAAGAGGGGGATAGGAGAGGCACAGGTAGACACCCACAAGTGCTACAAAAACCAGACTGTACTCAAAAGATTTCTAAGGACCCCACTCCTAATAACCTTTGGGCATTTCCTATAGGACTAGATGAGGAAAGCAAAAATCCAGGAAGAGGCAGTTAGACTGTACGCAGAAAGGTGAGGAGAAAGGAGAACTATATCTGAAGTGGATGTCATTTAAGGTTTGCAAAATCAAAATCTATATTAGAGTTGGATTAAAAGCAATTCCTCCCAGAAATCTAAAACACCACCTGTGTCACTCAAATAAATATCTATATAAATTAAATATCTATTAAATGAATCAGCTATCTACTCTTAAAGCAACCACCTTCAAAATAAACAAGAAGATGACAAACTGATCCTATGTTCAAGGAAGTTAAATACACGATGGCAAACTGAATCCCGTTTTTAAGGAACTAACATTTTCCCTTTTGAGGGTATGACAACTGTTGTTTCCAAGTTCTATTTCTTCACTGAAAAAGGCATTTAAGTAAAGCCAGTTGTTCAAATGATGTCTCCTTCCACCTCGGCTCACATAATGATCATACGGTCATTCAAAACACAAGCAAAAAAGATAGTCAAGGGCTCTCCTTAATTACATCCCCTTATACCTATTTACAATCATCTTTGAAGTAAATCATGTTTTGACGTAAAACAAATTTCTTTCTCCTTTGAGAAAGAGAAAATACACTTTCATTCTTAACCATACTTTTAGAAATTAAACAAATTAAAACAATAATTAAACTAATGCTGACTAACAATTAAGCTAATGATGTTAACATATACATTATCCAAAATATTTCCTGGCCAATCTCAAAGCTAATGTGAAAAACAAATAAAAATCAACTGCCTCCTATAGCATGATTAGATAACTAGGGGAAAAGTGAATTTAGCCCAGAGGATTAAAAATTTAAATAATAAACAAATACTGAATTATTTGGGAAAATAATATAAATTTAGCTCTACCTGTGAGATATGGCGGGTTTGTGGCCATCTTTTAGGCCAGGTATATCCTCATGTAAATATGCCAATCCTCTAGCCATGGTTTCTGCAATATGACACAATTCATTCCAAGAGACCACATTAGCCTTAAGAAAGTCTGACAGTGAACCCTAAAGAAAGGGGGGAAAAAAAACAACTTATGCTCTTGACAAAAGCCTTATGTATATGGAGACTTTCCTTTTTACTTTTAAGAGATTATGGAAAGCAATGTATCTTTCCTTTCAGTGAATAATGAAATCCAAAGAATAATCTTTCTGGAATGGTTCAAGTTTCACATTAATAAACATTTGACTAGAAAAGAATACCACTAATCTTTAAAGGTTTGCTACAAGCACAGTTGGTCAATTTTCCCCTATTAGAAGGCAACATTTTTTTAAAAAAAGACTTTTAGTTGAAAGCCTAAAGTTTTAGAAAACATTTAAAAAGTTAAAACATATGGACTACAGAGATGTTATATCATAGGACTAGGAGAACACAAAATTAAAATATATACACAAGAACTACCATAAAGACACTGCCATCCTTTTGGTCAAGAATTAAGAGAAGTCAAAGAGCCACTCATATTTGACAATGATGAAACTGACTGCCAAGGAGAACACAATTTCCTGTTTCATTAATGTGGACTTGCATACTAACTCAAAGTAAGAACTGAAGGAAAATAGCAAGTGTGCTTTGGTGATAATTACCCTACAAATTAGTAACAGATCAAAGATCAGATAAATTTCTGCCTCTAGTTTTGTCACAAAGCCACACTGATTAAAGAGTTTTAAGAAACAAAATTCAAGCTGAAAAAACAGTTCATGTAATCAAAATGGATCATAAATGGTAAATGAAAATTACTAACCACTGGCTATACTAAAATAATTATTTGTAAGAGAGGTAATTATAGCATAAGAAATCAGGGACAAAAGACTGGTATTACAGAAGTAGAGGGTTAAGCGAAAAAGTTGCCATTTTTGCTCTTTTATTAAAATAAATTACCTTTTAAAACAGATTTTTTTATTTATACATATTAACCACTATAACAACATACCATTTCCAGAAAATAACATACTGTTCCCAACTATAATAACATACAAATCCCAGAGGGATTTGTAGCCAACATGAAGCAAGTAAGCCCACCTTGACTTGACTATGAGTTAACACGGAAAGCGGTTTTACCTTTTCATGAAACGCTGTGATTAGCCAGAGATCCACATCAACGCTGGTGCCTCGTTTTTCTGCACCAATGAACTGTAATATGTTCTCATGCTTCATTCCAGGCAAACTATAGACTTCATATTCATTTTGCCATGACTGTTTGTCCTAAAGTTAAAAAGAAAGAATAGTAAGAATGCAAAGAGTAGCAGGAAATAAGCCATATCTAAGAGATTACTCAAGTAAGTTCTAAGACAAAATAAGAAAAGAAAGCTATTAAAAGATTCTTTGGTTTTGTCTTGTCCTGTTTTTTTAATTAAAAAAAACTCTGACAATAGGTAACAGTTCCAGACCAAATGCCTGCCCTGCCCTATTCCCTCAAAATATACTTTTCTTTGTTTCTAGTTTGTAAACACAGGAGATGGTCAGGAATCCTGCACCTGTGTACCTAACAATGGCAACACATTCTGCTTACAAATTCCTACTACAGTGTAATTTCATCTTGGTGTGAAGTTACTTGTGTTGCTATTCAGAATAATCTCTCTGAGAGATGAAATTCAGATAGAATGACTTCATCTAAATAGAAAACAGTTTTTTTTCAAAGACTAACATTACATCAAACATTCTTAACATAATATTTAGAATACCCCACAAAGTCAATGAGAGCGCAATGGGATATAAATATGCAACACAATAACTTAAAACACCATAGACTTATTTATGCCTGCAAGTGATCCATGCCTACTACATATCTGCTTACAAAGGGTTTGTTTCTTTTCACAATGAAAGGATAATGAAAGTGGGAGGCACCATAGCATACTGGTTAGGAACCTTCTGGATCCAAACTAAAAATTTGCCAAGTTACATACAGTTTCCTCATTAGCAAAACGGGGCCTATAGTGTCCGCCCTATAGGGTTGTTGTATTACATGTATGGGTAATATCTGGACATGCATTAGTGAGTGCTCATATGTATAAGGCACTCTCTCTGACACAATAGAAGCATTCAATAAAATGTCAGCTACTGTTATTGCTGTTGTTACTCTTACGTTAGTATAATCTGAATGTCTTTCCCTAATTTTTAAGCTTTTTCACACAGTAAGAACGCTGATCTGTGAACCTTGGCACAACAGAATAGACCCTTCCTCTGAGAACTCAACTACAGTTTACAGTATCTGCACTGCTACCAAAACAAGAAAGTAATAAACTTCTTCACAGACTCTAAGAAACAGGCTTTAGAGGAGGCAAGAAGGCTAAACTCCAGGTATACTAAGACAAAGAAATTGATTATATGATAACTTTGGAATAAGGAAGATCCATTGTCTAGAAGCAGTAGTGGAGCCTGTATCACCAAACCCAGCCAGGATCACACCACAATGCATGGCATTAGCAGTAGGGGTGTATAAGCAAGAGATAGGAAAGAGATAGGTTACATTGTAGATCTGTAACACCAACGGAACAAAACAAAACATGAGAACGGCTCAGAGGTGCATTAGACCAGGATTTTATGAGGTTACCCCCTTTAAAAGAAAAACAAGTTGGGGCCGGCCTGGTGGTGTAGTGGTTAAGTTCGAGCGCTCTTATTCAGCAGCCTGGGGTTGGCAGGTTCAGATTCCAGGTGAGGACCTATACACCACTGGACAAGCCATGCTGTGGTGGCATCCCATATACAAAAAACAGAGGAAGACTGGCCCAGATATTAGCTCAGGGACAAGCTTCGTCACCAAAAAAAGAAAAACGACTCAACATTAAACCAATTATTTTGAGTCTTGATTCACTCCCTCTGAAAATTAACCAAACAAAATCTGAAATGACTACATAAACAAAGTAGAACAAAAATTAATCAGTCTGGTAATATACCTCCAAACAGCAATTCTAGAAAAAGCACACCATTCTGTCACTCTTCTGTTTGCCTTTTCTTCTGATCACGTCAGTGGGATATTAAAAGTTAATGAGTCAGGGGGGCCGGCCCCCTGGCGTAGTGGTTAGGTTTGGCATGTTCTGCTTTGGCGGCCCAGGTGCACAAGTTTGGATCCCAGGTGCAGACCCATACCACTCATCAGCCATGCTGTGGCAGTGACCCACATACAAAATAGAGGAAGACTGGCACAGATGTTAGCTGAGGGTGAATTTTCCTCAAAAAAAAAAGAGGAAGATTGGCAACAGATGTTAGCTCAGGGCAAATCTTTGTCTTCGGAAAAAAACCCACTCAGACAATGCATTATATTTTTTTATTGGAACCCTCATCTTCACTTTGCATTTCTGTAGAATTTTTATGGGCAAAAGATTTTCCATATGTTCATTTACTGTAATTCCACCACTCCAAACAAACATAACAACTGTTGTACCATTAATTCCACTTCTGAGATGAGAAGGCAGACACAAAAGGGCTAACTGCTTTCCCCAGTATCACAAAGAACCACCTTGGAACACATGGCTTGTGTTTTCAGAGGGTTTCTGAGTAACAATGACCTAGCCAGCTGCATCTTTTAAAAAACATATGGAGGTTAGAAAAATGCAATAAACATACCTGTATTGGAAATATTTTCACAGCCACGTATTCATTAAGCAACTGGGCTTTCCAGACACAACCAAATCTTCCTCTTGCTTTCACTTCTAATAACTGCAGCGGCTTCAAACCTAGTAATGGAGAAGGTGGGGGTGGTCCTGGGTCCTACAGACAAACAATAATAATATTATTAAAAAGAAGCACATGACACATATTAATTCTAAATATGAGAAAAAAGTAAGTATACTGAAGAATCAATTAACAGAAATGGTAAACACATACAAATGAGATTAAGTTCAATCTTGCCAAAACTGAGTTCTCTGGCATTATTAATTATCTCTAGTGACCACAAGGCAAGCAACCTGAATTAAGAGTTTTCATAATAACATTTAGTATCATTGCTATATATGCATAGTAGGAGAAAAGATCTAAATACAATCTTTTTGATCCAGTCTCACTAATTTTCCCAACTAAGATTTTCTGTGACCTTTAGGATACTACCAACAGCATTCCAATGATTTCATCCAGTTGAGACTTCCTTACAGAATGAGGATTTGAAAAGTGCCAGAAACAGCAAATTATAGTGCTATCTCAAAGAAAACCTCTCCTCAAAATCTACTACTTTCCCCAATGACTGTTTAACTTTAAGTCTCCTCTTCATCAGTCCAGATATACTCACAGTCACACTCAAACACATTGCAGATAGGTACATCAAATACAAAGCACATAAGAGAAATATGTAAGTTAATGTTGCTATAGCCAACCTGTTCTATTCATTCTAATTTTTCAACTTATTAACAATTCATCCCTTCACTTATAATTACTTCCCCAAATTGATCTGAGATGAAACTTATCAGTGTTGTGGGGCTGACTGACAAAGAAAGTACAAATCATAATTCAGAAAAGGAATGGTCATCATAGTAGATGATAAGGTATGGTAAAAGAGAAGTGTACTGCTATAGTTAATTTAAAAACAATGGAGCAAATACACTGTATAAACAGGAGAACAACATTAACAAATCACAAGGCAATGCTCCCTACACAAAGTAGAGTGGCAACTCTTCACTGAGGGCATTGTATCAGTTCACTATCTGCAACTAAAGCAAGAAGTAGGAAGCCTTTTGGAAGGCTTCCAGAGAAAAATAATAAAAACGTTTGAAGGGCTGCATAATGAGTATCGTAAAGAGGAATGAAAATTTCTGTGGCAACAGCAACAGACGTTATGACACTAGGAGGCACCTAAGATACTTGGAAATAGTATGTCAATGCATCTTTCTGTCTTTCCTTTCTTCTCTTTTTTAAAAAGTTTCTTCTAACATCTCAAGACTGTCAGTGCTCCCTCTAGACATCATTCAGCCCACTGGTGCCACTCAAGATTTTAAAAAGCTGACATCTGTATTAGAAAAACCCTCAACAACGGAAACATTGCAAGATATTAAAGAAGAAAAATATGTAGTTTCTACTTCTAAAGTAGACAATCTTTATAAAGTGGTTTGAGAATTTCGATTTTAAAACAGTAAGATAAACTAGAAGGCTTCCTAAGACTCATTTCATCCTCAGATATTTATTCTTAAAATGTCTATGAAAGTTGCTTTTCCTTTACATATTCAAAACAGGAAAGGTTAGTAGGGCTAAAGAGCCTTTTAGTTTAACAGAGTGACAGGTCAAGGAAGTCAGAAATAAACCTTATGGAAGTATGGCCCCTAACGTTATGACTCTTAGTGGGAGAGGACACAAGACTCTCTGGAGAGGGTTTATTAAAACCAAACCCTCCCTATCTCATTCCTTGAATGATCACTTATACCTATAGTAAGAGACTCTACTGATAGGAGTATGTCGCTTATGTGAATGTGGAGATGGGAGGGAAAAAATATGAAAACTACTCTCCTAGAGGCAAAGGAAACCACTCAGTGCTCTAAGTCCAAGAATTACTGGATAATCGCATAAAAGAGCAATTACACTAACTAAACAGAAAAAGTTCAATTTGAAAAACTTCAAATAACTATAAAGTTAAAGTCAATGATTCCCCTTTCTTTAAAGATAAGTTAGAAAAGTCAAGTTTTCAAAACAGGGATGCAAAAAACAAAAGTATGCAGATAAGGGCTGAAAGCTGAAGAGGGAAAATAACCAGGTAAAGAGTAATATGGCCCTAAACTTCAACACTAAGCATTTTAACAACTTTTATATAAATTGAATGATAATGCATCTCTAGATAACACACACATTACCCATTCTCTGCTCTAAAGAGTACCAACCACAGAGATATGATTCAGTCTATGAAACAGGATTTAGATGACTTAATCCACATCTCAAACAAAGAACGTGTCAGCAGTCAAAATACGATTTTAATATATTAACCTTAGTATCAGGAAATATAAAATAATTTTCAATGTCTCCGTTTAGAAAAAAAAGATAATTGAATGTTTTCCAGATGCATAGATAGACTCCAAAGTTTCCATAATTTTCCAAGGCTCTGTTCAGCAAGTTTCTAAGCTATCATTATTTCAGTAAGAAATCTTAAATCACTTCCCTAATAACATTACCATTATATTCAGCAATATAACGGCCTGAAAACACACTATTGTTAAAATTGCTTATAAGTAAAAAGCTCAAATTAAGGAGAACACTGCCAATTTTCAAAGGGTGAGAAAAAAGGTCTACAAAGGCACATTCCTGTAACAAGTCAAAACTTTTACAAATGATATGTTTTGAAATAATATTCAATAATATTTAAAAGATTGGGTTCAGAAATGAGTAACTCTGTAATGGATTATAACTGCATAAAATCTATAAACCAATCAATATACCTTTTCGCACTTTAATGAAAAATTATTAGAATATTCTATTTCATACTTTTCAGCCCTTCATTAAATTTATATGAAGCTTTAACTGCATCTCTAACGTCTAGTTTTTCCTTATCCTATAATCTAAGAATATTAGAAACGACTTTCAGCTTATCAGCTTCATTATACTAATTTACCACAAAAAACTCAACTGCTGATTCTAGGAACAAAGATTTATATCTTTAAAATACATGAACACCTGGAGAGACAAATTCAGACTTAAACTTCATAATGACAGCAACATTCTGATGTTATCCATAAAACATGGCTTTGCCCTGTTACACAGAAAAAACACTTTGGGCGGGGCAACTATAAGGACTGCAGAATTCCTGAAAACTTTCCCTAAATCTCCAGTTCTCTTACCGTATAGATGTTACTCTGTATAGTTAAAAAAATATGCATTAGAACATGGCTCTGATTACATCTCTTCTTTACCCATTTCTATGTGAAAATTATGGCATCAGAAGACACCATGTTGAGAAGCAACAAATGACAAGAGCTCGAAAAGTACCCTCCACCCCAACACCACTATCTAATATCATTTTTGTAACTAATATTGGAATAAGTTATTAGAAGTAAAGAGCTGTAAAACAGTCTGTGATCATTTTACTTATTCTGAGTTCTCCACATGAAGGGTGAATTCTAATCTAAATAAAGCCTTAAACTTCCAGACAGCAAAAGATCAAGTTATACTTCCCTAGCTAGCCCCTTTGCTAAAGATGCCAAAGATGAAAGAAGCTTTCTGAAAATATAGATATCATACGAAAAGATAATGGGTTCAACCAGAAAGTCAACCCCTGTTAAAAATGAGCACATGTTGACATTTAAGCTAATGATATACTATAAAAATTAACCAATACAGGGGTTTTAAGGCTAAAAACCTAGCCATTAGGGGTTAAACTCTAATCAATTAAAACAGTTGTTTCTACATTCCACCTTAAGTTATACATAAATATTGTTAACTGTATACTATTTAAAACCAAAAACTATTACTATGGAAAATCAATCATGTTTTTAATACTAAAAGTGGTAAAAAAAAAAAAAAAAACAAAACTTTGTAACATAAATTTATAAACCATAAAGGATGCACAATAAAGCAACAACAACAAAAATCTAACAAAATGTTTAGTATGCATCCACAAAAAGTTCCACAACCATTAAAACAAACATCAATGCATCTTACCTCTATCATTATATGAAAGGCGTGCTTGTGAAGAAAAAAACACAGGCAAAAGAAATTACGATTTTTATCCAGAATGGAATGAAAAATGACACATCAGTTACAAAAACAAAGGAAGGAGAATAATGACTGAGCTTTTTAAAAGTTGGTAATGATCCAGTGTATCATATTTTAAAATGAGGACTGGGAAAACCTTCCTTATAAACAGAGGAAAGTAATAGCAAAAAAAGTCTTGGACATTACCTATCTGATGAGGGGTATTATTAAACAGAGGACTCTAGTATGACTCCAAGTTACCTGATCCAATGGACTTCAAGACATCAAATGAACTAAACCAAGGCTTAAATAATCGTTCCTTATTTTTCTAAGAAGTTCTAGAATCTAAACTCTGAGAGTAAAATAAGCAATTTGAGAAGATACACATTGGAATTTGCTTATGGACACCAGAGGGCAGTATTGCCTTTAACAAAAACTGTAGGAGCAGCACTGAAGAAATTTTTATATAGCCCTAGAGTAAGTTTCTCAGATCACACATTCTGACAGTTGTCTTAAGAATCTCTAGAATCTCCTACTTCCTGAACTGCTTTAGTCTCCTTTCATGGAAGATAGCAGAATCATAATAGTGAAACAGAAAAATGTTTGTGGTGTCTATGTGAGTGCGTGCAACATAAATAATACACTAGGGCAAGAAAATAAGACGGGAATAATAAGATCATAAGAATTAAGTGGAACATAGTGACACACCAGGTCTATTGTTAATCGACTTCCTTAGCCACATCCAAGATGAAGACGTCAAGCAGTGGTGGCCCCGGGAACAAGTATCCATACGTACTTTCCAGTCTGAGGACACTCAGAAACTATCTGATAGAGAACAAGATTTTCATTTTCCCAGTCATCTCAAAACAGGTAAGGGCCCAAATTTAAAATTAAGAGAAATACTGTCAACAGTGTAAAGGAAGACTAAGAATTCTACCAATCATTGATTATATTTCCCAGTTTCCAATATTTCTACAGAGAATAATAGCACTGACAAAAAAGATTTGACAACTCATTTATCTGTACTAGTTGCTTAACTAGTTTTGCTTCCCCCTTGATTTTTTCCTGTGATAATGATTCAGGATTATTTATAATTCATCTACAAGGCTTAGCTAATCCTACTATCAAAACATCTTATCAGTACTGCAGAGTAAAATTCATCCCTTGAAAGAAATACATGCCAAATGAATAACTAGACTATAGCTTCCTAAGGCTTAAGCATTCTCAGATTTTGTTTTCACACAGGTGCTTTCAGAGGTAAAGATGCCACTGTAATAACACTGTGCAAGTAGGTGCTATATTCATGCATACCGAAAAGTATACCTTTGCTCAATATACTTCTCAGTAAATGAACATTAGAATAAGCTACAGAATGATCAATCCAAACTCAACGAGAGACACCAAGAATAGGCCTCAATGTATAAACTATGTTACCAAAACCAAATCAGCACATTAACGTCACATAATTAGGATGAGAAAGAGACTTGCTGCTTATTCCTTAAGGGGAAAAGAAAACAACTATTGCCAAACATCAGAAAAGAATGAACAGTACTTCTCCATTCACTCAACAAATCTTTACCGAGTGCCTAGTTTGTGCCAGGCACTGACTACCTAGTTCTCATGACACTTACTGTAGCATGGGGAAGAAAGACTAATCAAAGAATCACACTGAATATTATAAAATAAGAGTAATAAAAAAGAATTTAATACCTTGAGTACCTTAAACCAGCAGGTTAAGTAAGAGAAGATCTTCCTGAGGAGAGGACCCTTGAGAAAGGGAGTAAGTACTAGCGGGAGGAAGATTAGGTAGAAAAATAGTATCGGAGCACATCCTAGATTTCTGACTTGTACAACCCAAATGGATTCTGGTTCCATTTACTGAGAAACAGATTTGAGAAGGAAGATTATTACCCTTGAATGTTAAGTGCTTGGAGATATCTAAGTGGAGATACTAAGTAGAGAGTTAAACAGAATGGAAATACAAAGAAATCCTTCTAGAAATACGGATTTGGGGTCATTTATAGACTATAAATAAATACATATGATAGATACTATAAATTTTCTTATTTACTATTTAAAACATTCCAAGATATATATACATTTTTTTTTTTTTGATAACTCACTCAACTTCTTAGGACTATCAAGAAGAATTAAGGACTCCCTACTTAAAGTATTTGAAAACTGACAAATTCTGAATTTGCCTCTTCTTAGTCATCTAATTATCTTATATTCTAAGAAATTTTATAATTGGTAATTTAAAAAAAGACTAATCCCAAGCAGGTAGAAATAGAACCTATAAAGAAATAATATAGTGTGTGTATCAGGACAAATGTTTGTGAGCTAGGGAAAGCAAGACATTACACATTAACATATTCAATAATATTGATACTGTCAAATGCACAATCATGATTCTATCCAATTAGACCTTCAAAATTCCTTTGTGATATACCAACTCCTACTTCCTACAGTTTCTCTCGTCTAATTCCTCCTGAAAGCAAAGACGGACCAAAGTGGATAAAATCAGGATTTCTAATAAAGTTCCCTAAGAAGTGATTAGCACCTCAGGGTAGCCAGCACTGGGGTTAAAAGTCTGAAAGAGATGTAGACCTGCCCATCCTTTTGGTTACTGCTCAGATGCATCAGATTTATGAGCGAGTACAGAAGAAATTTTATTTTTATTTATTTTACCATTTGTATTCTTCAGTAAAGCTAAAAAAAAAAAACTGAAAAGGACCACGCTATACATTATTAAACTGTGCTGTGGTAAAATGGCTATGTTTACCTACAAGGCCACATACACTCACTATAAAAACTATTTAAATGTAATTTATGTACTCTGATCCCTTTATCCTACTTTAGTTTTTTATGGACCCCACCTAATTATTTACTGAAATATGCCATTCAACTAAAATTACTTCAGTGGATAATAATCCTTGGCTATAAATGACCAGACTTTGCCCCTCAGCAGACTGAGTCAAGGCTAAGTCACATCATCTATCTGTGCCTCAATTTTTTTATCTATAAAATGGACTTGACAAAACAGAACCTACAACATAGGGTGTTGAAAAGATTAAATGTGTTAGAATGTGTAATGCGCTCTGTATAGTGCTCAATAGAGTACTCCAAATGAAATCCTTTATTACACTAAATTTCAAAGTATTGATATATATATATCTACAACGGATTCAATAAAATGATTCCTTTGAATACAATTTTGAAGGTGTTACTCTGTTAGCAACAACAGCTAACACTTATCAAGCACTTAACACTAGCCAAACACCCCAGATGTGGCTCTTCTCCCAATCACTACACAACTGGAATCAGGTATTTTTCCTCCTTTCGCTACTCTTTGCCCAAAATTGCTGAAGCAACACCATTATTACCTTAGTTACCCTTCATTTCCAAGCTGCAAAGTCAAACAACCAATCAACCAACTTATTTTTACCTACATATTAACTGTGGGCTCGAAAAGGGCCAGCAAGGACTGTCCTTGTGCCATGTACCACGATCCATCCAGCATGGTGCCTGGCACACAACAGGCACTCAAGAATTAGGTGAGTGGCGAAGCTAAAACAAAACAAACAAACAAACCTGAACACCTCTCAGCCTATCTGATACACGCTGCTTTTACTAACAAACAATTTTCATTTTTATTATCTCAAATTAATAGAAGTTTTGATAGCAATGAAGTAGCTAGGAATAAAGGAACAGATCTAGGATGGGGTCCAGGAAATTAAGAATAGAGAGAAAAGCAAATTCACTTCTTCCTATCTATCATCTCCTTGTCAGACAGGAACAAGGAGAAATTTATGCGTACTCTGGTCTATGAGTCAGTCCCATTTGTAACCTGGCAGATGGGGCCCTCCAGAGGCCAAAGGAAAACTGAACTCAAGATTTTAAAATTTAAATGTAAGTCATTTTTAGAAATAAGGTACTCTGATTAATTTTAATGGGCAGCTTTAACTTGTTTTAAATTTTTTTTTTCTTTCTCCCCTTCCTTTCCTTTTGCTTTTGGACATGGAATTTCAGCCAGTCTCCAAGTGGGTCTGTCTGTGCATTTGTAAGTGAAACAACTTATATAGGCCTAACGAGAGTAGTTTTTTGTCAAGCTGCATGTATGGATAATTTATGACACTTCTCCTCACAATTAGTTTAGAAGTATACATAAAAGGAACTTGTAATTTACGTTACCAATACAAAAAGAACCACACACAAAGGTGGAACACAGAAGGAAGAAACATTTGTAGTAGCCCTGAACTACCAGTTAGGCGCACACACACACACACAGACACACACACACAAAGATGCTTACGTGTAAGATAACAGCATTGAATCACCATATTTTAAATATGCTAAAATAATAGCATGTTAAAAATATTTGTGAAATGTAGGTTCCAGCTCTTAGCAGAAACCTAAGACAAACAATAAGCTCATAAAACATCATATTTTGGTATTTCATGAGCATACATAAAAGTTCCACTAAATTTCACTTAAAAGCACATCATTTAATCAGAATGAGATAGAAGTACTGAGCTCAAACCTGCCCTCAGTATACTGTTAAAAGAAACCAAGCGTAGAATACCATTTTACAGTTTATAAAAGAGAAAAAAATATATATTGAAAATGAGATTAGAGAAAGGTGCCAAAGCATATACACCAACCTGTTAAACTGGTTATTTTAGGAAAGTAATAAAGGAAAAAGAGAAAGAATAAACAATTTTCTCTCCTTTTTTTGCACACATTTCTTTCTGTATAATTTGTCTTGTTACAACAAGCAAGTGTTTATAATTAACTTTTAAATAGAAGAGAATTCTAAAAGACAGAAAGTGAAAGAGAAAAAGAAGGTAAATGAAAGAGACATGTGTTCCTAAACTCCCACCGTTTAGGAGGCAGCCTATTTCAAGATGTGCTTCTATGGGATGTAATATTTATTTTGTAAGTATAACTTAATATTAGCATAGTAAATACTCAGCAAAGTTTAGTGAATTTCCCCTGCATTCTCCCCAAATAAGAAAGCAGCACTCTCTCCTAAACTGACTTGGCTGAATGATTTTATGCTACCCTTTCAGCATCTTATTAATTTGAAATAGGTACATATATAGACTCACATTCAAGAGGAAAATCCTACAAAGTATTTTCACAGACGGGTTGGTTTCTCAGTGGATAGTAATTTGACATAGCATGAAACGACAACCTATTATTACTTTAATATTAAGGTCAACAGGATTATTTTGTACAACCAACTCGGTATTCCAAACATCTGAAAGCCTTTAGTCCTTATCAGACCAAAATCTAGACAAAATGTCATGACGTAAAGGACTGAAGAGACTGTTGTCACTTTAAAACATACTAATGTTGTGATACTGTAGTGCTATTTATATAGCCTTAAAAATGAACAAGAAACTAACTTCATATCTCTTTAAAGGCAGATAATTTCTAGCTCCTAAAATCCATTTTCTTATCAAGCAATATTTTTTTTATTAAGATTATGATAGATTACAACCTTGTGAGATTTCAGTTGTACATTATTGTTAGTCATGTTGTGGGTACACCACTTCATCCTTTGTGCCCTCCCCCCACCCCCCCTTTTCCCTGGTAACCACCGATCGGTTCTCCATGTCTATATGTTAACTTCCACCTATAAGTGGGGTCATATAGAGTTCGTCTTTCTCTGTCTGGCTTATTTCGCTTAACATAATACCCTCAAGGTCCACCCATGTTGATGCGAATGGAACAATTTGGTCCTTTTTTATGGATGAGTGGTATTCCATTGTGTATATATACCATATCTTCTTTATCCAGTTGTCAGTTTCTGGGCATTTAGGTTGGTTCCACGTCTTGGCTATTGTAAATAATGCTGCAATGAACATAGGGGTGCATGGGATTCTTGGGATTGCTGATTTCAGGTTCTTAGGATAGATACCCAGTAGTGGGATAGCTGGGTCATAGGGTATTTCTATTTTTAACTTTTTGAGAAATCTCCATACTATTTTCCATAGTGGCTGCACTAGTTTGCATTCCCACCAACAGTGTATGAGGGTTCCTCTTTCTCCACAACCTCTCCAACATTTGTCACTCTTGGTTTTGGATATTTTTGCCAATCTAACGGGTGTAAGGTGATATTCAAGCAATATTTCTTTATCAGCACAAATACAGATCTTATAAGCAGGAAACTTAAGCTCACATACAGTTATGAAGGCAATGCAAACGGTTTTAATGAAACCACCTTAACTCTAACCACAACAAGACTTCTTAATAATAGAGTCAATGCATCAATTCCCTCATATTCATGACTCACTGACACTAGAAAAACCAGTTCGCATTCAGTTTACTCACTGCAGATTACAAGAGCATCTTCCTACATGTGCAAAGACACTTTCAGCACAGGGAAAAGAAAAGTGACCTAGGTGATGCAAATTAAAAGGATGCTTCGAGCTTGTGATTACAGAAAGAATTGAATAATGGTGTTCTCTTACAAAAGACTGAAATACTTCAACTTATTTTACTCCCAAGAAATACAGCCTCAAGATTTATCATAAAGCACCTGATGTTCATAAAGAATGTTTATTAAACAAATCCCTGGATATACTGCATTATCATCTCAGCATAACTCTAAATGCAACGAAGTCAATTCAGCAATTCAGCACTTAGAGAATGGTTATTACTTACAAACACTGTGTGAGATACAGTAGTGAGTATTATAGCTTGTGTTCAAGGAGCTTATAATCAAGTTGGAGAATGGAACATGTGTACAAATGACTACAGCCTTTCTCAACTGGGGTTATTCATCTGAATCACAGAAGACAGAAACTGACTTGAGCACTATTTTCTCAATTCTTTCAAGGATGGTAAGCCACTAATACCATTCTAGATCCATATGATGGATGTCTTAGAGTATAATGGGAAAAAGAACCCTAAGGCAGACAAAGTATGGAAGACAGGTTATACTCCAAACTTTGTATTCTTTGCTATGGATTATTGAGAGCCCTGAAATATTTTTAAGCACAGAAATAATATAATCCAACATGTAAAATGCTATTCTATAACAACAGTACAGATGAAGACAGAGATCTGGAAGCAAGAAGACCAGCCACAAGATTACAGAAATAATCTCAGCTTCAGGTATAATAATGTCCTGAACTACAAAAGAGTCAGGAAGGATGCAAAGGTGAACGAACTTGGTAAATGACTAGGCCAAGAACAGAAGTAGTTGTCTCCAAAGCTTTCATCCAGGATGACTGGGAAGACAGTGATACCATGAAACAATGTTAGAAACATAGTAGTTAAAGCTTATAAAGAAAGAAGAATGGCTTCAATTAAAAAAACAGGAAAATTACTTTTTTCTATGTCTTTAACTATGCTACATTAATTTTAGAATAAATATTTTACTGGTTACTAAGAACCATAATTCAAGACCAGATGTTAAAGCATGTATATCCCTACATCACTTCTTCAGAATAAAATACTAACAGAACCAGAAGAAATTCTAAACAACTTGAAGTCTTAGAAATAAAGAATCTCACCATTTAACTGCCAGAACCAGCTTATTAAGAGGATATATGTGGATCTCTCTTAGTTCTCCAGAACATCCCACAGGACTAATGTTTTATCCCTGAACGAGAACAAAAGACTGAGATCTGATCAATGAATGAGCACTGTATGTTCAGGTTAAGCTTGCTTTGCTGAGAATCACTGTAAATTCTCTTTAAGTATAGCTCTTATTGTAGGAATGACTCATCAATAAGATATCACCATGTTGAGACTGTCTTACAACAGACCAGTTAATTCACCAATCAGTCTTTAGCCACAGCTTTAAGAAAAAGTTTCTCTAAGAAAACGAATGGCAAATTTTATGTCATCGTCTAAAAGTGTTCCAATAATGTGGAGGAAGAATGTTCCAGAAATCCACAAGAGGACTGTGAGATCTTTTCCTAACTGTCCTTGGAATTAAATGAATATGGAGACATGACCATGAGATAAAATACAGAAGTCATCTTAAGACTGCAAATGTGTAGCACGTCTCCCCTTCCTACTTCTCATATCCCTCAAGTCTTGAATAACTAGTAGACATTGGCACTATCAACTCAGAAGCACAGGAATCTTTACCTACAACCCAATCAATACTCACAAACCCTATTCTACAATAAGCTAAAACATCTTTTAATAGAAAACACATGACTATGCCCCTCTATATATCTATGACTCTTCTCTTCTGTCCTATATGAGACAATGTGATAATGTTATTGCTCGTTTTAGCAGTCAACCTATTCAACATTCAAAAGTAGAATAAACTTTAGAATGATTTTGGCCTTTAAAACGATTTTGAGATGGCAAGGATGTTTACTAAACTATCTGAAACACCAGAGGCATGTGCTTTCTGGCGAAAGACAGGCAGAACAGCATAAGCAGTGAGAGCAAAGCTTTACTATCAGAGAGTCCTTCACTCCGAATCCAGGTCTAAGACTTTGCTACGTCTCAATTTCTTTATCTATAAAATGGGGATTACAACAACCCCCATTTGATTTGTGAGGTGAAATCAAATCAGTGCTTTCCAGACTTGGCTGGTCATCAGAATCACCCAGGAAACTTACTGGAAATATAATATCCCAGGCTCTATTTCACACATTGAGGTGTGTAGTCTAAGAATTTGTATTTTTTAACAAATTTCAGAGATGATCCTTACATACTGGTCACAATTTAGAAATCATGGAAAAAATTTATATATTTTATATGTTTCTATATATTTATACATATACGTAACTTACCAGTACCCTAGTATACTGTAAATGTTCAATAAATGCTTGATGTAATTATCAATAATTATTTTCAAATAGGAGATAAAACTGAGCATTTTGTAACAAGATAGTCACTACGTATCTTGCAGAACTAGTGTGCACAAATCTCTCACCAAAAATGAGACTTTAAGCATGACACTATACTGTTTGAGACATGGTAAAAAATGACATAAATGAAGTTCCACAATGATGACAACACTCCTTTCCCGCAACCTAGTTTATGACAAAATGAAAGCATGAAGCCAAGCATTTCTTGTATTTTTCATAACAAAGCTTGCCCATTCCAGGTCATTCCACTACAAAATCTTGAAATTCATTCCTTATTTTTCAGTAATTCATACAATCATGCAAATTCACCACAGAGCAATGCAAGTACCAAGTAAATGTGTACAATAACATTAACCATGGCAACAAATATCTAAAACCCACAGAGATGGATACTCACTGAAGATCCCTGGTTCTTAGTTATCTATGAATAATAATTGCATCTTTGCTTTTTAAAAGTCTAAATCCTTGAATTAATTAGCATTTCTTAACAAAGTGGCCTCAAGTACAAGATATCCAGCCCTTTAAAAAAAATGTCCAACCACACTTTTGTATCAATACTATATACAAATCAATGTTATCTATAAGATTACATTATTATTTTTCAAGCTCTATTAACAAATTCGTTTTTAAATATAGTTTCCAGTTTGTTTCTATCATATCACAAATGTAGGATAAATTTGGACACTACTATAGTACTAAGTACTCTCTCTTCTAAATGTAGATATTAAACAAAAAATAGTTACCACCAATAAAGGTAAAGTGTATCCTACGGCCATCTGGAGTAAACTACATATTTTTATTAGGCACTAAAATGTTTACTTTAAAATACTTTTTAGAGATGATTTTTAGTAAACCCACAACTTAGCTACTAATGTTTAAAAGTTAAAATATTTCAATCTACTGTGCACACTAGTGTGTTTACCTAGTTTACTGAATAAAGTATTTTACCTTTGGGTTTATTTCTCCAAATGCACATTTTACAAAGATTATGCAGATCAGAGATCTAATGCTAACAGATTGCTGCAAGGACTGAGAAAGAAATACGTTATGTAAATAAAGCTTAAAGGGAAGAAGTTGTTTTGGCCATTAAATTATACGACTTTATCATTTTCTTCTATCAAGTTTTAACCATTAATCCTACTGGTATTAGAGAAACAAAGTTAAACCAAGAGATCCAGAATGCCAAGCTAATCTGATCTTAAGAGTTAAAGGAAACGCAGTAAAAACTAGGGTTCAAAGATGTTTCAAGCAAGTATAACCAAAAGTTACCACCTTTCCTCAGCCTGTAGAATATTAACTACTTATATTAAAAGTTGTTGTAAAGCACTGGACCAGTGCCAAATGCCTACATGACAGAGAACGAAGAAAATTTCATGAATTTAATCTGATTACCTACCACACCTATATTTTCAGATATATTTGGGGTCAGATACATATTTGAGAATCAAGGGCATTAAAAAAGTTTTTGTCTTCGGTACACACTTGATATGCTGCAAACAAAAAAAATGTACTTGGAACTACCAACAACACACGATGAGAAACATTGCTGTTCTGCTCCTCTTCCCCAAAACAACATTTTAATGGCTATATCTTCCTGACGCCTTTGTGAAACCTCTCTTTTCCACACTTTCTTGGTTACCTTACTGGGTCCCTCTCCATGGTTAAAAGGATGCTTTGACAAGTAGTCTTGAAAATCAAAAAATTTAGGAATGAAAAGGAAAGAAAGAGTTATGATACTGCTTCTCCATCATCAATCACTTCTCAAGAAACAAAGCAGGGTCAGCCCCATGGCCGAGCAGTTAAGTTCACATGCTCTGCTTTGGTGGCCCAGGGTTTTGCTGGTTCGTATCCTGGGCGTTGACATGGTACTGCTCGTCAGGCCATGCCGAGGTGGCGTCTCACATGCCACAACTAGAAGGACCCACAACTAAAATATACAACTACGTACTGGGGGGATTTGGGGAGAAAAGCCAAAAAAAAAAAAAAAAAAGATTGGCAACAGTTGTTAGCTCAGGTGCCAATCTTTAACAAAAAAAAAAAGAAACAAAGCAGGGTGCACCTCACACTTTAAAGTACTACAATGACAGTAAAACTCTCCAAAGAAGAAGAAGACTAGGAATACCCTTCATTCTACTCTACTTCAACCCTTAAGTGAGAAAAGTTTAAGACACAGCAAATTAATAAAGTTTCAGAATTAGCTATAGTTCCCATAAGAATAAACATTCAAAAATTAACTCCAAAGGAAAATGGTTCGTAACAACCTAGGGGGTGCCACTACACTCATATTTCTTTAAAACATACAATTTAAAACAGCACAAAATACAAGACAACTTACTTGAGTTGGAACAAGTACGGGAGGGTAGGCCATCTTATGATGCCTGTACACCCAAAATGCACAAATGACAATCCCCGCAATTAACATAAGTGGCACCAAGGAATAGAGCAAGATGTTGTAATAGGGTGGCTTAGGTGTAACTGGATTCGAAGTAGCTGTGGAAAAGGGGAGAAGAAAACAACTCAGATTTGGTCTACAAAATTCCACAATAACTATTTATTAAGTGTCAAATTTTAGGAGAAAAATAAGAGTAGGAGAAGGTAGCAGTAAATTATTCCATCAACACAAATATGCTTTGTTTTCCATCTACCAGTTGAACAGACCTATGTCTTTTCCCTGTGAACTTACGCTGTGTGACTTCCATCTCCGGAAAATAGGAAAACCTTTCATTACACATATTGCCCTCACAGCAACAAAAATATACTTCAGGGCTGTCTTTTTTTTCTATACAATCAGTCCTATAAACAAACAAAGAAGAAATGAGTAAAATCAATATTATTATACTGAATCTACAATAGGTGTTTTTCTAAAGTTCTTCTCAGAGATAAAATAATGAATAATTCATTTACAGTCAACTTCAAGATTTCTATTAATATCCAATAATAATTCTTAAAGGCCAAAAATATTCCTGGAATCCTGTTACTAAATCTCATCAGAAAACAAACCAACAGCTAATTTTATAACACACACATTGGCTCCTTGAGACTATTGCTTTAATTTGGTTTTTAATGATCAATCTAAGGCAACTATCTTTTTTTGTTGTTTTTTTAACCATTAGGAAAGCTTGAAGAGAAATATAAAGCCAACAAAGAAGTTTGGTCTAGGAGTGCTCTTTCTCACAGGAAAATAGCCTTCCCATTTCATGAATAGAAAAACTGAACACTATTCATAAACCTGTATATGTGCATACATATAAATACATACATATACACGTGTATACATATAAATACACACACAAAAAATGGTACAAGTTCATATCTCATGGCAGAACATATCTTAATATTTGAGATGCGAACTAAGCTTGGGAATTAAGAGTCTCATCTTTTGTAGCAGATTTAAATTCCCTGAACACAATGAACAGGGTTGAGATAAACAACAAGTAAAGAACAATGTGTAACAACAAACATACAGGACTTAGTATATGAATCAAAACTTAGTATACGAATCAAATACTGATTCGACTTAGGATGACTGGTGGGGGAGGGTTTCGGGGCAGTCTCCTATACAGGACCTTAGATAGGGATTTAGCATCTAGTGCAAATCCTAATCAGCCACTAAGAAACAGCTATACCTATTTAAAAAATAATAATAATAAAACATTTAAATACTGCTGATAAACATCAGGTGGACTTAAGGACATATCTTAGAAATAAACTGCCTACTTTTGTGATAGTTGTTAGAATAATAAGATTGAACTTAACTCTAAAGTGAAAAGCTCAAGAAATTTCAGGGAGAAGGTAGTTTTAACAAAATCAAACTTTAAAATGAAATCTATACCAATATCTGTTTAGTAGAAAGTAAAAGACAAATGAAAGCTAAGTTTTAACAATTTAAAAAAAAATAAATGCATAAATTTAAAATTTGGACTCATGCTTCAAATTATAGAAGGTTAACATGATTAAATATCTACTCTAACTCAAGAAAATTACTTTTCACCATTCCATTCTTTTTATCATTCTCTTTTCATCTATACATTTCCTTTTTTTTTTTTCCCTGTGGTGAGGAAGATTGGCCCTGAGCTAACATCTATGCCAATCTTCCTCTATCTTGTATGTGGGATGCCACCACAGCACAGTTTGATAAGCGGTGTGTAGGTCCACATCTGGGATCCAAACCCATGAATCCCAGGCTGCCGAAGCAGAGTGCACGAACTTAATCACTACACCACTGGGCCAGGCCCTCCTCTATACACTTCTTGAATCTTCTTTTCCTTTCTCTTACTTTTCTTACTATCCTTAATATTTTTTTTAAATAAATTCAGAGCATAAAAACAAAAACTCACATACTTTTAAATTAGCTATTAACCCCTAGAAACAAGGCTGGTATAGTAATCGCTGACTGTAAGAGCAAGCATTTGTACTGAACAACGCACTCTCCATTATCCAGCAAAGTTTAACCTCCAGTTGATACTGGTTTTAGGTGAGAAGCACAGTAGCTTTTTACTACAAAAAGAACAGGGATCCCTGACTTCAACTAATTAATAAAAGATAGTTGTAGATAAAGATGATCCCCAAACCTTATTTTCGCCCCATTTCTTCCTACTTACCTTTCTTTTTTTATTGAAACATAATTGACATACAACATGATATTAGTTTCAGGCATACAAGATAATGATTTGATATTTGTATATATTGTGAAATGATCACGACAACAAATCTAGTTAACATCCATCACCACACAGTTGCAAATTTTCGTCCTTGTGATGAGAACTTTAAAGATCTACTCTCTCAGCAACTTTCAAACGTACAATGCAGTATTGTTAACTATAGTCACCCTGTTGTACCTAACATCCCCAGGACTCACTTGTTTGATAACTAAAAGTTTGTTCCTTCTGAACACCTTCACTAATTTCACCCACCTACTAGCCCACCCTCTGGTAATCACCAGTGGTTGGTTCTCTTTATCTATGAGTTCGTTTTTCATTTGTTCTTTTTTTTCTTTTTTTATGACTCCACATATACGTGAGATCATAAGGTATTTTGTTTTTCTGTCTGACTAATTTCACCTAGCATAATGCCCTCAAGCTCCATCCATGCTGTCACAAATGACAAGAGTTTCTTCTTTTTTATAGCTATGTAATATTCCAATGTATATACACCACATTTTCTTTATCCATTCAGCCGTCAGTGAACACTCAGGTTGCTTCCATATCTTGGCTATTATAAATCATGCTGCGACGAACATGGGGGTGCATATACCTTTTAGTTAGTTTTCTTTTAATTAGTGTTTCCGTTTTCTTTGGATAAATACCCAGAAGGAGAATTGCTAGAAAACATGATAGTTCTATTTTTATTTTTTGAGGAGCCTCCATACAATTTTCCTAGTGGCCCTACTTACCTTTCAAAATAACAAATATCACTTGATGACCACCTCTGTTAATAGAGAGGCTAATATCAGAAATGCAGTTAACATGAATCATTATAGAGACAAAGTCCCTGGAAAATTCAGATTTAGTAGTATACCCTAAATGACTTTCAATTTCTTAAGAAAAGTGGAGCTAATCAATTTTCATGGGCATATTCAATGCCTTTTGCTATTAATCACATATGACCATGATAATCAATTCATGGTAATCAACTGAGGCTCCTGAAAGTGGACTGGAAAGTATTTCGCGTTCCGTGAGTAGATCAGTATTTTCTGGCTCCAAAAAGTCTAGTTACCTAATACTTTGCAGGCTTTCTAGTCATCAGCACCCACCCACAGTGGAAATCCTGTGGCCCAGGCAGTTTAAGTGATCAGCCCAACATCTACGGGACCCCCTACAGACAGATCACAGGCAGTTAAAAACATGTCCACTGTATTTTATCTCCAGTACAGAATAAAACAGTTTAAGCAAGATCTTTTAAATAAAATGTAGCTTTCTATGAGAAGTGTGTTAGTTCTGATGTAATTCTGAACGTCAAGTTAAAATGTCTCTTGGGGTAAAGAACAAAGCTCTATTTTGCAAGAAAAAAAAAAGGGAAAATGTGGTAAGATCAATTTCTTCCAGATACATATAAAGGGAAACTAAAAGGAAATTAAATACTACGATGAAGCTTTATTCTCCTTGACGATAGATTTTCAGCAGATATACTCTCTTTTAAAGCATTTTTAAAAACGCTTTATCCTTAAAATTGACATTCAAAAAGAGTTTATAATCCTAACAACATAGGGAAAGAAACGGTTCTTACCTATAGTTCTCACCACTTGGAAGATTATTCAAAGTATATGTAAGATATAATATCAAAGATAAAAGGTAAAACATACTATATTCATTTTATTACTTTAAAATACATGTCTAGTCATTAGAACATGTTATAACAGTCTTCATAATCCCATCTTAAAAAAGAAACATCTAAATGAAAATCCATGCACTGATCTTCCCCATTTTAAAAAGGGGAGAAGAGGAAGGATGAAAATTATTCAACACTCTCATAAAAGATAAAATGTTTCCTTACCTGTCATAGCAGTTGATATCATCCAGCCAACAACCTTGCTTCACTATTTCAATGGAGCCAGAAATATTCTTCCAGGTAGCAAAACAATGTCGCCGTTTATCTTTGTCACCATAACAGGGTTCGACACCAGTTCGATTGGTTCTGTCTCTTTCCCAATTAGCATTATAGAAAATACACTCCTGAGTTTCTGATCTACCAAGTATAGCACCTATAAGATAATAAAACAACTTCATGTAACTGTATTAGCTCTGAAAATAAAAGATTGTCTCCCAGTACACCAACTTCAGATGTTCATAAAATGTCAATAATCTACTCTCTTCCCAGTGTTACAAGATTTGGTTTAGGTTTCCAGGTCAATCTCTGTACTTTAAGTTTAACAATTAAATATTAATACTAAAATTAATTCTATTAATAATAATAGAAAGTGGTCACATATATCACAAGATTTCTCTGGAAAAGTTCCAGTTTCACTTCACTTAAGAATGTCCTTGATGAAAAGCAGTAAAATTGCTAATTTTATTAAATCTTTACCATTGAGTCAACTTCTTTACAATATTCTGTGAGAAACAATGGGAACTAATAAGCAAGAGCACACCTGCTGTGTACTGATGTACAATGGCTGCTTCAAGAAAAAGCCCTTACATGACTGAGTTATGAGCCAAAACCAACCACAGTTATTCAGAGTTGGGTATCTGGCAGACATTTTCAAAACTGAACCAAGTAAACCCGTTACTTCAACAAAAACAATTAAGAGCATGCATCACCAATAAAAAGATGTGCGTTTTCAAGTAAAAATAGGAATTTTGGAAAATTTGTATCTACCACCACTAACCTGACACCTTCCCAATACTTAAAAGAATTTTCTGATGAGATCATTGGTGATAGTAACAAACGTGACTTTTAAATATTGAATAATGCAATGAGCCAATATTTAGGTCTATATAATTCAGATAACCAACATTTTCCAAATGAGTTATGTGTGACGTTACAAAAACATTCACGAGTAAAAAAATCCATTCAATCCTCAAGACATCTCAATAGTTTTTCATGTCACAGAGGACGAAAAGTTTAATAATGGTTTCAGATTCTGCACTGTAACTAACTTTTAATAAACTACCTCTTGCCTTACATGGAAAAGCAAGGGAACTGGAATACCCAAAATAATTCTGAAAAAGATGTACAAAAGAGAATTCATACTACCTGTTTTTAAGACCAACTATAAACCTTCAGCAATCAAGACAGTATGGTCTTGTGAAAAGACAGACACATGCATCACTGGGACAGAACAGAGAATCCAGAAATAGATTCACAGAGATATGGGCAATTGATACACAGAAAAGGCGCCAACATATTTCAATAGAGAAAATACAGTCTTTTCAATTACCGATGCTGAAACAATTGGACAGCCACATGCAAAAAAAAAAAAAGAACCTTAACTCATATCTCACTCCATAAATAAAAATTAACTCTAAACATACCATACATCTAAAGTACAACGTAAAACTATAAAACCTCTAGAAGAAAACATATGAAGTCTTTGTGACCCTAAACTATGAAAGATTGCTTAGAACATAAAACACATGAGAAACGAAAGAACTAAGTTTAACTTCATAAAAACTTCTCTTCTAAAATTAAGGAAAAAAGTCACAGACTGGGAGAAAATATTGCAAAGTAAATATCTAACAAATAACTGTATTCAGAATACAGACAGACCTCTCACAACTCAATAATAAGAAAACACACTACCCAATTTCCAAAAAAAGGGACAAAAGATTCAAAAAAGATGCTTTGCCAAAGGTCTAAATAGAAAATACTACATGAAAACATATTCAATATCATTAATCATGATGGAAATGTATACTAAAACTAATTCTAGTATTGATTAGAATGACTAAAACAAAAATGAGCAATCTCAAGTGTTAGTAAACATAATGCAAAATAAATGAAGAGCAACCGGGACTTTCACACATTGGTGGTGAGAATGCAAAATGGTCCAGCCACTTCGGAAAGCCAGTTTCACAACTTCTTATAATTAAACATACACCTACCATACTACCCAGCAAACGTATGCTTAGTTATTTACCTAAGAAATGAAAACATATGTCTATGCAAAATCTGTACGTGAATGCTCGGAGTGGCTTTATTTATAATCGCCGAAAACTGGAAACCCAATATCCAGCGCTGGTAAATGGAAAAATATACATCCACGCCATAAAAAGAAAAGAACTAGTGATAGCTGCAACAACACAGATGAAACGAAAATACATTATGCTGAGTGGAGGCAGACTCAAAGTCTATATCTTGTATGATTCCATTTACATGAAATTCTAAAAAAGGCAAGACTATGGGGACAAAAATCAGATCAGATGTTGTCTGAAGCTGGGAGCGAGAAGAGAGGGCCGATTACAAAGGGACATGAGAAAATTTTGGGGGGTGATGGAAATATTCTACACATTGATTGTGCTAGTGGTAATATGACTGTGTGGGTTAATCAAAACTCATAGAATTGTTATCTAAAAGAAAAATACATTTATTCTATGTAAATTAAATTTCAATAAAATCGACTTAAAAAATGCAAAGAAACTACCACTTGCTGATTTTGGCACAGTATCAGAGAAAAACATCCACAACTATCTAAAAAAGCTATTAAGGGCCAGTCCCAGTGGCCTACTGGTTAAGTTTGGCACACTCTGCTTCAGCAGCCTGGGTTTGGTTCTCAGGCATGGACCTACACCGCTTGTCAGTGGCCATGATGTGGTAGCGGCTCACATACAAAACAGAGGAAGAGGGGTCACGGATGTTAGCTCAGGGCACATCTTCCTCAGTGAAAAAAAGCTTTTCAAATAGTCCCCATTTTTCTAACTAATTATATTGTGTGTGGCCAGATTTCCTTCATACCAAAACAATATATCACAAGAGACTGGAGAAATAGATAGGAGAATCCAGTTATCTTCTACTAAAACAATCATTACAGAGATTTGCAAAAGTTTAATTTTTTTGTTTCAGAAAATAGTTTTCGTAAAAATCTGTTCTTTTCTTAATATATAGTAGATTTAGTACTGTCATTTTTAAATAGTCTTAAATTTTCTGTCTTAAATTCTAACATGATAAATATTAATGGATAGAACCCATATCAAAAAAAAATAGCTCTTTTAGGTTCTAAATTTTTTTAAAAGCCTAAAGAAGTTCTGAGACGAAAAGGTTTGAGAACTGCTGCTTTACAATGTACTAGCACAGAGAAGTAATTATAAGCTGCTAGAATCTGTGGCAGTAATGGGTGCTGCAGAATTCCTCTCAACTATGGAAGAATTCCTCTCAACTGTGGAAGAAATAACAGGGTGAGCTGACATATTGTAAACTATGGCTGGTATCTCTATGTTCCTTGTATCCTATAAAAGAAGGGCTGCCATTACAGTCGAGTCACTTAACATAGTGAGGATACATTCTGAGAAATGTGTCATTAGGTGACTGTGTCACTGTGTGAACATCATAGAGTGTACTTACACAAACCCAGATGGTATAGCCTACTACACACCTAGGCTATATGGTACTAATCTTATGGGACCATCATCATATATGCAGTCTGACATTGACCGAAATGCTGTTATGAGGCACATGACTACACTATTTTCTAAGTTACTCCTTTTCAGAAACTGGTTGAAAATAACAGCAAAATAAGTTTCTTCCTTTACTAAATAATCCAAAAGCAATCATTCACTGCCTACATTATTATCTTAAAATAGGTGATGGCAAATTTTTTCTCTAAAGGGGCACAAAGTAAATATATTAGGCAGGCCATATGGTCTCTGTCACAACAACTCAATTCTGCCATTGTAGTACAAAAGCATCCAATAAAGGAATGAGCATGATTATGTTCTAATAAAACTTTATTTATAGACACTGAAAAACTAAATTTCATGTAATTTTTACATGTCACAAAATATTCTTTTTTCAATTTTTATCAACCTATGAACATGTAAAAATCATTCTTAGTTCACGGGCTGCATTTGGTCCACAGGCTATGTGGTCAGCTATTTCTTAAAACAATGTCCCAATTCCAACAGTCTAGCTAATCTGCCTTTTGTTTGTTTTGTTTTATTGGGGAGGGGTCTTCTGTGAATTATCATTCATGTAATTCACATTAAAAACCACTATTAATTATTTTTAATTTCCAAAAGAAGACTCCAGAGGCATACAAACACCACCTAAACTAAACAAAACTGGCAGAAAAACAGAACGTTGCCTAGAGCAGAAACGCCAAATAGGTTTCATCTTTCGTGTCAATTCCAATCAATTAACAGTGGCTGCCTGGAGCAGTGTATGGAGAAGGATTTTGAGGTAAAGGGTCTTAAAATTATTATGTAAGGAGGAATGAGCAACATCAGTATCTTTTACTTGCTACTTGTAGTCTAGAGAAAAGATAAACAAATGACCATTTTCTTTACTAAAAAAATTACTTCTATCACAATTTTTAAAGGCAAATAAGATTTCAGGATGATTTTCTAGACTATCATTTGATTGATATTTTCCATAGAGAGAAAGAAGATTGCTTATAGGGAAAAACGTGACAACCTTGCCACCCACTTCTAAGTTGATTCTATAATCAGTCTCTATCCAATCATGTCTCTAACTGAACACTAAATATAATAACATAGTAATTATAAAAATAAATCAAATTGTAGCCAGCCAAGTGGCATAGTGGTTGGGTTCGCATGCTCCACTTTAGCTGCCCAGGGTTCATAGGTTTGGATCCCAGACGCAGACCTGTGCACTGCTCATCAAGCCATGCTATGGTGGGTATCCCACATACAAAATAGAGGATGACTGCCAGGGATGTTGGCTCAGCAACAATTTTCCTCAAGCAAAAAGAGGAGATTGGCAATGGATGTTGGTTCAGGGCTAATCTTCCTCACCAAAAAATCAATCAATCAATCAAATTATATGTATTTTTATATTCTTAAGCTCACATTGTGACTTTAAAGGTGTAGTTCTAAAAGGGATAGCAAAAGCTACTTACATATTAATTTTTAACAGCATCTCCCAATTTAAAATTTTTGAAACTTTAAATTTCTACCCATAGGTTTAGTCTATCAAAGTAATTCAAAATAGTTAATACTGTTTTCAAAAGAAATAAAGAGGCATAAAAGGTTTGTGTGCAGGGTTTAGTACAATGATTCTTAACCAATGATGTGTATCAGAAACCCCTATATGTTTTCTCAAATTCATATGTTTGAGTGACATTTTGTAGGCCTGGGAATGGGTAGCTGAAAAGTACATGGGGAGTGGAGAGGGTGGATATATATATGTGTCCCCGTTTCTGCTTTTTTCTTTTTGGCAAAGACCCACCAGTGATCTAATGTTCCTCCCTAGTTAAGGACCGCTGGCTTAGGAGACTGTGACCTGAACTTGGAATTTAGTTCACAAACTGTGACCGAGAACAGTTACCAAACCTTTCACTACCTGTTTCCACATCTGATTCAATTTCCATAATAATTCCATAAGTATTATGGATAATTCCATAGTTTCATAATTCACACTCAGCATAGTTATAGTAAATCAATGTCTTGTCACTGAATCCAGCACGAGTTAAGTTAGATAATAGTTCTATTTCCAATATACTACTTATGCATGAATGACTAGTACTGACCATTTCATTTTTCCTAGCACTTAAAAAAAAAAAAAAAAAAGCCATACACAGGACCTGAAATTTGGCAGAACATTTGGCCATAAAATAGCCCTGCAAAAGTCATATTCACATCTAAATACTCCTCCTATGAGGACAATGTAAATTTCACCTAAAGCAACTGGATCTGAGGACAATCAGGGTTTTTTTTTAAAAAGCATGTAGTGTTAAAATAATACACCAACACTACTTTTACAAAATCTCTTCCAGTTACAGAAGAAGAGGGATTACTTCACAAGTAATTTTATGAGGCCAGTATTACCTTGATACAAAAAACAGACCAAGACAGCACAAAAAAAGAGAAACATAGACCAACCTCCCTCATTAACTTAGATGCAAAAGCCCTCAACAAAATTTTAGCAAACAGAATTTAATAAATTTTTTTTTAAGTAATACACCATAACCAAGTGGGATTTATTCCAGGTATGCAAGGTTGGTTCAATATTTAAAAATCAATCAATGCAATCTGTCAAATCAATAGGCTAAAAGAGAAAAATCATATAGTCTACCTATCAGTACACCAGGAATAGAGGGGAACTTTCTCAACTCACAAAGAGCAGCTATAAAAAAAACCCACAGCTAACATCATACCTCCCGACAAAAGCCTAAATGCTTTCCCTCTAAGATCAGAAACAAGATAATGATGTCTACTTTCACCACTCTTATTTAATATAGTACTGAAAGTTCTAGCTATTGCAGTAAAGCAAGAAAAAGAAATTAAGGGAATACCAACTGGAAAAGAAGATAATAAAACCATTTCTATTTGCAGATGACATGACCATCTATGTAGAAAATCCCAAGGAACCTTCAAACAAAAAAATGCCAGAACTAATAAGTAAATTCAGGGCCAGGACACAAGATCAACACACAAAAATTGATTGCATTTCTACATAATGACAATGAACAAGTGGAAATGAAATTAAAAATGCAATACCAATTACAATTGCTCCTAAGAAAATAATATACTTAGATACAATCTAACAAAACATATGAGGATGTATATGATGAAAATTATACAATGTTGATGAAAGAAACCAAAGAAGACCTAAAACTTGGAGAGACAGACTGTGTTCATGGATTGGAAGACTCAACATAATAAAGATGTCAATTTTCCCTAAATTGATATATAGGTTTAACTCAACTCATATCAAAAATCTCAGCAAATTTCTGTAGACATAAATGAGCTTATTCTAAAAATTTTTGGAAAAGAAGAATAAAGTGAGAGAAATCACTCTTCCTGATGTTAAGGCTTAGGATATAGCTGCAGTAAGCATGACAATGTGGTACTGGTGGAGGGACAGACACATAGACCAATGGAACAGATAGAGAACCCAGAAACAGATACACAGAAATCTGTCCAATTAACTTTTGACAAATGAGCAAAAAACAACTCAACGGAGGAGAAATAGCCTTTTCAATAAACTGTGCTGGAGCAATGGGACACGGTTTGAGCAAATCTATCCTGAATGCCCTCCCCTTTGCTCTCTATCATCATTCCGGTAGTTCCTGAAAACCCAGCTCTTGCAAAAGACCTCCCAAACTATGTGACAATTTTGAAGTTTTCTCAAGGTAGATATAACAAAATCCTAGAAGTCCTTTAATGAGGACTCCTCCTTCCCTCAAAATGTACACTACTTGCAATCCAATATAAAATGTTTTATTTTATATTTATTGTTTTTAATCAGTTGTCTATATATGTCCTTTTACATGTCAGAATGCCATTGGGTCTAAAACTATCCATCTTACTTGCCCTCTGAACATAATCAGTACTTAATAAATGACAAAATTGAAAAACACAATGTAACAACTGAATAAAAAACCCACCAACTACTGCTTTTCCCTCCCTCTCTCTAACAGATAGACGGAATTAAAGTAGTTTTTACAACTATGAATTATATCAATCTTTTTTCCGATTAAGAGGACAATGTTTGTCATGGCCCCGTGACTAGCCTTACCTTATCACAATCTTCCTATGTATGCAACCAACATAAACAGAAAGAAAAGAACTGTTCTGACAACTTAAAAATCTGAGGCTCACTTCTGGAAAAGTATTCTAATGCTGTGTGAAACTATTAACAAGTCATTAAGAATATAGTATAAACAGGCATGCAACTAAATGCCTTCTCTAAACTTGTGCCTCCCACAGGCAACTTAGTCCTCTAGGAAGGGTTAATGAAGTCTCAAAAATAATAAATCCCACTTGAAAAGCAATTCTTGTTTACCTTTTACATGTCATTGCCTCCTGCCACTCTAGGGATAGAACACATATCCAAAGAGAATCAGCTATGGAAAGGAGACCAAAGTGAATGATACTTTTAAACCAAAATATTTTACAGTACAAATAAAAAAATAAAGAAGGATCAAAAACATTATACAAAAGAATGATTTTTGGTAAATAAGTACTTGAGAAATTCTAGTATAGTACAATCCTCCACGGCACCAAGAAATCCTAAAATAAGTGTGTACAGTATTTTATTAGTTCAACAGGTATTATTTAACAATCTCTCACTATGCTAGGTAGTCACCCAACTACCCAGAAACTTGTAAGTCATGCAACCCTCAATATAAAGGATTCCCCAATTTTCCCCCAGATTTTTTAAAAATTCTGACCAACTTGAAATACCAAAACTTTTGTATAGCTATAGGAAATAGTCCAATGTATTAACTTATTTTATTCATTAATTTAGTTTTATGAATATTTTAGAATCACAAAGCACAAAATTTTTACAAAATTTTGTTCAAACTTCACATATACCTTTCAGCAGGTGTTGTCTCATGACTTTTTTTTGGAGTCATCAAAAAATATCAAAACGTGAACAATCTTCACTTCCATGTAAGTTGTTTGAGAAGCAATACTTTTTGAAGTTATGCAGAACATGGTCACTGGAAATGTTTTTCCAAGCCACAAGTATCCATTCACACAATACTAAAACAGTGGGTTTTTTCATTTTCTATAGGTACATATTGGGATCTTCATAAGGTAACTACTTAAAATATTGCTTTTAAAACTGAGCTTCCAAAATTTTTTTTACCACCTTTGTAAACAGTTTACAACAAATTATGATAGTAAATCCCCCCCTCTAAGAATAATTTATTTGTTTAAACTCTTTATCCCCTTCTACCTAGCCCCTCAGGAAAGCTCCAGAAACATTCGAAAGTAGCACTGACTGGCATCATTTCAAGTTTGTCTGTCTTCTCGAAACATACTTCTATTCAAAATAAAATTATTGAGAGAGCGAGCCTCAAAATATGAAAAACTTTGTAAAACTCAAAAGATGACTCTTTTTCTGAGGAAGAATCTTTTGGAGAAAACTGTGCTTTATACTGAGCACGTACAGATGAAAGAATCGATCATATGCTTGTACCGTAAATTAAAACACCAAGATAAAGACTACAGATTTATAAATGTGGTAGGAATTTGGAGATGATAACCTAGGACCTCCATTAGACTATGAGCTTCTAGAACGAGCCCTGTTATCATCTCTATATCACCAGTGCCTGGCACAGTACAGAAATTCTATACAGTCATGCACCATATAACAACGTTTCGGTCAATGACGGACTGCATATGGGACAGTGGTCCCCTAAGATTAGTACTATACAGCCTAGGTATATAGTAGGCTTACCTTCTAAGTTTGTGTAAGCACACTCTATGATGTTCGCACAATGACAAAATTGCCTAATAACGCATTTCTTGGAACATATCCCCATCATTAAGTGACAACACATGACTGTAAACGTGCACTAAATCAATCAATTCACAAGAAAAGAAAAAAGAAGGCTTTGCAGAGGAAATGGAACTAAAGCAAGGCTATTAAGGAGAGACAGAACTAAGGTAAACAGAGGCAGGGAAGATCACAAACAAACAAACAGGGCTGTGAATAATCAGAATGTTTGACAAGACTGCTCTCAGTAGACACAAATGTTCCGTATTCCTTAGTATTGAATTAAGGCACATTTTGCAAGACATCAAAAGTTTAGAGAAAGAACAGAAGTGATATTTTTAAGATTAATCTCAAAACAATGAGTAAACTGTGTTGGAATGGAAAGAAACTCAGTAAGAAACCAAGGGTCTATAGTATCCGTCTGACCAGATGGTGACAGGTATCCAAAGGATTGGCAGATTAGAGTATGGAGATCAAGTTTTCAGTTTCCATAGTCTCTTATTCGGCCTCTCTGAGTATAAGAAGTAACAGACAAAAGGGATTTGGGTTAGGTGGCTTGCTGTTTCTAAATGTTTATTTTCCATCATCTGACAAAACAAAGCTTGTTTTCATACATATTTTACCCTTTGTTTCTCTTTGTTGCTAAATCTCTTCCTGATATTTAGTCTTACTGGCATGAAAGGTATGTATTGTCCAGGATAAATAAGATATCTTCAAAGATAAGGCACAACAGAAAAGTGCTTTTGCCTACAGCCACAAAATGTGTGACTATCTATAAATGCCCAGGTCTCAAAGAAAATAGTTCTATGCAGTTCTCTGGCACTTATTCAAAACACAAATTACATCAAAAAAGGTACAAGTAGATACAAGTATTACCTTAACTGTGTAAAACAGATTTCTGATATTAGATGCTCATCTTCTGGGGGGCAGAGGAGATCATGGTGACTGTAGCTAGAGGCCAATACCTCCATCAGAATCAATGGGCTATTTTAAAAGTTGTACAAAAGCCAAAATTGGGCACAAATTTAGAAGAGTAAGAGATAAAAGCTAAATTCTCACAATCAGAACAGACCTCCTAAAATAGATTAAGGAAACACACACACATACACAAAGTAGTTCCTACTATTTTTAAAATAACCTACGAGTCTCAATTACACTGAAAAGACACTATGTACATCAAGGTTTTCCAGTGTTTTATTTACTTGGGAAGATGCAGGCCTTCCTTTCAGTAAATCATCAAACTCTACTGCAAAAAAGAGTAAAAATGGATCACTTCAGCTATCATGAAAGTAATGTGAAATATTACACTTGAGGAACCAGTAGTATCAAGAGTAAGAAAATTAAAAAAAAAATCACTAAAGTATTCATCAAAGTAATAGCTTGCAATTTAAAACCAATAATTAAAGAAAACTAGCAATATTTATGAGAGTAGCTTTAAATAGCAAAACAGCTCTATTAAAGGAAAAGAAAGCAAACTGGAA
The DNA here is from genome assembly GCF_037783145.1 of Equus przewalskii. Classification (NCBI taxonomy): domain Eukaryota; kingdom Metazoa; phylum Chordata; class Mammalia; order Perissodactyla; family Equidae; genus Equus; species Equus przewalskii. The sequence continues at coordinate 30,005,430 of NC_091847.1, read as the reverse complement.
ACTCACTATAACATTAAATAACAATGGATATAGAATCACTTAACTAGCCTTACTTTAAAAATCAGCAACAGCCTTTTGCATATTTATAACTAAGACTCCTAGTATTAGAAAAGAAAAATCTAAAATTCTTATTTATTACTTTTGTGTGTTCTGCAATTTCTTTCCCACTTCAAAACTCACTTTAATAATTTATTTCTATGCAACTATAAATATATCATAGGTCTTCTGGTGTTCTTTGTTTTCTACATTAACACACATCATAAGAAGACAAGTCACCTTCCCTATTTGGCTGCCCTGGACTGTTTTTAAGCATTAGCAAGAAAAGTAAAGTCCACAATGTCCCAAAAGACTTCTGATAAACAAGTCAGAAAAATGAGGAAGGAGAATAAATTTTCAAATAAAATTTCTGCATGGCAATGCACAGTTTAGGCTCTGTCAATCAAATTTTTTTTTTTTAACTAAGCACCTTCCTACCACCAAACAATCACTTCTAAAGGAAAACACAAACACTTTCTGGCATTCTTCCCAGAAATTTTTTTTTGCCTTGCCTGTTATACTCTGTGCTTAGTACTTACTAACAGTCTGACAAAACATTGCAAGATTCTGTCCATCCGGCTCAAGTAATACAAACTAAAAACACAACTAATATGAAATAAACTAAAAATATAAATGTTGTATGTTGTGAGACCAGACACACTGTGCGCATGCATAATAAGGAAAGTAAAAGTACTTCGAAATAAACATTTAACCACTGCTTATTTAAGGACTCCTAATGTTTATCGACAAATTACTAAGATAACCACCTAACATGTACTTCAACACAGGTTATCTCAAAAGTGACTAATTTTCCTTCTATAAACAGTTCCAAAATAAGTATATATCTACTTTTGTACAGATCAAGATTTGAAGAGAAACAAATTTCTCAATTTCAAACCTCTTTCTTAAAAAGTCTCAACATAAAGTTTTTGAGTCCTAAAGAAAGCACCAAATTTGTAACAACAGAATTTTCCTTTATAAAAGAGGTAAGTAGCCCCCTTTAAATAAATTCTTTACAACTTGCTTATTTAATTCCCTTAACTGTAGATCCAATTTAATACAAAAGGCACATTTCTATATTAGCAAAACTTCTAGAGGACCTTAATTTTCAAAACAAGACACTGAAAGTAGAAAGCAAGAGAGAAACTCACAAATATTTAGATACTTCTAAACTTCAATTAGGGCTTATTCTAACTACTCCCGCAAGGTACGTGGGAAGCCAGTAATGACAGATAAATAATCAGAAGACCACAAAGACTAGGGAATTTCAAATATGCTTCTTTATCAGTGCACTTTATTTAAAGGAAAAAATCACGTTGATGCCTCTAAAAAAGTAGACTTTTGTCTTAGAACTGAATTTGGAAGATAAAAAGAAATATAAAAATCAAATGAGATATCCTGACTTAGCATACAAAAGTGCTTACTAGTTATCACTGTTACATATTACAAAGCAGCCACATTAACTCCTCATTGGTAGATAGTAAGGACACCTCAGAAAGTAAACCCTCTATAAAGGCATTCATACTAGCTATAAAGAAACCATCAAGGGGTTGGGCCTGGTGGTGCAGTGGTTAAGTTTGCATGTTCCGCTTTGGCAGCCCGGAGTTCGCCAGTTCAGATCTCAGATGCGGACCTACGCACTGCTTGTCTAAGCCATGCTGTGGCAGGCGTCCCACATATAAAGTAGAGGAAGATGGGCGTGGATGTTAGCTCAGGGCCAGTCTTCCTCAGCAAAAAGAGGCGACTGGCAGCCGATGTTAGCTCAGGGCTAATCTTCCTCAAAAAAAAAGGAAAGAAACCATCCATTCATACTTGCACCCTTAACGAATAAAACAATAAAATGTTACCTAGCTTGCCAAACGAAAATTTATAGATAAATGAAACAAATAAAAAAGAGCAAAATCAGATCAGAGATTTAAGTCATAAGCAATAGAATCAGAGAAAATCTAAGCCAGTTTTTGAAGGAGGTGAGTGTAAGTGGGGTAAGAAGATTACTACTGCAAGTCACCTATATCTCTCCCTGGAGTGGAGCAATAGCCTCCCTAACTGACTTCCCAGATTCCACTTTTATCCCATCCAATCAGTTCTTCATCCAGAAGGCAGATCCTTTATTAAAGTGAATAAAATCAAGTCACTCCCCCAATTTAAAGCCATTCAATGGCTTCTCACTGCTCTTGGCCTTAAAATAAAATGAACAAATCTTATAAGGCCTTCCACAATTTGACTCCTCCTCAGCCTCAACCAGATAAGCTGAACTTCTTGCTTTGAACATCAAACTGTTTCAGGCCTTGATACATTCTTCCCATCACCCTGACCCTATCCCTAACCCTTTTTAATGGGTGAGATAATGCAATGGAGTAAAACATGGAGAAAATGCTTGAAAAAGTTGAAGAAAAAATTACCAGATCATGAAATGAAAAAAGGCAAAATATCAACTCTCATTTGGAAATAGTTCTCAAACCACTGAGAACACAGTTTGATTACATTTAACAAGTTTTTTAAATATATACATTTAGCATCTTCTCTAATCTCAAGAAACCACTGATCTCTAAGCTCTCACAAAATTAATCCATTAATTTTCTATGATTTTCTATAACCATTACCTCTCCTTCCAAAAAAGAAAGTCTCATTTGCTATTTATTCATAAGAGACAGAGGAAAGTCCTTAAATCTAACAATTTTTCTCTAAAAATCCCTAAGTCACAATACAAAACATGCATCCCCACCTCCACAACCTAGAGAAAGCTAAGCAAAAATTTCAGACAAACATTCTAAATCAAATGAATATCTGAATCAGTTTACAGTTACTGGCTTCTTCCCTACCAGAAAAATGTAAAAGTTACATTTGTAAAATTTATGTTTGTCCACTTTAAAGATAAACCCATTTACCCAACACCTTTCAACAATTACCAAAATTGTTTTAGATATTGACTTGTCTGAATCCTATAAAAAAGGAGTAGCAGGAATAATAAAATCAGATTAACACACACATTTTTATTTAATATTACAAAGTATATTTAATCTAAATCTTTTCACGTTTACAATTTTAAAACATTTCAGCCAAATCTAGCTTTACCATCTAAACTGAAAGAAAAAAACTTTTCTTCAACACTTTAACAGTCATGCTATATTAACACTGCCCAAAATCTGACAATTTTGCTCTATGTTAATTACCACAAAATAGTTATTTTAATAGTATCTCAATAGACTTATCCCTCCACAACTTAACGGAACAAAATATATATACTACAAGCAACAATTTTTACCATAGGTATTTATATATCTGTCTTAACCAGTCAGTAGTGAAGAAATATAGTTTTCAAAGAGTAAAAAAGCAGCACGATAAATGTAATACTAAGTTTTACTCAAGAATCAAAGTTATGGCAGAACATAGACTGTCTAGACTAACCTTCTTCAGAAGGCTTTCATATAAATATCTGTAAAGCATATTATTTACATTTAGTCTACAAATTTTACTACCTTCACTAATATAACTTTCACTTGAAATGTCATGTTTACACTGAAAACAAGCCAGGCTTATTTCAACAATAATCAATAACTGATAAGTTTTACCGTCTATGTGAATGATTAGCCTATTTTCTAATATGCCACCACCTATACCTCAACAATAAAACCAGAAAAGCCCGTATTTACTTAAGCTAATAGTAAAGCAATCTTTTTTTTTTTTTTTTTTTAAAGATTTTATTTTTTCCTTTTTCTCCCCAAAGCCCCCCGGTACATAGTTGTGTATTCTTCCTTGTGGGTTCTTCTAGTTGTGGCATGTGGGACGCTGCCTCAGCGTGGTCTGATGAGTAGTGCCATGTCCGCGCCCAGGATTCGAACTAACGAAACACTGGGCCGCCTGCAGCGGAGGGCGCAAACTTAACCACTCGGCCACGGGGCCAGCCCCGTAAAGCAATCTTTTGTGTTCAAGAGTATGATAGACAGCCTTGGAAAAGTAGAACTGAAGAACAATAAAGTTAAACTATATACTTTTAAATTCATTAGTGGAAGAGAGTTCACACATGGATACATCCTTGCTTATGTTCTAGCAAGTTAAAAATCTGGAAAAGAACTGCTAGCCCACCTTGAACGCCATTCCACCATTTCTTTGATATCCTCCCACCCAGACATGTTTATATCCATCATTCTCTTAAAGAACAAAGATCCACAGAACTGTAACGATTATTAGGGCTGTTCCCAGCTCATTATTTGTGAAACATTTAAACATGGGGCAAAAAATTTTTACTAGTGAGCCACTGAAAGATAGCAAAGTAAGATTCAAGTAAGTTCAAATATAGGGTACTTTCTTCCAAGATAAAAGCTACTTTCCCAGTGCCAGAAACTAAGGCCACAGCTAGGCAATGTTTAGGTTCAGGTTCTACCCTAGGAATGGAAGTCTGCAATCAAGACGCGTAGCAGAAAGCAAAGGAATTTAGAGACATAGAAACTTTAGTAATAATGCTACTATTGTTACCCTCTCTCACATTCAGTGATGTATTCACCCACTGAGGAGATGGAGAAGGGACATCAGCAACCAGATAGAAGAAAAGGATGGAGACCAAAAGCAGTTGAAAGGACTGGGGAACAACTGCACCCATCAGAGCTGTTCTCAGTGAAGCAGCTGGCTGGCTGGTGACTCAGGGGTCAACAATTCTAATCCAGGGCCTTCCACTAAGTCTGAAGACCAATTCCTGGTGGAATTCACACACCCTCTTCCTATTTAGCACTTATATCCACCTGCCCCAATTTTCAGTGAAGAACAATTTTGCTTTTTAAAAACAAATTAAGAGCAGGGAACAACTGCAATAAAAGTTCAAGCCCAACAGGAACTTACATATCTATAAGTATGAAAAGCCTCCTAAGGCTGAGGAAGAGAATGACAGCGATAAGCTGATGAGAACTACGTCCTTGGCGCCACAGAACCCAAGATCCACCTTCAATATTAGCATTTTCAAATATAAATAGCACTCATGGCATATACCTAACATTTGAGGGGGTTTTGGGTAAAAACCTAAGCGAAAAGGCAGCAGCACTGGTGTAGGTAAAGAAAATGGGTTTTATCAAACCAAATTTTAATTTTGGCTTACTTTGGTACTTAGGAATTGTAAAATTTTTTTTTTTTTTAAAGATTTTATTTTTCTCCTTTTTCTCCCCAAAGCTCCCCGGTACATAGTTGTATATTTCGTTGTGGGTCCTTCTGGTTGTGGCATGTGGGACGCTGCCTCAGCGTGGTCTGATGAGCAGTGCCTTGTCCGCGCCCAGGATTCGAACTAACGAAACACTGGGCCGCCTGCAGCGGAGCGTGCAAACTTAACCACTCGGCCACGGGGCCAGCTCCAGGAATTGTAAATTTTTATAAGCTATTTCATTCATTTTATAATTATACCTAAACAGGGAAACCAAGAAGTCAAAGAGAGAGACAAAAAGTGAAACATTACAAGAAATGCAAGTAACAGTGAGTGAGCAAACTATTTAAAGGAGAAACAAGAACAAGCACCAAAAACTGAGGATTGTTCATGGGAATGAAGGCATTCAATCCTTTCAAGAGGTAACGGCTAGTGTGGTAAGATGCCTGCAGGAGCACAGTACTAGGCATACGATAATGCGCAACAGTTTTTCTTAACAGAAGTAGTACCGACACTGCCTGTCTAGCCAATCTTAACAATTTTCACTACATAATCTTAACAATTTTCACTAAGGGATAGTAACATTTTTGGATCCCTGAAACTAACCTAAAAAGGAAGGCTGAGAAGTACAGAATCCTTCAAGAGCCAGCCATGTCCTCTGATTTACTTTTTCATAAAAATGTTTTATGTGATACTAATCAGCTTTAACCTGCAGGTGGTAGGTCTGTGTTAGTATCATTTTGAGTTTTTAAAGAAAACATACACAAACACACGTGGAGTTCTGATGTGTAATATTTTTACATTCATTTGCAACCTGAAAACAAACTATTCCTTATTTATGTTATACAGTCAGTGCCTACAATTTATGCCTCTGGAGGCAACAAGAAACTCAGAGCAACGTTTCTCAAAGCGTGGGCCCTGCACAACCACACTTCGCTGTTTGTCTGGGATGCTGCATTTTTAATAAGCATTTTTATACATTAAGTTATGTGTAGGGATTAGATACAAAAATATAAGTGTTTTTAAGCACGAAACGCTGTAAGTAACACAAAGTAGATGTTCAATAATAATTTGCCCTCTCTGGAAATGGAGAAAACGGGGGATTAATCTTTTATCCCCAGAAAGTACGCCAGAGGTAGCGGTGGCTTTTTGTTCTGGGTTGGTTTTTTTGTTTGTTGAGAGCAGAAGGGTTAATCGATGGAAAAAGAATATGAAAAGCAGACTACAGCTAATCCCTAAACAGGACAATCTACTTTAAACAATTAAGAGTCACAGAAGACCTGGGGCCAGCCCGGTGGCGTAGTGGTTAAGTTCCTGCACTCTGTTTCGGCAGCCTGGTTTCAGGGGTTCAGATCCTGGGTGCAGACCTACACACTGCTCATCAAGCCATGCTGTGGCAGCATCCCACATACGAAATAGAGGAAGACTGGCACAGATGTTCGCTCAGGGACAATCTTCCTCAACCAAAAAGAGGAAGATTGACAATGGATGTTAGCTCAGGGCCAATCTTCCGCACTAAAAAAATTATATAATAAAATAAATAAGTAAAAAGAGTCACAGAAATTATGAAAAAAGTTATTTCTAATATTAACATTATTAGGAATTAATATTATTCTAATATTAATATTTCTAATATTAATATTCCTGATAGTAAACATTTTAAACCTCTAAACTTAACAATTAGAATAGATATTAGTCTTTCTTTCAAATTATATATTCATCTGGTTTGAATGTCTATAATCCTGCTTAGCCTCTATGCAACCAATAAAGGCAAAAAAAATTAAATGGGAAAGGGGGAAATAAAAATTAACTGATTATTTTATGCACAGAAAACCTAGTATCAAATAAGAACTGTGATCTACCAAGATTCAGCTAATACAGAAATCATTATAGATTTATAGCTAAGAGCTATTTTATATATACAGCTATTTTATATATATATAAAACATATGTATTATATATTACAATGTATGTATATGTAATATGTATCATATATATTATAATCTATAGATGTCTAAAATTTAATTATCTTTTCATTTAAACTTAGTTTTACAAACTTAAAGATATCTTACTTGAGCCTCACAACAATCCTACAGGGTAAACAGGAATAGATATTATTATTCCTATCCAATTCCTATTCTAGACTTATAATACAATAAGTAGATTCATACTTAATGGAAAACAGATCTTAGAATCAACCTTTCCATTGGTTCTCAGACTGGATGCTTTGTGGATCAGCTACACTTGAATGCTAAATAAAACTTCCTTGGCTCTACCCTCAGAGACTGATTCAGGGGATCTAAGCTGGGGCTCAAGAATCTACATTTTTATCCAGTACTCAAGGTGATTCTAATGCTGGGAGGTTCAAACACTAATCAATTCAATCCCAACTGAGTCCCAGAGAGAAGTAAGTGATTAAGTCATTATGTGGTGGTGATGGGACTCAATCCCAGACTTCTGTTCTCTTTTTCACTATCTATGTCATTCACAAAACAAGACTTAGAAAGTCTTTCTTCACTTAATACAAATTATGTGTAAGGAAATTTTCACCAACTATTAATCAACAGATTTCATCAACCTGAACTCTGAAAATTGCTTTAAGGGGTAAGAGTTTAGAAGATGTGGTGTGAACATGTATTCTGAGAAAACACTATGCTAACTCTTTTTCCTCCCTCTGGATATTTCAAACTAAGAGGAACAACAGGAAGATGTGTCATACTTGTCAAAGTCACTACACGCATAGTCTCATTTAATCCATGTAATCTTATGAAGCAGATACTATTTCTGCCCATTTTATGGATGAACAAACTGAGGCTTAGGTGGTTGTAATTTACCAAGGAATATAAAGTTAAGTCGTCATACACCAGGACTGGGCCAAAGTTAAAAGCATGAGCTCTTAACCTCACTTTATATACCAAGCCCAGTCTATCACTAGGTCCTCTTATTCATTGCCTAAGCAATAAATTTTAATATAGTATTCTGCATAATCTTTCATTTGCTCTTAAGTCACCAAGAACTTTGTCGGGTTCTTATTTCACAAAAATCAATCATTTACCTCAGACCCTACCTCTCCACTATATTAGTGTAAATCATCCTCCCCTGCCTCCCTGCTACCCACATTATTTCTCTGCCATCAATTTTATCTGCTGATCTCAATGGTTTCTCTTGGGTGTCATTATGAGTAACTACTGCTCTCCTCCAAACTATAATGGCACAGCCTAGGCTAAACAGCCCTTAGTTGGGAAAGATGCTTTCCTTAAAATGATAATCAATTACTTTGTTCTTCTTATAGAATACTGGCCATTGTCAAGTCCTGGCATTTCCTATTTTTATCTTCTTTTGAATCTCTGCTGTTCTCATCTTCCAGATGGTTTCCCCACCATCTACCAAAGCTCGGCTTCACAACAGTTTCTCAATTTTACTCTCTCCTGAAATTACAGACCATTTCATACAAAATTCCCTGCACTAGGTCTATCTTAGAAATTCACGTTTGCTCCTCTCATGCCTTCCCCAATTTCCTGGCATCACCATAATTTCACCAAACATTCTAACCTGAGCTGTCCTGCCATGTGTGGTTACTGAGCACTAGAAACATGGCTAATCTGAATTGAGATGTGCCATTAAGCGTAAAGTATACACCAGATTTCAAAGACTTAGTACAACAAAATTCAATGATTTTCATTGATTACATGTTGAAATATTATTTTTAATATACTGAGTTAAATAAAATATATTATTAAAATTAATTTCACCTTTTTTTTGCTTTTTTCAGAGTGGCTACTGGAAAATCTAAAATAACATTTTGTGGCTCACATTTGTGGCTTGCATTGTATTTCTTTTGCAGCAATGTTCTAGATACTCCACCATCCTGAGTTTGACTGGCCCAATGCCCCCGTTGTAACACATGCCAAATGAGCCCTTCTTAGAACATGCACATTCTATCCACTCAATATCTCCTGAAAGCTGTATCAATTAGTTCATCCTATAAAAAAAACACAAAACAATGTTTCATCACAAATAATATTTGTGCATTTCAAGGAATACCATCTGGAAATGAAGCTACCATGAATGTCTCCAAAGGGAACCACAAGTTAGGTGTCAAGTAAATGAGCTATTCAAAGGCACATAAACCACCCTGTCTATTTTTAAAATAGTCCTCTCCTTTACTTGGAAATTATTCTCTGGAACTTTTCTTACTGCTTTCTCTCCTGTGTACTTAAAAGGTGCCCCTAAGAAGGTAAAGCAATGGCTATTTCTAACAAAGGAAAAAGAAAAATTTTAGAAACCACAGAAAGACAAGTATAATTTCTATCATAAAATAACTCCATGTAAAATCAAAGTATTAATACAAGATTCTGGGAGTCAGAAGATACATTATTAAGAAAGAAAATCATTATAACTTTCAGAAAGGATGCATTTAACAGCATCTGCCACAAATCCTGTTTAACCAGATCACCTGAAGACAGTGAGGTGACTCAAGACTCCTACCATGGTCCTCTAGTAGCATTTGTGTCAAAGAAAGAAATCACGCCAATACTTCTTCAATTGTGTGAGCCAAGAGATGTATCAATGACAACTTTCCTGCATTTGCAGAAGTGGCAGTGATAAACCAAAACATCAGATGAAAAACCATGGCAGTCTGTTGCTGTCAGACTGGAAAAGGAGCAAAAGAGAGAAATTTCTGTTGAGAAATACTCTGAAAACATAAAGTACAACACAATATAAGCTATCAATGCTTTAAATCAACTACTCAACATGTTGAATATCCATGAAATCAAACCTTCCATTAAGACATAATAATAAGCTTTTTACATCAAGGCATATTTTACTTTTAATTAGTCTTTATATAATATGTTCAACACAGAAAAAACAACATACGACTCCTTTTTGATAGATGCAAATCTGGTAGGTGGGACACATTTAAGAAGTTAGCTATCAATCATTAAAATTTTACTGTGGTAGAATACATACATACCAAACCATGGACTCCATGTTTTCAATGCTAATTCAGAGGAGGAAACGGAAAGAATGTAATCAGGTTTGCCACTATGTAGGGTAAAAAAAACTTGCATTAGAGAGCAAGCAAACTTTACCAATAAGAGTCCCTAATACAGAAGGCAGTCAACAAACTGTTTTTCTCCTATTCATGCTAAAGACCAGGAAACAAGCAAAATCAAGTCACAGGAAATGACAACGGGAGAAAGTAACAAGAGATGAGAATGAGCAGAAAAAGTCACAAGATGCCAATTTGAAGAGCAAGAGGATGGCAATGTGAGCAGCAATTTAAGATGATCCCCAATAGCAGGAGGCAAGTTTGTCTTTAAAATGAAATCTTAACAGATGGTTAAACAGGGGACTTAATCCTCAGAATATTTATAAAACGAGTTTTTTAAAATATATCTGCTCAAGTCCACTGACACTAAAAAGACAGTATAAGGCATAAGAACAGCTGTTCCACGCCTTTGTTTGCTAGGACTTACCAGCAGCAGATAGCAGGGGTTTTTACTTTTGTTCTATATAAAATATTGATATACCAGCTATAAAAATTTATTTGTATGTTAAATACATCATATGTACATAAATGCACAGGCACTTAGGCTAGATATTCTGCAAATGTTCCTATGAGGCATAAGATAAAAAATTTTTTATTTAAATAAAATCCTGATTTAAAAAGCAAATCAAATTATTTATTGATGTCCCTTCAGCTCTTTAGAATTTAGGTATTAAAATTCAAAGAAAGTGACTAGTAGAAGGTAAATGTAGAAGAAAGCTTATTTAACAATTAATTTAATCAGTAATAATGCATTAACTCATTGGCATTTACTCAATATTGATGAAAAGGAAGGAAAAAATGTCTTCCTAGCAAATTTTTAATATAATAAAAATTCAAAAGTATAAGAAATAGAACTTGCGACACAGTAGGGGTAACACCTTTCCATATATGAGCTCTGGGGAGAGGAGTACCAATCATCAGACAATAACCATATCCAAGTGCTCAGAGAATGCAAAATATTACAGAAATATACCAAAAGAAACAGAATACTATTTTTCTGCCCTGGGGAACCTGCAATCCATTCTGAAACTCAAACTAACAAAAATTTAGAAATTATGTAAAATAACTTGTGTGCTTAGTTGCAAACCAAGTGCATGTGGAATGTGAAGACTTAAAGGGATACAAGGATTAATTAAAAAAGGTTTCATAGAAGAAGCAGTTTACGAAAAAGATTCTAGCTGTATTTGGAAAGTAAAGATATTTGACTGTCTAAAGAAGGAAGAGGGTACTCAGGGAAAAGAATGGCACATATGCAGAGAGCAGTCTGTACCGAGAAGTAATGAAAAAGGAAGCTCATTAAAAGAGAAGAAGGAAGAAGTGGGGTCTTCACAATATAGAAGACTTATGATAATTACCTATAGTATTCAGAGTCACCACATAGCGACTTTACAGGTTAGCAGGCCTGAAGGAGTAAAAGGTAACTCCATCCTAGGCTGCCTACAGGGCACTAGATAGACTGAAGAACAGTACAAAGTGTGACATTTGCTCTCAAGAAAAATCAGAAGTGGCCTGTTAAATTCAGCATTCTGGCAAGGTATACTTCACTCAAAGACTAATTCAAAAAAAGCAAGATAGGTAGTTATTTGTGATTAAAAGTACATTTTTGATTAAAGAAGTAAGAGAAATAACCAAGTAGACTATTAAAGGGAGGAAGAAACAGGCCAACGCTTAATTTAATGCTATGTTACATCAGACTACCACAATGACTACAGGAATGTCCGAATATTGAAGGTTTCCTTTTACTCGAGATATTTTTCACTCCACTAAATTCTTTCTTTTTTTTTGCTTTGAAGAAAACACACTCACATCCTCCACACACCCTCCTCTCAATCACACAAATCACATCCTTCTCTCATACCCCCCAAACACCCTCTTTTTACACTCCTACACACACTTTCTCTCACATACTCCCAGACTCTCACACACACCCTCCTCTCTCACATGCCCAATACCCCCACACTCCTACACACCCCCTCATAGCTTCACAACTCCCACACACCCTCACATCCTCTTCTCTCACACATTCCCACAAACTTCACACCCCCACACACCTTTCATATCCCCCATATTCACCCTCTCCCACACTAGCTCTAAGAACATTCATACCCCATTCAATGCACATGTGCCATTCTCATTGTCCCTCCCTATCTAAGCTCAAGTCCCTACCCTCACCTTTCCTCCCCAGCCTATCAACCCCCACACACAACTACTTTCCCATCTATCTAAATTTTAATTCATTTTCAAGGTTCATTGAAGTGCTATTTCCTTTATGATGCTTTCCAGTCTACTTTGCCTCTTGATGATTTTTCTTGGTCCTGTATTTCTCAGTTACTCAGCTGGTTTCTCATGCAACTTAGCATTTAAATATATACTACATCGTAACATTTACTCTTGATTTATACATAGAATTCTCTCTTCAACTGGAGCATAAGCATAGACCACAGCTTTCCGTTTTCTCTACAGGAACACAGTAAGGGGCAAACCCCTTTTGAATGGCTGTTACCCTATATGCTATTCCTCTCTTTGACCTAATCTTATCTAAAAATTCCCCAAACACATTCAATTCCTGAATTTCATTCCACGATTTCACAATATCACATTTAAACACACAACTGAGAGAGTTTTGCAGTCATAAATTAGACTTTGGCTTAAGGAAATATGCAAAAGGCAAGAATGAATAGTCAGTCTCCCTTATGAATGATGCAAAATCAATTTTAACATTTTTACAAATAACCTGGAAAAGCATGCATAAAGCAAAACCTCCAGACTTACAGATTTCAACAAGCAATTCTAGGAAGCAAGTTACCAAGCTAAAAGGAAGCAGCTTTAGAAAGTTCTCTTAAGTATATAAAAGTGTAAAATTAGAATAATTTCTAATATTAAAAGAAGAATAATGCAAACTCCCCTTATTAAACGATTATCTTCAGGAGGAAAAAAATCTAGAAGTCATCAACAATTGCTTTTAAAGATATTAAAAAGTCAATGACAGAAAGTAGTGATATATCCACAAAGTACATCTTATAATCTTTAGGAAAGGAACTAAAAAAACCAAAAAACAAAAATAGAAATTACTAAAACCTTGCACAAAATAGATAGGTTATCCACATCAGATACTTCAAGAAGATATAGAGCCTTTCTTCAAAATTCAAGAGTTGGTGTTAATTGCCAGTTTAACAATCTGCAAGGGATGTTACACGGGAAAAAAGGAAAAATAAAATCTTAAAGCACAGAACCCAAGACTCCATTTCATCTGTCCCCAATTTATTTTTCTAACCCTCTCCCTCATTACATTTTCTACTGCTTCTCTCCTGTCTAAAAGAAATATTCAGCATATCTGTAAGTATCATATCTACTGCCTCAGTGCTATTGTATACACTGGCCACTCTGCATAGAATCTTCTGCTCCATCAAAGGCCACTTGGTGAGATCCTACCATTCTTCCCAGGTTCAGTCAAATACCACGACCTCCATATGTAACTCTTTTTACATCTAATCAATGAACATGAGCTGAGTACCAACTCCACCAGCACTGAGCCAGGGATCAAGAATTCAGAGATGAATTAGATAAACCCCTTACAGATCTAATGCGAAGAGAGAAAACTAGAGAAAATGTCAATATTGTAGGAAGTATAACAATAAGCGGATGAATAAGGTGCTATAGGAACACAGAAAGGAGCACCTAACAACTTGCCAGGGAAGAGGGATCCCACAGGAATTGGAGGAAGTACAAAATGAGTAGAGTTTGGAGGCAAAATAAACAAGCATGTGGGGGAGGGGAGAGATAAGAAGTTTTTTTAGTGTTATAGGATTAAAGTGGGAGGCAGTGAGTGGCAGGAAATGAAGTTGAAAAGGAACAGTCCCAGGGCATACTGTACATCTGGTTAAAAAGTTTGACCTTCATCCTCAGATATTTCAGTTTCTGTAATCTCCATGGTTTCTAGCAAAGAATGTGGAAGAAGGGTTTTCTTTTTCCCTGGTGCTTTTCTGTTTGCTTTGTTTTGGAGTGGGGGAAAAAAGGTCCATTTAAGAATCCAGGCAAGGGATGGTAAGGGTGGAACTAACACACTGGTGATGGGAATGGGCAGGCAAGAATAGATTCAAGAAATATTCAGAAGGTAAAAGTTACAGCATTTAGTAATTTCCCAGTTTTGGCAGAGCACTAAGAAGTAAGCGTTGAAGATGGCACTCAAGTTTCTGGCTCCAAAAGGTTTAAATTTTAATTTTCCCCTTTTCTATAAACTCTCTCCTGAACCAACCCCTCAAGCACATAAACATCTCAACTTTAGCTTTCTTCCTATATTTCTACATCCCTTCTTAGCCAACATTTCTTAAAAAGTAACTGACCACAGCTGAACCAGCTTCCTCATCTACATTTCACTCCTCATCTTCTACAGCATGGTTTTTGTCTCCAACATTCCACTGAAATGTCTCCTGCTAAAGTTATAAATCATCTCCAAATTGACAAATCTAGTGGTGACTTTTCAGGATCTTTCTTATTTGATCTCTCTGGCGCTGGTGAATATTCCCTCCATCTAGATTTCTTACAATGGCACTATACTTGTTTTCCTTCTACCTTTCTAGCAACATCTTGCTCTCTTCTACAAGCTCTTCCGTGTCCTCGCTCCCTACCCTGAAAACGTTAAGTGTTCCCCAGAATTTAATCTTTGGTTCTCTTTTTGGTTTTCCTTCTGCAAAATAGATTTCATGCCTGTATGCCTATTGGCTGAAGACTCAACTCTCTCTCCAGCTCAGATCTGTATCCACTACTTATTTGACATCACTATCAGGATGAGCCACAAGTACTTTGACCTCAACTTGTTGAAAATTTAAAGCATCTCTTCATGCTAAAGCTCTAATGTGATGAAGCATCCTTGGGCTCAAAATGGCCTTTCCACAGCCTTCAGCATGAAGGTAACACTCCTGTGCAAATGGAGCCCTTCATGATCTGATCCCTGTCCACCTCTGCAGACTCATCCCCCCCCCATCACTGCTCCATGCCCCATAATATGCCTTATGATCTAGGTCTTATGAACTAATTCCAGTTCCTCAGACATTTAATAATTATTCATGTCCCTGTATAAGCTGTTTCCTCTGCATTTGTCTGGCCATTCTCGGCTCCTTTAATCCCTTCCTACCCAAAGTACAGGGACTGACAGCATAGCATCGCTGGGAGCTGGGGCTCAGGCCCCACTCCAGACATACTGAATCAAAATCTGCACTTTAACATTACAGTCAAGCACCATATAAAGATGTTTCAGTCGACGATGAATGCATATATAATGGTGGTCCCATAAGATTAGTACCAGATAGCCTAGGTGTGTAGTAGGCTATCCCTGCTAGGTTTGTGTAAGTACACTCCATGATGTTAGTACGACGACAAAATAGACTAATGATGCATTTCTCAGAATGTATCCCCACTGACACATGAGCATATCTCCAAGTGATTCATATGCATATTGAAGCCTGAGAAGCACTGCTTTAACTTGTTATGACCACTGCTACAACATACAAGTATCACAGAAAAGGGCAAATGTAGCACACATCACCTTCAGAGCCTTGGTCTAAGTCATTCCCTTACACATACTGCTTTTGACTGAGTAGTAATGGATTTTATTAACTCTCCTGTTCTTACAGTCACCTCCCTCTGGATTTAACGCTTGATACCATTTTGCTGGCCATGACATTGGCTGTACTGGACAATTCTCACCCTGTGCCTTGAGACTCTATGTCCTCAGTCCTTGGAGACTTCCATAATGGGCTGTCTCACCATAAGGGAGCACACCCACCAGACTTGACAGAGACAATGTAACATATCCCTGCCACTTTATTCAACTGGTGGACGCCTAATCATCCTTCACAACCACCTCAAGCATCACTGACAGAAAACATTACCTGACTCCCTCCAAAATGAATTAGGTCACCTTTTTCTGTAGTCCCAAGGCACTCTAATATAATGTGCTACATAACTGCTAGTTTACTAATCATTCTCCTCTAACTAAACTGTGAATCCTCTAGGGTAAATATGGTGTCTTATTCATCTCCATATTCCCAGTTCTCACATACACTTAATGCTTACTGGATGACTAACAAATAAGTTTGGAGCTCAAGAGGGAGAACAAAGTCAGAGGTATAACTTTGAATGTCTACATTTAGTTAAGAACTAAAGACGAGAGATGGATTACTTCAGCAGGGAAGGGTACGAAGATTAAGAATTCCATAAAGAGGGGCAGGCCCGGTGGCACAGCAGTTAAGTTCTCATGTTCTGCTTTTGCGGCCCAGGGTTCGCTGGTTTGGATCCCGGGTGTGGACATGGCATCGCTTGGCACGCCACGCTGTGGTAGGCATCCCACATATAAAGTGGAGGAAGATGTCCATGGATATTAGCTCAGGGCCAGTCTTCCTCAGCAAAAAGAGGAGGATTGGCAGCAGTTAGCTCAGGGCTAATCTTCCTCAAAAAAAAAAAAGAATTCCATAAAGATTGAATTCTGGGAAACACAAAACTAAAAGTATGGGCGGATTGAATATCGAGGTGGTGAGGGGCTGTATTCAGAAAAACAGAGAGTAAAGGGACAAAAGACTTTCAAGGAGTAACCCAATATAGATAACAAGAATCCTTTAGATTAGGCAATTAGAAAATCATTAATCTTTGAGGAAATTATTTCACTTACTTCAGGTAACAATGGGTTGAAGAGAAAACAAAAGGTATAGATATGAAGCCAGCGTAGGATAGAAAACTTTCAAGAAACCAGACAGTGAGAGGAAAAGGGGAGACTCTTTCATACTAATTTATTCAAAAAGTATTTAATGAGCACTGGTCACTAGGAATGCAGTGATAAACATGAAGCCTCATGGCGCTTTTATTTTAGCAGCCATAAATTCAGGAAGACACAAAATCAAGGACTCAAAAAGACTAGATCAAGGAGAATGTGAACGGCATTCCTCACCTAATGAAGTCTTAAAAGATAACGAAAGCCTCCAAAAAAAAGAAGTATCACTTAGTGCTGACATTATTTTAGTAATTTATGTGTCAAATGTTTTTGTATTTTACCTTCTCAGTTTCAGAACGTGTATTATGTTTAGAGTATAAGGTTTATCATTCCAAAGTGACTAGTTTCCTAGACAAAGACTTCATATTCCTTTTGTAACCTCCATAGTACATGGCATTCTGAGAAGCACACAGTGGACACCCCTTAAATGTTGGCTGATTTCAATTACAGCTAAGCAGATTAAGGATACGACAATATTCATTTTTCTATAAATTCAGCCACTTCAGTTCAAACCAAATCCCTATGAATTTATTAGTTTCTACTACTCATTTGCCATCTTCTACTCACTAGTCCTAGTCTAAGAAATACAAAAATAAGAGATTTCCTTTTCTTCCTATTCTCTTCAGCATTTTTCACTTTTCTGCAAGCTAATCTATAATTTAAAAGTTATAGTACCAGAAAACTGAAGTCCTTGGATTTGGATAACAAAGTATGCGTTATATCTTTTTATCAATCTGTCCTAATATGAATGTGGGCAAGGGAACCACAAATCCAAGTATCAGAACCATTCATACTTAATGAACGTGTTCTTCCTCACCCACCCAACATAAGTAACAGGCAACAAATGAGCAATTAATGACCACTATCGTTAAATTATTTTCCAAATATGAGTCAAAAAGAAGCTGGATTTGTTTTCTCCTACGTGAGCAAATTTCAATTAACTCAATCTCTCTGAATCAAGGTATAATCATCTTTAAAAGCTGCATTTACTTTGATCATTTGATTCACTAATTACTCAAGTGGTGATCAGAGCAAATGAATTCTGACCTAGTTCTGATTCTGGCTCATTGTATAACCAAAAGGAACAACTTCTGTTTCTCAGTCTTTAAACAGCTGTGGATAAACAATTACTTTAATTTAAGAGGTAGAGAAAGGTCTGTTATATCTGCTACCGGTAGCCGATCAACTCAATTTGCTAACTTAGCATCTTTTACTACATCACAGTTTTTAAGGAGTACCAGCAATAGCAGCTGCTGTCAGGGTCGGGGCAGGGGGAGGGCACGTTGGCAAAATAGGTTCAAAGAAAGTCATGCTTCCTGGAATTGGTAACTCCTATTTTTACATATATTTCAGAATATTTGATTCAACACAAAAAATAGATTTAAGCCCTGTAGACCTAGGTCACATAAACTGGCTCTGCTACTTACATAGTTATGCAGCCTGAGGCAAGTCACTGAGTCTCAGTTTCCTCATCTATAAAATGGGGATAACACTTATCTTGTAGGGCATGTCAGACACATTATCACTAAGACTTAAAACCACTTAGCCCAGAGCATGAAATAACTGGTGGCTGTTAATAACGGAAGTTTTAACAAATGATTATCATTAATAACATTGTTTTACATAATGATTGGGCTGTGACATAACTTGCCAGTTCCAAATGTGACCTAAGAAATGTAATAATGGGGGCCAGCCTGGTGGCATAGTGGTTAAGTTGACACACTCTGCTTCAGCAGCCCAGGGTTTGTGGGTTCAGATCTCAGGCACAGACCTACACACCACTCATCAAGCCATGCTATGGCGGCATCCCACATATAAAACAGAGGAAGACTGGCACAGATGTTAACTCAGGGACAATCTTCCTCACCAAAAAAAAAAGATAGAGAGAGAAAAGAAATGTAATAATGTAAAATTCCAACACATATAACAGGACTACCTAATAATGGCCCATTAGGAAAACAATTAACCATTCTTCATAAAAAGCAAAAGTGATTGAGAAAAGTACTTCTATAGCAATTAAAGGCAAGACTTACCTACAATGTCCTTCAGCAACAATTAACATGTGTGGACTTTTGGTTGCTATCAAGCTATCCAAGCAAGAGCATAACCACCTCTGCCCTGGAATTTGGGCTCACTTTGCTGCTTCCTACTGCCATATAGCTTCTTCTGGCTCCCCGTTCCCCACCAAGCATGGATTTCTCAAAGTGCGGCACAGAATTATCTGCAAAGCAACTACCTCTATAAATGACTGCAAACATCTCCCCCCCTAAGGCTGGGAGATGACAGAGGAGGATGAGAGAAAAATTGGTAAGCATTCTTTACTTTTACAAAAGAATACTGATCTTAAAAATCAGGGTTTAAGTTCTAACCCCACTGATTAGTGACTTCAGGCAAATTCTATTATCTCAGGGTCTGAGTTAAATAAACAAAAAAACACACAAAGGGCCAGCCCAGAGGCGTGTGGTTAAGTTGGTGCACTTCCCTTCAGCGGCCCAGGGTTCATAGGTTCGGATCCTTGGCATGTACCCACACATGCTCACCAAGCCATGATGCGGTGGCATCCCACATCCAAAATAGAGGAAGACTGGCAACAGAAGTTAGCTCAGGGCCAATCTTCCTCACCAAAAAAAACAACAAGACAAACATGAAACGTATTTCAAATAGGTTCAAATAGGATCAACTAGGCACATATGTGAAATCACTTAGAAAACTACAAAGCATTAATAAATGGAAGTTAGCTTCCCAGAAAATGTTGATATTCAAATAAATGTTGATATTCAAATACTGAGAAAACAAAACAATATATACTTTTGGAAATTTCAGTTATTGCCCTAATATACTCACTCCCTTTTGTCTTTATCTCATTTTGGAAAGAAGGTTTTGAGGTGCTCTCATCTGGGAATATACTACTGAATATCACACTATTCCCTTCTATTTTGTAGTTTTCTGAAAAGATCCTCCCTAAATCTCTCTATAAAACAATACCACCAAATTACATAATTGAAAATGTTAGTATTCTTCCCTGAAAACCAACTGATGCTCTAGAATTAAACCAGAGTCCAATAAATATATAAACATAAATATTATAAATAAACACTACTGTATTCTGAACAAAACAGCATGGCCATCTGCAAAAGGAGACTCCCTCACTAAATATACTGAAATGGCCTCAGTTTTAGATTCATACATTGTACTCATTCATGTTCAATAAACAGTTCAAAGCTAGACACTGTGTTAGGCAAAAACAACAGGCAGCATTAGCAACTTTTTTTTAAGACTTTATTTTTTTTAAGAGCAGTTTTAGGTTCACAATAAAATTGAGAGAAAGGTACAGAGATTTCCCACATACCCCCTGACCACACACACGCATAGCTTCCCCCATTATCAACATCACTCATGAGAGTGGTGCGTTTATTAGCTAGGATGAACCTATACTGACACATCATAATCACCCAAAGTTCATAGTTTACCTTAGGGTTCACTCTTGGTGCTGTACATTCTATGAGTTTGGACAAATGTATAATGACATATATGCATCATTATGATATCATACAGAATGTTTTCACTGCCCTAAAAATCCTATGTGCTCTGCCTATTCATGGCCCCCACCCTGCCACACCCCTGGCAACCACTAACCTTTTTACTGTCTCTAATTTTACCTGTTCTAGATGTCATACAGTTGGAATCATACAGTAT
Organism: Equus przewalskii; assembly: GCF_037783145.1. Lineage (NCBI taxonomy): Eukaryota > Metazoa > Chordata > Mammalia > Perissodactyla > Equidae > Equus > Equus przewalskii. The sequence goes on along the minus strand of NC_091847.1, from coordinate 29,984,751 downwards.
GTAACCTTTCCAGATTGGCTTCTTTCACTTAGTAATATGCATTGAAGGTCCCTCCATGTCTTTTCATGACTTGACAACTCACTTCTTTTTATTACTGAATAATATTCCATTGTCTGGATGTACCATAGTTTATTTATCCACTCACCTACTAAAAGACATCTTGATTCCTCCAAGTTTTGGCAATTATGAATAAAGCTGCTATAAGCATCGGTGTATAAGTTTTTGTGTGGACAAAAGTTTTCAATTCCTTTGAGTAAAGACTAAGGAGCATGATTGCTGGATCACATGTTAAGAGGATGTTTAATTATATAAGAAACCACCAAACTGTCTTCCAAAGTAGCAGTACCATTTTGCATTCCCACTAGCAATGAATGAGAGTTCCTGTTGTTTCATATACTTGTCAGCATTTGGGGATGTCGGTATTCCAGATTGCGGCCATTCTAATAGGTGTGTAGTAGTATCTCATTGTTTTAATTTGCATTTCCCTGATGACATACGATGTTGAGCATCTTTTCATATGCTTATTTACCATCTGTATATCTTCTTTGGTGAAGTGTTTGTTAAAGTCTTTGGCCCATTTTTTAATGGGGTTGTTCTCTTCTTGTTGAGTTTTAAGAGTTATTTTGGACAACAGTCCTTTATCAGATATTATCAAATATTGCAAATATTCTCTCCCAGTCTGTGGCTTATCTTTCAACTATTATTTTTTATTGAGTTATTTAGAATGCTTACTACGTGCCAGACATCATTCAAAGCACTTTACATATACTAACTCAAATGTACTTTATAATATATAAAGTATCAACTGTACAAAGTTAAAGTACCATTATCATCTCCATTTTCTGGATGAGACAACCGTAGCACAGACAGGTTACATAACTTGCCCTAGGTCACAAAGCAAGAAAATAATGGAGCCAAAATACAAGACAAGGCACTCCGGCTCCAGTGCTCTTAACCTACATCAAACACTAATTTAGCACTACATTGAATGAACTTGAAAGAACTCAAGGTCAGCTAGTAGATGGACATATTAACAAGCAATTATAATACAGAATACGGTAAGCAGTACCATAGGGGTAAGCAATAGGGCTAAAAGATATAAAATCTATGACTTCAGATATTACTACTTGAAACTAATTCTACAAGAATTAGCAATTCCCACAGCAAAATAAAGAATCCCAACTCAGCCTGAGAAAGACGAACACATTTTATAAGGGTTCGTCATCTCTCCATTCAATTAACCAGGTATCAGATGTTCCCTACAGTTTTGTTACATTCCTAGTTAAGAACAATAGCTTTCCTTTCAATCTTTTTCTTCCCAAGACAATTCCAAATCAAGTTAGAGATCACAATCAGCTTAAATTAGTTTTCACCATACTTGCTAACTCAATACACAAGAGAAACAGAGATGTCTTAGACATGTATTATGATTTTTAAGTACTTAAAAGTAGTAACAATCTGGACCAACCAAGTGTTGCTTAAGAGAGGCATTCCCTTAATAACAAAAAAAGAACTATTTCAATTAGCATATCAAAGCTACGAGTCTCCAAAGCCAAGACTCTGCTTGTAACACAATTAATAGCAGGCCCTGTTTTACCTACACCCACTTACAAATTGCCACCTGGGAAGAGGCAACCCATCTGGGTGGCCAGGTGGCCCTGCTACTTGGGTTTCCCTCCTCATTCTCCTTTGAGCTAAAGACAAGATTGTACTACCCTTCCTCACTAAACCTCATCTTCAAGCCCTTGCTGTTTCCGCTATGAGTTAAGAGCCCATACTAGTGGTAAGGTATGAAGGAGCAGGGATAGTAGTACAAAGCAGGAAGAAGAAAAAATAAAGGCAAAATGACAGAGTCCCCTCCTTTCTTACATACTGTGTCATTCTTCATATAGAGTTCCTAACCATGTTCTTCCAATGGCCCTGTCCTAATACTTAAAAGCCAATGCCTCATCTCAAGAAATCTGGTGAGTTGCCACCAACTGGCCTGTTTTCTATCCCCTAAAACACAATGGAGGTCATACGTGGCTTCTTTCCCTACAGGAAAAACAACTTGGTATAATGGACAAAGCACATATTCTAAAGTAAGGTAAGCATCTGTTTGAACTCAGTTGTGAAGCTTAATAGCTACATGACCTTGTTTTCTCATCTGTAAAACAGATAGCTACCTCATAAGGTAACTCAGTACCAGAAACACACTCTAGCAAGCAGTCAAAGGGCTTCCTTTACATTTTTCATTGGGTTCATTTGGCTCTCATATACATTAAGAGGGGAAAAAAGATCTCAGGATCAGTATCTCAAACCCTTAGAATATGGGCTTTCAAACTTTCTGACCCCAAACCACAGAAAGAAACACATTTTTCATTGTGACCCAGTACATAAATACATATAATCACACAAATAGAGGTTTCACAAAACAATACTATCTATACTATGTGTGATTCATTCTGATATTTTCTGTTTTCTTTCTTTCTGTCTTCTCTCCCCCTAGCCCTTCTCCTCCCATTCCCTCCTCCCTAATCACACACACACAGCTTTTTTTGGTCTCATCACCATACCACCCTACTGGAGCCCCAGGAGGCAGGGTACTTCTCAAGACACAAAGCACAGCAGGTAGAAGAAGAGAGAACAGAGAAGAAGGAAATTCTGATAGTGCTGGGGAGAGTCGGTGTTTCTTGTGGTCCAAGAAAGAATACTAAATCCATTTTCCGGCAGAGACAGTGTTATTCCTTGGAGTAAAAGTTGTATTGCTGGAATACAGAGCACCAGAGGTAAAGCAGGCTTGTAGATTGGTCAAGTTAATCAACAGATATGACAATTATCCAATACGAAAATGGTTCCTACATTCCAAACAAAGTTTTTAGAACACAATATATTTCTAAATTGGGGGAGGTGTGCTACTTAATACAATGTACTATGTCAGGGGTTGGTAAACTACTGCCTGTGGGTCAAATCCACTCTGCAGCCTGTTTCTGTACAGCCCTGAACAATGGTTTTTACATTTTAAATGGTTTAAAAAAATCAAAATAATAGCAATATTTTGTGACATATGAAATTCAAATTCCAGCATCTATAAATAAAGCTTTATTGGAACATACTCACACGGATTCATGTGCATATTATCTATGACTGCTTTTGTGTTACAACTGGCAGAGCTGAGTTGCTGCAAAAGAGACTGCCTGAACTATTTACTATCTGGCCTTTTACAAAAAAGTCTGTGGGCCCCTGTCCTAAGCACTTGAAAGCATTCAACATTCATTCAAAAGTATCTGTTAGGCACCTATTACGTGTTAGACACTTGGGAAACTACAGTGAATAAGTCAGATATAGTCTGCCTTATAAATATTACTGGAAGGCAAGTGAAAAAAAAAGCTGAGAGGAATAAAAAGCACTTGGTTTGTTGTAGGAACCATCAGAGCGCCAATATGGCAAAGGATGAGGCTGGAGGAAGGCCATATCAAGCAGTGCCTTTAAGGTCATGGTAAGAAATAGACATTCTCCAATCTTTTATATTCAGTTCTTTATGGAATTAATCCCTTTATCCATAGACAGCATAAAGATAATGTCTACCAAGGAAGAATCACAAATTCTGGGGCCGGCCCGGCGTCACACTGGTTAAGTGTGCACATTCCGCTTCGGTGGCCCGGGCTTTACCGGTTCACATCCCAGGTGCGGACATGGCACCGCTTGGCAAGCCATGCTGTGGCAGGCATCCACACATAAAATAGAGGAAGATGGGCATGCATGTTAGCTCAGGGCCAGTCTTCCTCAGCAAAAAGAGGAGGATTGGCAGCAGATGTTAGTTAGCTCAGGGCTAATCATCCCCCCAAAAAAAGAACCACAAATTCTGAATTAGAAGTGTTATTACAGTTCATGTGAATCCTTCCTATTGTTCTCTACTCCTTGAAGAAGTCATTGCATTAATTATAAATATCTGGAATAATATTTCAAAGTTTCAAAAGTTTCATATATATATATATATATATATATACACACACACAGACATATATATGCGCAAGTGTCTCATGTTTGTGTATATGACCTTTGATCCTCACTGTAATCTTGTGAGGTATTATAAACGCCATTTTACAGATGAAGAAACTAAGGTTATGAAATTTTCCCAAGTTCACATGGTATATTACACCATAGTAAAGAAAGGCCCAACATCCAAGTTTTCTCTGTACAGAATGTATGCTCTTTCTACCAAACCAGCCCAGAATTTCATAATCATTTACTTTCACTGAATTTGAGATAGACATTCTTACTGCTGTTTGTTTCTTTGTTTGTTTTTTCCTTTTTGTTTGACTTTTTTTTTTTTTAAAGATTGGCACCTGATCTAACAACTGTTGCCAACCTTCTTCTTCTTCTTTTTTTTTATTCTTCTCCCCAAAGCACCCCCAGTACATGGTTGTAGATTCTAGTTGTGAGTGCCTCTCGCTGTGCTATGTGGGACACCAGCTCAGCATGGCCTGAGGAGCAGTGCCATGTCCGTGCCCAGGATCCGAACTGATGAAACCCTAGGCCGCCAAAGTGGAGCACATGAACTTAACCACTGGGCCACCGGACCAGCCCCTTTGTTTTCTAAAAAACCATTCCTTCCAACCAACAGCTACCTTTGTGCAAACAAGATCTGCTTTTAATTCTATTGGCCAGCCCTTACTGGCCAACCACATGTTCCAATGATAGAAAATTCTATAAACTATAACAAACTAAGCTCATGTACTCTTCGCTCTCTGGTTTATAGCTGATTTCTCTCCATATCTTGGAAAAAACTAGGAATTACAATTCTCAGTAGGGGCTATTCTCAAGCTACAATAGCAAAAGACAAAATCTGTGGAGAAAGATGAAAACCTTCATCATCAACCTTCATGATTCAAAAGGGAAAAAGTATAACTAACACTCTTCTCTGACCCTAATCTTTTAATTTTACTCCATCCTTCATAAGTGAGGATCAGCTTGGGTAGTTTATTCTTCATGAAATCATTCTGATAGAAGGAGTTACTGGAGAAAATAGTACCTGACAGTTTGTTAGGCCCTCTCAGCAGTTAAAGCCTCCTAATTTAATTGCTTCCATTACGTCTAACCTTCTCAGTTAATAGGCAATCTCTGTTTACATTTTAACAAACAATATAATTATCAATTAATTTCCTAATTCATCACCCAAACCTAGTTTTTGTATCTCTAAAGAATTAAGGAAGAGAATAAAAAAGGTTACCTGGTAAGATTTGTTATATAATGTTTATATAGAATAAAAGGATTGTCAGTAGCTATTCATTTTTCCTAGTCATTCAGAAAGGTGTCTTATTCAACTTCTGAATGCCTACTAATCAAATTGCTTTACTATTACCATACCCATCTTGTATAAGTTAATATCTTAGAACTGCTCTTCCTCATTTTATCATTCTCTTTTAACTCAGACGTTTCATTTCTCCCCATGTCATTTTAAAGTGTACTTATGCAAGTAATTTCAAGTCAGCTTAAATAAAAATAATTAGCAAATTCTATTCACTAATCCTGCAGTATGAAACTCTACTACCAGGTAACACAAAACCAAGCAACCAGTTCTTTTCCTAGAACTACTTTACTTAAGGTAATAATAAATAAAATGGTCTTTAATATTTACAGGATGAAACTACACTTCTTCAAAGAAGGTGGCTTACCAAAGATAGACAGCTTTACTTGCTTCCAAAATGAATGAAATCCAATGAAAAGAGGCAACCACTCTCATATTCTTAAATTCAGTAAAGTTTAACGTCTCTTCTGGTTTTATCTCTGTGTAATAATGCAGGTTTTCCTAGTCAAAGATGCTGCTGCTGAACTTCTGCCAATACAGAGTTGATTTCCCTGCGCCAAGCACCACCTCCCCCTCCCACCAACAGTAGAAGCTTGAAATCTTTCACAGATAAAAATAGTCAAGCTGACTTCTTAGAGTTAGAGGCCACAGCCCTGAGTATAAATAATAGCCCACAGTATTAGCTATTTATCCTTTCAGCCTTTATTGTACAACTTTGATAACCTAGAAACATATCAAATTCCTAAAAATTAAGATACAAGATATGCTGAGTTTCTACTTCTGAATTTTCAACCATACCAACAATACAGTATTTTACATGTTTAAAACAATAAAGAGGTGATCTTGTGAATATTATAGGCATTTGAAAAGGAGTAAAGTCCAAGTTTCAGAGAGAAATAGGAATGTTTAGTAAACAAGAAAATAAATTAGCAGATGCACAAAATCTAAACACAGGAATTTGTCACAAAAATTCACTAACCTCTGGTCTGCGTTTTGTTATCTTTTTTGAGTTTGTGTGTGTGTGTGTGTGTGACATTGCATTCAAAGTTCTCCTGTGCACAATAAAACTATCCATTTCTTTTTAAGCAACGATAAGTAGGGAAAAAATGGAATGACTAAGAAAATAGAGGAAGACTGGTAAACATAGGCAAGCTTCAGAATACAGAGAATGTTCAAAGCTGAAGGGATCTTGGAGAGTCTCTCTTGCTAAGGTGGATGTAACAGCCTTCTAACTGGTCTCACCTCTTCACTTTTACCAACCTCCAGTAAATTTTCAAGATAGCTGCCAAAGTGATCTTAACACCTATCCCAGATGTAGCTCCTCCTTAAAACTCCTTGCTTCCCACTCCCCTTTGGGTTTTATTCTAACTCCTTCCCACATTAGAGCAAAACCCTACAGGCTCTTGTCCCTGTCTCTTGAGTCCTATCCCTGCATTCATTTCTTCAGGCAGCCAGTCAAATATTGGTTGAGCTGCTACTCTGTGCTAGAACCTGTGCTATTTCCAGGGGGTACTCTGATGAAGGTGAGACATCTTGTCTCAGAGCTTACACTCTAGCAGTGGAAAGGGCAGATAATAAATAGGTAGATAACCTAAGTAGTTAGAGATTGTGATATGTAAGGCAAATGAAGAGTTACCCTTTCACGACCTAATTTGTTTCTGTCAGAGCATACGCAATAATCTGTAACTATTTTATTCATGAGACTACTTACTTGATGACCAGAAGCTCCACATGGGCATAACCATGTCTGTACTGTTTACTTAGCATAGTGCCTAGCACATAGTTTGACATTTAGTTGTTAAATGAATGAATACTTATTTCATCCTCTTTAAATTAGAGATGAGAAAAGTGAGATCTTAGTGGTTGCCAAGGTCAAAGAAGAGTCAGTAAGAAACTGGGAATTTGAATGAGAAACTCTTAAGTTTTAGTCCAAAATATTATATAACACACTCAAAATACTGATCTCAAAACTCAAACGATCATGTTTTCAAAGCTTGAAGCCATTATCCAAAAGCAGACTTGAGAATCCTTCAAGACTTTACTTTTACATGAAAATTTTTTAAACTTAAAGTCTAAGTGAAACTAAGAAAAATACTTTAAATTCCAACAAATAAATAGAAATGAAGACTTACTCCAATGTTTCCTTCTAATGCATGCTAGAACAACGAGACCTTAAAGAACTCTTTGTAAAAGAACTATGATATCTGAATGTACTAGATATACCCTGGCCCCTATTTGGCACTCTTTATTGATATTTTCTTTGGCTGAATCATTTAGTCAGAATATTATTTTATATTACTGATAAGTAATTTATCAGTAAATTTTAAAATATCCCCCAAGAACTGAATCTATATTTTTAAGCTTTTTACACACTATATTTTTAAAAAGAAGACTTAAAGACAAGTTAAAAACTAACATACATATGTAATATCTACTATAAACCAGCTACTGTGCTATGTGGCATATTATTTCATTTAATGCATCACGGTTTACAAATTTAAAAAAATTAATCTCAGAGTTTTAGAAACTTGGCAAGATCTCATAACTTGTTCATGCCACTTCCTCTTGAAATAATGCCTTGGAACAAGCTTGATTTATCATTTATAGACATAAACATGTGAAGACCAAGAGTTTTTTCCTAATAAAGGTCTCATTTCTATAAAATGTAAATTGTGAAGTTAGTAATCATAACCAGCAAAAATCTTCCCTTAAAGCTTTACATATAGATACGCTTATTTTTCTTACCATATGTAAAGATGATTCATTTTTAAAATCTTTTAAAAAGCAATCTCTCCCTACATGGGTCCTTCTTATTATGATCTTATTGCTTTACATTTATTTTCTTCAGCAACATGAGAGAATAAAATGATTCCCAATGTAACTATAGCTACAAAAACAGTCAACCAAGAAAAAAAAAAAGTGCTTTTATCTGGTCCAAAAGAACGGTATTGAAAAGGTTTAGGATTCAGGCATGAATTGCATATATCCAGTCAGAAAAGTTTCTAAATCTACTTCTATAGAACAGTATAACTTATTTGAGAAAAATGCCTTGCTTAGATTTCAAAGAATAAAATCTGGATGACCAGCATGAGCAATTCAGGCAATTAGTGGAATCTGACCATTATTTAAACACAAACAACATATTGAGCCACTAGTGCTTAGAATTCTTTAAGTCGACCTCAGTATGAAGACATATCCACCATACAGTGTGCCTGCCCCTGTAAAAGAATATTACATGTTCTCATGTTTTTTATGTACTCTTATTTTCCAAATTCATGTCTGTATTTTCATTCATGCTTATAATCTAAATCCGTATCTGTCTGTAGAATTTCTTTAGTGATGAAAGAGTTTCCTATTTTCTTCTGGCTTGCTATTTCTTTACCAGTTTTATCTTGTAGTGCTACCATCCTACTTTAATCTTCAAGTTGCTTTTCTGCCCTATATTACATGTATATGTATTTAGGACATCCATCAAGATCTACATCATCCAATTCTATCTCCTCCAAGTTTTAATTACTTTTCATTTGGATTTAACCCTCTCAACTGAGATTGTTCTACTTCTGCAAACAATTATAAACATCTTTCATCACATAAATCTTCTCCTCAGATTTAGTCAAAATTCCTCCATCTCAACTTCCCTTCCATCCATGGTCAAGTTTACTCTCAAATGCTGTGTTCCTGATCCTGTTTTGTGCCTTTTCCTTCATATTAAGATGAATATCCTTCTCGATCTCCTGCCAATACATTTTATCCCGCTCATTAGGATCTATCTCCTCCAGCAAGCCTTTCCTAATGAAAAAATCTTAACTCTTCAAAATTACAATATAATTTTTAGCACCTTTGTGTGTGCTTAATTCATGCAATTCTCCAGAAAAGAGAAGAGCTCAGCCAGGACAGGTCCATGTTTTCCCTTGGGTGCAATTTTCCCTATATTCTATACCTAGGCACATGTTCTCTATTGTAGATTAAATAATGAGCATAGTTTTCAGTGCACATACTTCTTATTGCACATGTTTATTTATGTAGCTTCCTTCTCTACTCAGGGTACTGGATGGAAAGAATAAGGGATTGTTGAACTAGTTCAGAATTTTTTAGGAGTTCAGAACTCATTAGTTGGTCACCAAATTAATTACGGGTCATAATCAAAAATTTTTAATGAAATAAAATATAAAATAAAGTGTCCTGCACAGTAAGAATTAATTCATGAAACTTCTATTTCTGATACATATACACATTTATGTATATGGGAACTAAGTCATGATGTAATGTATATTTCTTATTGTGAGTTATAGGCAAAAAAGTCGAAAGCCACTGAACTTGAAAGATCTCTAAGATGTCTTCTAAATCTATACAATTCAAACTATATTAAAAGATTTAGTCTAAAGATCAGAGCCACATCATTTGAAAAAATGAACAGGGAGCCGGCCCCATGGCCAAGTGGTTAAGTTCATGTGCTCCACTTCAGCAGCCCAGGGTTTCGCTGGTTCAGATGCTGGGCACAGACATGGCACTGCTCATCAGGCCATGCTGAGGCAGCATCCCACATGCCACAACTAGAAGGACCCACAACCAAAATATACAACTATATACTGGGGGTATTTGGGGAGAAAAAGCAGAAAAAAAAAAGATTGGCAATAGTTGTTAGCTCAGGTGCCAATCACAAAAAAAAAAAAAAAATGAACAGAACTTAAGGACACTCAAAAACAACCAGCAAAATCATTTTTTCCTAATAAAATGTCACTATTAAACTCTAACCTTAAAACTATAAAATCGTAAAGCTTTCAGAGTAGGAAAAAAGTTCAGAGATCCTCTAATCCTAGTTTATCACTTTAATGCATAAAGGGAAAACTTAGGTCCAGAAATGAAAAAATTTCACTCTACTCATTCAATAAACATTTCATGAGTACCTACTGTGTGCCCAGTTCAAGGATGGGGTCTGTGGATAAAGAGAAGATGTCTTTGAAGAGTTCACAGTCTAAAGTGTATATGGGCAAGTAAACACTTGCAGTAATTACTGGAATCAAGGTTATTTACAAAGTGTTAGAAGAAGAGAAAGCAGCTAACCAATCTGGGTTGGGTGGCAGAGAAAATGTTTCTAAAGAGCTGATACTTCTCAGTCCTAAAAACAAAGAGTTAGCCAGGTAAAGGAGGAAGAAATAACATGTACAAAGGTACCACAGTGATAAAATAAAGGATGACACATTCAGGAAACTGCAAGTCGAGTTTGTATAGCTGGAATATAGGACTCACGCTGATGAGGAGCAAGAGCAGAATACCTAGCATTTATGTGACATTTAATCTTCAAACCACTCTCTGAGGTAGGCACTATTAATATCCCCATTTTTTAGATGACAAAACTGAAGCACAAAAGGTGAAGTGATTTGCCCAAGGTTAAGTTGTGACACCAGGATGTAAACTGTCGAACTCCAGAGCCTATACTCTTAAGCACTAGGTTAGAGAAAACAGGCAGGAACCAAATGATAAAGGACCTTGTATGCCATTCTAAGACTTTAGATTTTATGTTAAAGGTGACTCACAGTCAGTGAAAAGTTTGAAGCACAAGTGACATATTCAGATTTATTATTTAATGAGGTCAATCTAGGAGCTATGTGGATGGACTGAAAGAGGAAGTAGTAACAGGGAACTAGCTAGTCTTAGTTAGAAAGGTACTGCAATAACTTAGGTAAGAAAATGATAGATGAGCTAGACAGTGGCAGTGCTGGCACCAGAACAGAAGTCTACTGACCACTATGATGACATCCTTGTCCAGTATCCACAAGAACCTCCCAATTTTTTCCCTTAAGCCCACCATGCTAACAGTTTAAGAAATACAACCTCAGGGGCCGGCCCAGTGGCGCAGCAGTTAAGTGCACATGTTCTGCTTCGGCGGCCCAGGGTTTGCTGGTTCGGATCCTGGGTGCGGACATGGCACCGCGTGGCAAGCCATGCTGTGGTAGGCGTCCCACGTATAAAGTAGAGGAAGATGGGCACAGATGTTAGCTCACGGCCAGTCTTCCTCAGAGAAAAGAGAAGGATTGGCAGCAGTTAGCTCAGGGCTAATCTTCCTCAAAAAAAAAGAAATCCAACCTCAGAGACAAAAACATATTCCCTTTTTAGGTCCCTTTATTAAACAAAATCTGACCACTAGATGTGCTGGGTCAATGAAAGTGACTAACAAATCTAGTTGGGGAATGACAGAAAGTCAATTGTTATCTACATTAGTTTTCTTACCTTCTCAACTTCTCCTTCTTCTTCCTCTATACACTATTCCTGGAACTTTCATGTTCAATAGTCAATTTCAAATCAATGTTCTGTCTAGACATGATTATCATAACCTAACAGAATTAAATCTACCACAGAAGAAGTCTAATGTGGTCCCAGCTGTGGCAATAAATATACTCTCTGATCTGGTCAAGTTTTGGCTTAAACAGGGACGATGAATGAATAATAAAAAGAGACAGACTTTTTGAAAGCAAAGAGTTAAAAAAAAAAAAAAGAATATTAAAAACAGAGTAAGAACAATCTAAAGTTCAAGCCATTTGATTCCAAGAGAGTAACACTACTCCCAAGTGTGTATGCAGTATTCCAGAAACCAACGAATGAAATAAAAGTAGAAAAGACTATCTGGTCAATTCTCAAGCATTCTAAATTAAATCTGTTTTCACTTAAACCATGGGTGAGCCCTCTTGAGTGAGCCATCCTTGAGTAGGTTCCACATGCAAGCAGCCTACAGTATGGGAAGTACTGTAGGGACAGAAGAGGAAAGAGAGTAAACTAAGAAGGGAGGAAAGTGGAAAAACTATAATGAAAGAGAAAGGAAGAAAAGATGAGTTACAGAATATGGAATAAAAAGTGAAGAAGTACCAGTGACCTCAACATCAAACGTTGCCAACCTTACCTAACTTACTATCTGAAGGGCACCATGACAAGTGGCAACATAAGAGAGCATGAAAAGACAAATATAAATCACAGATTTATAAGACACCAAAGATAAGATGTAAGAGTACCTCCAAAGGAAAAAAGCAACAAAATACTTTTAGAACCTAAAGGAACAATTTAGAGATTATGAAAATCTCATTTGGTTTAGTTATGCTTTACTTCTCATGAAACAATGAGGCTGGTGGACCCAAAAGGTGAAATGTCAGTAGTACCAGATATGCGTGGGGCAGTGTGTTACAAAACAGTATGAGGCTTATTTGCATACTTCTTGTGGGAGTGACTTCAGAATTTTTCCTCTCAATAGTGTAGTGCTACTTATTTTAAGAGTTTCACTGTAATTCCTATTCTGGCTGACTGGTTAACTTCCTTAAAACAAGAGTTCAAATCAAGGTAAGCACTTATTAATTATGGTCAAAATTTAATCTTAAAAATGACAAGGGTCTGTGATAGATCATAGAATATTACTTAATACAGCCTCAATGAGTCTAATGGTAACCAAAACCCAGCTAATGATTCTCAAGAAAATGATGTAATTAAGAAATCACTTTAAAAGTTTCTTGAAATTAAAGTTAGGTAGACAAAAGAATTATCTTTAAAAAAACCTGAATTTATACCTTGAAACCATTGAAGGAACATGTAATAGTGAACATATTTCTTCCATATGAAGCTTAACAAAACTTTCAAGCACTATGTTAATCTCTCTCTCTCACATACATACACACAGACACAGACACACACACCCCCCCCCCCCCGCCCCGCTGCCACCACATCACCCAGTGATTTCAATAAGGACAAAAGGAAATGTCCCTAAAGATAATTATTATGTCAAAGACACTACTGTATCAAAAGCAAATATAATTAAACTTGATACCTTGACCAATCATTCATCATATCCATGAATATGCAGTCTTCATGAGCACTCAGTTATAACAAATAATTGAGAGTATATTCAGAAGTTAGCAAAATATGTTTATTAAAGTATAATAGGATGAAATAATGTGCCTACCTATAGTAACCTATTTCCTTTACCATCCTAATTTTAAAAGATAATGAAAACACAAACACTTTCAATAAAATGTCACCTGGAGATCAATACCATGTACTTGCAAAATTTAATGACTGACTGTGGGAGGGGGAGCAGAACCCTTTTGCTAATATACTAATGCTTTTAAAAATTAAGAATTTAGAATAAGGCTTCTCAACCTCAACACTATTGACATTTTGAGCCAGATAATTCTTTGTTATGGAAGGTTGTCCTGCATTATATGATGATTAACAGGAACCCTACCCTCTACCCACCAGATGCCAGTAGAACACTCTCCCCTCCTCCCCCACCAAAGATGTCTCCAAATATCCCCCCAGAGGTGCGGGGAGGAAAACAAAAGTCATTCAAGCTTGAGAACTACTAGCTTATCCTAAAAAGAAAAATAATTCCAAATGAATTGGGGGTAGGGGGCAGGGGGTTTGTTTTGTTTTTCTTCTGGTCCTGCTGTTCCAATATATTATATTTGAATTTGATCACAGACAACATTTAAGAGATTCTGCCTTTTAGAAAACAAAGCATTTAATATCTATCACTTGTGAGCCAAAGTTCAGAAGAGTCCCAGAAGATTCACTGCACTGCCAATTCCTCCTCCAACCACACATACACTCACTCACAGAAATACTGTGTGCGCGCGCACTCGTACAGTATTGCCTAGCTGAACTGAAGAAAAGGCACATCATTACTTTATTTCCATTTCTTATTTCATCAAATATACAGACCAGACTGCTCCAGGTCCCAAAAGATCCAAAGGAATTCTCAACTTATTCAATGCAACTCAAATACCACAATAGCTGCATCACACTAGACAGGAAAAACCCAAGTACCAGAGCAAGCATTAAACTCATCCTCACATTTTAACAAATTGTGGAGAAAGATACAAATTAACCACAATGCTTCAAAAACAAAAAACTAAGTAGATTTGTGTTTTGAAACACAATCTGAGGAAGGATAAGCGGAATGAAAAAACTCAAAATCAGAGAGAATCTGAAGGCATTTCAGGATGAGGGCAAAACTCAAAAATGTTTCCCCTGGAATGAGAGGAGGAAAGTATACACTTGGCCATATCCTACAGGAATAGTCTGCACAGTCACTCTCCAGTATACATACCATGGGACGGAAACTGAAAAATCAAAGTCCACAAAATCCTATAGAAAACAGTAAACACCGATTCTAAACACCTGAAATAAAACTGTTCACTACTATTCTCCATTTGATTAAAAAAATCAAATACTCAGAAACAAAAAACTGACAACTTGAGAAATATTTAAATCCTTATAAAAATAGCCATCCTCATGCTTCCAGCATGCCAGATTACATACTACATAGAAAAATCAATTAGGAAAAGAAACATAAAAATCCTTTTTCAGAGTACATTTTAGTCATAACAAAAGCTCTTTAAAAAATCAGACATTTTAAGTACTAAAAATCTTCACGTATAAATATGGATTAAAGTCTTTAAGATTATTTCAATTATCTTCAATAGAATTATATTTTAGTTCAACTAGGAATGTTTATTTTAAAAAAACTACGCAATAACGTTTAATATTAATTTAATGTAAGTGGAACATCTATATGCTCTATAGCAACACAATTACTTTATTTCAAAATTTTAGCTATTAACCTCCAGCCCAGTGAAAACAATCCTACAAGAAACTAATTCTCAATTCTTTTTACTCCCAAACCAAGCAGAGAAAGCTATAAGATCTGTAGCGACAGCCTGCTTTTCCAGAATACCTTGAGAATGCTCAAGAATAACCTCCTTCACCAAATAGTGCGACTCAGGTGGGTTTGGGAGGGAGTAATGTCCACAATTCCTTGGTCAGTGGCCATGATGCCCCTCCTCCACAAGGGCAGGAGATCAGAAAAAGGGATCTGAACAAGAGGAGTTCACCAACCAGAACATAGAGAGGCAGAGGAGAAAGAGTACTACTGCGGGGGTAAAACCTACGTGGTTAAGTCATGTCACAAAAGCAAGAGGTTTAATGTTATCAAGGTATTCATTCATTTCAGAGACACCATTGTTTATCTTCCTCTCCAAACCATGCACAAAAAGAACTGTCAGCCTGCCTTAAGCATGTTCCTTCTTCCATTTAAACAGACATGATTCTTTCGGTTAATCTCTGGCAATGATCGCCATTTCACAACACATTCAGCCCACCCGGAACTGATCAATACCACTACAGACATAAGACTAGACTTTATCCATTTATTAACCACAAGGAAATGTACCATTCAGCAGAATTCTATACATTACAAAAGATTCTATTAAAAAGGGGGGGAGGGAGGATGGATGGACACACACACACCACAGAGGTACACAAAGAAAAGACTACCACCCTCTAATTTCCCTGTGGCAAACGAGATAAAGACATGGCCATGAAACCTGTCAGTTCGTTTTCCCCCCTTACAATTCTATCTCACAACCTAGTAACTGAATATTGAATTTTATGATAAATAGATTCATTGTGACTTTTAAACTGTTTCTTCTATCTACCTCTCCTGTTATGTACGTTTGCACACCTTTGAGCTAGATGCTGTATTCATTTACAGAATTTCAAATACAAAAGACTAGATAGTTTTCCAACCACTGGTTGCAACCATAGAATGTTCTCACAAAATCAAAATTTCAAATATAAAAGGGCCAGATTGTTCTTCCAACCTTGGACCAAAACCGATTTTATGACTATTGTGTATTTGACAGTATGAACAATTTCAAACGGGCTGTTCTAAACCGAAAACAATGCTTCAACACAACGCGTTTAAAATAAGTATTCCGTAGGTAAGCAAAATCTATGCCAGAAAAGAGCACATAAATGGTGGTTGAAAGCCAGCACATTACCAACACACAGCGGCATACCTCTTCTGCACTGGGTTATAGTTAACACTCCAACAACAACTACAACTATTTTTAACACTGCTGGACACTGGAGTTGAAGAAAACGTGAGGGGAGACCCAGATGAAATTGCCGATATGATGCATTGTCTCTTACGGTCAAAATTAAGCAGCAACTGACTTGATCTCTGTCGTGATAACCACCGGTGAAGCACTAATTAAAAGACGATTTTTTAAAAAACACCCTTATGCGAGAGGATGCCACACTGACATTTGGGAATACGCCTCTCAGGTCTCAAACCTTCGCATAAATTGTCACTTGTGGTATTTGCGGCTTAATTGCAACCCAACCAGCGCTGTCATCCAGTGTTATGGCCACAAACCATGACTTTCTCACTTCCACAACAACAGAGCAGTGGCTCTTATCAGTTCGCCAACCCAACTCGAAACGAGAAAAATTCATGGAGGTTTCCAGATCCCCATCAGACCTGGGGGGGTGGCGGCCGCGGGGCTCGGGGCGGGGGCGAATCCTCCCCGGGCTCCCACGGAGCTCGCCGACCCAACAACAACCGCGGCCGCCAGCAGCGGCAGCAGCGGCAGCAGCGGCCGCCGGAGCCGCGGGAGCCCCGCCGCGCTGCCGGCACCTACCTGAAGAACAGGAGATAAGAAAGACGGCGAACGCCAACTTTGCAGCAGCTCCCATGTTCCCGAGGCGCCGGGGAATCCGGAGGAAGTTCTCGCTGGATAGCCAGTTCCCTGGGTCTTCCTCGGAGACAAACCTCCTGGTGTAAAATCAACCGTCATAAAACATATTCGGAAGCCCCGACCAAAAAAACGTTCACGGGGTTTAAAAAAAAAAAAAAAAAAGAAAAAAAAGCACAATAATAATATATTTTAAAAAAATGCACCACGGGGGAAAAACCGCCACACACACGCACAACACACAAAACCAAACAACGAAAAGCCAACAACAACAAAAGCGGGTTTAAATCACTGTCAAAATCACTGTCAGCTCCGCTCGCCTCGCGGGTCTCTCGGAACAAAACGCCAGGCTGAGGCGACAAGGAGGCGGTGGCGGCGGCGTCCGCTGCCGCCCGGACAGTCAGGGAACCGAGCTGGGTCCGACGTCCGGACCGACCTTCAACCCGGACACCCAAAGTCCGCGGACCACTGGCGGCCGAGCTCGCGGCGGTGGCGGCCGAGGCGGCGGCGACGGCGCGGGGCAGGAGCGGCGGGCGGCGGCGGCGGCTGCGGCTGTGCAGGCGGCGGTCAAGTTCTGGTCCAGGCTCTGGCTCCGGCTCCGGGCTCAGGGCTCGGCCGCGTTTTCGGTCCCCTGGCCTCCGCCGGCCCCGCCCCCTAAACTTCCGGTTCCGGCCCGAAGCTGGAAGCCCTAAACGGCGGAGGAACGCTCCGCGGCGACGGCGGCGGCGGCGGCGGCAGCGGCAGCGACAGCGGCGGCCGGGCGCAGCGCGCGTGCCGGGCCGGGAGCGCGAGGAGATTGTCGGGGAAGCGAGGCGGGAGCGGGGGAGGGGTGAGAGAGCGAGGGCGGGGCCAGCTGGAGGGCGAGGAGGCGGAGCGCACGGAGGCTCGATACCGCGAGGCCTCGGCGTCCGGCCTGGTCGGCCTGCTGGGCTGTGGGTCTCGAGTGGGTGGGCCAGTGGATGCTGCTGGGGGCCCGAGTGCCTGGTGTCCTAATGGTGCTCGGCTGGCCTCTCTGCAGCGCATGCCCGAGTGGTCAGGGGGAGCCCAAGAGGAACGGGACCCCGAGGCGGGGCGGGGGGCTGATGACTCCTCCGGGGGGCGTCTGCGGCTTCCCGTCTTTCCTCTGGGGGGACGCCTCGTCCGCTCGGAGATGCCGGGCGCCGGGGAGCCGGGGGTGGGAACCGGTCCGCCACGCCTGCCGAGCTGCCCGAGCGAGCTCGGTGCGCGCGAGCTGGGTCTGTGCCCCCGGTCCTCCGGTGCATCCCACCCGTGCGGCTTCTGCTTAAGCGTTTTGTCTTTCGGCTAAAAGAGAAAAAAGAAAGGAAAAAAACTCGCGGAGGATGGGCTGTCCACCCGGTCAGGATATCCACGGCAGTTATCACGATGTGCAGTTTGAATCCATTCCCACCATCCCTTGTAAACACAAAGCATTGTGTTGAGAACTGTCCTGCATGCAATAGGTTCGCAAATATGTGTTACGCTCTGAAGAGAAAACCTGCTGATTTCGATCGACATGTTTGATGGTCAGACAAGTGTTTACTTCTTCAAATTTTAGTTCTTTTAGGGCTTGTTTTTACCCCTTAATCCAAGTTGATTGCTTACAAGGTGCTGTGCCAGGCACGGAATGGGATGCAAAATGTAAAAATAGGATCCCTACGTTAAGGTGCTCCCAGTACTTGCTCTACCTTCTCGAAGTTGGGTACGGAATACAAACTAAAGACGATATTAAAGGTGCTAGCTTTGTCATTTACCACACTTTAGCGAGCTCCGTGAAGGTAGGGATCTTATTATTGTCGTCCCCATTTTATGCTAGCGCTCAGGGTGTCTAACATATGATAGGTGCTTAATAAATAATTGTATAAATGACTAGAGGATAACAGCCTTTTTCTTAAATGTGATATTCCCACATGTACTCTACACATTTTTGTTTTTATTAATAAAAATAATAAAGCAACTGTACTATATGGCTAATTCATATTTTACTTGTGGTTTACTGATTCCCACATTTTTTCCCACAAAGCCAAACCTTCTCCCTTGTATTTACAGTGTTTCATTTTTCTCTTCCTCTAAATTACTGTGTATTTCTGTCTATTAAGTTCATCCTGTAATTATCTGCCCGTTTCTACAACTTGTCAAGGTTATTAATAATCATTGTGGCTCTTTAAACTCTCTCCAAGATTTCCAGCTCTCAAATCGTGGTGCTCAGAATTTGACTGATATTGTGCAACAGTTAAGAAAAGTCCCAAGCTGGTCTTCTAGGTGTCTAAGTGAGCTCATATTACAT
Source organism: Equus przewalskii (assembly GCF_037783145.1). Classification (NCBI taxonomy): domain Eukaryota; kingdom Metazoa; phylum Chordata; class Mammalia; order Perissodactyla; family Equidae; genus Equus; species Equus przewalskii. Next base: position 29,965,658 of record NC_091847.1, on the reverse strand, counting down.
AGTTCTCTGGACTTTACGAGCTGGTCAGAGAAATAAATATAAACCTTCTTCCATTCTCTGGTTGATTAAGAGTTGCCACTAATGTTTCTGGAATAGAAAAGTGTATTTTATTCAGTTCTTTCAGGAGTTTGATGTCGGTTAAACCCTGAATCAGGCCCCACTGTTGTCTTATCTCTGCATCACTTCAATATTTCTTGAATTGTGAAACCAGAGCAAGTGGAATAACTGGAATAACCACTAATAGGATTAAAACTTGAAAATATATTTCTTATCTTAACACCCAAAGTACCAGTATAAGATTGTAACAGAAGATGAAAATTATTTTTCTGTCCTATGAAAAAGGAGCAACAAGTCAAAGTCTTCACTAGACTCTTCTCTAATAAAGAGTTAAAATAACCCCATGGGGAAAGTTGTTAACATCCAATAGCAGTAGTTACCTATTTTGTCCCTAAGTCTGTGTTCACTTCCACCTTCTGTGTTTTTTAAAAATTCAAAAGTAATTTAACCTGTAAAAATAACCTAATAATTTAAAGTAACATGAGAGTATGTGACTAATTCCCATTGGAATTCCAAAGCTTAAGAAGGAGATAGAAGTACCTGCAGCTAATTCTACTGCCCCTCTATTCTTTCTATTTTCTCGAATCACTTTTTCTTATCTACAAATCCAACACCTCCCTAACATAGTGTAAGCTGTACAAACTGGGATTAGGAAGGAAAGTGACGAAGGAGAGGAAAGGAAAAGGAAACATAGAAGGAATTGTGGTCTGCCAGGACATTAGAAAATTATGTGTTAAACAGCCTTAGCTAACGTCACTCAATCCCAAAACCTGAGACCTGGGCTTGTATCCACTCCAGTGCTAGAACTTCAAGTCCAGAGACCAACAATAAGTTTAATTGAACTGCAAGTTATTCCTAGCTGCAAGAGTCTTGAGAATCCAGTTCAATCTAGAGATTCAAGTGTGTATTGGCTGGATGAGGAGACAGGTTAAAAAGTGTCGTAGACTGCTTCCGGAAAAAGTGATGATTTCTTTTTATGCTAGAAACTCGTTTGGCTCAAAAAGGTATGGACAAAGTTAAATGTTCAACTCTGAAGTGGGACTGGAATTGAACTTACCTTTGAGATTGGGTAGTATACCATATATTGTGAGGAAATTCACTTTAAGGTGTACACCTGCCTTTGGACATACCAATTGCCACATATAAGCAAGACATGCCAACTCTCTCTTCCTCATCTTCAGGAAGATGACTAACTCTGTTTGGAGTATGAGGGATGTTGAATTCCCCTTAGAGAAAGGTTTTAAAAGTATTTCTGCTATTTTCTAGTTACTCTTTCAGTCTACTCTTGTGTTCAGAGAACGTGGGCATTCCTGAAGTGGCACAAGTAATGAATTTCTTATATACCAGTGCTGTAAGGCATAATACATGGGGAACAAACTTGGTAACTTGTCAAGTCAAAGGAAGACAGATAGTAATCAGCATGTCTTCCTTGAATATTCTCCTCTCCCTAAATGCTCAAGGTGGGAAGAAAACTCTCTATATCCTAACTCTTGCTCCGATTATTCCTTCCTTTCTACTTAGGTCTAGCCATAGCATTGCACTGTGAAAATGGGGTAAAAAAGACACATACTGAGAAGAATAAGGATGTGGGAATGGATCAGGGACAAAACACAAAAGCAGAATATTTTAGGATAGGAAAGAGAATTAGAAGAGTTCAGAGAAACTAGCTATGATGGAAATAATATATCCAGCACTTTGATAAAAAGGCTACATTACCCCAGCTAGTAATATAAATCTCAACAACCAGTTCATTTCTCTGTAACATCCCAAGGGTAACGTTTGACTTTTTCTCTCGTATCACCTCTTTCAAAATCAAGTAAATGTATGGGAAAGAGAAAGAACAGCTTTAATCTAGGGAAAGTTTTTCCCCACCCTCCAATTTATATTCATGACCACAGGGGCTTAGTGTTCCATTTAATTTCTAATAGTTTTATAACTATTTAATTTCTAATAGTTTTTTAATATTTTGTTTCTAATAGTTTTTTAACTATTTTTCTAAATTTTACAAATTTTAGAACTTTTATTTCTTAGTTTTCTATTTTATTTCTAGTAGTTTTCAACTATTCTTTCTATAACAAAGAATAGTTGAGACCTTGAGATACGCTATCTAAACCAGTCCTGAGACTCTAAGTTATTCAAGTGGAGTAAGCCAACATTACTCAAAGAGGAATTCTCAAACCAGTGTTGGTCTCAAACTGTTTGTTACTGATCTTCAATAAGATTAGTATAGACATTGACAACAACTATTTAATAAGTTTTGTAGAATCTTGACAGAATAATTTTATGTCTGTCAAAGCTAATAAAAGTAATTAGACTTATATTTTGTTTGTTATTCTTTTTATTTTATATTTTTAGTAATTCAATTTTATTGTGTTTTACAAAAGTCTTATAGTTTGGAAATTCACTATAGATAATTTGAGAGACACTGGAGTAGAGAACAGGCTATATTACCCAAAACTGTTTCTCAAAAATATTGCCCTCCAATTTATATAGTTACTGACAAATAATAATGTACAACTGAAATTTTACAATGTTATAAACTATTATGACCTCAATAAAAAAAACCAGTGCTCTCCATCCATTTTGACAAATGCTTAAAATCTTGAATAAAGCTTTTGTGCTGTAGTCCTAAAATTTCTCTAATGCAAGACTGCATAAGAATCAGTTGTTTTCAGTACATTGTCCATCTTTATCTGTGGTATTCATTTATTCAACAAGTAATTATTAACTGCACGATTTGTGCTGGGTGTTGATTGTATAGTGATAAATGAAATAGATGCAGTCTCTGCCCTCACTGAGCTTACAGTATCATGAGAAAGATAGAAAAATAGAAAGTAAACAAGTAATTGTCAAATGGACAGGATTATTTATAAAAGCAGACAAGATGCTGAGATAAATCAGAGTAGTGGGATTGGATAGGAAGAGGGGACCTATCTAGAGAGAATGATTCAGGAAGGACTTACTAAGGAAGTGACTTTTAAACTGAAACCTAAAAGATGAAAAGGAGATAGCCATGAAAGGGAGCTAGTTAAGAAGGAACAGTATGTACAAAGCCTACGGCATGTTCAAGAAATTGAGAGGCTCCCATGGCAATGAAGAGAGTGTGAACAGGAAGAAAGAGGAGTACAGGCCCCAGACCATGCAAGATCTTACAGGCCAAAGTAATGGCCTTGGATTTTACTCAAAGTGAAGCATCAAGCCATTGGAGGCTTTTCAGTGAGAGAGTTATGTGGTCTAGTTTATGTTTTAAAAGATTACTTTTGCTCTTATATGGAGAACAGGTTGCAAAAGATTACCAAAGAAAGCAGAGAGACTAATTAGAAGGGTGTTATATAAGTCAGGCAAGAGAATATGGTACTGTGAACCAATATGGAAAGAAGTGGACATTCAAGATAAATTTCAGAAGTAGAATCAACAGGATTTGCTGATAGATTGAATGACTCCTACTTTTATCCTTGGGCAAATGAGCAGAGGATGTGTCATTTGTTGAGATGGGGGCTATTTAGAGGGAGAGATATGTCACAGGGAAGCAAGTGGAGAGATGGATTGTGAAAAAATTCAATTTTGAAAACATTCAATTTGAGATGCCTGGGAGATATACAAGTGGAGATGTAATTTAAGCAATTGGATACAGGTGACTGAAGTTTGAAGCAACATGCAGTGCTACAGATATAAATTTGGGAACTGTTGGCACACAAATGGTATTTAAAGCCATGGAAATGAGTGAGAGCATTGAAATATAGAGTGGACAGAGAGAAGAAATTTAGCAAGTGGAGGATTAAAAGCCAGGAAAGGGGATGAAAAAGTAGCAGCCAGAGAGATAAGATAAAAACCAAGAGAGAAAGATGTCATACATGAGAGTGTTTCACAAAGGGAAGATAGAACAGTATCGTCTCCTATAGAGACATCAGTAAATTGAAGAACAGAAAAATAAGGGGCCATTGGATATGGCAATCATGGAGAGAGTCCATTTCGTTGACAGTGAGTTTCAGCAGAAGCCAGACTGAAATGTTTGGAAGGTCAATGGTAAATAAAAATTTGGAGGCACTATGAATACCAACTCTTTAAAGATATTTGACTATAGAAAATCAAATGGGGCAGTGGCTAGAGGCAAATGCAAAATTGAGAGGATTTTATTTTATTTCTACTTTCAGATGAGAGATCATTAATTATATTTGTAAACTGAGAGGTATGATGCAATAGGGAGGGAAGATTGAAAATGCAGAAGAAAGAGAGGAAAACTGAATGGACAAAATCTTACCAAGGTGAGAAAGGAGGAGCTTCTTTCCTTTCTGTTCCTTTCCTTTCTTCTCTCTCTCTTTGTTGTTTTGAGGCAGGAGGGAAGAAGAAAGGGCAAGTAGAAATAGGTGAGTTTGTAGAACTGGACAATGGAGGGTGGTGGTATTCCCAGCCGAGAGCTCTAATTTCCCTGAAATATAAAGCAAAGTTTTCAGCTTAAAGTGAACGAGTCATGATGAAAAGGTGCGAAATAGGGGCTGGCCCCGTGGCCGAGTGGTTAAGTTCTCGCGCTCCACTGCAGGAGGCCCAGTGTTTCTTGGTTCAAATCCTGGGCGTGGACATGGCACTGCTCATCAAACCACACTGAGGCAGCGTCCCACATGCCGCAACTAGAAGGACCCACAACAAAGAATATACAACTGTGTACTGGGGGGCTTTGGGGAGAAAAAGGAAAAAAAGAAAGAAAAGGTGTGAAATAGTCCTGAGATTGGAGAGAGAAGCATTATAGTGGACTGCCAGGGCTGAGCGTCCATTTGAGGTTGGAGATCATATTTATCATGACTCCAGTCTGCCCAGCTGTGTGTGTGCTTATTTCCTGCAACACAAATGTGTTGGCAGGCACAGAGAAGGCAGATGATTGAGTCCTTCCATAGCTGGATTTGTTTAGTAAGTGATTTTGAGGAAGAGAGGCACAAGGAAATTATGGAAATTGCATGGGAGTCATTGGAACAATGAATAAGAGAATATGAGTTGGATAAGAAGAAAATATAATCTAGAAGAGGCTGTTGTGGATACAAAGAAGTGATAGGAGCAATGGGTTAGAAGGCTGACACCATTAGGAGGACTCTTGCTTTTTGGCAAATATTTAAGCAAGTGAACTAGAAAGATAGCAGCTATTATCTATGAATAAAAATTCAGAGTTTTGGAGGGGAGTTGTGTCTGGTGATGACACTTACAATTGGAGCGATAGAACAAATGGTCACTGGCAATGAGGAGATCCAAAAATTGGATGTCAAAGTATCCAGGGAGCTGGATGAGTCCTTTGCAAAGATGTTGAAACCACCTAGAACGGTGACAAAGATTAGGCTGTCGAGTAAAAACATTAAGACTTCAAGAATACGGGGATGTATACTCAGGGTCTGATAGATAACAGCATTCCTCAATGTTATCTCTAGCAAGATAAATGGTTTTAAAGTGTTTTCATAGGTAACTTTGATAATTAATTATTATAATTTCATAGATTAAAAAAAATGAGTCACAGAGGGGCTGGCCCCGTGGCCGAGTGGTTAAGTTCACGCGCTCCGCTGCAGGCGGCCCAGTGTTTCATTGGTTCAAATCCTGGGCGCGGACATGGCACTGCTCATCAAACCACGCTGAGGCAGCGTCCCACATGCCACAACTAGAAGGACCCACAACAAAGAACATACAACTATGTACTGGGGGGCTTTGGGGAGAAAAAGGAAAAAAATAAAATCTTAAAAAAAAAAAATGAGTCACAGAGAAACTACAAACATACTAGAGGCAGTTATAAGGAGGTATGTGGTAAAGAGAGTCAATTTAGTGTTGTCTTTTAAATTAAACTCAAATTTATGAAATAAATTGAGGATGATTTATTAAATATTTAAAAGCATTCTTTTAAGGCTTCCTTTCAGTGACACCTTTCCTAAATACAAGTATATTTTAAATTTCCCAGTATTCAATAAGTTCAATCTTCGTATTTTTTCAGAAGCATATATCCAGCAAAGTAAGATAAAGTACCAGGCAAAGGAATGATCTGAATATTTGCTCCCTTTTATGATATGGTGAGAGAATTTTAAAAAATCTGTATGAGCTAAAATTTAAGAATAATTGTTATTTAAAACTCCACTTCTAAAAAATTATAAAGAATAAGAAGAGAATAGATGTGTTTATTGTTATTATTGTGTGTAAATGTGAATTTTTACACTTTGGCAATAGAGATAATACATATGTATAATATATAATACTTCTCACAATTAAAAAAATCCTGTGGGGGAAAGATAGATTATTTTCCTCTCTATTTAAAAAAAACTTTTTTCTCAGGCTTAACTACACTGAATTTGCCCACTTGTTTAAGCAAATTAAACAAAACACTTAACTGCACTTTATTGTGTTTCATTTTAAGTTAAATCAGAAGAATTTTAATCAAAGTAGTACTAAGGCTTTAGGGGAAACTGAATTGTAGGAATGTTTGTAGTAATTGTAACTGGTCAAAACACATTGTATGCATTTCTTTATATTCAAAATCAGTTATTCTAAGCTACTCTTGCAAATAGGTGATAATTTTATCTCATTTTTCAGGTGAACAAATACAAAGGTTAAATGACTTTCCCGGGGGCACAAATTGAATCAGTAACAGAAGTAGGATTATAACTCTAAACCACTGACTCAAACCTTAGTCCAATGAGCCATGCTATTTCTCAAGTAGTAGGCATATTAATTGTCCCTCCAAGCAGGAAGCAGAGCTCTAAATGGAGCATGTCCCATCCAGAAGAACTACAGAAGACAGTAAAGAGACCTACTTCTTTCACTTCAAAAGAAAAAAAAAAAGAAATCGCACATCAAACTCACCTTTCTGTAAAGAGGAAATACATGTATCTTATGAATTCAAACAGTAACACATTATGAAAAGACACTAAATTTTATCCTTGTGAAACCGAACGATGTTTTTGCTTTTGTTTTTCAATACTGACATTAGACCTGGGATACACAGAATGGTGAATTTGCAATATTAGACAAACACCTACATAATTCAGGAATCCACTTTCACTTTGTTATTTAGGCTAATCATAGAAAAAGAGCAATTGTACAAATTTTGTTTAATATTTGAATAAATGCTTTCCTGACTTATTTTTCTTATTTCAGGCCTTCCCAGATATGTAATTTTTCTGACTCAATTTTAATTCTGCAGTTTTAAAACCGCAAATGAGAAGACTATATTGAAAGTAGAGATTACAGAAAATTGCAAATTAAAAGTAAATGGTTCAACTTCCATTTCTGGCTATGATAGAATAGCTTACATTACTTTAATTCTCCTGTTGAGAACAACTATTTTAGAATAATATATACAACAACTGTTTGAAGTTGCTAGAGAGGAATTAAAAAAGCCAATACTGGAGGGACCAAGATCCCAGTGAGGAGAAAACTGTAATGACTTGAGCTCCACATTCATTTCAGGTTTTCACTTGTGTATTTGCTGATTCCTGGCATAGGTAATAAAGGCTAAGAAGAAAGTGTCAGCCTGGGCTTATGGCAGTGTCACTGGGTTAGGTAGACAGTTGTTGGAGTTTGAGGCTACCACAGTGATTATAACTGGACAGGCTAAGATCCAGGAGTTGACAAAACCACAGAGGAGCGAGCCCAAACTTCTGTGCAATTTCCACTCAAAGCATGTCCTGACTCCTAAATTGTGCAGGGTAAAATGCAGAGAAACTAAGTATAAATGGACAGCTTGGAGGTTAAAGAGCTGAGCAGAGATTTTGGCAGCCTTTGAGAACTTGGGAGATGGAGATGAAAATTTAGAGACCACCAAAGTGCAAGGGCCCAAGTAAACACCTCAGGATTTCTGAGGAGAACACAAGAAGGCTGCTCCTTAAAATTTAAAGACTATGCTTTAAGAGTTAGAACAAACTGGAAACTGTTGGGGCTAACAAAGTCTGAAATCCAGCATTGATAAGAGTAATGTGATCAGTCCATACATTATATTACTGGAGTATATTAAATCCTTTCTGAAAAAAGATAACTTCATGTAGAGTCTTTGCAATTTTTCAACACATTTAAAAAATTGCCAAGTATGTAAAAAACAGGGCCAAAAGGAAATGCTAGAACCAAAAATTACAAGAATTAAAACAAATTAAAAAATGGGTTTATACCAGATTAGGCACATCAGAGAGAAGAATAGTGAACTAAGAGAGAAGGTTGTAGAAAAAATTCAAATTTAAGTATAGAGAGTAAAAGGATGGAAAAAGAGAGAATAATAGCTATGTGGAACAGAGTTTGAAATTCTCATATACATGTAATTGGAGTCCAGAATAGGAAACATGAATTGAACAAATGCAATGTTTCAAACACTATTGGCAACTAATTTTACTACAAAGTTGCTGAAAGGCAGCAAGTTATGAATTCAAGAAGCTCCACAAACCACATGCTCAACACAAGGAAAACTACACCCAGAGCATCATGTTCAAACATCTGAGAAACAATGATTAAAAAAAAGTATTTAAAGTAGTTAGAGCAAAAAATAATCAGTCATGCATCACTTAACAGAGACATGTTCTAAGAGATGTGTCGTTAGGTGATTTTGTCATCATACATGCCGATTGTCGTTGACGAAAATGTTATTATGCAACGCATGATAGTACTTTCAAAGGGACAAAAATAAGACTGAAAGCTGACTTTCCAATAGAAACTATAGAATCCAGAAGACAATGGAATGACATCATTAAAGTTCTGAAAGAATATAACTGCCAACCAAGAAATATATACTCACAAAAATATCCATCAGAAAAGAAAGTAAAATAAATTTTCAGACAAACAAAAGCAGAGAGAATTTGTTGCCAGCAGACTTATACTAAAAGAAAGTCTAAAGGGTTTTTTTTCAGGTTTAAACATGGAACAGCAGGAAAAATTTAAGAACACAGGAAAGAGTAAATCAAAATACAGAGAATAGTAACAATGCATTATGGAGGTTAAAATAGATGTAGGATTAGAATACATGACAACACATATTATCTCAGAAGTGGTAAATATACTAACTTAGACTGTAATAAGCAAAGGATGAATATTGTAATCTCTTATTTTATGGTAACCAATAAAATAATAAAAAATATATCACTAACAACTAATAGATGGAACAAATGGAATAAAAAACATTTCATTAACCCCAAAGAAGAAAAGACATTAAAAAAACCCCAGATGGTGCAATAAGAAACATATGGTAAGAAGATAGATTTAAATCCAAATACATCAATAATTACATGTAATTAAGTTGGATTAATACTTCACTTAAATGACAAAAAATGGTCAAAGTGGACAGAAAAACAACACCCAATCATATGTGCTTGTAAGAGATACACTTAAATATAAGGACTTTTAATGGTTGCGATAATAGTATGAAAGATATAACATGAAACAATAACCAGAAGAAAGAAATGTGACTATACTCATATCAGGTAAAGCAAAGGCTAAGGCAAAAAGTATTACTAGAGGAAAACAGTGTTTCATAATGATAAAGGGATCAACAGGATTATAAACTTAAACTGAAATGTACCTAATAATATAGGCTTAAAATATGCAAAGAAAGCTATAACAGAGATAAAAGTTTCAATAGTTTGTGTCTTTCTAGTAATTTGTCCGTTTTACCTTGGTTACCTAATTTATCAGCATACAGTGTTCATAGTATTTATTTATAACCCTTTTTATTTTTGTAAGGTTGGTAGTGATGGCCCATTTTTCATTTCTGATTTTAGTAATTTGAGTCTTCTTTCTTAGTTCTTTTTGGGGGGAAGGGGCATCAATCTAGTTAAAGAATTGTCGATTTTGTTGAGATTTTCAAAGAACCAACCTTTGGTTTTGTTGTTTTCTCTATTTTCCCACTCTCTGTTTCATGTATTTCCTCTCTAATCTTTGTTGTTTTGTTCCTGCTTTCTTTGGATTTAGTTTGCTCTTCTTTTTCTAGTTCCTTAAGATGGAAGCTTAAGTCATTCTTTTTTTTTAATATAGGCATTTATATGTATAAATTTTTCTCTGAGCACTGCTTTCACTGCGTGCCATAAGTTTTAGTATGTTGTGTTTTCATTTTCATTCATCTCAAAATATTTTATAATTCTCCTTGTGATTTTTTGATCCAATTGTTATTTAGGAGTGTGTTGATTTCCACATATTTGTGAATTTCTTAAATTTCCTTCTGTTGTCAATTTTTAATTTCATTCCATTGTGGCTGGAGAACATATGTTGTATGATTTCAACCCTTTTAAATTTATTGCAGCTTGTTTTATGGCCTAACATATAGTTTATCCTGGAAAATTATTCCATGTGCACTTGAGAAGAATGTGAATTCTGCTGTCCTTGTGTGGAGTGTTCTATAGAGGTCTGTTGGGTCTGGTGGACCCATACTGTCATTCCAGTTTTCTATTTTCTTGTTGATCTTCTCTCCTTTTCTTCTATTTATTACTGAAAAATGGGGTATTTATATCTCCAATTATTTATTTTTTAATATGTATTTCTTTCTTCAATTTTGTAAGATTTTACTTCATGTATTTTGGAGCTCTGCTGCTAGGTGCCTATATAATTATTATGCCTGATGAATTGACTCATTTATAATTATAAAATACCCTTCTTTGTCTCTAGTAACCATTTTTGTCTTTAAGTCTATTTTGTCTGGTATTATTATAGCCACTTTTGGTCTCTTTTTGTTGCTAGGTCTTTTTGGTTATAGCAACAAAAGAGATTTTTCCTCATTCTTTTCCTTTCAACTTCTTTGTTCTTTGAGTCTAAAGCATAATTTTTATAGACAGCATATACTTGGTTCATTTTTCAAAAATCCACTTTGCCAATCTCTCTCTTTTGATTTGAGTGCTTAAACCATTCACATTTAATATAATTACCGATAAGACAGAATTTGCATCTACTATTTTGCTATTGTATTCTATACATCTTGTGTCTTTTTCCTCCTCTATAACTGCCTTCTTTTGTGTTAGGTATTTTCTAGTGTACTATTTTAATTCCCTTGTTGTTTCTTCTATTATATTATTTTGAGTTATTTTCTTAGTGGTTGCCAAGGAGATTACAATTAATATGGTAACTTAAAACAATCCACTTCAGTTAATACTAATTTAATTTCAATAATGTATAAAGAGTTTGCTCCATTATGGGTCTTTTTCCCTCCCCACCTTTTGTGCTATTATTGTCATAAAAATTATATTTATATATAAAAACATATCAACATAGTTTTATAATTTCTGCATATCTTTTAATTCACATAGGAGAAGAAAAGTGTTACAAGCAAAAGTACACTTTTACTCTATGTTTTTTGACGGTTTGACTGTAATTTGTTTAGCGGTGAATTTCTTTATGTTCATCATACTTTTGGTTTATTGAGCTTCTTAAATAAACAGATTAGTGTTTTTCATCAAATTTGGGAAATGTGTGGCCATTGTTTCTTCAAATTCTCTTTCTGTCTCTTTCTCTTCTTCTGAGACTCCCATTATGCATATGTTGTACTTTTGATGGTGTTCTGCAGAGCTCTGAGACTCTGTTAATTTTTCTTCATTTGAAAAAGACTTCTGTTTCTCAGACTGGACAATCTCTATTGACTTGTCTTGAAGTTTGCCAATTCTTCTTCTGTGAGCTCACATCTGGTGAATTTTTCATTTCAGTTATTGTACTTTTCAATTCCATATTTTTTATTTGGTTCATATGTATGTATATATGATATAGGTATATATAAGTATATGTAATATATATAAGTGTAATATATTCTCTAAGTATATATAATATATATATTCTCTATTCAATGAGTCATCTTTCTCATACTTTTTTTAATTCCTTAGTTATGATTTCCTTTAGTTCTTTTTTTGTTTTTTTTTGGTGAGAAAGATTGGCTCTGAGCTAACATCTGTTGCCAATCTTCCTCTTTTTGCTTGAGGATGATTGTCCTGAGCTAACATCTGTGCCAATCTTCCTCTATTTTATATGTGGGATGCTGCCACAGTGTGTCTTGATGAGTGGTGTGTAGGTCCATGCCTGGGATCTGAACCTGCAAACCCTGGGCTCCCAAAGCAGAGTGTATGAACTTCGCCACTATGCCGCTGGACCAGCCCCTTTAGTTCTTTAAGTATGTTTACAGTTGCTGATTTAAGTTCTTTGCCTAGTAAGCTCAATATCTGAGATTCCTCAGGGGCAGTTTCTAGTAATTACTTTTTCCCCCTCTGTATGGGCCATACTTTCCTGTGTCTCAGCAAGTTTTGTAATTTTTTGTTTTTGTCGTAAACTGGAGTTTTTGTATAATATAATGTGGTAACTTCAGAAATCAGAATCTCCCCTCCAGGGTTTTTTGTTGTTATTTTTTGTTTAGTGACTTTCGTGAACTAATTCTGTAAAACTTGTGTTTTTTGTTATATGTGGCCACTGAATCTCTGCTTGGTTAGCTAAGTGGTCAGCTAACAATTGCAGGAAGAGTTCCTTAAATGCCTTGAAACAATAAACGTCCAGGATTTTGCCAAGAGGCTCTGTGTGGGTTTGTGTTGGGGCATGCCTTCAATACTCTGGCATTTATGTCTGCTTTAGCCTCACTTCCTGTTTGCACAAGGCCTCAAGTTGCTAGAAGGGAGAGAATAGGGCCTTCCAGGGTCTGGGGCACGCATACAGCCCAGCATATGCATGTGGCCTTCTAGATCCCCAGGAATATGCTGGAGCTTTTCAAAACCCACTATGGATATCTCATTTTCCAGATTTTCCTTTTAAGTTTTTCAGCAAGCCTATTCTTTGTTTCAAATGGTATTTCCACCTTAGGTAGCTGTGATGTTAAACAATTGCCATGAATGTTTTTGACAATGCCTTAGGGTTAGAGCTCTCCTCACTGAGTCAACTCTGGGTCAGGTGAAATAAAGACAAGTCTTGTGAATAGGACTTTTCCAGCAGTTGCCAGATAGGTCAAATAGTGACTATTGACTGAGGAGTTTTGGGGAGCTCCAAATCCATACTGCCCCCTTCAGTGTCTCCTAGGGTGCTTTTCACAGCTACTATGGTGTGAGGCTGCTGATTTTCAAGGCTACCATGGATCTGGAAAGAGGGCAATCAGAATAGGGCAAGTTAGAATGCCACAGAACTCACCGTACTTACCAAAATTCAGTTGTTTTTCTTGAATAAATGATATTAAAGATTGCTTCAAGTCTTTGGCTTATTTCCAGAGTTCTGAAAAAGTTGATTTTGATAAGTTTTACTAGGGTTCTCATTGCTTTTATAGAATACAGGATTATATAGAAATGTAGGATTTTCAGAGGTCCTTACTCTATCATTCCAGAAATGCTTCTGTTTTGGTATTTTCTTAAACTGAAATAGTATACAGCAATAAAAATAATGAGCAACTGCTTCATGTAACTACATTGATGAATCTCACAGAAACAATGTTGAGCCAAAGAAGCCAGACACAAAGAGAACATGCTGTATGATTTCATTTACGTGAACTTCAGACAATTAAAGCAGATCTATAGTGATGAAAGAGTAGGAGTTGGAGTTGTTAACTGGAATAGGGCATGAGGGAATATTCTAGAATGTTGGTAGTGTTCTGTATCTTGACCTGGATGGTGGTTACACAGGTGTATTCATTTACTGCCATTCCTTGAGCAATACACTTTGTGAACTTTATTGTATGAGTGTATACTCTTGTAAAAAACTTAAAAAACAAATAAAAGTAAATGGTTAACCTCAAGGCCCTTCTTTCATTCTTGGATATAGATTCCCTTGCAGAGTTTTATGCACAGAGTGAAAGCTTTCATATTCATAGTTAAGAGATTCATATATATGCCACGTAGACAGAGGAATGATTAGTTTCTAATATTATTGTTACTACTAATAACAGAAGCATGTATGTCTGCAATGCTCTATAGCTCTTAAACTGCTTTCACGTATCTTATCATCTGTACAACTCTTGAAGTTGGAAGTCAGATGTTCTATTTTCCAAATGTGGAGACTCAGATGTACAGTCAGAACAGAAGAGTCAAGGTCGATACTTTACGTGTCTTCCTCTTAGATTATTTTGCTTCTTCATCACTCTTACACTTTCTTTAGAATATTGCTAATTATCAACTTATCAAAATAAGGTGAGTGCCCAAGGTTTTAGAATTCTCTATAAATCATGCTTAAAAGATGGTATTAATCCCTGATTCTGTAGGTGATCCCAGGGTTCTAGGAATAGACGGAATTTTGAACTTCCTCTTTTAAGTCTCTCTGTGAGATAAAAGAGTATTTGTCATCCAAATTAAACAAACCTTTTGATGAGATTTCACAATGCTCACTCTGAAATATCACACACCTTTTATGATAAGGAAGTTGTCCCATGATTCTACTGTCTCTGTCTCTGCAGCTTGCTCTTTCCCTGCCTTCTACTCAAATGCAGAGTGATTTATCACAATCTCTGATTCCTTTCTAGATGTTTGAGGAATGTTAAAACCTATTCTCACGTTAGGGATATTTTCCCTACTTCATTCAGACTTTCCTCCTGTCATTTGCTAAACATTCGCATATTGGTTGAACTTTTCCCTCTCAGAAAAGATCCTTGTTTTCTCATTTCATCTATGCCACACAGCTTTATCCTAGAAAACAGCACTCTGATTCAGACCTGGTCAGTTATCAATATAAAGGTTTTGTTATTGTTTTTGTTGTTTCTGATATATCATGATTACTAGATAATAGCCCGCCTTGTTTATGTAAATGTTTTACACCTATTTCTTTTATTTAGGTGATTTAATCTGCATTTGTCCCCATTGAATGTCACTAGATTTGTGAAGATGACTTTGAATTCAATTGTGTTCTCTAAAGTAAGAGGCATGCCAACTAACTCTGCATCTTTGGCTAGTTTAATAAGTATATTCTCAACATAAATTCTGAAATCACAAATGATAATAATAAGTAAAGTGGGACCCACAAGGCTGCTGTGTATTTGTGGATAGCTGCTAGAAAGCCTTAATTTGCTTTTCAGGCAAATGAAGAATAGCGCACAAGTGAGAAAGTACTATTTATAAAGAGAATAAAGGGCTTGAGAAATTTATTTATGCTTTTTGTAATTAAGTTCTAAATGGCTGACGAAACACCACTTTACAAAAAGCAACTTTAGCTGAATTTTCTCTGCCCCTCATCTTGAACAATAAATGTACCTTCTCAACCACGTAAAGATTTGGCGGGGAGAGATTTCTCCTCCAAATATCTCTCTACGTCCTGACACACTTTTTCCTCTCTGGAGCACACTTTTCCCATTATATCCACCAAAACACACTACACACAATCTGTTCACTCCCATGACTAATATTCCTATTCTTTTGGGCAACTTCGGGAAAAAACTATGGATAAAGAGAAGAGCTACTGGTGTATATTGCTTCATTAGCTCGATACAGGCTGAAAACAGTAAACCATCTCTCCTGAGCTATCTCAGTTCTTTCATTTGCTGCTTTCTCCTTGAGTCCAAACCTTTCAAATCACTGCCCTTTCTTCCTAGCTCACTCTACTTCCATTCTCAATCTGAGAGCAGATAAACCTTTTTTTAGCAGACAATATCCTTGAAGGTGCAGGGTCCTTTTCTGCCTGGATCAGTTTTGGGTTAAAACTGCAGTTCTTGTAGGCATCTGAGTTTTCAGCCTGTCCAGGGTCATTGGGATTGAACCCACAGAAATTCCATGATTAGCCCTCTTTCCTTTATTCTGAATATATGATAATACACAGAGATTACCTCAGCTGGACCTTTCATTATCAGGCTTTCCTGGATATGTTCCTTCCCTTCTTTTCTCGTGTTCTTTACCATCTGGACCCAGAGTTTCTTTAAAATGTTATTTCCTCATAGCACCTTAGTGTAAACCACACTATGTTCTTCCCTCTCCTTTTCTAACTCAACATATATAGGCAACATCAACAATCCACCTGAGTGGCCCCCACCTTCCAGCATTCAGTGATGACCACCACTTTGCTATTATCTCTCTACTTTTCTCCTCATATTATTAAACACAGTTTACCTCAGTTATACTTCAGTCTCTGTTTCTGGATATAGATCCAATTTGGGGGATGAGGCCAAGGGTAATTTCGAGGGTATTTGATAAGATGGACCGCAGTGAAAAACTTGAGAATGTACTTTAATGTTCACTTATTTTAATTTCTTATTATGGAAATATACCAAAGCAGAGAAATATTATATTGAACTCTCAGGTATCCATCATCCAACTTCTACAATTATCATAGTCTGCTTATGTTATTTTTAAAAGAAGTATTTTTGATCACTATGTTGTATTATTGGTTTCTCAAGACTATGATCAATCTGGTCTTTATTCTAAATCCAGTCCTGAAACCAAACTAAAACACAGTGGAAGAAAAAGTGGGAGGAAAAAAAGAAAAACAAACAAACTGAATACAGTTTTTTAATTCCAGGAGTATCTCTTTCATATTAGCTTTACCATATAAGGCAAGTTGCAACACAAAGTGCCTTATAAATTCTCCCTTGATACAATGGCCAAAGGGAATTCTCGATTATTGGAGTTAACTTTTCTTTAATCACACTAGTGTTGTCATGGTTACCCTACGTTGTACTCTTCACTGAAACCTCTGGACAAAAGAGTGAATCGGTTTCAATCTAGGCAGGTTAGGGTCTGGGGAGATCTATTTATGAGGGTGTATTCACAGCTGCAGCATCTTTCAGAAGAGGGAAGAAGCTTTTACAGAACTAAAGTAGTACTGTCTGGTTTATACCACTCCCAGGTAACTGAGCAATTTGACAAAGTTACAAATGAAGAGTATTTAGCCATCACTGTGTTTCTAGATGAGGTGAATCAAATGACAATTAGTGGAAATCTGCTATGAGGATGGTTTTCTTCATATCTTTGTGGACTATCTGGATAAAAGAATTCAGAGAGCATACTGTTAGACTCACAGGGAGCTGAAACAGGTGGTATGCTAATGTTCTAGAGCAGAGAGAGAAATGACCTTGAAAGCTGGTAAAGTGTTAGTCTGAAAACAGGGTGTGAAATTATGAGGTGACAAATATAAGGTGAGGTTTAAGTACAAAGATAAAAGATAATCCTTCCACTATGTTTTTCATTTGACAAACTTTTGCTGAAACAATGTGTCTATCCGGATCAGAAAACTTTAAAATTCTGTAGACAAAATAGAGGAGTTTCCAAGATTAATGGCAAAATCAACAAAAGTAGAGGAAAGGTCAGCTTATAAAATAAGATTTAAAAGGTGTAAAGTACACTATGAGGAATGCTATGATCTGAATGTGTATGTCCCCTCAAAATTCATTTGTTGAAATTCTAGTCCCCAAGGATGATGGTATTAGGAGGTAGGGCCTATAAGAGGTGCTTAAGTCATGAGGGTGGAGCCCTCATAAGTGGGATTGTGCCTTATAAAAGGGTTCCAGAGGTATCCTAGCCGCTTCAATCACGTGAGAATACAATGAGAAGTCTGCAACCTGGAAGAGAGACCTCAACCAACCATGCTGACATCCTGATCTTGGATTCCAGCCTCCAGAACTCCGAGAAATAAGTGTCTCTTATTCATAAGCTACTGCAGTGAAAAGACATACAGTGAAAAGTTTTGTTCTCACTCTGTCCACCGTTTACACAGCTCTCTTAAACACACACACACACACACAGACATACGTTATTATTTTCTTATATGTTCTTGCAGAGCTTCTTTATGCATCTAACAGCAAATATGAATTTATAGTCATTCCTTCTCTTTTTATAAAAAGCAGCACACAATATACACTATTTTATACATTTCTTTATCTTTTTTGCATTTAACAATGCATCTTGATGATTAATACTAGAGAGCTGCTTCTTTTTTTGTGTTAAATTGCTGTGTAGTACTTCACTTCATAAATGTTCAATGACTTTTTAATCATCTCCTATGGATGGGTATGTGAGTTGTTTCCAGTTTTTTATTTCAAGTAATACTGGCATGGATGAAGTTACACACCATACCACTTCACATGTGGGCAAGTATATGTGTATACTTGCAGGGTAAGTTCCTAGAATTGCAATTGTGAATCAAAGGGTATATGAAGTTTCAATAAATCTTGCAAACTTTCCTGTCATCAGAGTTGTACCAATTTCAACTCTCCCTAATGTGTGAGAGGGCCTATTTTCCTACAAACAATAAAATATGTTATCAAACTCTTAGACTGTTACCAATCTGAAAAATGGAATTTCAGTGTAGTGTTAACATATATTTTTCTTATTGCAAGTGGACTCGATCATCTACTTATGTTTACAAGCCATTTGGATTTTCTTTCTGTGACTTGAATATATATATTTCTGCCTATTTTTGTACTGTGTGGTTGGACTTCTATTGGTTTCTGGTAGCTCTTGATATGTTAGGAGATTAGTATTTGTCTATGATATGAGTTTCTCAGTGTGTCATTTATCTTTTGACTTTGTTTATAGTTTTACATGTTAAATTTCTTTTCTTTTCTTTGATGGATTCTAGATTTTGAGGCATAAGTATCTTGTCTACTGCAATGTTAAAAATGAACTTCCTGTGCTTTCTTCTAGTATTTATATGCACTCGTTATTTTGTATGTACATCTTTGATTCATTTGAAATTTATCCCAGTTTTTGTAGAGTACAGTGTGAGGTACAAATGCAACATCTTTTCCCCCAGATATTCTGTCATCATTTACTGATGTGTTTATCCTTTCCTCACTGGTTTGAAATGCTCTTTTTCATATACTGAATTGCTGTATTCATTTGGAATTATTTCTGGACTTTCTATAATATTCTGTTGGTCAGTTTGTCAGATGAACCAGTACCACGCTGTTCTCAGTGTTCAGGTTTTTGTGTTTTAATATATGATAGTGCTAATTCCCCCTCATTGCCCTTTCCCCCCTAATTTTCCTGCCTATTTTTGGTTAATTATTTTTCCGTATAAACTTTATGATCAGTTTGCCTAGTTTCAAAAAACCCACTGTCAATATTTTTCTCTTGAGCCCGTGTTGAAATTGTAAATTAATTCAGAAAGAATTGACATCTTTTTGATGTTAACTCTACTAACCAGGTACATCCTCCCTTTGAAAAACATTTCTTGTATGTCTTCCAGTAGTGTTTTAACATTTCTTATTAAGTTTATTCCTGTGCCTTTTCTCTTTTTTTCCTATTTAAATGAGCACTTTCTTTCATTATATATTCATACCATTTGTTGTTTGTCTTTTGTATATTAATTTTGTTCTCCACTACTTTGCTAAGTAGCTTTTCAGTTGAGTCTCTTGACTGAAAATTATAATTTATATATAATTATATAATTATAATACCTGGCAGGAAGAATCCTAATGGATGCTGTGGAGGAGAAGAAATTGTGCTTTTCAGTTTAGAGGATAAACAAATCTTAGGAAGGACGAATATGAGTATATTATGGACTCTTTGGTACTCTAATGTTCAGTGTTCAAAAGCTGTAGAATCATTTTAGGAGGGATATACTGGAATGAGGATTGTTCTAAAAAAAATAATTCATTCTTATCTTAATCCCAGTCACAATAATTGCCATCACATCTTACATTTATATACTACTCTCCATTTAAAAAAAATAACTAGGGAGGCCGGCCCGGTGGCGCAGCGGTTAAGTTCGCCTGTTCCGCTTCTCAGCGTCCCGTGGTTCGCCGGTTCAGATCCCGGGTGTGGACATGGCACCGCTTGGCACACCATGCTGTGGTAGGCATCCCACATATAAAGTAGAGGAAGATGGGCACGATGTTAGCTCAGGGCCAGGCTTCCTCAGCAAAAAGAGGAGGACTGGCAGTAGTTAGCTCAGGGCTAATCTTCCTCAAACAACAACAACAACAACAACAAAAAATAACTAGGGGTTGGCCTGGTGGCGCAGCCGTTAAGTTCGCACGTTCTGCTTTGGTGGCCCAGTGTTCGCCGATTCAGATCCTGGGTGCGGACATGGCACCGCTTGGCAAGCCATTCTGTGGCAGGCATCCCACATAGAAAGTAGAGGAAGATGAGCACTGATGTTAGCTCAGGGCCAGTCTTCCTCAGCAAAAAGAGGATTGGCAGCAGATGTTAGCTCAGGGCTAATCTTCCTCAAAAAAAAAAAAGAGTAAAAAAAATAACTAATACAAAGCTCTCTATTTGTTACCACCATTATTATTACCAAAAATTTCAAAGGTATCTCTAGGATATCCATGTAAGGCTCAAAGGTTCAGTGGAGTTTAATTCTAATACAGTACAGTAAAGAAAAAATCTGGTTGTATGCAACCAACCACCCATCAGTCTTGCAGGAGGATTTGTTTAAGTAGCTTAAATGAATTGCTTTGTGTTTGTGATGGGCACAGCAAATCCTCCTTGCTGAAGTTACTAAACCCTCCTCACCTAACAATGATCTTCTTTGTTGATCTTCAGGGCATAGTATCTCATCTGTTTAGTTTAGCCTTTTATTTGACTTTCATTGACTTTGTGGTCAAGCCTGTTTTCTTTGTTTGATATGTTAGCTCAAATATGTAGGTGAACTCAGCCATTTAGTGATGGGCTTGTAATTTTAAAAACAACTTGTATTGAATTTGATGAGAGAATATAATTTTCCCTAGCAAATGGAGATGCAAATGTCTGGCTTTTGAGTAATATCTTGCTGTCTTTCAGAGGAGTTGCCCAACAGTCTTTTCCTAAGAGACACAGACTTCTGGTTGTTGAATTTCCGCCAGTTTTTTTCCTAATATACAGTGCTCAACCTTAGATTAGACAGACAACTTTAAGTCTTCTTTAAGTGCTTCCTAGGATATTAGCACCTTTTAGTGCTAATTTCTGGAGAGCTGCAGCTGTCACTCAAGTCTTAGTACTGAGCTAGCCATTATAATAGGAAATCGGTGCGTTGAAGAATCTTCTCACTGAGGGACATCACAAGTTGTGTAATATTTTCTAACTGTTACAAAAAAATATATAAACACATGTATGGGGCAGTGTGTCAATGAATAAAAAAGATGTGCAATAGAGAAACCAAAGATTGTGAATATGTAGATTTGCACCTGTTGGGACTAAAATCCTGATTTGGTCTAGCAAATTCATCTTTATAGCCTTGTTTCTGGTATGGTTGAATCTCAATATTTTCCTTTCTTCTACGAAATTCTATAAAGAAAGCCAAGATATAAAATGCTTTTAAGATCCTAAAGAAATTTTATATGTTTTAGTTTTCTCTGAGACATTACTTCTAAAATAAAACCAATGAAACCTCAGATCAAATAACATGAAAATTGAAATCTTAAGGCATTTATTCTGTGTGTGTTGAGAGATGCTGGCAATTGGAATACTCTCATCAATAGGAGGCTCCTGTTGGCTCCAAATGTGAATTACTTATATAAATATCCCTTTAGAAGCTCTGTTTATGTGATAGAGACCTTATGGGATGTTAGAAAGGGTATTGTCTTGTTTGATAGGCCTTCTGATTTGCTAACATACTTGAAGTTTCATTATTCAAAAGTCATTCATGGAACCCCTTTAGTTGACGTAGTTTTGAAAAGTTTCAGATACCTAACTGCAAATGCTTCCCAAGAACATTTCCTTGTGTCTGGAATGTGCTATGACTTTTATCTTTTTTGTTTTTTGGATTATTATAAAAACACAGTGGCTTTCAAACTTAGAGCGTATTTCAAAGAAAGAGGAGTTGGAAAAGAACAAAGGCAGAATCAAGTCCAGGTTTCTTCACATGGCCAACAGAAGGGCCAAGGAAAGTCCTCTCTACTAGTTTATAATTGACAAGACAGGAGAAGTCTTTAATAAAGAGACCCATAATTTTACTCCTGGAAGTCTTTAATGATCTCAGTTTTCTGGTGCAAATTGGTATCAAATCAATAAGCAAGAACTTGAAACAATTTCCCACACTTTTGTACAGTGGGAGTATGGGGCAGCTGGTAGACCACAGGGATAGGGTTTAGATTTTTTTTCATTTTAGCAGTTTTTAATGAAGAGTGTATATAAAGTTACCCTGTTCCCACATCTTCTCAATTGTTTCTTCCTTATATTTGCTCTTTTCCTTCCCTACTTGGCAAGAATTGGTTTTATGTTCAAGGATCTTTTTGCCATCTTTGTGCAGTTTTAGCCTGGTGACAACCACTTTGCTGGGCTGCATGCCGACATGGACAGTTGTGTCAATGGCTTCTCCCACTGCACAAGTTCAGTGTAGATGACACATTTCTTCCTGTAAATTTGGACTACTTTGCCAATTTGCTGACCTTTGTAGTGTCCTCACACAACCTGAACTTATCATCCTTTCAGATGGACATGGATTAAACATTGTACTTTTGTCTCAGGTCTTTGGAAAGAGGGAAAGACATAATCTTCCTGCAAATGTGGGAAGGTGCGTTGAAATGCCTTTCGTGGTTCTTGTTCTGATCAGAAGACGTGAACTTCATTTTGGCTGCTGCTGCTTCAGCAGTGGCCACAAAAGGGAAGAGAAGATAGGATTTTTCAGAGCAGTTTCTCCAAGTGTAATCTTGGTGGGTTTGAGTGTGTGGTTCTGCCTTTCTCATCTCTGCTCAGCCATTAGCCTGGCCTACCCAGTGCTTTTTCTTGTAAGAGCTAGGATGTATAATTCCTATACCCTTGGAATGCTAGTTGGGCCTTTAGTTGCCCCCCTTTAAACGAAGGTTTGATTTCGTCTTTTTTATTGCTGTTGTGGTGGGTAGTTTTTTTTTTTTAAGTTTAAAAAGGCATGTTTTACTCATATTAGAAAAAGAATAGGCCCTGGAGTCAGACATGTCAGAGTTTGAATTCATATTCCTTACATACTGACTTTTTCACTTCTTAGACTAGTTTTATAGCATCTCATCTCTAAATTGGGTATAATAAGACCAATCACATAGGATCTGCTATGAAAATTTACTGAGACCATCCTTGTAAAGTGTTACTCAGAGCCTAACACATGGTTAGCACTCTATACATCTGTACATATGAGTGTTTCGAAAACTTATTTGAGAGCCAAGCCTGATGGCCTAGTGCTTAAAGTTCATTGCACTCTGCTTTGGCGGCCTGGGTTTGGTTCCTGGGTGTGGAACCACATCACTTGTCTGTCAGTAGCCATGCTGTGGCAGTGGCTCACATAGAAGAACTAGAACGACCTACAACTAGAATATACATCTATGTACTGGGACTTTGGGGAGGAAAAAAAGAGAGGAAGATTGGCAACAGATATTAGCTCGGGGAGAATCTTTCCCTGCAAAAAAAAAAAATTTTTTTTGAGGTATTCTAATTCCTATTTATTTTTGTGAAAAGATTTATGTTTAAAAAATGAAAAATATGAACTATCATTCATTCATGAAATATTTGTTGCATACCTTCTTTATGCCAGGCACAAGTTTGAGAGCTTAGAATATGTAGTGAATAAAACGAAAAATATTTAACGAATATTAATTTTATGTAAGATTTTGCATTCTTATGAGGAAGACAGACAATAAACAAAATAAACATGTGAAATATATAACATGGCAAATGATGATAATTACTATGGGGAAGTGGGTTGTACCATGAGTAGGTAATGCTTGAGCAGAGACTTTAATGTGAGGGAGTGAGCCATGTGGATACCTAGGGGAAGAGGAGATGGCAGGTACATTATCACCAGGCAAGGAGGCCAATGTGTCTGGAATGGAGTAAAAGATGTGACCAGACAGCGGAGGCCATATGTGTGAGACCTTGTAGGCTATATGTAAGGACTTTGGTTGTCACTTGGTGAGAATGCGCTGCCAATGGAAGAGTTTGAACAGAAGAATGACATGATCTGACCAAGACTTAGAAAGAAAGCACTCTGGCTGCTCTGTTGAGAAGGACCAGAACAGAAGCAGGAGAGACTAGGGAGGGGGCTCTTACAGTGAACTGCAACGGTCTGGACCAGAGAGGTAGGTAACAGAGGAAGTGGTGAGAAGTGGTTGGAATCTGGAAATATTTTGCATATAGGGCCGATGTAGGATTTCTTGAAGAATTTTTGTAGGGTGTGAAAAAAAAAGAGATGAGTAAAAGATGACTCCAAAATTTTTGGCCAAAGAAACTGGAGTTGCTGGTCACTGAGAGAAGACTGGAACATTAACATATTTGGAGTGGAGGTGAAGAGGAAGATCAGAAGTTTGGATTTGGATATACTAAGTTTGAGATTAAGTGCCTATTAGACTTAGAAGTAGAAATGTTCACTAGGCTTATAAAGTCATGAGCCTGTATGAGAACTGCCAGGAGATGAGGGCACACAGAAAGAGACTAAGTCCTGGGCCGCTCTAGCATTAAGAGATGCTGGAGATGAGGAGGAGCTAGCTGATTTGCAGATATGTTGCTCATAGTGAAAGTATAGTTTGGGAACACATTCT
Source organism: Equus przewalskii (assembly GCF_037783145.1). NCBI lineage: Eukaryota > Metazoa > Chordata > Mammalia > Perissodactyla > Equidae > Equus > Equus przewalskii. The sequence goes on along the minus strand of NC_091847.1, from coordinate 29,941,303 downwards.
GAAGAACTGTATGTATGTTCACCTTGCAATTCAAACCCTGAGAGAGTGAGGTATTTGCTTCCTGGAGATAACAAATATTGCATATCTATTGCTTAAGAAGCACAGAACTCTAGAAAGGTTCAGGGCATTTTTACATAAAGTAGGTCAAAAAATTGTCTTCACACTGGAGACAGTAAGATCCCTAAAAAAAAAAAAGTCTAGAGCAAGTGTCAGTAAATTTAGAAATGGCTTATAAAGTCATCAGAAGTAGAAGAGTGGGGTACTGGACAGGGTTGGCAAGAGATGGTCAGTGTTGTTAGGAAGTAGAGCCATGTGGCTGATTTAAAAACGGTTTATGAAAGAGATGAACCTTGACCCAAGTTTAGGAGGAAGAGAATAAGGATTTGTATAAAGGAGAGAATTTCAAAATCGAGAATGGCCTATTAGCCACTGGATTAGTAGGACTGGTATTTTGGTGAGTCATTTCTTCCTTTCTGTATCACTCAGGATCCCCCAAACAGATGGCTCACTCAAATGGGGCAGTTGAGGAGAATTTAATGAAGGAAATATTTATAAAGGTATAGGCAGAGTTAAACCAATAAGAGGAACCTGGCTAGACCCTTTGCAGGTCCAGGGAACAGGGAAGGCAGCTGTTGCTGTGGCTGTAGAAGAAGACCAGCTGACAGCAGCTGTGACCTTCAGTGGGGAATGCAGACACTGCCAACCTGCAGTCTGACGTGGAGGGAAGGAGGGGAATAAATACCCAACCTCACCATCCTTCCAGTGTCCAGTATCCTGTTGGTGCCTCTCATTGGTGGGATCTGGCAAGAAACCAGAAGGCAAGGAATCTAGTGATGTGGTCCATACAAGTCAGCCTCTTAGGGCACAGATCAGGCATGGAAGGATGGAGAGTGGTTCCAAGGGACACCCTGAGACTATCCAGTACATTGGTCTCCATAAAAAAAGGTTATAATAGGGGCTGGCCCCGTGGCCAAGTGGTTAAGTTCGCGCGCTGCGCTGCAGGCGGCCCAGTGTTTCGTCGGTTCGAATCCTGGGCGCAGACATGGCACTGCTCATCAAGCCACGCTGAGGCAGCGTCCCACATGCCACAACTAGAAGGACCCTCAACGAAGAATATACAACTATGTACCGGGGGGCTTTGGGGAGAAAAAGGAAAAAATAAAATCTTTAAAAAAAAAAAAAAAAAGGGTTATAATAAGGTTCTGTTAAAAGTCAGGATGGTGAGAATGTCAGCATCAGTAAGAACTTTGCACAATCATAAATTGAATAGTGTACTTCTGATCCTCCAATGTTTATTCTTTTCTTTTTAAAAGGTCATATTTTCTCTTTTTTTTTATTTGGAATTATTGTTTTTTCATTTTGTTCTTGTAAAGTTATGCTCAAATTTGTTGTTCAACATTTATAAAGACCTTGGCAAGTCTTTTCTCATTTGAGAAGAATCTGCTTTTAAGCCAGGTACCAGGTTTAAGCTTTACAAAGTCTCGCTTGGCTGTGGCACTGAGCAGACACTTTACGTCTTCAACATTGACACCCTAGCTTAACTTTTCTTCCTGTTAGTTGTAATTGGATAACTTGTCACCAGAGATAAGGAGTTAAAAGTCTCATTCTAGCAGAACAGTCACTCCCCAAATTGTAATTTTTCCCTTCCATACGCTGTTTCCTATTGACCTCAATATTTGCAGCCATTCTCCTTATGACTCTAAAACCTCACTGTAGACGTCTAGTGAGCATACTTGGCCAACTACATAAGAGATAGTAGGATGAGGTAGAGTCTAAAGAAAATATAACACAAAATTACAATATTAATGATGTGTAAAGCTATTTTTAAAATTATCTTAGAACAAACTTCATAATCTATTAGGAATATTCAAATCATTTGCAAATATCTGTTACTTTCTCCCAAGTGCATGTAGCTTTTGTCAAGGACTGCTAACTTTCCCCTGATAGTGATTTTCTTCTTCTTTCTTTAGTAATAAAACTCCTGACATTTCGCTGAGCCCATGGCTGCCCAGATAAAGACTACATTTCCCAGCTACTATTGCTTCTATGTTTGGCCATATATTTTAGGATCCAGCCAAAGGTAGGTGAGCACAATGCAGGCACACTGATGAGAGATGCAAAAGCTATCTCAAGCCAGGGGATGAAAGTTGTGTCTTGAGAATAGTACAACAACAAAGTAGAAAGTGCCTGTCTCCAAGACAGTGAGTGGAGCTGCTGTATGACCCCTGACTGCTTGTGCTCCAGCTCTTACATGAGAAAGAAATCGATGTTTATTTGTTTGAGCTATTGTTCTTGGCCTTTGTGATAGCAGCCAAACTTGTATCCCAATTTACTCATGGCCCTTCTAATAGAGTCCAGTGTGCTAAAGTACGGTAGTAGCCATACTTTATTATCTGTTGATAGAGAACATACATGATGACAAAAAGGTATTATAAATGCAGGAAGATTTTAAATGAATCTTGATTTAATTAAACACAGCTACATACATTTGAAAAACAGTAGTACTGACTGAGGTGAGATATATTGCTTATTCACTCGATTGATAATGCTTGGACTGGCATGTGGATTTAAGGACCCTGTGCCAGACTCCCCCTGTCAAACTACTTTTTGAAGTCCATGGACTTAGGCCTTAGAGTTAAAATTGAGATTAGGCGGTATGGGATCCAGCTAAAAATGCAAATAACATCTGAAATGCCTGGTCAACTATACAGCTATTGACTATAACCAGGTAAATGAAGACAGCTGAGGCCCAGAGGGTGCAGCATCTATAGTGGACATTGTGAGAACCTCCTCAACATCACTTTGCCACTTTCACATCATATAGCAGCCATCCCACTTGGTGGGTGATGTACTGGGTTGAATAGCGTCCCCCAAATTCCTGTCCACCTGGAACTTATGAATGTGACCTTATTTGGCAATCTTTGCAGATATAGTCAAATTAAGATGAGGTCATGCTGGACTAGGGTGGGCCCTAATCCTGTGACTGGCATCCTTATAAGAGGGAAATTTACACACAGACATGTAGAAGATCTCTATGTGAAGACAGAGGCAGAGACTGGAGTTAAGCTACCACAAACCAAGGAACACCAAGGAATGCCGGCAACCATCAGAAGCTAGAAGAGACAAAGAGGGATTCTTTCCTAGAGCCTTCAGAGGGAGCATGGCTCAGTCAACACCTTGATTTTGGACTTCTAGCCTCCATAATGATGAGAGAATAAATATCTGTTGTTTTAAGCCACCCAATTTGTGGTACTTTAGTATGGCAGCCCTAGGAAACTAATACAGTGGGATTGATCCTGCCCCCAGCTGCAGGCTGGGGTTATATTCAAAACGTTTAACAACCAGGATATGATCTATCCAAACAGAAGAGTTGCCTGCTCCATTGCTGGAGCAGGATCCAAATGGATCTTTGCTTTGCAGATGTTAACTTTTTGTTGGATAAAGAGAGGTCAGGGGGATTCCAGGCTGGATCGCTGATGCAGGAAGGAACAGAGAACTGGCTCAGAGCTCTGGGGGGAACTCAGAGCACTGGCTACTTATCATCTGGTTTATAAGCATTTCAGTATTTAAAAAACCTGTGGAGTTGTATCACTGCATGCCAGGCATATGCCTGGTTGGTCTAAACCAATATATCTTTCCTTCTTACCGCTACAGTGATTTAAGAGTAGCCCCAATTGGGCCAATCAGAATGAAGCACAGGACTTTTATTCTTTGGCTAAGGAAGAGCATACCCTCTCCTGGGAGGTATGAATGAGCGAAAACGTGACCCTGGTTGCAGCAAGCTGAAATTTTGCAACATGGAAAAAAGCTAGCCTAGGGACAGAGCCAACAATCAAAGAAGGAAAGAACTGAGACAACTGCAGCCAAATCATCTGGATCTCTGGTCATTTGCCCCTGAGTCTTTTTAATTCTCTGGACTGTTAGTTACATGAGCCAATACATGTTTATTGTTTATGCAAGTTTGAGAGTTTTCTGTTGTTTGTAAGTAGAAGCATCCTAACTGATACAGTCCCTATGGCTTTCTTAGCAGATATTTAGTAGGTCCTTCTCTGAAACATTTTGACGTCTACTAGTATAATTATTTTGTAACTACCTTTTACCTTTGTGTTCTGTTAATAAATGAAAACCAGCCAGGCTTCAAGGAAATAGGACTTTACTGAAAGACTACTGTCATCAATTTTATACTAAATCTTTGTTTTAGAATACAACTCAAAAGCAAATAGACACAAGCATGTGCACACACACACACACACACACACATCTTCAATTTCCCCCACTGCATTCCTTGCCATACGTAACAAGAACTAACTTGTATTACAGATGCAATTGATGAGCAAAATGGTACAAACAAATGGGAGAGGATATGTAATCTATGAGGGATAGTGGAAAAATAAAGGAAAATATTAACTCAAAGAAATATGGCTTTGTGAATGAAATTGTCTTCTAAAAGAATAAGTCAAATGATAGTGCAGGGGCCAATATAAATACCGAGGCTAGCAAAGAATGGAGATGGAAAAAGATGAATAGAAGCAGCCAGGGAAAAATCATGAAGTTTCAACTCCTTTTCCTCTGTCTCAGCCTTCAAAATAATCTTTCTTTTGCAGTTCTGAGGGCCATTTCAAAAACAGGGCTAAGGAGTGGCAGAAACAAAGTACCAGTGTTCTCTGTGGCCCCATTAATATGACAAATTTGAGTTGACTCAATTGATTTAGATTATCTTGAATTACTATTCACCTATTTTCATACCAAATTTGAGGCTTCTACTTTATCCTCCTCATGGCAGTTACTGTCTATACATCATTAACAATAAATATTAGAAAATGCAATTCCAGATTTAGCCAACATTTCAGTTACCTTTGATTGATTTTGAAATTAGTATATTGCTTTCAATAATAAGGGAAAAGAATTTTAGAAAGGAAACTGTAAAAATGATAAAGTAGCTTTCCCAGTATGCAATTTATGTTAAATCGCTGGTGTCTGAAGAACACGGATCTGAGATTTTATCAATACATGCAGTACCACACATTTCCTATTTTAGTTGCTAATTAGTATTCAGGTGTGCAGTGGAATACATGAAATTAAATGCTAATGCTGTTTCATTTGTGATTTAACATGTACACGTTGTTACTAAATGCAGCATTATCCTGTCTATGCACATGTATAATTGTTGTTTATTCTTTTTTCTTTGTAATCATAATATCTTCATGTATTCATTTGATTCAATCTTCTGAGGGCATGATATGAATGAATCTTCTTGCTTTCAAAAAATTTATTACCTTCTGTAATTTGGAAATGAAAAGAGATATGTGAGAGTCATTTTTAAAAGGCTTCCATTGAGGACTTAGTTTAATTGACCACTAGTATAGAAACTTTAGTTTTTTCCTATATTTTGTTTCACTTAACTTGTGATTAACAGCTACATAAAATTGTGACCCTCCTAAGCAAAATAGTTTTATAAATACTGCATACCATTTTATGTTCTTCAATCTGTACTTCCCTTATCAAGTATTTTTATGTTAAAAAATTTCAGAGTTAATGTGTGAGGAAGTAACTAGCTACATTAGTTAGTTAGATTTCTCTTCCTTGAAGAAAATTACTATAATGGTTACTTTTGCTAAAATGCAATTACTGTCACTGTAACAATCAATCATATTTTTATATAAGAACCTTTAACAACTTTTGAATGCATTAAGAAAAGCAAATGAAAAAGACTCAATGTGAAATAAGACTAGACACCCAAACTCCCCCACCCTGACATCTGATGTGAAAAAAATTCAGCTACCTTTCTTATAATTCGTTTTAATGCCTTATCTAAGATCACTGTGAAAGTTCTATAAAACAGTAGTAAGCAAGTTTCTTAGAACATCATTGAAAAATGTTACATATATTCAACAACTAGTAGCTATTATTGTTTCTGGTGAATAGTTTACCGCTAATCCATCATAATCTGCAGTCCTTGAGTTTTGCAAATTAAAACAAAAGAGCCATCATTTGAAAAGCTTTAATATTGTTATACTCCTACAGTTGAAAATATCCCCATATGAAAACTGAAGGTTAGGAAATATGAACTGTATCAGTTCTTTTTTTTTTTTTGAGGAAGATTAGCCCTGAGCTAACTGCTGCTTGTCCTCCTCTTTTTGCTGAGGAAGACTGGCCCTGAGCTAACATCCGTGCCCATCTTCCTCTACTCTCTCTGTGGGACGCCCACCACAGCATGGCTTGCCAAGCAGTGCTACGTCCATACCCGGGATCCGAACTGGTAAACCCCGGGCCGCCAAAGCGGAATGTGTGCACTTAACAACTGCGCCACCAGGCTGGCCCCTCGGTTCTTGGTTTTAATAAAGAAATCACTAGCTTAGGTCAGAAAGAAAATTTTTGTCTCAAAATATTGTGCAGTTACATGGAGACAGTGTTTTTTCCCAAAAGCATTGGCAGTATATTCATGAAGTAGAACACCAAACGTAACATGGGGTTACTGCTACTCAAAATATTGTATTTCTCATACAGTATTGGGAATATAGAAACAGATGACTTAGTCCATGTTGCTATTTAATAACGTGTTTTGACATGAAGAATACGTTTAAGTGGGACATTGATCAAAATATATGAAAGAATAATGTATTACGGGTAAAACAGATTATTTTATGTAGCTACTGTATTAAAACACAAAATTAATGTCTTCTTGCATAGGCAATCACAGCTCTGTTCTCTTCTAATCCATTCCTGCCCTGCCCTCTACTCCAACATCTGCTGCTTCCATTTTCCCTAATATCTTTAACGGTATCTCCATCCAACTAGTCTCTTAACTAGTTGCTTCCTCCCTCTTCTTTAGCTCCTTCATTCAATCCATTACTAATGATTTCCATTCGAACTTTGAAAGGTCTCTGTAGACTTTCACTGTCTGAGTTGAGGCCCTGTGTTAGCCTTCTCTATAACCTCTATAAGGTCTCAGTATAGTCAGTCTCTCCCCTTTGTCACTCACCCTTTTCTCTGCTTCCAGAGTTGTCTTTTCAAACTCGTTGGCATCACATACTATTCCCGTTGCATTCTATCTGGTCTCACCCCCTGTTAGCTTCCTGGGCATTCCCTCCCACTGTCCCTTGTCTTGCTAGTGACATAGTTAATCCATGAAGTCCTATAGTGGGTGCTGCTTTTTCTTCCTGGAATACACTTTTCTAGGCCTTTTATTAGAAAATTCCTATTTCTCCATCAAGACCTTCATCTAAAAGGCCACTCTGACAACCCCAGGTAAAGTTAAGTGTTTGCTCCTCTGTGTTGTCATAGCTCTCTGGACATGGTGGTTTGTAGCACTGTCTGTGTTTCTTGAGCTTCCCTCTGCTACACTGTGAGCTTCTCTAGGGCAAGGACAAGTCTTAGGTTTTTTGGTATCTGCAGTGCTTAGTTCAGGGCATGACAATACAGTCGGCGCCCAATACATGGTGAAGGAACGTGGGAACGAATAAATCCTTTAGTGCTTTTAGTTGTGAACTAATTTCAGTGTTATTACTTATGGATTCACACTCTGTCTGGAAACAAGCTATCAAGAAAAATAACAATTTTAAGTCATGCTATAAAAATTAGCTTTTACCAATTTACCTCAAAGTAAAATCCATTACAATTACAGGTCATTCTTCATTATTAGGAAGCCTCTCATTCTTATCGATTCTTTTTTTTTTGGTATTAAAAAATATGAGCTGTGAATGACCAATGGGTAACAGCTGCATGCATGATTATTTGTTAATAAAAAATCCCAAGCAAAGGCAAACCATTACAAGATATCTGTTGGACATTGGATTTCTTTTACTTCCCTCAAAGCTAAAGCTGGCCATAAAGTTCATCTGGGGCAATTTTTAAAATGTATTTTAAGTTGAGACAGCAGCAGGCCAGTGCTATCTATAGAAAACTGCATTTGTTTCTATTGCCAATGTGTGCTGCTTCTTTTTTTTTTATTTCTACACTCTGTTATCAGAGAACTAATAAAGGTGATTCTGTATGTCACTGTCATGCTTTCTAGAAAAGGGAAAAGAATAATAGCATAAACCTTAACATCTCTCTCTCAACTAATGGAAAACTTAAAATTCTTTGATTTAAAGTACAGTTGCATTAAATATCAGTCATTTTAATCTGGCCAGAATCCCTGTGTTATTTGAGGAGTGGCTCTTCCTTTATCCTAGGGGTTTTGGTAGAAATGACAGTCCCAGAGTTTTGCCAGCTTCTGCTGCAGGAGTGGGCAGGAGACCCAAGCCTTTACAATCATGGTATCTCATCCTTCTGTCTTATGGTGTTTGATGCAAGTGGTGGGCATATGACCCAGAGAGGGCAATTTAAAATCCTTCAGTCACAGTGCATGTGCGTGTGTGTGTGTGCGTGTGAGTGTGTTGGGAGAGAAAGGGCTTATTTATTTTTCTTCTTTTCCCCAAAGCCCACTCCCTCACCGAGTACATAGTTGTATAATCCAGTTGTGAGTGCCTCTGGTTGTGCTATGTGGGATGCCGCCTCAGCATGGCTTGATGAGCGGTGCTAGGTCCACACCCAGGATCCAAACTGGCAAACCCCTGGGCTGCTGAAGCGGAGCCTGCTAACTTAACCACTCGGCCATGGGGCCAGCCCCAGGGCTTATTTATTTTTTGCTTCTCAAGGCATAAACATGCACACTTGGGAATACTGGTGCTTAATGTTTTCTGACTTGTGGAGAGGGTCCATCTGGGGTAAGAAAATATAAACTTTACACACAAAGATAAGCAGAGAGTAGCAGAGTTGAGAGATGTGGAGTAAACCCTAATGATACTATTTGCATATCTGAACTTAGCCATACCTGAAGTGAGAGACATCCTTGCATTTAGATGTATGAGCCAATAAATTCCCTCTTTTTCTACTTAAGCTGGTGTGAGTTGGATTTCTATCACTTGCAACCAAAATAGTATACATCAGAGTGGCATTATGCTAAGAAAAACTAAGTGTTATGGCTCTTTAAGCATGAAATGTCAGGGTTAAATACATAAAAAGTACTCAAAATCTGTCACTGTCCCCTAAAAGGGGTCACTCCAAAATGTGACAGTGAAAAGAAGCATGGGAAAAAGCTTCTGGATGCCAATCCTTGACATCTCTCAGTATTTTCCACTCTAGAGAACTTGAAAGTTCTAGAAAATCATTTTATTTCATACCTTCCTATTTTAAATACAAGTTCTAGTTAATTCAAAGTAAAAGTACTAGCCTGGTGAGATGGCTTTGTACTGTATCAATTTCCCTCAATTCTCTTCCCAGGTTAGAGAAATTGTGCAGGATTCGGCAGTGAAGGGCAGCCACTTCTACGTTCCGAGGACTGCTGCAGGGCAGTGCTGTTAGACTTCGTGTATACTGTCCTGGATCTGCTGTTGGCAAGGGGCAGCTGCTGGGCCCACAGCACCCCCAGCTTCCATTAAGCTCCTTCAGCTTCCGAGAATCCTGGGCCAAGGACATGTATAACTTTGTGGTAAAGAAGCTGCCTTATCCCAGAAGTCGCCCAAATCATAGGGAAGGAGGCAGAGAGTGATTAGATGATTTCTCAGTTTTTCCTTGCGTGTTCTGGTTTGTCCTTGGTTGCTCCTACTTTGTGTCCATCTTCTCTTCCTGACTGATGCTCAGGCTCAGCACCAGACCTAGAGGGAGCAGACATCCATGATTCTATAAGGGCTAATAACCTATAAGTATAGTGAATTCCTTGCTCTCTGTTGCTCATATTGGTTCTGCCTGCCTGATCAAACCCTAACTGATGGGTGGTCTACTTTTCTTTCTTTCTTTTTTTTTCCTGATGAAGGTTAGCCTTGAGTTAACATCTGCTGCCAATCCTCCTCTTTTTGCTGAGGAAAACTGGCCCTGAGCTAACATCCGTGCCCATCTTCCTCTACTTTATATGTGGGATGCCTGCCACAGTATGGCTTGACAAGTGGTGCGTAGGTCCGCACCCAGGTTCTGAAATGGTGAAGCCCTGGCTGTCAAAGCAGAATGCGCAAGCTTAACCGCTGTGCCACTGGGCTGGCCCCTGGGTGGTCTATTTTTTGATGTTTGTTTATGAAGCCATATGGCAATTTATTTATTATTGGGACACATCATTGATGAGGTTGAAAGAATTTAGACTTTCTACTCGGTCTTTACATTTTATCTTTGCCACTTATTAGCTGTGTGACTTTGATCAAGTTATTTGGTTTCTTGATGTCTTAGTTTCTTCAACTGTCAAATGGGGAAGACTGTATCTACCAGTGAGATTGCTATTAGGATTCACAAGGAAATAATATTTGTTTTGCCACTAGACTATTGTTCATTATTGCAGTGCCAGCGTCTAGCTCAAAAATTGCTACATTGTACCTGCTCCATAATCTTTTCTAAATCGACGAATAAACAAGTATGCGCTTAAAACATGTTAATTTCTTCTCTTCATCCTTTATTTGAGGAGCTTTGGTAGAGTAAATTATTGCTCAGACAATATTAGTCTCTTCCCCAACAAATTCCTCAAGGGAGAAGTATATTTCCCTATTCCATTGATGTTGATCTTGTTTGACTTGCCCTGGCCAATGGGATGTTAGAAATATGAGCAAAAGTTTGACATGTGCTTTCATACTAGGATTTTCCCTCTTGCTTTCTGCCTCCACCAAGATAAGAATATACCCCAGGTAGCCACTACGCTTTTAGCCTGGGCCTCTGAATGAGACCAGTGAAGCAGAGAAGTTCTGGTCCAGTCTGAGGCAAAGACACTCCAGCCAACCCACAGACATGTGACTAAGAATCAATGCTTACCTTTCCATGACTTAAGTGTTGGAATGATTTGTTATGGAACAATTGCTGACTGATACAGAGGGACTTAACTGCAAAGATAGAATCTATATTTAGAGATTTAGCATGTAAAAGAAACTTTAAAACTCAGTTGGCTCTATGTGCCTGTTATAAATTAGATAGACAGATTTGAACAAAAGTTTAAGACTCTCTTTGGCTAATTGATCCACCCACTAACACAGTCCATGAGTACCAATTAGGCTCACAGTCCTATGACGGCCGGAATTTGGCATTCAAAGAGAATAAGTCTTGGGGCCGGCCCCGTGGCCGAGTGGTTAAGTTCGCACGCCCCGCTGCAGGCAGCCCAGTGTTTCGTCAGTTCGAATCCTGGGCGCGGACATGGCACCACTCATCAAGCCACGCTGAGGCAGCATCCCACATGCCACAACTAGAAGGACCCACAACTAAGAATATACAAATATGTACTGGGGGGTTTGGGGGAGAAAAAGGAAAAAAAGTAAAATCTTAAAAAAAAAAAAGAGAATAAGTCTTGGTAGGTATCCTCAAAGAGTACATGAATATGTCCTGAAGAAAAGTGAAAATACTGCTTCAGAACAATGGCTCATCTCCTAGCCCTGCAGCTGGCTCAGTGTAGCGTCATTGTGTTGCTTATCGTTTGGACATGTAGGAAGAATTCTGCACTCGTTAGAGGCTGTGACCTTGGAGGAGAAGAAACTCAACTCCATTTCCTCATCTTTAAAATGAGGATAAAAATACTTACCGTCCAATGGAGTTGTGAAACCTAAATGAAAGCATGCATACAAAGCTCTTGGCACACTGTCTGGCACATAAGAAGCGGTCAGTAGAAGTTAGCTCTTGTTATGATTGTTATTCTTGTGAGTGACAGAATGCTTAGGCAAGAGGCCAGGCTAATTCTGCCACTCTAAGCCATGGTGAAGTGACAGAGCATTCCAGCTTGGCTCTATGATTGGACAGGGAGTCGCATAGCAAGAAGAATTCATTAAGGGGACAATCTAGGAGACAAGCACCTTAGTCCTTATGAAAGGGAAAATAATATAGATCATAATGTTTTTCACAGCTATTCTTATGGTGTCTGCTGGATCAGATTTCAGATTTCCTTTCCTTGGGCTAAGAAATCCAAATACTTTGTTATCTTTGTTGTTCACTTATGAATTATCTTCTAATTTTTCACATTCCTCATTTTATTTTGTGAAGACAATTGAACAAGGAAGTTCTTATCCGAGCCAACCACAGTGGAACAAGAATAGGCTGGTGTTTTACTATTTTATTTTGTCATTTTGTCTTGCAATATTCATTCCCATCTTTCTTCCTCTATTCTTAGTCAATGGATTGAAAGATGGGGTTGACCCTATTCTCAGCCCTGGATGGAGCCTTCTTGGGCGTATCAATATCTCATCCCAGTGGCCTTTGTGATTGGTTCAGAGTTGGGCATGTGATCCAATCTGGACCAAGGAGATCCTGAACCAAAAATTTGCATTTGTCTATTGGAGACTTTTTCTTCTTGGCTGGCATAATATGAAGGTGTTAGGCTTGCAGCTGCTGTAGATGGGGCCCCTCGGGGCAAATATGTGGAGCTGGAGAATAAAATCAAGAGTGAGTAAGGTAGAGTGTGGGAGAAAGAGACAAGTTGGTTCATTGGTAAAATCAATGAAGCTGCTAAATTCAGCCTTACCTGAGGTCAGAACTGCCTCTGGATTTCAGCTCCTTAAGCTCTGTTTAAGGCAGCTGGAGTTGGGTTTTCTGTTATCTGCAACATAAAGAGTAATGTACCTACATGCCACACCCTTGTTTAAGTGCCCCATGAAAAGCTCAGGTGATCAATAATAATGATATGGTTTTGTTTTTTTTTTTAAAGATTGGCACCTGAGCTAACAACTGTTGTCAATATTCTTTTTTTTTTCCTGCTTTATCTCCCCAAATCCCCATGTACATAGTTGTATATCCTAGTTGCAGGTCCTTCTAGTTGTGGCATGTGGGACGACGCCTCAACATAGCCTAACGAGTGGTGCCATGTCCGAGCCCAGGATCCGAACCAGCGAAACCCTGGGCCGTCACAGCGGAGCGCGCGAACTTAACCACTTGGGCACGGGGCTGGCCACATGGTATGGTTTTAAAAAATCTTTTTCTTTTTCTTATAAGTGAGAGTTCCGCTTTTGTACTGTGGCATTCAGCTGGCTGCCCATTTTTCACTATTCTTTTTCCTTCCTTTTGATTTGAGGTGTGTAGTACGATAGGGATCCCTTAATTGCATGTTCAAAACACTTTCTTAAGAAAACAAAATGTAAGATGTAATACTAGATGACAAAAGCAGGACAAAAAGTTCTATATACATATGTACATATGCACACATATATAATACATGTATAATTCTCTATATAGTATAATCTCAACTGTGTAGACACACAGGAAAATATTACTTTCATAATCAAAAAATAATAAACATTATTAAAAATACTCCTTCCTACTATGGCACTGTTAATATAGAATGCTGTCCTTTTTTGGCAGGAAATAGCCTCCCACTATCTAGATGGTCCTTGTGACGCTTGTTATGCTCATTTGTCACACAATCATTTCACTTAACAACTAGATTGTGATCAAACATCACAGCACATTAATTCCCTAGTGAGACAAGTTAGAATATAGTGTGCCCTGCTGTTTTGTCACATTTTCCTCTTTTTATTGTAACTTTCTTTTCACATCACCAAATTTGGTGCTTTTATCAAAATGATTGACTCCTAAATTGGAAGATCTGTTTGATGGTTAGGCTCCATATCTTGAGTTAGAGAGCATTGCTTAAGATTTATAAGAGCCTGCCAGTGGTGTTATCTCTACCAGCCTTATATAACACACATATCAGGTACAAGGTTTCTCATTCCTGAAGCTATGGTTCAGAAACAAAGAGAAAGTGAAAGAAAAACTTTCCATTCTTGAAGGTAAGTGTAAAACGTCTTAATGAATTTCTGTGCACTCTCTAATCATTACTAAATTTTATTGTCCTCCTTATCTTGACATATACCTTTAAAATAGTTGTCTTTCTCACAAAGCAAAGGAAATAAGTTATTCAAAGTAGAGGGCTAATAAAGAGGACATTAATATAATAATAGTTTTGAAATATCATCACGTGGTTGATTTGTAAGCTCTATGACTAATTTTGTTGTTTTTAGTGTCATGAGAGTATATTTATACTTCCAGGAGTACAGATGAAGTGACGGAATTGTTAATAGGAGGGAAAAAAAGTAACAAAACGGTATATTGCATCCATCTTCCTAGTGAGTGATATCATAGCTGGGATGTTTTTAGAAATTTGAGTTATTTTCTAGTATCTTTGACCATAGTGGCTTCTTCGGGCTGCTCCTCTCACTCTTTGAGGGGATAGTGATGGTGGTGGGGGAGAGTGTTGTGGTCAGAAAAGAGACAAGAGAAGTAGAAAGGAGCCTTGGGCATCTGCTCTATGTTAGTTCAACAAGGAGGTGAGAATTCTGTAGCTTTCTCAAAGTTGACTTTTAAAACACCGATGATACAGTGGAGCCGCTGTTTTATAGCATTAGTGACAGAGATAAAATTTACATTCATCATTTAGGTTTTCTCTGCATTTTGATGAGAGAGATACTCAAGGTCATTATTTGTACTGAAGTATAAATCTAATCTGCTGTAAAATGAGACAAATCATTGCAGGATGATACTATGCTCTGATTCTACCTAGATATTGTCTTATATCTTGATACATTAAATCATAGTAAATGAACATTTACTTTCCTATTGAGATATTTATACTAATATTTTCAACTATAGATATGATGCTAGACAAATTAAGAAAAAATTTTCTTCTTCCTTGCCAAAGATTCATAGCAGAAGCTCAATAGATGCTGTGTGTGTGGAGCACGCTCATCCAACATCCACTGAATTTACTATGATATTTGAAACAATGTGTGTTCACCAAAGTTTGTTAGATTTGGTTCCTTCCTAATCTAAGGATTTTATTACACTTGTTCTTAACTTATACTATAACACACACACACACACACACACAAATCCTTAGGTACTTTACATATCTAAAGAAAAAATTTTACATATGGCATTTTTTCCCACTCAGCGTTAAGTTTAACAGTTGTTTTAGAAGTTATTAACAGACAAATTGAAAATTAAAAATTCAAAAATTTAACTGTGGTTAGTGTCAGAGCATATTCTTAATATATGTGCATTTAAAATAATTATCAAGCATTAGAATCCATCTTGAAAATATGAGATCTATCGTTATTTTCCCCAAATCTGAAATGGTGCCAGAGCTTTAGCTCATTTTCTGTATTCACATTAAGTATGTTTAAGATTTCTAAGGGGCTTAGACAGATTGTACCCTAATAATTGTCCATGGCCTTTAACTCACAATCTTTTAAAAAATTTACTCCCAGTTGTGAATTTAATAGTATAATACAGAGTTTAAGAGCATGGACTCTGGAGCCAGATTGCCTGGCTAAGCTCCCTACTGGCTATCTAAACTTGTTCACCTTATTTAACCTCTCTTCTCTCATTTCCTCATGTGTGAAATGGGGATAGTTGTATACTTCATTATAGTGCCATTGCGAGGATTAAATGAGCTGATAAATGTAAACCACTTAGAATTGTGCCTGGCATAGAGGAGACTTGATAAATGTTAGCAATTCTGAAGATTTTTTTTACCCTCTCTCAACAATCCAATTAATATTACTTTATTATGCTTTCAAATCACAATATGTCACACCAAATATAGATAAGAGCCTCAAGCCCTATATTATTTTATTTAAATGAAAGTTTCAGAGTATCTAATCAATACTTTCAATAATACTTTCTATTGCATTATGTATACAGAACAATTAATTAGTTAAATGAGATTTTCTTCATCTGTGTGACCAATATTCTGATGAATTCAAAACAAAGTGTTTAATATACATATTATAGGAAGCATATAAGTCTAGTATAACTTTCTCATTCCCAGGGTGCTTGTGATCTTTAATTAGTTAACATTTGAAAAATGCTTTGTGGCTTAAAAGTGCTATATAAGTGCTAAATCTTCATTGTTAGTAACAAAAGATCAAGTTCGAAAGAACACATCAAGCATATTTTACAAAGGAATTGTATTTTATTGTAATTTTTGCTTTTCAACTTTGTAGAAAATTGCCGTTAAAGTTTATTCTCCTAAGAGATAAAAGCAAAGCACTCTCTTTGGAAATATCAGCTCAGCTAACCCAGTGATAAATGGTGGAACTTTAACTAGGCCCCCCAAAACCAATGCCTTTCACTTTCATAATTCCTGAAGAGAATATAATCATACTTAACCTCTACCTAGTTAACGCAGACATGAAAATAAATACTTCTGTAAGGCAACATTAGCTTCGAGCTCCTTCTAAGACAGTGCAATTCAAAACTGTTATGATTATTGCTCAGTGACACCACATTCGCCATGTATGTGTGCAAGAATGTTGAAGCAGGTAGAGTCTTTGCCCACAGCACTGATTGCAGAGTTAGACTCTCTCCTCTCCATCCCTCTCCATCCTCTCATAAAGAGAGCAAGTGGGAGAGCAAAGCAAGCTGGAGAATTCCTGAGCTGCAAATGCCCTTACAGACAGACCTCCTAGTTTAACACATTCTTTCCTTGGACACAAGTAAAATCTACTTCAAAAAGAAATTGTATACTTTTTATTTATTTATTTATTTATTTACTTACTTACTTATTTTATAGTGAAGAAGATAGGTCCTGAGCTAACATCTGTTGCCAAATTTTCCTATTTTTGTTTGAGGAAGATTGTCCCTGAGCTAACATCTGTGCCAATCTTTATTTTGTCTGTGGGACGCTGCCACAGCATGGCTTGATGAATGAGGTGTAGGTCTGCGCCTGGGATCCAAACTAGTGAACCCTGGGCCACTGAAGCGGAGCACGTGAACTTAACCACTATGCCACTGCGCCAGCCTCAGAAACTGCACACTTTAAATAAGTGAACTGTATGGTTCATGGATAGTATAGTAATAAAACTATTTTTTAAAAAAAGCTTGCATGAGCAAATGTGTTTATGTAAATGTCTGCTTCTTTGTCCATTCTCTAAGTTGAGTGGCAAACCTACTTTACTGACCCTGTTCTCATTCCATTTGTGGTCTTTGATGGATTGTGGAGTGCAGTGGTGTTGGTCAGACAAGGACCCCACATGATCTCTTCTTTCTTAAGTGCTAATGGAACACGGTGAAGAAGTTCTTTAGGCTTTTCTCTTTTTCAGATGGTATTAACTTTTCAGGGGTTCTGAGAAGGTCTTGTTGACCCATCAAACTTTTCTTTCTACTCTATTTCCCAGCTGAATTTCTTAACCAGTAGCTAGCTGTTGGTTTCTGACATATCACCTGGGAGCTCCACTGCTTTAGGTCAGTGGTTCTCAACTGTGAGTTCTTTATGCATCATTTAGAAATGAGAGAAGACATTTTGTATTACTACAATCAATTGGAGCAGGGGACAGGTGTGATGATAAATGTCCTGCATGAGCAGTCAGTCATGCAGAACAAAGAATTATCCTACCTAAATGCCAACAGTGCACGTGGTGACAGATACTGACAGAGTCTGGCTTAAGACTTTGGTTCCTCTTAATATGTAAATACTGGAGTTGTCATTGTCACTCAGAACTTACCATAAGCTCCATGTTCTTTCCTTAGAACTGGTTTTGATATGTAGACTAATAATAGATGATGCAAGGAGCATACGTATATGAATTTCCTGGAAATGATGACCTCACAAGGGCAAAGAAGATGGGAAGGGAAGAATCTGTGGCAGGTACTGTTGGTTGGCTAACCAACAGTGATTTCCAACCCCCTTCCCTCTTGATTCCTTTCACTAAAGAGGCTGGAAAGGCTAATTTCCTTCCTCAGTTTTTCTTGTAGATGAGTGACCATGTGACAAAATGCTGACCAATGAAATACAAGTAAAAGCCTGCCTGGAGTGGGAGAAGGGGCTTCTGGTAAGGTATTTCTTTACTGGTAAAAGGGATGATATTGCCCCTTCCTCTTTTCCTGCCATGAGTATGGATGTGATGTCCAGAGCCATCCTTCAGCATAAGATGGAAATCATGCCAAGGAAAAGCTAGTACGTTGTTTTCATGTATGTACTGCATATGATGAATGGAAAGAATAGAAAGAACCTGAACCTCACTACATGCTTGAGCAGTTGAACTAATCCTGGCAACTACTACTTTTGATATTGTAAAATGAGAAAAAGAAACTCTGTTGGTTGAGCCAGTTAGTAAGGTTTTGTATTACTTTTAGCTGAACACATTCCTAAGAATACAGAATAAAGGGAAAATTACCATTGTATGTGTAATTTTGCATATATCTACCACTGCCTCCTTCCAGAATATTCTGTCAATCAGTATCAGCCTACTCTTTGCCCCAAAGAATAACCAAGGTCCTTGTTTGACCAATTTAAAGATTTATTGAGAGTCTACTATTTGAAAGGCGATATGGCAGAGATAAAAATGAATAAGATACAGGGGCTGGCCCTGTGGCCGAGTGGTTAAGTTCGTGTGCTCCGCTGCAGGCGGCCCAGTGTTTTGTTGGTTCGAATCCTGGGCGCGGACATGGCACTGCTCATCAAACCACGCTGAGGCAGCGTCCCACATGCCACAACTAGAAGGACCCACAACGAAGAATGTACAACTATGTACCGGGGGGCTTTGGGGAGAAAAAGGAAAAAAATAAAATCTTTTAAAAAAAATGAATAAGATACAGCTCTTACCTTGGTGAGCTTTAATTTTGAGACAACTAAGGGGGACAAATGACTTTACTAAATTATTCTGATCTGGTCTGTATTAGAACCCTTAATATCATCGCTTTGGAAAGCATAGAACATGATTTGGAAGTGGGAGAAATTGGAGACAGAGAGGTCAGGTAGGAAGTTATGCTTATCATTTAGTCCAGGGCAGTGCCCACACTCAACAGATGCCATTGCTCAATGGCCAAATATATGATATAAGGCAGAGCTTCTGAGTTATCAAGGGTACTCCCTTTTTTACTTGAACAATTGGCCTTTCAACTGCTTTTCCACATTTTCATGACCCTGCTTGCTGAAATCACCTGTTCTCATATCAAAATTTGATTAAGCATCTGTGGTGTACTTAGTGGGAGGAAGTGTTGCTTAGTGGTCAGGAGTGCAGAGTCAGGCTTTGAATTCTGGCCCTGCTACTTACAAATGTGGACTTGTAATTTGGTAAGTTACTGGACATCTCTGTGCCTTCATTCTATCATCTGTAAAATTAGGATAAAATTAATACTATATCATCGTGCTGTTGACATGACTAAATGCTATAATATATATTGAGTGTATAGGATGGTGCCTGGCATATATTAAGTGCTCAATAAATACTAGCTATTATGTGTATGGCCTTGTATGAGGCCATTTGGAATGCAAAAAGGGATACAAAGAATGTTAGGGCCATAATCCTGCCACTTAGGGGTTTAACAGTATTGGGGAAGTGATATGAAAGGGGCAATTGAGTTTGTCAAAGTTACCTGGAAGAAGGGGCAGAATTGAGATAAGTCTAACTCAGCAACTCTAATGTGCAGTACCTGGCTCTGTATGTAACTCAAGCTAGGTTCTATACCTGGTGATTTTTAATGCTCAGGCACACGTATACACCCCCAAACTCTTCTCTGCTAACAATGCAGCTGACACAGGGCTGAGTAGTGTTCCTAAGGCAGCTGGGAGGTAAGCTTTGGACACAGACCTTCTGAACAATGTAGAGTGGAGTCCACCTGCTTCCTGAGCCTGGGGAAGGAAGGTGATTGGGTATGCTTTCCCCATTGCTCAAAAAGGATTTGCGATGGCTTGTATTAATACAATAGGACAAAAATAGAGGAAATTTTAGGGTAAAATAAAAGAAATAAGAGTAGGAAAACAAGATTCTACCTGGATTAGGACTGCAGGGAGAAAATTTGTTGGACCTTCTTAAATTAAAAGGAGAAAACTGAGTAATTCAACATTAAGCTAACAGAGAATTGATCAAAACACTTTATATGAATGGCTAGTCTTTGTCACTTTATTTCGTAAAAATGGCAATATTTTTTCTTTGTAAATTACACGTGTAGTTTTATATAAATGCATTGTTAATCTCAGTGCTCAGAAATACATATATCCCAATATCAGCTTGTAAATGTATGAGTTTTCCCAGACTGGATTATATCATTACACCCACATAAATATGTAAACTTCGTGCTGTATTTATTTAACACAACAAGACCCAGTTACTAAAACATCCTTTGTTCCTTTCGTTTTCTACTACATGATATTGTTTAGAGTAATGTTTTGATTTCAAGCACGTAAGACATTTTTTAAATAAATGAGAATTTATTTTCTTTGTGAGGATGTGGGTTGTCTATTTGAAGCATTAGAAAAGCCACTCTTTGGGGCTTACTGTTCATTTGCACAGGGATCTTCAGTGACATACAGCAAGTAAGTTGTTGAAGTGTTCAAATAGCCAGGATTGGAGAAGTCCCTTCTTTGTATTTTTTCCTTTCTCTTACCCTCACACCCATGAATGGAGCCACAGACAGATCCTGTTGCAAGCCACCAGCAGGGGTGGGTGGACTTTTGATAGCCCGCTACCTGTTTTCACCACCTTCATCTGTGGGCACACATTCCAGGGCAGAAGGGAGAATACAAGGAAGGCAAAACTAATCCCAATTCAGATATGTAGGTGCAGAACTTCGTTCTTCCTCTCCCAAAAGGCACAGCGGTGTGCTTCTTTGTGATTTTGCATCTTTTAGCATATTTGAAGCTGGAGAGGTTAGATGCAGAACAGATGAAAGTGCTGATGAGAAATTGTGCAAAAGCATTGTCATTGGTGTATCAGAGAAGTTCTACGGCAATGAACTGAGAAAGGATCATTGAAGCTAGTTTTTACTTTTAAAAATATTTTTTGTCATTTATAATAAGGTTTGCGATTGCCTTTTTTATACTCTTTTGCAAAGATGATGAAAAGAATTTCTGACAACAAAAAGGCTATTGAGTAGACTTTTTTAAGGCAAACTGCAGGATTTTTGTCTGTCTGTCTGTAAGATTCACAAACGTGTTAATGTTAAAGCTGCTAAAATGGAAAACAAAAAGAATAATAAAAACTGAAAGGGTAGTTTTCTCCATTTTTGTGTCATAGAGGGAAACAGAGCTAAGAAACTTTGCAGGTAGTCAGCATGCCACCTTAGTTCTGTAATTAACAATTGATCCTTTGATATGCTTTGAAATACCTATAAATGGGTTCCATAAATAAATAAATAAATAGACAAACTGCTATTTTCATCTTGATGTTTTATAATGTAGATCCTTAAATTATTTTTATTTAAAAATTTGTGAATCTTGATTTACTATATATTTGTAGTAAATTATGATATTATAAGAGAGAGATAATGCTGCTAGTTTTTGTCTTTTTCTTCTTTCTTTGAATTGACCTCATCCGTAATGAAAGTTGATGATTATGATGCTCAACCTAACTCCTGTATTTAAATGCATTTATATCTATATTTGTAGTTAAAAGGGAGGAATGAGTGATTAATTTCCCTTATTTTCAGGAATAAGGAATTATTGAAATTAGAAAGACGTTTATATCATTGTACTAACATCCATGGCCAGTTTTATGATTATTCCTCATGATTCTCCAGGTACTTTGTTCCATCTCACTGTGGATTATTTGAGTGATTAGGTTTCTCATAATTGGCATAATAAAATTTTTTATGATGCAGTGATGGAAGACTTCTCAGCCTCTGGGTTTCCAGTGGCATGGGAACTTTTGAGTGTAGGGAGAGGTTCCTCTTCTGTTCTTGAGGTTCATGACCAAAGATGGAAAAGTTTCTAATATCAGTATTGAAGGACATTTGAGTGTCAAAAATTCACATGGTACTGTGTAGAGTGTGCCAAGAGAATCAACAAGACATGGTTTCCAGATACCTGAGGCTCATAATCTAAAAATATAACCTGCTCATTCCCGGCTCTCTCTCAGAAGTGGTCAGAGCCTGCCTGGACTACTTCTAGGACTTGGACCACGTGTGTGGCCCTGCCAGCCAGCAGACTTGCAGAGAAAGCCAATGCTT
This sequence comes from Equus przewalskii, assembly GCF_037783145.1. Lineage (NCBI taxonomy): Eukaryota > Metazoa > Chordata > Mammalia > Perissodactyla > Equidae > Equus > Equus przewalskii. The sequence goes on along the minus strand of NC_091847.1, from coordinate 29,919,421 downwards.
TTCGTGCTTAAATCTTTTCATTATTTTTCTACGAGGCTCATTTACTTTTAAACAGAAAGTTGTCCTCTAAAGCATTGCTTGTTTTTATCTCTCTTATTAAATGCTAAGTCAGGCAACAGTTTTTTTGTTGTTATTACAAGAATGCACTTTTTATGTTAAGTAGCAGGCCAGCTTCTATATCATCATGCTTTATAACTATAAACTAATAATGTAGAAAGCTACAATAGGGATACAAGACCTCAACACTAAAATTATTTCTACAGATTCCATGTTTTATGATGTTTTACCACTAAAATTGATTTTAAGGAGGACTTTCCCTCCTTACATTGATGTTATTTTACTGACCATAGAGTTATTCTCATGTATATATGATTATGTCATTTGAAAGACATCAAAACTTCTTCACACCCTGCCTTCCTACTTCCAGTGTTACCTCACTGACTAAAATTTGCACAAACAATCCTAGATGTTATGAAATTGCAACCATGAAACTGCTGCTCTGTTCAGCATCTGTGTCTTACTGTAAAGTTGGCTATCTGATTAAGTTTGGATGCCTGGGAGTGGGAGAGAGGACAGGTACATTTTGTTGGGAAAGAGATGAGGAAAATTGAAAATATCTATGGCTGCAAGGATTCTCCTAGGCATACCTGTAAGGCCAAGTAACACCCTACCCTGTTAGGGGGAGGAAGATGCTGTAGGGTTCATTAAAAAAAAAGGCAAAGAGTGCACAGAAAATATTTGAAAGCTATGCAAGATTATCTATTTCACATTTTTGACCAGAGAAGGCCATGTCTAGACACCACACTGAAAAAAGATCTGCCAACTTATGACTTTGTAAGAAGTAAATGAGCAGACGATTCATGCAAATTTATTCTAACCACAAAATGAGTTTTGAAAGCCCCAGAAGTTTAGAAATATAAAAATGTGTTTTATTCTAAGTCTATTGAGCACAAAAGAAGTTACATAAGGTAAGTCTAAGGATGGTTTGCCAAAATAACATTACAAATAGTGAGTTCAGATAGTTGAGGCTTGAGGTAGACTGAAATACGCAGGGAAAGTTATGAAGAGACCATGTAAGAGATTTGGGGAATTGGTAGGATTTAAATAGATAAGCAGAGAGGAAAGGAGCTGATGCTCCAGAAGGCAAGAAAAGCGTGAGCAAACACAAGAGAATGGGGTTTTGCATAGCATGTTTTGTGGAATGAATGAGGAGCACAGCAGAGCCTTTTCAGTTGTGCAGTTCAGGTGGGAGGGGCCAGTGAGTGGCAGTCATGTCTGAACATATGTTTGAGGAGTTTGCACTTTATGGAGGTGGCACAGAACAGGTGATGTATGTATAGTTAAAGTCATTTATAATAATCATGCTTCTTGTAATCCACCTTTCATTTACAGTTTTAATATACTTCACTACCATGTAATCTGTGAAAACTATACTGGATCTAAAAGCAAAAGGTGGAGTGAGATGACTAGTATTTATTATTTACTTGCCAGGCACTGTACATATACATATATATTTTTTAAGGTAATGACTGTTAGTTACCAACTGCGTGACTAATACAAGTCAATCTCTCTGTGACTCTATTTACTTGTACGTAAGATAAGGATAATAACGTCCCTACAACCATGTACCTACCTATCCACCCACACATCTAATGGACTGGGAAATCCTTAAGAGAATCTCCTTTGTGCTTAATATGTATAATGAGTTCAACAAACATTTGTTCAGTGGATACTTGAATGGGCTGTTTTGAGGCCCAAATGAACTGAGTAACAACTGAGAAAGTATTTTATAGATGGCAGAGTAATATATAAATGAAGGAAAAATTTCTTTCCTCTGCTTCCTTTCCAACTTTCTGCTGGAATTACACTAATTCCTGATCTGAGAGTCATTCCCACTTCAAACTCAGGCTACCCAACTTGAGCTAGGCCACTGTAGCAGAGACACTTTCATGGGCTCACTAAACCCATTTCCTTTTTATGCCTGGCAAACAGCTAAACAAAATTTCCTTCCCTCTCTAGAGGTAAGGTGAGGCAACATGGCTGAGTTCTAGCTTAATGTTATGGGGGTGAACATGACATACAGGCATAGCCCCTAAAGTCTCCAGGAATTGACCCTGAAAACTCCTGCAAGTTTCTCCACATTCTCTCTTTCCCTATCTGCTGGCTGGATGACACTTGGTGACTGGGAAGCTGTATTATTTTCCTAGGATGGCCGTAATAAAGTACCATAGACTGGGTGGTTTAAACAGCAGATTTTATTTTCTCACAGTTCTGGAGGCTGGAAGTCCGAGATTAAGGTGTCTGCAGGGTTGCTTCCTTCTGAAGGCCGTAAGGGAAGCTGCTGTGCCAGGCCTCTCTTCTTTGGTTGTAGATGAATGTCTTCTCCCCGTGTCTTCACATCGTCTTCTATGTGTATGTATCTGTGTCCGAATTTCCTCCTCTTACAAGGACACCAGTCATATTTGATTAAGGCTCAACTAATGACCTCATTTTAACTTAAGTACCTCTGTAAAGACCCTACCTCCAAATATGGTCACATTCTGAGGTTACTGGGAATTAGTACTTAAATGAATTTTGTGAGGAACACAATTAAGCCCATAACAGAAGCCATCGTGTTAAAGTTAGGGGGAATCTAGACACCTTCACGTCCCTAATATGTATTGGCTATGACATGAGCTAAAAACCTTTATTATTTAACTCACTGACATTGTGGTGTTATTATAGCAGCTAGAATATCTCGACTAATGCAGAAATTGGTACCAAGACTGGGGTGTTATATAATAAAATTCTAAAATATATGGCATTGGCTTAGCAGTGGTGGGGAGGCTGGTAGAAAAGAAGCTAATATTAAAGGCTGAAAAAAATGGCAAACATTATATAGTAGCAAACGGTATGGTAAAACTGTCACTGCTTATATTTTGGGAGGCAGATGACATCTCTATTGAGCAAATAGCTGTAGAGGAAATAGTTGGAAAGAATCAAACTGTCAATGTGTATTGACTACTGTTGGCTAATTTTTGGAAAACATTTCAAAAAATAGACCAGGTCAGGAAAGAATTGTCCACTTAGCAGGCAAAAATGAAAGTAATAGAGTCTAGAAATTTAGGGCCTTGAAGAGTTGGCAAGCCCCAATCAGTAAAAAGTAAGATTGAAAAAAATTTTAAAATCCATTAATATCCAAGTATTCGGCAAAGATCAAGTTAAGGATGTGGCTTTTTGACCCAGCTTGACGGCACTGAAGTAACTGCCATTAAGTTGAGCCAGCAAGGTGTAGAGTGAGGAAAAAAAGAAATAATGCATATTTGAGAATTACGTCTAGAAAAGAATTTTGAGATGTTTACTTAGCTAATAGGATGAATATGAGTAAAGTAGATCAGAAACATTCTATGCTTTTGAGGGAACTGTATTACCAAAGAAACTGCAAACTGCAAGCTTGGATTAAAAATGAAAAATCCTGGGGCTGGGCCCGTGGCCGAGTGGTTAAGTTCGCGCGCTCTGCTGCAGGCGGCCCAGTGTTTCGTTGGTTTGAATCCTGGGCGCGGACATGGCACTGCTCATCAAACCACGCTGAGGCAGCATCCCACATGCCACAACTAGAAAGACCTACAACAAAGACTATACAACTATGTACCGGGGGGCTTTGGAGAGAAAAAATAAAATCTTTAGGAAAAAAGAGAAAAAAACATGGAAAATCCTGACTGTTCAAGTAGTAAGACAACTCTTGGACTCCCAAGTTGTACCAACAGTGGCCACGGATAAAATGGTCAAAGGAGTCCTCCCAAAGGAGAGAATCAGGGCCTATACAAAAAAATCTGCTCCTATCCCTCCCTCCAGGGTAGGAGGCTCTCACTGTGTCTGCTCAGCAGGATTTTAGAATTGCTTTAACTCATGTCTGCTTCCTCTTCCCAAATGGGAGTGTTTTGGGTGGTGATTCTGTGCCCATTCCACCAATAAATTTTGAGAGTATCTGTGTCAAGAGGCAGATAACTTGTGCCTTTTTTAGTCCATAGTTTACAAGAACTTGAGAAATCCCATCTGGACTTGATGAATGGTCAGATCATTACTCACAGATCCTGGTCTTTGGGCTGGATGCAGTCACTGAATGGGAACTGAGGCTGCCTCTCATGGGAGGTGATGAGTTTGTTCTTTGTGTGGGAGGAGGGGGCAAAATAGACATGTGGTGACCAGGAGGGCAGACTGTGGCAGACACATTTTCATGTGCTCACCAAATCTGTTTACTTTTCCAACTGGCCTTCAGCAAAATTATTTTTCCCAGCATCTCCTGCAGTTGGATGAAGGCATTTAACTGAGCTCTGACCAGTGGAATATGTATAGAAGTGATGCACACCTCTTCTGAACCTGACTTCTAAAATGTCATAAATTCTCCACAATTATTCTTCCCTTATCCTCTTATTTGATGATGCCAGGGTGGTCTTGACACCACAGTTGAAGAGTGAAGAAACTGGGGTCCTTGAATGGGTACATGGAGCAGAATCAAGCCCCTCATCTACCCTAATGCTTTACTCCCTCCAAACCCCACCAACCTTCATTGAACTGTGGCATAAAGTGACAAATACACTGTTATTGTCTTAAGCTACTGAGATTTGGCGGCTGTTTGTTGCAGCAGTTGGCATAATCTGATTAATCTAGCCATTGATGATGCTAGATGATCCTTTTACTCCTTCCCAATTTAATCTTCACATTTCCCACAGTGACCTCCTGACTGAGCTCATAAATTCAGTGAAAGGACGGAAGATTCCGTCAGCCTACTCTCAACTTTAAGACTCCAATTGATCCCATGCCCCTCACTATATATCTGAATTCCCCAAAAAGTTGTCTCATGTGCTCTTTTAAGTAGTATCTCTGTGTAGATGACCCTACACCTACCTCTCCAGTTTTGACTTCTGTCTTGAATTCCAGATCTAAATTTCTGAGTGGCTACAGAGCATCTTTCCAAAATCAAGTTGAGTCTGATTTTCAAGTAGGAAATACATCACTACAGTTATTATCTTTCTCTCAAAATCTGGGTCGTCTCAGTTAATGAGATTACAAGTCTTCCTGTAATCCAGCTTGAGGCTCATTTTCAACCTCTTCCTCCATCTGACTCTCTACTCTAGTACACAGTTTTTCTTTGCTTTGTAATACATCTATTCCTTCTCTCTCCACTTTCGTTAATCAGGACCTCACTGTATCTCTGACCCATTAATGTTTTTACCTGACTCTAGTCTCTCCCCCATCAACTCCATCTTTCTAATACTCTCAGAGTTATATTTTTTAAATTGTGGCTGGATCATGATATTTGTTTTCTAAGAAGCTCTGTTATCATGTCATTGTTTACAATATAAACCCACATTCCTTAACTTAGCATTTGAGAGTCCTTATCCGTGTATCCCAACCTAACATTTAGTCCCTACCTGTATGCTCCAGCTATATCAGTCTTCTCTGCATTACTGTCTCCACTTTAACATCCCCTGTTACAGCTATAGGTTGTTAATAAATGTTCTCAATTACTGTCAGTGACTAAATCACTAGAGAACTTAAGAAAATTATATTCCCAGGCACACCCTTATAGATATTGTGGCCCTCTTAATCTATTTCACATTTACTGTGACTGTGCAATGCAAATAATCTCTTTTTTTAGGGGGGTGGAGTAAGAAAAAGAAAAAATTGTAGGAGCTTTAAAAACAGTACGGTTTCTTGGGTGTTTCAGGAACTACTCAATCAGATCTGCAGGGTTAGGATTTCCCCAGACATTTCTGATGTGGAACAGGTTTGGGAACCACTGATAGGCAAGCTGAGAATAAGAGAGTTGAATAAGGTATTAAATATGTACTCCAAATAATACTGCCAAGGGGTGGAAAAGGGAAATATTATGAAATCAAGGAAGATTTCTTTGAGTCAGCATGTTTTCAAAAAACTAGATACACTTGGATCTGGAGTTTGAAAAAGAAAAGTCCCCTTATTCATACAGGATCTTCATCATTAGGAAGAATATGAATAAAGGGAAAGTGACTTCCTTGAGTAGGTAAATTGTTAAAATAGGCATTAAACTTAAACTACACTATGGTCAATGTCATATCTAGCAACAAAGAGAGAATATGTGCTCAGGAAACCTACCCTCTCAACAGACAAGAGACAAAAGCACACTGACAAGCGATTAAAGCAGGAAGACATGAGGAGGCGAGATGACAAAGGCATTTGTGTCCAACTGGCTACATAAGCCAACTGGCTATCCTGTCAAGTGGGGAAGTGAGAGAGAAAAGAGCCATTAAGGACTACACTCTCTCTGGCCTAGACCTTATGTTTCTGCCCTGAATGAAGAAAGAAAAACAGCAATTGAATAGCTCATAACAACAACTGAACAAACCGACGGTAGAAAGGCCTATGACTTGCTGACGACTCTGTGATGAGTCAGCCTCTCTATTCTGACCTCGACATATGAATAGGAGAATTATATCCATTTTGCTTTTGTTCTTGGCTTCAGCAATCAGTAAGCCATTGGATGTCATACAGTAAGCAATATAAGGTAGAATGTGGCCACCGTGGGAATGTCATATTTTGAGATGCAAGAAAATATTTGGATACAGATGATCTTCTGTGACATTTTTTTCTCTTTAACTATGAGCATGATTGTTTCAAGGAATTCCGAGTCTTGAAAAGGGTTAATGAGATAGTGTTTTGAAACCAGATCTGATCTGTTTTTCAAGTTGTGCTGTATTTAGAGATATATTTAGTTTGGCAGATGTCTTGAATCTATCATAGGAATTAGGCTTTCCCATCAAAACCAGACACTGCTCCTTGAAGAGCCCGAATAGGGTGCTCAAGGCTCTTCAGCAGGACCGTTTTCACTTTTCCGTGCCCTGTGAAGCAGCAGCGCAGCGAAAGAGCTGATGCAGTTCTTCTCTTCTTGCCTGGCCTGGAGAAGCTCTCTCCCATTGGTTGTGCAATAAAGGTTATAGAGTTTTACTTGGGGATTGCCTCGATAAGGAAAATCCTCAGGAGTTGCGTAATTTAGTCAGTTTCAAAGTTTTTAAAAAGTGTAGAAATAGGAATTAAAAAACATGATTTGGAGATTAATTTATATTCTTTCCGGAGAAGAGCTGTTGAAAATGGGGGAAAAACTGTGATGAAAAAAGGAAAGGTGTTTAAGATTCTGATGGTTCAAGATTCTATAATGATCCTCCAACTAGTCAAGGGGTGGGGACCCAAGATCTGGGGAACCCAAGATTGTATCTGAAGTTGGAATAAACAAAAACAGGGACCTTATTTTTTAAATTGGGAACTGAATTTTTAAATGCCCTGGGAATCATCGAGTATGGAAAACAGCCTGGCACATATCTCATATGATTGAATATGAAAAAAATCATTCAGGGTAAAATAGTTTTCTATTGCTATTGTGTTATTTTGTCCAATTTTTTCCCCAAAGGTGTGATTTACATAACAAAGTTAGCAAAAAATTTCCAGGCCTAATTATCACTTTCAAAATAGAACCTGGAAATCAGCCATTGGTAACTGAAGATTACAGATTGTTTTTTAAAAAGCAAATCTTGAGTTCAGCTCAAATGTTACCCTTAAAACAGGATTGTATTATTTTGCTACATCAAATCAAATGCCTTTTTGGCATCAAAGAAAGCAGCTCCAAGCTAATTCATAACTCAAGTGCTGTCAATTTAGGTGATGCTAAAGCTTTAGCTTTTTTAAAGCTAAAAAAATAAGACAATTGTCCCTATATTGTTTAAAATGACAGTTTGCCCATATGGTATTCTACTTTCTAAAGACAAAGACATTAGTTGGAAACCAAAAATATGTGTGTTTTTTCCCCAATCTATGCTCTATTACGGAGACAATAGAGGAGGCGGTTAAGAACATAGGTTAGGGGTTAGCTAGCTAGGAAAATTATATTCGGGCTCCATCATTGGGCAGGTTTCCAAACCTCTCTGTGTATCAATTATTTCATCTGTAAAAGGGAATAATAATAGAACTTCTCTCATGGGGTTTGTTGAGAGGAATAAATGAGTCAATACATGCAAAGCAATTAGTTCTGTGCCTACGAATAGAAAGCATTCAGTATTTACTACACTCTAATATATTCTCCATGGTGAATTCAGGAAGACACAGACTCCTTGTAAAAAGGAATACTTATCACTCCTGGTCATCCACATTCTAAGCTAGTTGAAATTTTTTTTAATGTAGAAGTGATAGAAATTAGTACAGAAAGATTTTTTCAACGTGAATGTAATTTAAGTAATTTTCTTGCGAAGTTAACTAATTTAGACAACATGAGCAACATAAGCTTTTATATCCAACTTTTCCTTAATAAGAGTTTTGTTTCCTAAAATATTTGGATGACAGCCTAACTTTATTGTGTAGTTCAACTAGTAAATAATAAATATTTTCTGAATTCTTATGGAAGACAAGCACTGTGCTAATAACTATCCACAAAGGGGGAGTGGTAATTAAGGGAGTCACACACAGAAATAAATATACAATACTGATCCTGCTCTACATGAACTTATTAATTTTTGGTAATTTTATCCCCATCACAAAGAATTGAGAATCCAACATGCTTTAGACTGTACCATGAGTAAGAAAAAACTCTTTGTGTTGAACTACCGAGGTCTGAGGTTTTCTTCTATAGCAACTGTAGTTATTTACCTTAACTAATAAAGTTGGGTTCTGAAATCTATAATAGGACTGAGAATATGAGGTTTGGTACTGTCAAGTCCAGTGGGTTCCAAGACATCCTGCCTCAAGAGCAGAGCAGATAAACCGCCTTTGTTCACATTTTGAAATTTTGTTGAGCACCCACTACATAAGCAGGTGCTACGTAAGACACTGGGGATAAAAAAGAATGTGTAAGATAGCGTTGCTGTCCTCAAGGAGTTCATGGACTAATAGCAGCAGCAGTTGCAATAAAACAACTAACATTTATTGTTTACTACACACTTCATTTTAATTAGTTTCTTTATTCCTCATAAAATCTCTACTAGGCACTTAGTTCTATGCCCATTTTGAAGATGAGGAAAATGGAGCCTAAAGAAATTAAGGAACATGGAAGTATTTCCAAGTACTATTATTGAAAAAATACACAAATAAAATACAATGGAATTAAAGCTAATTTAATGTCTGCAATTCCTATGGCATTATGCTATATTATTTTATGTATATATATGAACATAATATATATATATAAATATTACACTTAATCCAAATAATATCACCCCAAAGATACATATTATTATCCCCAAGTTACAGAGAAGGAATATAAGTGTCAGAGAGATTAAGTAAATTCCCTTAGATCACTCAGTTTATACTAGTGGAGTAAGAAATTTAAATCTACATCTTTCTGGCTTCGAAACCTAAGTTCTCCCCACCACATCTAGTGGTCAGTGCATGGTGGGGGAAGGAGAAAGAACTGCAAGAGACAAGGCCAGGCCATGGTGAACATTATGGGTGGTGAGCAGCCATTGACAGATTTCGGTAGAAGAATATCAGATTTGTGTTCCAGAAAGAGGAGTCTGGTAGCACTTAAGAAGAATGATTATATCTTAAAAAGTTTTATAAATTACAATTATTACTATACTGCTTTCTTTATTGACTTAAAAGCATCACTATGACAAAGGTCGTTAACGAGATACTTCATCATCTCTCTCTCATTTTGGGACTTAGATTCTGCACTTTCCCTTTTTTCCAGAGTTAGATGACTCATGCTCTTGTCCTACCCAGTCTTAAAGATGGGTTCCCAGCCTTCATGAGTGCCCACTAGAGACCTCTGTACTGGGTGCACTTATTCCGTTTTACATTTTCCTTCCATATTTATGCCATGACATTGCCATATAGATAGACTATGGATGATCTTCTTAGATCAGTGTGGTATTAGAGGCAGCCCTGTGTGCCCTAACAGTGTACTAAGGTGGAATATGTGGTGATTTGGTGGAATTATCAAGGCTGTATTGTGTATTGTACTGTTTAAGAGACAGGGCTCTAGACAAGAACTGCTTAGGTAAGAATCCTGCCAAGCTACTTACTAGTTGTTAAGCACTTTACTCAAGGTCATTTAACTAAACAAATAATTGGAACACAGTGAGCCACTTGCCATAATAGAGGAAAGGACACACATAGACAGTACAATGGGAATGAACTCTGATTGAAAGCTCAGTGCAAAGAGTATGCTAGGCATTATGTTGCATGCTTCACGTATCTCATTGCATTAATAAGAACATGGCAGACCCTGTGTAGCTATATGCTTTGCACATATATTCTTGCACTTAATGAGAATATGGTGGACCTGGAAGATGGGTATTATTTCTCAGGGTTGACCTCCTTGTGCATTACTTTACTTATCTTTATAAAGATAGTAATAGTAAGTATCTTTTAGGGATATTATGAGGTTTAAATGAATTAATCCATTACTATGTGCTTAGCACAGAGTAAGCTCTCAAGCAATGTTAACTATTACCTGGTGAATCAAAGAGTGATTCAAAATAAAACCTCATGGCTTTTGAGACAGAATGATAAGGTATGAAATGGCCATATTTATATAGGAAAAAAAAAAGAAAGAAAGAAGTCCAGCAGAGAGAAAACAGAACCATTTTTCCACCTGGTTTATTAGATTAAAGTAGAGCAAACTGACTAGCTGCAAAAATTGTGCTGTGTATCTATGACCACAAGTACAGAAATAGCACTGGTTTTTAGATTTAAACATCCTTGATAATTTATTGAAAAATCTTATAAAATGAATACTTTAAGCAATTATGTGTTCACTGATTAAACCACAGAAACTAAACTTTAATGAAAGAAAATCAGCTTAACTCTTAAGTGTTAAAGTCTAATGGAATCCAAGTCAGAAAATGCTAAGCTTAAATTCTATGAAACTGAAAAATAAGCAGATGAAATTGCCTGTAAATATCAATTGGATGTCATTTTGATTTCTTAACCAGTTTTATATATGTAAATAACATTAATTTGCATAAAGAGAATATTAGTTAGATGAAAATGCAACCTTATCAAGAAAAACTTACAGGAAAATAACCTGTAGAAGGAAAAAGGGGCAATGCTCATCAAATCAGACTGAGCTGAAAACATGAGTGCCCTGAGCTCTCGAACATGGTATTTCTTTAATGAAATATTAGAAGAATACTGCAATTTTCCTTTAGTAAACACTAAAATGATCCTTGACAAATCTGAGTGACCACACTGATCAGTTTTCCCCTGCTGAAGCATGGTCCAGTGAGGGTTCTGATTAAACTGGCTTTTTTTCTCTATAATAGCTTATTGGGTCAAAAATACCAAATCACTCAGTCTTCACTCTTCTGAGTATTCAATGGCTATTCAACCCTTGATATACCAGTAACTTTAATTTCTTTATTCATTGGCTGTCCAGTCAAAGAAGAAATTTCAGAGATGAATTTCAAACTATATTTTCTAAGTACTGAGGACAATTTGGCTTAATTTTCTTATTTCAAATCATTTTCTTCATGTGTCTGGATTTCTAAGTTGCTTGTGTGCTTGGAGTTTTTTCTCAAGTATTGGTAGCCAATTTGGGGAAGGATGAACCTCTAGAGTTTTGAAAAGGAAATGGCTGATTATAGGTTGGAGATAGTGTAAATAAGAAGATGGTTCTGTCTGCTAATGCTAAAAATACTAAAAAATGATTAAAAAAAAGATTCAGGAGCCCCATTAATGAGGAATTAATCCTTCTCTCCCCAGCCAGATAACATTTAAGAGTCAATAAAAACTAGAGATGGTTGTTTCATATGGTTTTGTCTTGTTTTCTAGCATCAACAGCCATCTCTTTGGAGGTAGTGGTGGAAAGAAGGTTGTATGAGTATGTGTGTGTGTCCATACCCATGAGAGTGTAGGAGAACCAAGGTAGGAGCTGGGCAAAGGGATCCACAGTGACCTTCCTTTGTGAAAGTGTAATTCTTGAGATGTGTCTGTGAGGTGCGTTTGACATTCAAGGAGAAAGTGCAGGTTGCCAGAATGTTAATATTTGTTCTGCCTCTGTTTTTATTCTCTTCTGAAATTCCACTAATCCTTTAGGAAAGAAATTTGCCAAAGTCTGTGCAGTCAGGTGAGTTATTCTTATGGAAACCAAACGGTTAGTGTGGTGAAGAAAGGAGGCCCGTTCTATCCCTTCCTCTCCCAGGTTCCATAATCCTCTGAGTTCCATGTAGAGGTCTAGTACTGAAGGACATCTCCCAGAGAAGCCATCATGGAGGGAGCAGCTCCTGGAGTGGACATGGCAGTAAGAACAGGTTCCGCTTGCACTCAGAGGACAGAGGCTACCATTCTTCTGAAGATGGGGTATTGACCTCAGAGAACTCCTGGGCTCCTTATAAATGCTTCAATGCTGGATTTGCTGCTTGTTGCTGGGCAGCACATCTCCTCCCCCATTTCCACATATGCTTCTTAGGAAACTCCTTACCCTTATGTGACATTTCCTCATCTTCTTTCATCTTTCTAGATTGTCCTTAACATTCATTGAAGGATAACACAAATTTTAATGGTAAAAAAACGTTATTTGAAGATATCACTTGTTAAACATCACATTCTCTGTGGACTTTCTCTGGACACCTTATTTATTAATTATAACCTCTCCCCTATCAACATTCCTTCCCTGATATATTTTCTCCATAGCACTTATCACCATTCTCATATGCTATATATTTTACTTATTGATACATTTCTCCAAATAGAAAGAAAGCTCCATGAGGGCAGGATTTGATCTATTTTTACTTACTACTCTATATCCCCTGTGCCTGGAACAGCATCCATGTCTAGTGATCATTCAATGAATATTTGAGGAACGTTGATGCAGATGACAAATGAAAGTCCCCTGTTCCCTCTGTCTCTGCACAAAGCAACCAGGTGAGTCCCAGTCTCACATGGATAGCTCCTTCTTCTTCTTCTTTTTTTTTTGCTTTTTGGTGAGGAAGATTGGCCCTGAGCTAACATCTGTAGCCAATCTTTTTTTCTTCCTCCACAAAGCCCCAGTACATAGTTGTATATCCTAGTTGTAAGTGATTCTAGTTCTCTGTGGGATGTGGCCACAGCAGGGCTTGATGAGTGGTGTGTATGTCTGCGCCCAGCATCCGAACCTGGACCACTGAAGTGGAGCTTGCAAACTTAACTGCTCGGCCACGGGGCCAGCCCCAGACAGCTCCTTCTTGAAAGCTAGCTTGAACCATCCAATCCAATTTTGACAGTTGTTTTCTTCACAGGCATGGCTTTTGGACTCCACAAGGAAGGTGTAGCACCCCAATTGTTTCCTTCAGCAAACTCTGCCTCATGTGTTGCCCTGGCTCCCTTGATCTCTCAGAATCCTTTCAGCTGCTCAAATACCTGCTATTACTTGTTGAAGGTAATGCGTTAATACAGCCATTTGAGTTATTCTGGCTTCCTCTTCATTGGTTTCAGTCATGCCACTCTGGGAACCATAGATAGGTATCCTTTTCTGCTGACTTCCCTGGAGCTTTTTCTGCTGCCTTCACCAAGGTTGCTTTCATCGTCATCTTTGCCACCTCCCACATCAATGCTCTCCCTCCCTCCCAGAGTCAATGGATGCTTCTCTGATTTTGATTCTGGGAAACAAATAAAGGGCTCCAAACTAAAAACTGTTCCTAGAAGATCATGTGCCCAGATTCCATAAGCTCCCACTCTTGTTCTGAGATCTTTGGGAACTGAGAAAACAAGAAGTTCAAACTAGCCAGGGCCAATAACAGTTCCTTGCCTGCTGGTGGATTTATGTTTGGAACAGCATCACAGGCTTCCTCCTCCTCTCTGACCTCTCTGGCCCTTTGCCTTCGATTGCAAATCTTGTGCTCGGAACTATTTCTGGTTCTGTGCTTGATCCTTGCACTTCATGCTTTGTGCTGTCTGGTCCAGAACTGGGACTTTGAGTCCCCTTTGGCCACAGCCTCAAGCTAGCCCTGCTCATTCTTCTCCTGGAGGCTGCTACTCTCGGAGCTGGGGAGATTGAACCCAAAGTGTTTCTGTTCTAGCCTTTTCATTCCCTATTGAGGATGCCTGGTTCAACCAGAGTGGAGTGGGAATAGGCAATGAGAAGCCAAACACCCTAACTCATGTGTCCTGGAGCAGTGGATCTGCTGATGGCAGAAACACAATTGACCCCAAGAAGATTTAGACCAACACTCTACAGACTCACGACACTCACCACCACCATTGCCGTAGACCAACTTTCAGCAGCTGGGAAATCTTCTCCGATTAGACCTAGGCTGTGGGACCATCTTCCTGAAGCACACGCACATTGTCTAAGGAACTCTGCTTTTTCCTGTCCAGGGTAGCATTAGACTCCCTCATGTATTAGAAGGCTGAGGAAGTCCAGAGGGGTTTCTTTGGGACTCTACCTGTCCTTGGAATAAGGCACTGCTCACAGGTAAGCTCTCCCCACAGGGGCTTTCAACCTTGGAGTACATGGCACATATTTGGTATCGAGAGCAGACTTAGGGATAAGGAGGAATGTCACTTTATTCAATCAAACAGCAACTCCAGCCCAGATCAGGAGAAGGTGGAGGTGAGCAAGAGATTGCTCACATATTGTCTGCTCACTTAGAAGTCTCGATGTTATCAGGGCTGTGATGTCAACAATTCCCTATCTTGACATATAGAAATAAATTCAGTCTCTTGTACATTTATTAATTTGAGCTTTAAAATATTTATGGGCAAATATGTATTGAACACCTACTATGTACACATTGTTGGGCTGGGAGATGGGATTGCTGGAGTTTATAGTGAACAAGACTTATTTCCTGCTTTCCAAAGAGCTTACTGTCTTGTGGGGGAGACAGATGAGCAGAGAAATAATACAAAAGGGTAAAAAAAGGGGCACAGAAAGCAATGAGTGTGGGGGCTGAGAGTGGAAGTAGCCAGCAAAAATTTCTAATTTTAAGCATTAGTGTTACAGTGCATCCAGCTTTTATTTCTGTTGCAAAAGGAAGAATTAAAAATTCTGTGATCTTTTTTTACAAGACTATTAAGCCAAACTACTTCCAACAACTTAGAGAAATTTGGTTATTCATGAGAATAACACCTTTTCTAAAAGAAATAAAGTTAATTTTCTACTCTTCTGCAAGGAGGTCATTAATTATACATTTTAGATTTCATCAATTTCAGTTAGATGAGACTAACATTTTAACTAGATGTCAAGAAAGACGTAGATATTAAGTTAAATACACTGGATGACAATAAATGGTTATTAAAAAACATAATTCTGTTACTCTCATAATTTTCTCAGTTGGATGTCTAATTGAAGGCCTGAGTTTCACATTTAGATAGTCAAGTCAATGTATAGCAATCCTGTGAGCTTTAAACAAAAGCTTATAAAAGATCGAGTCATTTCCAGATTAAGGACAGATGGATTGCATTTTTTTTTTTTTTTGAGCACTTAAAGAAAACAAAATCAACACTGGCATCCGCAGTAGTAACTATCTGTCTGCAAAAGAGTCAATGTACCTCTTATCCCGCTCCCACTAGGAACTTACTATTTTTGAGATAGGAACTTTATCTCGAAAAAGTTTAATGCTTGTGATCCTGTGTTCTGCTGATTCTCATTGCCAGCAAATGTAGGAAAAGAAGGAAGGAAAAAGCTGAGAGCACTAGCTGTTTGGCACACTTGGTGATTTTCCCAGGTTGCTGTTCTGTGATCGTCTTCTACCATTTTTCAAAAATTGCCCTCTGTTTGGACGGCCCCCTATCAGGATAAACAGGAGAAGTAACACCACGCTCTCCCCAATGCTGCCTGGGGTAACCAGAGCCATCTTTCATTTTTCACATCGTCTTCTGCTCACTTGGCAGAGATTCACAAATGGAGAATTGTTTTTTTTTTTTTTAAATGTTTTTTCTTAAGGAATTTGATGAAAAATATTAATCAATTTTAACTGTTTTTATTAAACCAATGGGCGGGGCATTCTCCTTCTAGCAAAGATTTAAGTTAATGGTTTTCTAGAATATAGTTTTGAGATTAAAAATTTCCTTTAAACCCATTGAATTCACACATGTGGAGTGAAATTTAAGTAGTTCAGACAACTGTGTGATGAGAGATTGATATATGTGGGTTGCATCTGTTTGACACTTGCTTTCCTGTTCTATGGTCTATCCCATAAGTACAGCAAAGCAGTGAAGACCCAAAGGAAGAGTGAAGTGAACTGTACGGCAACAGGTAAGATGGTAAATCACACTGGTCTCTGGTTTGGGTCTTTCACAGAATACTCAAGCTAGTCATACACATTTTCCCCTATATCTTTGCACGTCACCATTTTTGCATTTGTTCAGTCTCTGCTAGATTCATTCTGTCCCTGTTAGATTTCGAGTTCTTCAAGAGATATGGTTACTATCTTCTGCTTCCTGTTTCCTCATGCAGAATCTATGCCAGTACTCTGGACATAGTGGCAGTTTAATAGATAATTGCTAACAGACTTATCTTTTTCCTCCTGGTAACTGATTGAGATTGAATTCGTGCTTTTTTTCTTCATTTTGCTCTATGCAAAATCAGTGGCCTTAATCTTCGGTGTGGAACATAAAGAAAAGATATTACTCGAGTTGACAACGAATTTGAAACAGCAAAGAAATGGGTCATCCAAACTGAAGCCGACAATGTGGAGTCTTCCTGCGTGAAAGAAACCTCTGCTTTGTAAGCGGCCCCTTACTATTAGTGACTGTCACTTATTTGTTGTTTCCAACTATTATGGACTTGATTTCCTTCAGAGTGGCTTTGAAAGACTCTAAGAACAAACTCATCTTTTTAAAATGCTTATTTATAGTTTTGCCCTCTCTTTTCAGTGTGATGTATGGGCATTAAACTCTCAGATTTCATGAAATGGAGTTGAAGCTGAGGAGATAAATTTCCAGTGTAAGAAGGGTAAAAAGTGTCCCTTTGCTATTCTTTAAGAGGAAGAAGCAATTACAATTTTGTAGGTTTTGGAGAGCTTCCCCTCTTTTCCTTTTTCATTCTGTCATCATTTTGCTTTATCAGAAAACAAGTACCCGTCTGTTTTTTTTTATGAAAAGAAAATGTTTCTTAATTGTGTTTATATGCAAGTCAATAATTCCAAGCAATATGATTAATCTAAAGAAATAAATAAATGACTTCAAGAAAGTACTTATAAAGGCCACTACCTTTCAAGTTTTCAGTTTTTCTCACATTCCCAAATTTTTTGGGTAAAATCCTTCTTGATTTCCCAATTGCTATTAATTTTAATTGCAGTTATTACTGAAAAAGTAAGGTCAGTTGGAGAAAAATGAATCCCTGTACAAAAGAGCAAATTTGTAGTGGCTACCTGAGCTAGGGCTTATCTTTTAGAATAGCAACTGGATAAATCTAAAGCCAAAGAAACTAATATTTAAAAACCTATTTTAGCTATGTCCTCATAGGAAAAGGCTATGTCTAGACAGCATGGCCTATTAGTGAGGTCAGAAAAGAAAGTCAGACTTTTCAATTTGATAGAGATTTTCCCACATAATTATATTGTAATATGGAGTCTAGAAATACCAATTCAAATACATAAAGAAGTTAAGATAATTCCACTGACTCTCACTGGCCAAATGTTTCAGTTCATTTCTTTCTTAGGTGGTCCCTGTTGATTGCTTCACTTGAATAAGGTACTGTTAGTGCGTACAATTTCTTATTCAAGCAGGGCCATAGGTTTCAAAGAAGTATTCAGATAAGGCAATTGTGGAATGAATATGAATTTCCTTCTCAGCTTCTTTGTTCTAAAATAAATTAAAAAAATAAAATTCAGAAGGAAAAAATATGTACCTATTCAGAATACATTTTTGTTTGGACCATAGACCACCCCAAATACTTTGGAAATTTGAAATTTATTTATAATGTATTTTCACATACTGATCAGTCCAAGAAACTGATCAGTGATAATCCAACACCAAAACATCATTTAATAAATGTTACTTGTACACCCTTTGTATACCAGGGACTGTGCTAAAATCTAGAGACACGATGTTCTTTCCTTATGCAGGTTCTAGGCTAGAGGTTCCAAAAACTGGAGAAATAAAATGGCACCTGAGATGGGATTCTAGGAATTCATCCTCTGTTAATAGTTCTTCTTTTAAAGACTAATGGATGCCTTGAACAGGGTATGAGGTGTACTTCTGGGAATGAGTCAGGGTTAACTTAGTCTTGGTGAAGGCAAATAGGAAAGAAGCCCTACATATCTTTAAACTCTGACTGAGAAAGAACAGAGTAGATATTTCACTATCTATTTGAGGAAATGGAAAGGAGACCCAAAGAGAGAAGTGGGACATCCATGTATACAAAGTAGGGGAAAGAAAATGGAATTAAAAAAAGAAGAGAATGAAATATGTATTCAGCTTCATGTGTCCATGTTTCATACCTAGCCATCTAGAAGAGAGCTTTTTTTACTTTCAGTTGGTATTCCAGTCCGAGAAGGCAACCACAAAGACAATAAATCCCAGACCTGTTCAATTCTGAAATCTTGGTCTCTTTTAGCTTATTAACATGGCCTTGGAAACCCAGTGAAATATGTAGAGTTATTGGTGGTGAGGGATGTAGCTGAGACCACTGTGTAGTTTAGCAATAATATATGTTTATTGTTTTATTGTGGATTAATGCTAGTTATATGAATGCTTAATTTGTGTGTTCAAGTATACTTACACTTAAATCTGCTCTCAACATGCTGATGGCCAATATTAACAAGGACAAACAACAACAACAACAACAAATTAGCAAATTCACACATTTTCTCCATAAGACATGGTTAGTTATACAACTGAGGGGTCAAAGTCCTAGCTATGAAAGTATGTTTGCTTTTCACACTGGGGAGCCAAGTTTAGCAGCACTTGAGGAATTCAAACAGAAACTGTGTTTACTAGCCAGAGGCCTGGTAAAGGCCACATTAGATGCATGCTTAGGGAATAGAATCATAAGCATAGGCACAATCCATCCACTCTTGCTTATAGCTCTTTTTTCTTAGTGTCTATTACATGAGTTTCCAGCTTTCACCTATAAATTGGTCAGAGTTTTTAGTTACAAGCCACAGAATCTACTCTGGCTAGTTTAAATAGAAAGAGATTTATTAAAATATCTCAAGTAGCTCACAGAATTTCTGCAAGGGCCATCAGACTAAGTTTGAAGGCAATATGTTCTCAAACAATACGTCTTGGAGCTCTGTTCCACCATACTGCCTGATTGTTCCTACCAAGAGACCACTGCTGACACCCTCCGCTGATTGTGCTTGGTGCCACATGCCAGACACCTCCTGAAAAATCAAATGCCTCCACTCCCACATTTGCCAGAAGATTGATTTCCCCACATGTGGCCACTGGTTCATGTTGCTACCTTCCACATTTCACTTCTGGAGTCTTATATGGGTGTATTTGCTTGATACAACCTGGGTCTGATGATTGCACTGAAGCTGCAATTGAGACCGGAAGGATTAGTGTTTTTTGTTTTGTTTTTTAATTCTACTTTGGCAAGACTAGATTCATAATATCAGAATCTATCAAAATATTGAGAATGTTTAAAAGATATCAGGCAGCTACAAATGATAAAGTTCCAAAGGCTGTGACTGAAGACCCTGAGTGAGGACACATTTATTTCAGGATGAGCTAGAAATTAAAATTAGGTGGCACATTAGCAGGATGTGCTGACTAAAAGTTGGAGGCTAAGATCTTTTTTGAATTTTGATGTGTAGGATTTGGACAAATTATAATTTCTAAGTTGCAAACATCCAAAATACCTAGGGATAAACTTAACATGAAATATGCATGACCTATGAAGAAAGTGATAAAATGTGCTGAGGAGCATAAAAGAAGACAAGAAATGGAAAGACATCTTTTCTTGGCTAGAAAAGCTCACTAATGTAAAGATGTCAATGATCTCAAAGTCAATCAATATGTGAATGGTAATCCTAATGAAAACTCCAAATGGGTTTTTTGGAGGGAAGGTGACTATGTGTTTCTCAAGATAATATTTCACCATAAATATAGCCAACGGTATTCTGAAAAATATAATAGCCAACAAATGTAACAGCCAATAGAATTCTGAAGAAGCAATGAGGGGTAACTTTTCCTAGCATCAAGACATTAGTAAGTAAAGCCATGTGGTTCTGCTAGCCCAGGAATAGACAGAAGGATGAGATAAAACAATAAGTCTAGAAGGAGACTCAAGTTAGTAAGGGAACAAAATATATGATAAAGGAGACAGTGTCAAAGAGATGGGTTATTTAATGAATAATGTTAAGAAAACTGGTTGGTCATTCAGGAAAAAAAGAGGTCAATACTGTCTTCAATCACTATGTTAACATAAAATACGAATGGATCAAAGATTTAGTGTGAAAAACTAAACCATAGAATTACAAGGAAAAAAACCAAAGGTGGTTAGTGTTACATTCTTGTGGTGGGGAAAGACTTTTACCATCACACAGACACACAGACACACACACACACTCCCTCTCTCTCATATATCCTAAAGGAAAATGCTGAAATACTTAATCATGAAAATAAAAAATTTCAGTAGAGCAAAAGAAACCATGAAAAACAGAAAGAACACAAAACAAATTTGGAAAAACACTTGAAATAAATGTTTGAGAATGTATCTAAAAATAAAATCAGGTGACAATATAGTCTTGTGTTTAAGGAAAACAGTTTTCAATCTTTTCACACTTGTAACATAGATGGACCAAGAGTCTGTGTCACTTCCATAATTTAGTGAAATTTTATAGAATGAAAATTTATAGAATTTTCATTGGCTATGTGTTTTATAGTACCTAGTAAAGCTATGCTGAAAAATTTTTAAAAATTTGATTAATTCATCTGGCAATTTTTTCAAGTTCAAGGAAACATATTTCTTCAAAGAAAGAGTTTATTGTCTACTGTATTAAATCAAGTTTTGTATATTAAATATGTTTCCCTTGACAAAAAATCTTTAGATGGTTTTCATTTCCATAAAAAGTAATGAAAAGTCTGCTGGGATTATGCAGACTCTCTAGCTTCTTTTGCCTCCCTGGATCTAGGGAAGAGAGGCAGGATTTTTAAAGGGAGGTTTGTGTTCCCTTTAGATTGTTATTCTAAATCTGACTTGATGGCAGAATCCAAAGTACATCGTCTCCCAGATAAAGCTAGCTGCTCGCCAGACTGCTCTGTTACAATAGAACTGAAAATGGCTCACATCAGCACATTCTGTCAACTTTATAGAAACCCCACTTTATGTAACGTGATTATAGATCCCCTGAACACTGCGCTGTACCTGCAGCTTGCAGACTGGTTCTCTTGATATTCTCTATCAGACATGATGACCAGGAAAAGCAACATTGGTTGGTGTTTAGGACACAAGCGGAGGTAACAAGTGGCTAGATCATGGTGGCTTGATTTTTCTAGAAGCCTGTCACCCTATGGGCAAAAGAGATTAGGTAACTGTGTTATTTCTTCCTTTTCCCCCCAAGCTTCGATCCCTGTCTTTATCACATCCAGAGATGTTTTGGTGCTGACCTACTTTGGCCAAAGGCAATGAGTGCTCCATAAGAAGAGCATGTGATTCACATGGTCAGCACACCCTTCTACACAATACGATTTATCTAGGAAAGCTTCACTTTTCATTTCTCTTTGAAGAGGTAAGTCCCTTTGGTCCGTGATCAGGCTGTCCTGATGGCATGAAACATTCCTAGAGATTCAGTTCAGATCAACAAGCATTTATTGAGCATCTACTGTGTATAAGTGCACACTGGGGATACCAAGACATATAATGCAAGATCCCTATTTTTGTGGAGGTGACAGCCTAGTGGGAATAGAGACAAAAACCAGAGTTTTAATGTAATATGATTACCACTAAAATAAGACTCTTGGTTGCTGGGTACAGGAAGGGTAGTTAATCTAACCTGGAATCCAGGAAAGGTTTTCTGGGGAAATGATGCTTGATGATGCTTTCTCATCTTGAGGGTTGAGAAAGAATTTCTTAGATGGGAAAAGAAATTCACACAAAAAGTACAGCCTAAAAAATGTTGCAGAGATGTGAAAAAGCATGGGAACATGGGCAGGCAAACTCCCAGAAGTCAGAATTACTGGAAGGAAATGTTTCAGGTGTGGAATGGTGGGAGATGAGGCTGAAGAGGGAAGCAGGTGGAGATCAGGAAGGACTTGGATGCTGTGCTGTAAGCTTTGTCCTTATTCTAGGAGTAATGCCAAGTACTTCGTTTCTTACTTTCTCTCATACCCTCATTCAATCCTTTAGGGAATTCTCTTGGTCAGATATCCCAAATCAGACCACCATCAACAACCTAGTATAGGCTACTATGGATCACAGCAATAGCCCTGCAATTATAATGGGAATCAGTCTCCTTCCATTTCTGCCCCTCTAAAGTCTACCCTCTTCACAGAAGCAAGAGTGGTCCCTCTAAAATATAAATCAGGTAATGACATTCCCTAGTGAGCACCCAAACTTCCAAGCTTCTTCACATCTACAATAAAATTCACCTTCTTATCAAGGCCTGAAAGGCAAAGTCTTACTTGAGTTGGTCCCTGCTCTGCTCCCCACTTCACCTTCCATCCCCTTACATACTCCACTTCAATCACACAGGCCTCTTTGATGTGCCTGGGACATGTGGGCATCTCTCTGTCTCAGAGCTTTGCACTTGCTAATCTCCTTGCCTGGAGTACTCTTCCATCTTTCCTTCCATCCCTCTGGTGGCTGACCCTCTCCCCTCATTCCTCTCTGCTGAGAAAAGGCCTTCCTGACTACCCTTTCTAAAAGTTACCCCCACCTCCCTCACTCTCTGTCTCTATTTTCTGCTATATATGTCATTGCATAGTTGTCTGCTTATTACCTGTCTTACCCACAGGAATGTAAGCTTCAAGAAGGCAAATGTGTCTGTTTTGTTTACTGTGTACTATGCTGGAGCACTGGCGATGTTGAATAAACGAATAAATGAATTCAGGACCATTCAAAACGTGGGAGTGAAAGGATCAGATATGTGTTTCAGTTAGGTCACTCTGGCTACAATGAGGAGGATGTATGTAAGGGGGTAGATTTGGCGTGGAGGATGTGGGTTGACAGGAGTTAGAGAGACCGGTTTGGAAGTTCTTGTGTTAGTCCAGGTCAATGGTATGAAGGACTGAACTAAGTCAATGATATTTGGCATGAAGAAAGAGGAGATAGATTTGAAAAGTGTTTTGGAGATAAAATTTGCCAAATATGATCAAATTACTTCTGGGCCTCCCTTTAGTCTTTTGGCTACAGAAGGGGATGATAAAGGATGCTGGAACTGGAAGTGGTCCAGAATCAGAGGGAGCAGGATGATATTCCCTGAGTGCCTCCTGGGACCGGTGATTTTCCATTTCAGCACTTCCCTGGGTTAAAATTGCCAAGGCATTCATGTGTCCCTTGTGAAGCACAGAAACATTGTCTTGCTGCAGATCCGAATGACTACAATGAGTTGGATGTATTTTTGGCACAGGATACATGTTCAATAATAGTTTTAATGATAGTTTCTGCAGCCATTGGGTTTACCCTGGAGGCTTCCCATCTCTCTAATGACTAGGGCCATCCTGCTTAGCATACAAGATCTGGCAAAATTACAGTGTGAACTGGTAATGCCGTGGGCTGTTATACAAATTATAACAGGTCTGTCTCTGAGGAGCTTATCTGATCCCAATGCCTCAAGAAACTTCAAGATTACTGACTTGAAAAGAAGTACTGTGCAATTATGAACACCACATATCGTGTACCTAACAAAACAACAAGAGAACCCACAGTGCCTAACTTGGAGAAGGATTTGATCTTGAAATTTTTGAAAATGTATTTGAGCTGTTGAAATTGACACTTAGTAGTGTCACAATTTTGTTTTCAACATGGTTTGGGAAAGTTCTTTTTAGCTTGAGAAAATTTATTATCTTTGCCAAGGAAAGAATTATGTGGCCTCAAATCTATAAACTCTCAATCCAAGAGAAATTATGAAATTATTTTGGATGATTGAGACAGAAATCTTTCCAATGAAAAGGTTTATCACATGGGTGATTTAAAACACTACTAAAATTGCCTCTCCAAGCAATGACCTAGAAATCTGACAATGTGATAATGAATTCTCAAACAAATAAAACAAACAAACACAAAAATCACATTGGAACATTTCACAATTGGCAGGATGAAAACTGGCAACGATGACTTCTGGAGAAGTGAGTTGGATCTTATAGCATTAAAATGAGTTTTGGGACTATAACATGAAGTCAACACTTTTGTGAGAATTTTGGAATGCTCAATTTCCCACAATCGTATCATTTCTCTGCCTGACAATTGTAATTATTCTTTATCAACTTGACAGTCAAATTTGCTTCCTGTGGTGCTAATATACCTGCTACCATCCTGACCATATTGGAGAAATAGCTTTTTCTCTGATAGGTTTGTTCATTTTGAAGCTAACTTTCTCTGTTATTCTAACCACTCTCTTACATGATGCATTAACTAATCACCATTCATGCTTCTGACAGTAGTTCGTAACTTTGGAAAAATGAGGGGATACACAATTGTCTTCCTGATTATAAAGAAAACACTACTTGATTTATGTCACAAATTAAAACTAATTAATTACTCTGGCAAGGTACGACATATTACTTCAGAAAATATTGGATGTTATAGTATGTTTCCAAAACATCCAAGGTCACTAAGTAATCATGTATTTAATGTGTGAGACATTATAAAGGAACCTAATCGTGTACAGGTTGAGAAAATATGCACGGGACACTAAGAACGGGTCATATGTTTAAAAAAGAACAATAATAGGGAAAATAGAATAATTATAAAGTAAAAGTAGCTGGTCGTTATAAAACATATTGATTTGAAATCCATTAATTTAATTATTTATTCAGAACATTTTTACTCACCTCTGAGAAGGTGACATTTGAGCAAGACTTAAAGGAGGTGATGGAGTGAAGCTGGCGGATACCTGAGGAAGCAACCTTCCAAACAGAGGGGACTGCAAAGGCTTTGAGGTGGGACCATGCCTGGAGTGTTGGAGGGGGAGCAAGGAGGAGCATAGAGACTGTGGGCTGTAGCAGGGCAATGCATGGGGGGGATGAGGTCAGCAGGTGGCTGGGGTCTGTACAGGCCAATACAGGGATTTTGGCTTTTATTCTGGTTGAAATTGGGAAGACTTGCAGTGTTTTGACATAATATGACTTCAGTTTGAAAAGATTCAGTCTGTCTGGTATGTTGAGAATAGATTGTAGGGGGCATGGGTGGCATCAAGGAGACTCTTTAGGGGCTAGTCTAGGATGGCAGCTTCAACTACTGAGAGCAGTAGAAGAGGTCAGATTCTGGATGTATATATAAATATACATAAAATATATATTTAAATACACACACACACACACACACACATATATACTTTTTTTTTCCATAAGGAAGATTGGCCCTGAGCTAACATCCATGCCAATCTTCCTCTATTTTGTATGTGGGATGCCACCACAGCATGGATTGATGAGCACTGTGTAGGTCTGCACCTGGGATCTGAACCTGTGAACCCTGGGCTGCCGAAACAGACCACATGAACTTAACCACTATGCCACTGGGCCGACCTCTGGTTATATTTTAAAGTAACTCTGTTGGATGAATTGTCAGTGTGAGAGAAAGGTGCAAGTTAAGGACTACTCTGAGGGTTTTGGCAAGCAAATGGAAGGAATAATTATCATTGTATTAGACTTTTAGGGATACTGTAAAAAATTACCACAAACTTGGTGACTTAATATGACAGAAATGTATTCTTTCGCAGTTCTAGAGACCACGAGCCCAAAATCAATGTGTTGGCAAGCCTGCACTCTCTCTGAAGGCTCTGAGGGAGAACCCATTCTTGTGCCATCCAGCTTTGGCAGTTGTTGGCGTTCCTTGGTTGCCTCATTTCAATCTCTGCCTCTATGTTCACATCACCTCCTGCTCTTCTGTCTCTTAGGGGCACTTGTCATTGAGTTTAGGGCCCGCATCAGGTAATGATCTCATCACAAGATCCTTAACTTAATTATATCTGCAAAGTCCCCTTTACCAAATAAAGTGACATTCACAGGTTCCAGGGATTTGCACTTGGGGTATATTTTGGAGGGGGGCCCGTCAGGCAATCCACCACAGCATTGATTGGGATGAGGAGACTGTGGGTAATGCAGTGTTATTGGGGTGAGAGGGAGGATGCATACAGATATCTACTTAGTGTCTAGACGGTGTGGTTCACTGCACCAGGCAATTCAGAGATACAAAGATTATTGAGAAATAATTTCTATCACTAAAGAACTTACAAATAATAATGTGGCTCAAACTAGTGTTTTTGCCCCCACATTCTGTCCTAATGTGGCTTGTTAAGCATATAGCTTATTTACAGTAGGAATCGTGTGAGTGAGAACATCAGTGACTAATTCTCCTTTACTGGTTAAGATTGACAGTGGTCACAAAATCTTCCTCTTGTTTTTGTTTCCCAACCCTTCTCTCCTTTACATTGAGAAAGTTTAGGCCATCATAGATTGTGAGCTGCGGGTTCCAGAAGTGCTTCAAAATGCAGAAATAAGACACCAGAATGAATACACAGTGGGTGGAATCAGTTTATTTGGAGGAGCTTTTCCTAGAAATAACCCAACCTACACTCTGATTTGGAGAAAAGAGAGTTTACTGAAGAGAAACAAGTGCCGGAAAACAAGCCCCATGAAATGTAACTAATGTAAAAGAAACTGTAATCTTGGAAATGGAAGCATGTTAGTGACAAATGGTCCTTATGGAGTTTAGGAAAGGGAAAGTTGAGGAGTAGGTAGTTTTCAGTGTTTATCCATGACTGCTCCATAGGAGGAAGAGACTATATGTGATGTCGCTAGTAATCTGATCAGCTGAAAAGTGATGAATTCTCTCTGATCTCTCAGACAGCTTGATTTAAATAGTTCACAGGACCATCCAGCCTCCCTTGCAGTGAATTCCCTTGCAGCGGATCTGGGCTCAGCAGACACCAGATTGTTATTTTAAAGAGCTTGGGGGCAATACCTGATCCATAATATGAATTCTACAAAGACTAGCTATTATTATAAATTATTTTTTATTTTCCTTGCTACTTTATCGTTTCTCCTAGTGTGATCAAACTTTTGGGGGGTGAAACTGAAGAAACTGAGTTTGTAAACTTTCTTGGCCCATTCTAGACTGTGATGATTCTGTGATCAGTTATTTAACTAGCCACTCCTGAAACAGTCTACTGGTTCTCTCCTTGTATTACAACAAGAATGTTTTCTCACATTGAAGTAAGATTTTCAATAATTGTCACGTATCATCCCCTAATCATCGTCTCCTTGTTTAATCACAGTGAAGCACTGTTTGATGACAGCTTTCTTCCTTAAACACCTTCAAGTAGGTCAGTGGTATCTACTTGATTGCCTAAACTCCTTAAAGTAGCATTTAAGATCTGCTTGTTGCCATTTGATTCCAACCTGATTCCCACTTATTTTCCTACCACTCCACTGTATTATTTCTAGGCTATGGCCAAATAGATTATTAACATTCCTCCTTTACAAAAACGTATATTCTCCTACCTCTATGCCTTCGCCTATGTGCCACCTGTCTCCTGGAATGATCCAACTTCCTATAGCTACTCATCTCCTGCTAGAATCCTCGCCATCGCTCAAGGGCCAGCTCAGAGGCCGTTGCCTCCACCAAACATTCTCCATTCTCTCTGGTTGGAAATGTCTGCTGGCTGTTAAAAAACTGCAGTTCCTGGGTCTGCTTTTACGGCGTTTTGCCATATCACAGTAGTTTGTGTGTGGCTATCATAGTGTGATATCACAGAAAGGAGCTAATGCTCCTTGGAGTCAGACAGACAAGTTGTACTTACTAGTTTTGTAACCTTGAACTACTTAAACTCCATGAGCTTAGTTTCCTCATTTGTAAAATAAGAATGATAACACTTACCCCATAATGTTAGTATGAGGATTAGATAAGATGATATATGTGCTATAAAGCTCTTGGTGCCATCCCTGGCACGTTGTGTGAGTCCAATATATGTGTGAAATTGTTATTTTATTGCTATTATCATGATCTCCTCTACTTACAAGATTGTAGTCATTTTGAGGTCAAGGACCACGCAGTCTCATTCCTCTTTATATTCATCTTAGCATTGTCCTGCATACAGGCCCTCATTTGCTAAATTGGTGAGTGTATGTATATCAGTTTTGCCTCTCCAACTGTGTTATAGATTTCTAGAAGTCAGGGACAATACCATGTATACTATAACATACACGTTTAGTGCCCAGTTGAAAGCTGGGGTAATGTGTATATACCCACATAGGAATAAGACTTGTTCAGGCATCCTTTGCTAGGAATAACACTTACCTAACCCCAGTCACTTTGGGAAACTGAATCTTGACTGTAGTTGTTGGGATCTTAGGGATCACCTAGTCCAGACAGCATTCTTTAATAAGGTTTGAAGGAATTATGTACAGTTGAGAATAACTGAACCTATGATATGAAATTAGTACTATTATACTTAAAATTAAGTTATATTTGAATATATATCTGAAAAATTACAATGGATATTGAATGTTATTCTAACAGTGACTTTCTTCTCTTCATATGAAGGAATTGGTAAAATCTTAGCAAGTGTGGATCAGAGAAATATCTCTGACCTAGTGTTTACTGGGTCCCACGCTTCGCATGTCCCACATCTGCCTGCCTCAGAATGGACTCAGACTCAGGGCTACGATTGGAAGAGGACATTTGGTTGCTACATTTACAGTTGTATAGGGCAGCCTTTAAGTAGAGTTTTTATAAATCATTTCTTTAGGTCATTGCATTGATTGTAATTTGCATCAAATCTATTATTACATCAAATGTAAGGAGATTTCTGTGCCTCCCTATATTCTACAAAATCCTTGCCTCTATTTTGGTCCTTGGAGTGGGACTGTTCTTTGCAAGCATTGCTGCAACTTGGTTTCTCTGAGAGTTTTTTTGATTTGCTCTATATTGAGGGACCAGAAAAAATTATATGTATTTCCATGGGTTTTTGACATAATGGAGCAGCTACTGGTTGGATTCAACCTGAAAAATAAGCCTCTGTTGTGTATAATTCATTTCTGTGGCTTCCTGGGTGTCATAGTCAAATATCATCTATGCCTATCTCTAATTTAAAAAATTTAAGCATTGCTTAAATAACATGGTGCTACTAAACTCTCAACACTTATTGAGTAACTTTGGAGTTTATGTTATTATTCTTACAGTTTATAAGATGTCTGAAATCTAGGAACAACAAAATTCCTAGATACTTATTGTCTAAATTTCACAGTGTCTGAAAAGTAGCTTTGTGATAGTCATGTTGCCTATGTATTACTCTTACAAATGAGGCTTAAGCAATTATGTATCACTATGAAAGTGGAAAGATTACCAACTAATTGTATTAAATCTGGTAGTAATAACATTATCCTAGTATGAAGGAGTAAATTCAGAGATGAAGGTGAGATGATGAAAGGAAATTAATAAGAAATTTGGAATCATTTAAACTTTTCTCCAGTGGATTATTTCCCAATGTCTCTGTTAATTCTTCATCAGTCCTGTGATATCCATTATACATGGTTTTGCAACATTAAACTATCTCTTCTATAGATACTGGCATTTATTTCTAGCAACAAAACTAGACTTTTGTTTGGAAAAGAGATAATTTTTGAAAGAGAAAGGGAAGTTATAATTCAATCATCTTTTCACAGCTGGATAGAAATTAATTTTAGCTGATTAATAAAATTAAGTGCTATAACATTCCTTTTGCTTTGAATAGATGGAGTTCTAGCTCTCATGCTTAGTCCATAGTCCACCTGTCTCATTTTAACAAATTGAAGAGATGGAGAGATATTCAGAGACACAGAAAGAGTTGTACCACAACTCAAGTCTCTTGACTTCTAATCCAGGGCATTTTTCACTACTTTTCATCCTTTCTGTAAGTATTTTAATTGTAAAATTATATCAGAAAGGACCAGTGTTATGGACTGAATGTTTATATCTCCCCAAAATTCATATGTTGATCCCCTGTCTGACTGTTTTTGGAGATGGGGCCTTTATGGAAGTAACTAGGGTTATGTGAGGCATGAGATGGGGCCCTCATGATCAGATTAGTGCCCTTGTAACAACAGACATCAGAAGGCTGCTGGTTTTCTCACTGCCGTGTAGGACACAGTGAGAAGGTAGCCGTCTGCAGTCTGCAAGCCAGGAACAGAACCATCGTTAAAAACCGGTTATGCTAGCACCTGATCTTGGACTTCTTAGCCTCCAGAGCTGTGAAAGAATAAATTTTTGTTGTTTAAGCCACTCGGTCTATGGTAAAGTGTTATGGCAGGCTGAGCAAACTTGTACAACCAATAAAAGAAAAAGCTTTTTTTATATGGCCAAATTTGTCTATTTTCCCTTTGATTTGGTGCTGTTGCAAGTATTGGTGTTGCCTTGATGAAGTACAGTTAGAAGCTGAGAAGAAAAACAGAAGTATCTTCATCCTTGCAGTGCATGCCAAGTCTCTGCAACTCACAAATTCACATTTATAGATAGAGGTGTATTACATGATTTATGTGCAAATTCTATTCTCGGACCTGCCCTAGAGATGGGTCTGCTTAGGCAAACAAAGATTAATTTGATTAAAAAGAATATTTATTATGTCTTAAAATTTTTCTTTCAAGTGGGAATATCTTATTCACTCCTGAGCGTTCAGGGCTATATTAGATGATTCCTAATTATCTTGGTCAAAGGGGTTAGTAGCAGAGGGAGTTTTGTGTTTCTTATTCAGCAGGACATCCATCCACGCTATTGCCCCAGCTTCCAATGAGATAAGAATTACCTGATGGGTAAAATTAGCTCTACAACTTTTACTCAAGACAGAAACCTAACCATTTAGGAAGGAACTAAAATAAAAACTGAAGGTTTCTTTCTAAATTTGTATATGGGCTTTCATTATAACAGAAAAAATGTTCTTGGTTTTCCCATTGTAAGTCAAATCTGACAGGTAATGTGTTTGGGGAGGACACTGTGGCTAATGGTACAGTTTTGGGTTGAGAAGTGTCAGGAAGGGTCACATTGCTTTTGTTTAAATCCAAAGTCAATGTGGATAAAGATATTGATTATAATAAGAAAAGCCTGGAAATGTTTGAAAAGCATAGTAGTTAATAGTGGTTTTCTCTGGGAAATGTAATATTTTATTTTAATAATTTGTGTAATCTATATTATTAGAATAATCTTAAAGCAAAGACAACCAATAAGATTTTTAGTTTTTTTTAAGCTATAGCTTTAAAATTAATTAATTTTAAGTCAGAAATAAAACACATTTTCATTTGGGAAAAAGAGGCATTTAAGAAAGTATTCAGTATAGATGCTGCTAGAATGTAATATAGATTGTATTATCAAAATGGACCAGTATGGCAAACACTATACCTCAAATTCTCCAAAACACTTCTTTTAGGATTCTCCTCAGGTTTCCATCCCTACCACTCCAATGGTCTCACCCTTATAAAGGTCTCCAAGGAACTCCATCTTGCCTTATCAATGGTGGGTTTTCAGTCTGTAGCTTACTTGACTTCTTGGTAATTCTCCTTCCTCAAAATTTAAAAATACTTCTTAGGGGCTGACCCGGTGGCGCAGTGGTTAAGTGTGCACATTCCACTTCTGTGGCCTGGGGTTCACTGGTTCAGATCCCGGGTGCGGACATGGCACCGCTTGTCAAGCCATGCTGTGGTAGGCATCTCACATAAAACAGAGGAAGATGGGCACAGATGTTAGCTCAGGGCCACCAGTCTTTCTCAGTAAAAAGGGAGGGTTGGTGGGAGATGTTAGCTCAGGGCTAATCTTCCTCAAAAAAAAATTTCTTTAAATACTTTTTGAATAGATAATGCATGTACATGTTATAAAATTCAAAAGGTCCAAAAGAGTATAAACTGAGAGTAAGTCTCTTTTCCACTCCACACAGTCCTCATGTCCAGAGGCAACCTTGTAACCAGATTACTGTATATCCTTTGGAGATATTCTAGGCATGTACAGAGATATATGTATCTATACTCTTATTTTCTTATTTAGGATATAGGTAACATACTAAAGATGCTAATCTAAACTTTGACTCATTTATCTTAATCATATATCTTCAGGAGCCTTCCACGTGGTATCTGTAGAGTTGCCTCATTCTTTTTAACAGCTGATTAGTATTCCACGTTCAGGTTGAGCTATAATTCATTTAACCAGTTCCCTGATGATACATATGCAAATTGTTTCCAACCTTTTACTATTGAATATAATTTTGCAATGCATATCATTGTACATTTATCATTTTGCACATATCTAAATATACTATGGGGTCAGTTCCCAGAAGTAGAATTGCTTGGTCAAAGGGTGTATTTACACTTAAAATTTTGATATTGCTCTCCAAGGAGAATATGCCAGCTTATTCTCTCACCTACAACATATGAGACTGTTTCCCTACAGCTTCACCAACATAGTGTGTTACTAAACTATTTGATCATTGTTAATCTGATGGGTGAACGATGATGTTTAGATTTTCTTTTCTCTTATTATGAGGGAAATTGAGTATCTTTTCTTTTCCAAGAGCCATTTGTATTTCATTTTCCATAAACTGTATTTCCGTATCCTTTACTCATTCGTTTTCTTCTGGATACTCTATTCTTTTTGATTTCTCACCGTCCTGGTTTTCCTGCTGCCAGACTGGTTGCTCCTCGGTCTCTTGTGCTGGGTCTCCCTCTTTTATAAATCTCTATATGGTTGAATGCCCCAGGGCTCAGTCTCCAGCCCTCTTTTCTTTATTTTCTACTCATTATCTAGTTATCTCCTCCTGTTCTATCTGAGCTGATGCCTTCCAAATGTATACCTCTAAATCCAGTCTCTTCCTCAGATTTTCATCTAACTGCCTGCCCAACATCTCCACCCGGATGTCTAATAGGCATCTCAAATTAAACATGTCTAAAGTGTAATTCTTGATAACTTCCTTTCTCTCCAAGTCCTCCTCATTTCAGTAAAGAGAACTGCCATTCCACCAGTTGAACAAGCTAAAACACAAGCGTCATCCTTGATTTCTCTCTTTGTCTCATTCCAATAGCCAATTTGTCAGTAGGCCTGCCAGTTCTACCTTTAGAATATACCCTGAGACCTACCAATTCTGATTACTACAGCTGCTATGACCACTTCTACTACTGTTGCTACTTCACTACACCAACCCAGTCCAACCAACATCACTGCTTATCTAGACGACTGCAATAGCCTCCAGTTCCCCATCTTGTCTCCTTCCAGTTCATCTTCTACACAGCATTCAGAAAGATCTTTTAACAAGTCAGATCATCTCATTTTTCCATTAAAAAGTATTCAATGACTTTCTGTCATACAACAAATTTCAAAACCCTAGGTTTGGCCTACATAATCTACATAGCTCTGTGATTTTTTCTCTTGCCAGCTCTCCCTCACTCACTCTCCTGTAGTTTCTAGCCTGGCATTCTTGCTATTTTTTGAACACACCAAGCTCATTCTCTCCTCAAAACCTTCACATTTGCTGTTTCTTTAGTTAGAACGCTCTTCCCCAGATTATTGCATAGCTTGCTTCCTCTTCCATTTTGGCATCAAACACCACCTCTGCAGAGAGACCACCCTATCTGAAGTATCTCTTTCATTACTCTCTACCCCTTTACCTTGTTTTATTTTTCTTTATAACACCTGTCATTTCCTGATTTATTTTACATATTTATTTAATTATTATCCATTTCTCCCAATTTGTTGTATGCCCAATTAGGTCAGGATTCTGTCTTTGCTCACAGCAGTATCTCTAGCACCTCGAATAGTTCCTGGTACATAGTAGGCACTCAATAAATATTTGTTGAATGGATGTTGGATAATTACACATTTCAAAGAGCTCAGACCAAGTTCCAAAGTACCAAGCATAATGTAACCCCAAATGTAACTGCGATCTCCTCGCTCCCACCTCCTTTCCTTCCTCCATTCCTCCCTCCCTCTCTGCCTCTTTCCCTCCCTCCTTCCTTCCTTCTGTCTTTCCTTCCTTCCTTCTTTCCACAATCTTTGGTTTTAAGAATATACTATATACTTATTTTAAGTTATGGTACATTACTAAGATATACATTTTTAAGCTATGGTATATTATTGAGGTTTAAAGGTTTTTTTCCCTTTGTAATACTAAAGAAATCTTTCCAGTATTTCAGATTTGTGGTGAGGAGAGCCAGGAACATGTGTTGAAAGAAATATGGGCGAGAGGAAGTCTGAGTGTTATTTTCATCTCCACCACTGGTTACAGTAACCACTGTGGCCAAGTTAATCTCACTTCTCAGAACATTTTACATCGGTAGTATGAAACTGTTAACAATATAAATTTTAAAACATCAACTTTTATTGAGTGCTTATTTTGCTCCATACATAATAGTACCTTTAGGTAAATATCATCAACATTCCCATTTTAGGGATGAGAAAAGTGAAGCACAGAGAGTTTTATTCTTGCCCAATTTTTCATGCTTATAAGCAGAGGAGACAGACCATCTGGTTGACCAAAGCCTGAGCGGTTGTTGAATGTTCTGAAAATTAACAGAATGATTCCCATTTCCCCTTCTAACTCTTGCAGCTTTATCCATGTGTGGAGGAACAGTGTGTGTTCACATGGATCAGAGAATCACTTGCTCTGTGTTCTAGTTTTTTTTTTTTTTTTTTTTAAATTGGAATTCTTTTTTTTTTTTTTTTTTTAAGATTTTTTTTTTTTTATTTTTTCCTTTTTCTCCCCAAAGCCCCCCCGGCACATAGTTGTATATTCTTCGTTGTGGGTCCTTCCAGCTGTGGCATGTGGGACGCTGCCTCAGCGTGGTTTGATGAGCAGTGTCATGTCCACGCCCAGGATTCGAACCAACGAAACACTGGGCCGCCTGCAGCAGAGCGCGCGAACCTAACCACTCGGCCACGGGGCAAGCCCCTGTGTTCTAGTTTTATGGTGCAGCATTGGCAGGAAGCTGAAATAACCCATGAAGAAGAGTGCTTGATCTAGATATTCTTGGTTGCCAAGAGATTCTTACTTCCTATTAGATTTGGAGCATTTTGAGAGCCTTTCAGGACTGTGGCTTATTCATCTCTGTATTCACAGCATTCAGAATAGGGCCTGGTATGTAGTAGGTGTTCAATTAATGTTGGTAGAATGAATGAATGAATGACCTGATGATGGCGGGAGGTGACAGGCATCATGACAGACAGGCTAATGATTTATTGGCCACAAATAATTCGTTCAACAGATATTTGTTAAGCATCTACAGCATAAGATCACATCCCAGTCTGCATTCTAGGTCATTTCAATTTTGGCAGAGGGCACAGGGTTCCTGAGCAGACCTCTCTGATTCCTTGACTCCACAGTTCTTTTAATTATCTCAGATGGAGCCACAGCATTAAGCCTGCTGTCTTGAGCCTGTTTTCTGTTAGGGGATTGTTCTGCTTACTGGTCCATCTCTTATCTTCTGTGGTAGGGCCAATAGTCAGGCTCTCGTTTTGCTTCAGTATCCAATTCCAGTAACTGAGTCCTTGTCTCCTAGGCCTACCTTGATAATTTGTCTGGTCTAGCAGTTGCTCTAGGATGTATCTTACTTAAGACACTTTTCTGAGTTTCTAGAGTCCTGCCTCTGGTCTCCCAACCCCTGTGGCTTGAATACTTGATACTGGTAATAGACTTAACCACCTGTTTTCCCAGACCTAGGCTTATTTGCTGCTGCCTGACTCCTTAAAACTTGACCATCATCCCAGGTTTCCTTCCTTCCTGCCATGTCTGCATCTCCAGGTCCTGCCACCTCTTGCCAGTCAGCCTCATACCGACCTCCTATATGATCCCCCAAATTGGGGTACAATGGATGAGAAAGTCAAGTTGGACCTTTTTTTTTTAATGGAGGTGATCCTAGAGGGAAAACATCATTGAGATCAAGGAAAGAAGCTCATTCTCCTTTATCCAGTTCACAAGTGCAGTGGACGTTAAGTGTTCTGAGCTCTGTAGGTTGATTTCTGCCTTTGTTGAACTCCTACAACACTTTCTGGATGTCCAGAGTTCACTCTCATCATTTAGATGTCCCATGTGAGTTAGTGGTGTCTTCCAAATGAGACAGTAAGATTCTTCTGAGTGGATATCTTAAGTCTTCTTATTTCAATGTCAGCTCCAGTACCAGTACCAATTACTATTTTTGAGCACATACAGTATGCTAGACACTGTGCTAAGTGCTTTATTTACATTAACTTATTTAGTCTTAGAATAATCTGATAAGGAAGGTGTGACTATTCCTATATCGCTGGAGAAGAAACTAGAATGTGATGGAGTTGCAATTTAAATCCATGTAGATCCAGTTCCAAACATTTTCTTTAAAAGCAAAACACAGCACTGGGTTCAATCAATGAATGATATTTGACTTTAACTTTAGGAAAATACATTTAAAAAGTATTCTTCCTCACACACATCAGGATGACTACCATCAAAAAGCTGGAAAATAGCAAGTATGGTGAGGATATGGACAAACTGGAACCCACGTGCACCGTCGGTGGAAATGCAAAATGATGCAGCCACTGTGGAAAACAGATTATGCTTCCTCAAAAAATTAAAAATAGAATTACCATATGATTCAGCAATTCCACTTCTGGGTATATGTGCAAAATAATTGAAAGCAGGATCTCAAAGAGATATTTGTACACTCATGTTCATAGCAGCATTATTCACAATAACTAAAATGTGGAAGCAACTTAAGGCTTCATTGATGGATGAATAGATAAGCAAAATGTGGTATATGCATACAGTGGAATATTATTCAGCCTTAAACAGAAGGAAATTCTAACCCGTGCAACAACGTGGATGAGCCTTGAGGACATTATACTAAGTAAAATAAGCCAGACACAAAATATTGTATGATACCACTTATATGAGGTATCTAGGGTAGTCAAATTCATAGAAACAGAAAGTAGAATGGTGGTTGCTAGGGGCTGAAGGGAGGAGGAAAAGGGAAGTTGTTGTTTAGTGGGTATAGAGTTATGCAAGATGAAAAGCTCTGGAGAGATGTTGCGCAACAATGTGAATATACTTAACAATACTCAACTGAATACTTAAAAATGATTAAGATGGTAAATTTTATGTTCTGTGTATTTTACCACAATTAAAAAATATTCTTACACATTCAGGGTAGACTGAAACACTATATAGTATTGTGCTATGTCCAACAATACACGCACAGTGTAATTTTGGTATTAAAGATAGTAGTTCGAATGATGAGAGTGGTCCAATTCTTACATAACACAATTGTTCTAAATTCTGAATTTAAAATTTTACTATATTAAAAATGCATATGGGCACTTTTTACAAATGTCATCATGGTGTTGGATAGTTAAGAAAAATTGGTGAAAGCTTAAGGTATTGTGTCATGTCTCTAAAACTGAGTTGGAGGTTTTTTTCTTGGAGCCACATGTAGAAACATCATGTGTGTGCAGACACACAGCTGCACCACACATATTCTGACCCTCTAACTTACTCTGAAAATGTGTATACTTGTCCCTCGGTATCTACTGGGTGGTTGGTTCCAGGATAGCCCACGGATACCAAAATATGGGGATGCTCAAGTCCCTTATATAAAATGGCATAGTATTTGCATCTAACTTATGCACATCCTCTTGTATACTTTAAATCATCTCTAGATTACTTATAATACCTAATACAATGTAAATTCTATGTAAATAGTTGTTACTCTCTACTGTGCAGGGAAGAATGGCAAGAAAAAAAAGTCTGTACATGTTCAGTACAGACACGACCACCTTTAGATCCTCGGTTGTCTGGATCTGCCTGTGTAGAACCTGAGGATACGGAGGACTGACTGTATTACCTGACGAGCCAGTACCTTCCCTGTGTGACTGATGTGCTTTTCTTACACCTTCCTTTCTTATATCTAAAAAAATTACGTCTGGTGCCAAATACTACGGTCAAACTTACCATATATTTCATTACATTTGAAAAGAATATCTTCTCTAGCTTATCTATTAAAACATAGAAAAAACCTACGCTTTTAGTGAGAAAAGCTTTATTTCATAACTTTTTGGTATATTGATGATTCCATTGTCTGTTATTTTCCATTAATGAAAGTTTGTATCGCTTTGGTTTTTATAATGCGATGTATTGTTTCTGATTATTAAAATGCCAAAAAGTTTGAAGTGTTTCAATTTATGTAGTGTAAATACATGCCTGTGGATTTGACGGGAAGCTGGGCAGTTTCCCTGCTCAAAGATAGGCCTCCTGCGGATTTTGAAACGCCACCAGTGATTCACTGCTTTCTGTTAAGCTCTTCTCTCACACAGTGGCCCTTCTCTAAGTTGCAAATACTCCAGGAAGGAGTAACATATTGAGTAACTCACACCCCAATACAAAATAATTGATCATATGTTTTTACGATAGGAGGGACTAGAAAGGAAGAGCTGACAGGGGACGCACAGAAGAACCCCAGCTAAGGCTGGTCCCGATCAGGTAAAGTACAGACTGTGGATTTTCCCTTCTACGTGAACAGACACCCAAGTTCCAGGCCCTTTTTAAAAATGAGTTTCTCAATTGCAAGTTTAAGTTTTGTGGATACAAGCAAAGTGAAATGGAAATCTGGGACAATTACCTAAATCATTTCATTTTAAAAAACCTTCATTAAGGCTAAACAGGGAATTTTGGCTTAAATTATTCAACTGGACTAACTACATTAAAATTATCTAAAATTGCCTTGCTCTCTCTTTCACCTTATCTGTTTAGAGAGACAGACCTTAGGCTGTGTCTGCTTTACTCTGCATGGATTGATTTGGGGCCCAAAAATTCAATTAATTCTATTCACAGAGGGCCATCTTAGCACTGAGCAAATGGCAAAATGAAAACTTCAGGTTTCTTGCTGCCCCATTCCACTGTCAAGCCTGGGCGGGACTGTCTGACATATTTAATGATCCCAGTTCAGTTGGTTCGCTGTGTGTCTGTGTGGATTTCCACTTGGCATCTTATTTTAAATATGTTGACTTCAAAAACTGTTTTGCTTTGGGACAATCCACAGAGCCAGTTCATTGTTTGAGAAGCAAAGAGAGCAAATTGAGGCAGTGTGTTGCTAGTTAACATCTGCTGTGTGCTTACCATGTGCTGGGGATTTATTATTTCATTAGTCTGGGGATTATAGGATGTGGTGCCACGGCTTCAACCCTATGTGGTTTGGCTCTATAATGTGTGCTTAAGTACAGTTCTATGCTGAAAGGCAATAGAGCACACTGGTTTACAATGTAGGCTCCAGACTCAGGTTGCTGAGTAACATTGTGTGACTCAGTTTCCCTCTCTGTAAAATGAGGCTAATAATAGTTTCTATCTCATAGGGCTGTTGGGAGGATAGAGAGTTAATACGTATAAAACACTTAAAAGAGTGGTTGGTGTGTACTAAATTATATAATAAATATTACCTATTATTATTGATGTCATTATTGCTATAATCCCTATAGTCAATATAAGCAATGCTTCCCAAAGGGGTTGTGTGGAAATCCTCGTCTTTTTGTCACTGGATTTACCCCTCCCTACTTTTTACTCCCCTGCACCACTCTCACCCATCCACCATTACACAATCTTAAAAGCTAAGGTTGGCATTGGGACTGTAAATTTGGGCAGATTTATATGTCGGGATCAAATGAACTATTTTGGTTCATGTGACAGTCATATGCTGATTTCTTACCTTTTTACTTAAAAAACAATCATACACGTCATTGTGATGATGAGATTTATGCAGCATTTTATGGTGTTAGCATATTGTTATCTTCATTATCTCATCTGATACAGCAACACTCTTTAAGACTGTACACATGTGACTTCCATCAATAGAAATGGTAATGCAAAGAAGTTCAGTCATTCACGGAAGGACTCCCCACTAGTGTTGGGGGGATGCTGGGACTCCCGTGGAGTCTGAGGCAGCAGAAATTGAGAGAAGGAGCAAGAGACAAGTTTGGTGTTACCTGAGAGTTTGAAGTTATTGGGATTGTCAATGTCACATCTAGGGCCAAGGGCAGGGGTGAAGGAAGCCTCAGAAGTGAAAAAAAGAGAGTGGTCAGAGAGGCCAGGAAAGCAGAAAAGGGAAAGAAAAAGCCAATAGGGAAAGGAGCTGGATAGACTGGGAAGAATATGGAGCACTAATGGCAGTTTCTCCCAAGTTCCTAACTATTCACTTCTAAAAATGGAAGCTCCTCAAAGCCAGGGTCTTTATCCAGGTCCTTAATTTCTCCTCATGGTATTTAGTGTAGATTGTTGAGTGCCTAATGAATTGTTCTCTCCTGTGCAAAGGACTTCCCACTACAGCAGCAACTGTAAGCTCAAATGATGGGAATTGGTTCATTTGTCCCATTGAGGAGGAAGGAGGACCTCCTATGAAGTCAAGGAATTGGATGAAAATGATGGGTATTCTCCGGGGTGGTTGAAATTGGAGCTCTGTGGTCCGGAAAATAAACTGTGCTTCAGTACAGATACATTTATGGAAACATCAATAAACACTGTGATTAAACTGCAGATAGGATTCCATCAGAGAGAACAATTCAAATAATATACAAAGTTATTTTAAACCCCTATTCATGTTTGCAGGTAAAAATTCCATTTTAATCAACCAGATGGGTTATTCAGATGGTTTTGTTAAATTCAAATTATGTTAAAGTAAAAATCTAGTGCTGCAGGGTATGAAAAGTTTACTTTTTTCTCCCCTGCTTTGGTGTGCACTTTTTTGCAAAAAATAGCTCCCCAACATTGAAAGTTTTGGTGGGGGTATGGATTCTTTCATTCAAGAAGCAATTATTAGTAACTATTGTGTGGTGAGCA
Source organism: Equus przewalskii (assembly GCF_037783145.1). Lineage (NCBI taxonomy): Eukaryota > Metazoa > Chordata > Mammalia > Perissodactyla > Equidae > Equus > Equus przewalskii. The sequence continues at coordinate 29,878,583 of NC_091847.1, read as the reverse complement.
TTAGGCTTATGTTGAGGGTGGCCTGAGAGAGTTCTTGCTCCTGAGGAGATTAAAATCTTTTGGAGATTAAAAGACCATGTGACAATGACAAGAGCTCCTAGAAAGACAAGCTCAAAGGACTATGGGAGCTCAGGGGATGGGCAGTCAGGAGAATCACCTGGATCTGTGCCCTAGTTCTCCATCTGGTCGGAAGAGTTGGTGAGGGTGACGAGCCATTCAATGTAGAGAGCTGTGCATGGGCAGAGCTGTGCATGGGCAGAGCCGTAGAGACGAGAATACTCAGGGGTTGAGGATGCTGCTTGGGGGCTAACTTGAGAGACGGGAGAAAAGATGAAGCTGGAACTGTAGGCAGAGTCTAATCTTAGAGGATCTTGTCTGTCATTCTAAAAGTTTGAAGTTTATTTGGAATTCTGTAGGGGAGTCTTTTAAGGGATTTAAGCATTGTTGGTACTGGGGGCAGGAGGATGGGGCAAAAAGGTGGGAATAGAAAGAGTGTGTGTGAATACAGTTAGATGATAAGTTTTGCATTTTAGATAAAGCCCCACGGGCTGCTGGATGAGGAAAGGTTTGGAGGAGGATGTGACCTAGGGCAGTAGGGGGTGATGGAGGAGTCTGCATAAGTAATGACAGTAATGGAGAGAAGGGGACAGGTTTGAGCAACAATAAAATGGAAGAGTTGTCAGAACTTGGTGATTGACCCAATGCTGGTGAGTGAGAGGAGTCAATGAAGACTCACAGATCTCAGGTTTGAGAATCCAGGGGTTTCTTTTACCGAGAGAGGGTATGTTGGAGGAGGAGAAAGTGTGAGGCAGAAGATGATTTAAGATGGTTGCAGTGGGGGAAAAACTGTTGAAATTAGCATTGCCTGGAGTGGTAAACGTCATGGTATCATTTTTCCTGCTTTCTGGCAACTGTCTCTGAAACTTCAGTTTTGATCGTCCTGCCCTGTGTTCTCTATGTCCCTGACTCCCTCTCACTCTACTCCACTGCTGTTTTCTTTCATCCTCACCTGACTCTATTGTGCTTCTTCCCCAGTTCTTCCCAGCCCACCCCCACTGAGATTCAGCAAACACACACATGGATAACAGATAGAACAAATACTGAACCAACATTTTTGTTAAATAGCTTGCCTGCTTTGTGGACAGGGATTTGTCAACACATCTGTTCTAAAGGATTTTCTTTTAATAGATTTTTTTTTTTGTGGAAACCAGATCAGCAAAGCACTGTTACTATGGCCTATCCTTGGAGACATGGAAATTGCAGTACAAAGCAGAACTGATTAAATGGTATTTTACCTGTTTGGAATGAAACACACAGTCTGTTCTTGAAAACTGTTGCTATTATTTGGCCAAAGGTGATTGAGGAGAGGAATTTACTATTCCTTATATTCTAGGACTGAGATTTGTGAACTGCGTCTCTAGACAGTGGGCTCCCACCTCAGTCAGGTAAATGCAACCTGTGAATGTTGAAAGGGACCCATTCAGTACAGAGGGAACTCTGACCATCAATGTAACTAGGGGTACCACCTGATAGAGAACTAGGGCACAGGTCAAGCATGGATCCATGCAGGTTGATGATATCTGGATCCACCATAGAAGAAATACTGTTTCTTCGACATATCCTTCATGTCATGTTCTGTAACAGTCTTGCTTATAAAACCAAAAAGAAAGTGAAGTTTGGATCACCTGGGTGTATAAATTCTGAAGCTATTTGGCCCACAAAGTGAATGTTATCTCCTCAAGAAAGCAATGGGATAAGGAGAGTCTGCCAGCTGTAACGTCCTTTCAAAGTGGGAAAGATGCAGGGTCTGCCTGGTCTTCACCCAGGACACGGACACATACCCTAGAGGTAGTGTGGTAGGTAAGTAAATGTTATCTGTCCAGGCAGCCTGATGCTGTGATTAGGAGCAGAGACCCTGGCAAGCAGGGACCCTGGCAAACAGGGTCCAGCTTCGCCCTTCGTCCATTGCTTGTTTCCCGGCAGTATAACTTTGCGTATGTTGCTTAACCTCTCTGAGCCTCACTTTTCTCTCTGCATAAGGAGAATAACATTAATTACCGTGTTGGGCTGCAATGAAGAATAACTGAGCTACTGTGCTTACTGTGCTTAGCTTGTTGTCTGGTATGTAATGAGGGCACAATAAATGTTAGCTGGTATTATTAGTGACTATCTGATGGGAAGATGCAGTTGGAATTCGAGAATTGCAACCAAGGGCTCTGTAAAATAAAGATGTTTTCATGTCATGGCATTAAGAAATTGGTCTTCGGGGATTGGGTTACAGTGAATTTGCTACAAGGAATAATCCTATACTACAAAAACATTCTTGGGGGTTGTAAAAGTCTTCTTGTTTTCCCCCTATTCACTATCACCATGATCAACAGTATTCTGTAAACTGCTGTCACATATAGTTAATTTCAATCTCTAGCTCTGATTCCTTTTCACCTTCGTCAATTACCAACTTGCAGAGGGAGGTTCCAGACGGCATGTGAAGGGTCGGCCACAGAAACCAGAATCCTGACGCTGGTGTTGTCCATCTCTGGCCTCTTTTCTTTTCCTTCTTTCTTAATCTGCACTGCCAGGGAGATTAAGCATTTTCTGGAATAGAATAGAGCAATGGTTCTCAACTTGGGCTGCATCATTTGTGGAACTGTTATGTTAATAAAATGTAGATGCCTAGGTGCCTGATGCTGAATCCACCGAGGGCAGCTTCTGTAATTCTCCATAGACGTCCTGTGGTGTCCTAGTCAAATCAGAAGAAGCCAAAGGCCACCCACAGTTGTATCAAGCAATCAAGATACCTGTGAATGTCCCCGCATAGTTATGGGGCTCTGAGTATGCATCTTAGGGCCAGCATGCCCATAAAGAACTCAGTCCTATTTGGACATCATTCTCTGCTACAGTTACTTTCTGACTTCACACATGACTTCTGTCAATTGCATTTGTCTTTGACTCAAACTTTTCCTGCTGCTCTTGTACCAATGTATCAAATGGGAGAATTGAGGTTGTAGATTTTTCCTCCAACGTGAATACGCTCTTTAAAACAGCCTTACAACAAAACTTCCGTATCCAAAATGAATCTATAAGGAGTTCTCTGGGCTGAGAGAAGATGATCTCCTGTCTGCATGTCTCCTGGAAGATTTCCCCTTGTTTGTCAGAGCCCTTTTCTCTGTGGCTGTTTACTGTTTCAAGCTACCAAACGCATCCCCCTCCCCCACCCCACATCTTGGCTATAATAACTGAGGTTACAGACTGTTCCCTGTGAGGAAAGCATGCCTCACTGGGGCCCTGCCTTTAACAGTTTAATGCTGGCATTTATCAAAGCTAGAGCTGCCTTCTCACTGCGAAGTTTATTCACAGGTAAAATTTAAGGTTAAAATGTTTTTATCAGTACTAATTTGAAGGTTGTCATTTTTTTCATAAATGTTGTTGCATTTCCTTCTTTGCCCCCAGTTAAAATAGTCTTGTAAGCATTTCCCAAAAAATGTTCCTTCCTTCCAGGGGTGTTTATAAGTGTTACCAGAAAAGAAAAACATTTCCTGGTGAAAAAGATTGGAGAAATGTTAGAAAACAAATTGGTTTCTTCTCTAGAGGACTTATCAGAACACCTAACGTGGTAATAGTAATTGTACATGCAATATTTTACTCAATTATTTTCTCATAAAACTCTTTTGTTTTTTTTCCACAGAACATCTCTGAGGACTAGGTTTTGGGGAAAATGCTTTGGGGAATGGTGCCCTAAATTTCTTAAACAAGAACTGTAGAACAGAGAAGAGAGAAGACATAATATCTGGGAACAAAAATTGGTAGCCATGGTCTGACATGTTCTCTGACAGGTTGAAATTGGATCTGCCTCAAATAATCCAGAACTTTTGATCAATGTGTACCTTATGCCAAGAGGGTGATGGGAGATGGCACACCCCTGGCAAACTTTGCTAGGCAGCCGTCTGAAAACAAGGGTCTTTGATCTTCAGTTGCCGAAGTTGTTCTCAGCAGTTGGCAGCATCCTTGAAAAAGTGGGTGCACAATATTGAAAGTGGAGTGATCCAGACCAACTCTATAATCTTAACACTGCTGCCTAGGGAGTTAAGAGATTTGGAGCAAAAACCATGGGACCTTTCCAAAATAGACATGATGTTAAATTGCACCAGAGATAAGTAGGCAAGATGTAAAGTGTGGGACAGATGTTGTGGCTGATACTGCTCAGCAGACAGTCAGAACTACTGGATCAGCTTCTTGGTTAGCACCAGGATGGCCAGCCATTAAGAAAGAATCACATTCATGCTGCTCCTGCTCAAAGCATCCGCTGATTCACTCAACAAATATTTATTGCGTGGCTACAAAGTCGTAGGCACTGTTTTGGTCACTTCGGCTAGAGCAGTGACAAAAGAGATAAAGTCCCTGACCTAGTAGGTCTATTATCTAGTTTAATCTTTACAATGTCCCCATTTAATAGACGATTCTAAGAGATTGAGAATGTAGATTTTCAGCTCTGGAGGATATCTTAGAAAACATTTTTATTCAAACTCTTCATTTGACTCATGAAGAAATAAGTTGAAACAGTTAATCTTTTTGACTGAAATTAGTGACAACTAGGACCAAAAGCCGGGTCTTCTATCTTCCAGTTCTGATCTCTCCCTATTGTTGTATGCTTCTTAGAAAATTCATGTGGATATGTACCAGGTAGGCAGTCAGTAGAGGTGTGATTCTCAGAGAGTGGCCATAGGCTCTGCCCTAACACAGTCAGAATTTGACACTATCAGCTCAAGCTGCTAACTGAAAATCCAAAAGCAGCAGTGGCTTAAGGACGAAGCCAATAGTATTTCTCAGGGTAAAGGGGAGAAGGGACCCTCATTAACCAAGAAGGATGAGATAAATGGTCCCAGAACTCCTGCTCGCATCTCTCTGGATTATGAAAGCACAGTGGATATGCTCCAATTTAAACTTGGCAAGACAAGGGGGATTAAGTTTCATGACACAAGGGGTTGGTATTGCAATCTTTGTAAGTTCTCCATGAGAAGATGGAACTCTTCTGTGTCATTACATGTAGGGAAGAGATTTAAGGACATTATTTATGTTATAAACAGTATTAGAAGTCAGTATTTTATTTACCATTGATTGCAACACTAAATCTAGGAGTGTCAAGGGAGACAAAGTACTTCATGGAATGCTGAAAACTTGGTTAAAAAATCTTAATTGGTAAAAATGTATCAAAGAAAGTATATAAAACAAATAGCACAAATTTCATATTTCAAGGGTTTTTTGTTTGAATCATCTGAATGGATGGTAGATTGATTGACTGAATGAAACAGGCATCTGCTGAATATCAGTCAACAGACATATATTTAGCATCTACCATGTGCAAAGTACCACTAGATAGTAAGAAACATAAAGATGAGTAAATTCTGATTCTTGAGAGATGACAAATGCAAGGATGAAAATTTTCATGTTCATTAAAGAAGTATGGCATGTGTAGGAGAGCAAAATTATTCTCACTATGGAAAATATATTCATAAAATAGTGAGCGAACATTTGTTGCCTATGAGAATGTTGGGTCTTAAGAACATAGTTAGAGATGTGCCACTGAAATTATGGAATTACATGATTTACCTTTTGGAAACTTAATTTTATATGGATGATATGATTCAAAGTACCATTTGCAGTGTGATCTATAATAATAGCTGTTATTTTTTGAGATGATGTTATATTGGCCCAGATCCTTCTGAAGTCGGTTCTGACATTTATAAGAGAGCAGTTAGCTCCTTTGCAGACAGCAAGCTCACCATCCTTGCATACTTGTATCTAAAATAGTCCTAAAATTCTCTTTATTGCCACTACACTGTTTCCCAAAATGAAGCATGAGATCATGGTAGTATTTAGTTATTGGTTCAGTTTCCTGTCTTCCTAGATCTTTTTAAAGCTCCCACGTCCTTACAGAATGACCTCCTAGCTTAATGTCTGATCACGTGATCAGCTATTTACAAAGGGCTGCTGTTCTAATTTGATTCCTTTTGATAACATAAGAGGACGTTTAGTCTTATGGTCTGTGGTAAGGATAATGTATTTCATGCTCTCACAGTCTTTGAGACTGTGCAATGGCAGAAAGCAGACCAACTAAACAGTAACATTCTATAAGAAATTAAGTCAACCCTTCTGTAAAGGAATTTCTTCCAATTATCTTCCCTTGTTGATTATATAGTTCCAAAAGAAATAGATAAAAAAAGTTTCAGCCAGTGAATGTGCCAAATCATGCTTTGATTGTTAATTTTATTATAAAATATGTATTAAATGTCTATGTGTTACATATATCACATCTTATTTGCATAGGGATGTCTGCATTTGAAAATAAAAGTTTTTGATTTGTACTTAAAGTATTTGTAGTACTAGTCACTAAAATTCTCACCCTAGAACCTGTGACTGAAGGTTCCTCTAAGGCAAACTTGTTAGGTACCAGTCCCCAACGTTATTGCAAACCTATTACACATACATAATGCATTGTACACTGTTACAAGATGCAAGTCACTACACCCCAATAATATACTTACATAGAACATTACAGTTATTTCTTTGCAGGATGAAATATCCCCCTTCGTTTGCATTATCCTGTTTTGTGAAAGTTTTGTGGATTTTACCTCTAACCTTAGAGAAGTGGTCATGATTTTATTTAAAAAAAATATAGCACAGTATTCTTATGCAAGTCTCCGTGAGTGGCTATTTTTGTTCTGAGTTTTCAACAGGAACAAGTAAATACTGCAGGATGAGTTATTTTTAAAGGTTTTAAAATAGTGTTTGTTATTTCAAGGCATTATCGAGTAAAACTTCTTAGAAAATACTGGTCAGTTGTGTTTATTGCCTTATGTCAACACGCTTGTCATTTTGAGAAAGTGTCATAATCCTAGAAGAAGATGATTTGCACTCCTTGAGTCAGATTCTAATCTGAGACATGTTTTGTGTATCCCTGTGTATCTCTCAAAGGATCTGTGGCTGCACATCTGTAAGCATCTTGCTTCTCACAGCAGAGTGCATGCGTGTTGGGAAGGCTTAGGTTCTTTTCTTCAGCAATGCAATTGCAAATTGGGTAGCTAATATGGGAAATGGAAGGGTCTTTAGGAACCTGTATTTTTTTTTTCTTTTTTTATTTCCATAGTCTTTACATTGTTGATGTATTTACGGTAATCCAGTTATACTGAAGAGTATGGACTGAATACAGAGACCTAGATTCCAGGCCTGGACTTGCTCACAGCAGCTGTTAGACTTTGAATGTAAACTTCTCGAGCCTCAGTGTCCTCATTTTGTGAAATGAGAGGATTGTGAACTGGTGGCTCATGGCTTAAATCTAGTGTGCCCTGGTGTTTCGTTTGGGCCTCATATTTTTTTAAAAGCCAGGAAGTTTTACATAAGATTTCTAGTATTTCTTAACAAATGGGAAGATCTGGCAACAGGAGGCCTGCATTCTCAAATAGCAGCAATTTTCTGTAGGTTCCTTAGTTTGTGATCCTTGAGCTTGGCCAGCTTTTGTTCCCTCGATCTTCTACAATGGTGTGACTCTTTTGGTTTTGTTTCAAGGAACATTGTGGGAAAAGTTTAGTTCCTCATAAAATTCATTAGACATGTTACTTTTTTTTCTCCCTTACAAGGTCTTAGTTTTCCTTCGGTTCCTTTCTGACCACACACTCTTACAAAAGATGCAGAACTCCACCTGTGCATGGCCTGTTTTACTTGTGTATGACCTGTCCTTCTCTGCCCCCTTTTTAGGAGCAATGGTGGGGGAACACCCTTGACTTTATTTTTATATATACATATTTTTTACTGAGGAAGATTTGCCCTAAGCTAATATCTCTTGCCAATCTTCCTCTTTTTTGCTGAGGAAGAGTTGCCCTTCGCTAACATCTGTCACCAATCTTCCTCTATTCTGTATGTGGGCCACCACCACATGGCCACTGATGAGTGGTATAGGTCCCCATGTGGGAACTGAACCCAGGTCGCTGAAGCAGAGTGTGCCAAACTTAACCACTAGGCCACCAGGGCTGCCCCACCATAGCTTTATTTTTCATACCTCCATTTAACTTTTCTCTTTCCATAATTTTACTTCCAGATACATAATGTAAAATAATTTATCTTCGCTTCTGTAAAAATTAGAGAAACAATGACTTTCCACTCATGAAATCCAGACAGTATGTGGAACTGAGAATAGAATAGTAAATCCCACTTTCTGAAGCTGTACTTGTTAATGTTTTTTGGTTACCACACTGTATCTAATAAGATTCTTGCAAAGCAATGCTATGCATGCAATGATTCTCCTATAACTCTCTTTGGAGACACAGCCCAGCTGCTGTGGTGAGGGTTAGCTGCTTCTTATGGCTTGGGATCATCTTTCATTAAAAATCACAGATGGTAGTATATCATTCTCACCACAAGAACTGATATAAGCTTTGGTCAGGGAAAGGAGGAATGTATGACCATGAAGTGCTTCTTTAAGCATTACATCTGTGAATCATGTCCAATTGTCACGTATCTTCAGTTGAATCTTCATCACTGATTCTTGGAGAGAATCAATATAGTCAATAAAAAATCCAGAGTGGTAAAATAACCTTGGCTCTATGAGGTGGAGAGGAGAATGATCAATAAGAGGAATTTATTTCTCGTTGATTTATTGAGTTAAATTTGCATAGAAAAAATATAACTAGTAACATTAAAGGGATGGTATAGAGAGGAAGAGGTAAAAAAGAAGTAGGGGGGAAGATGAATAAGGTGAAGTGTTGATAAAGTATTTTGTGTAATAGTGAAGTTGTGCTAAGTGTTATTAGTATGTTGTTTGTGTTAGATTATGAAGTTTGGTTAATGTGTTAGGGAAGTGTTTGCAGTGTGAAGGTTGTAGTAGTGATTTTGATACTAGTGTTAGAAGTGCATGATTAAGTGTTAAACTGTTGTGTAGAGTGATTTTTGCGTGATGGAGTGGTTCTGGCGAGTGAGCAGTGGTTCGGCGTGCTCGGCTGGTGCTTCGGGTATTGGCACGGTTCTGGCATGTCTGAGAGGTGGTTCTGCAGCGGCAAGTGATTCGAGTGTTCGAAGTGGTTCTGGCATAGTGGCAGGTGATTTTGGCATGTCGGCAGGTGGTTCAGGCGAGTTGAACAGTGGTTGCGACGTGCTTGGCAGGTGCTTCGGCGTCTCGGCACGTGTTTCTGGCACATCTGACAGTGGTTCGGCATGCCGAAAGGTGATTCGGTCTGTCGGTAGGTGGTTCAGCATGCACGGATGTGGTTCTGGTACGTCTCAGAGGTGGTTGCGCATGAACAGGTGATCGGACTGTCGCACATGGTTCTGGCACGTCTGAGAGGTGGTTCGGCATGCCGGCAGGTATAGAGAGTCTAAGTGGTTCTGGCATAACACGCAGGTGATTTTGGCGTGTCTGGCAGGTTGTTGTTGTGCTTGGCAGGTGGTTAGGCTTAGAGCAGGTGGTTCAGACTGTCAGGACGTGTTTCAGCTTCTCGGCAGGTGGTTCTGGTACGTTAGAGTGGTTCCGCCATGCTGGCAGTGATTCGGACGTCAGGTGGTTCTGGCATAGCAGCAGTTGATATTGGCCTGTCGGCAGGTGGTTCAGCGAGTGAACAGGTGGCTCGGCGTGCTTGGCAGGTGGTTCGGTCTGTAGGTAGGTGATTCGGCGTGTCGGCAGGTGCTTCTGCAGTCTGAGAGGTGTTCGGCATGCGCGACAGGTGGTTTCGGAGTGTCGCAGGTGGTTCTGGCGTACCGGCAGTGATTTTGGCGTGTCGGCAGGTGTTTCTGGCGAGTGAGCAGGTGGCTCGGCATGCTCGGCAGGTGCTTCGGCGTCTCGGCACGTGGTTCTGGTGTGTCTGAGAGCTGGTTCGGCATGTCGGCAGATGATTCGAGTGTCGCAAGTGGTTCTGGCATACCGGCTGGTGATTTGGGTATGTCAGGTAGGTGGTTCGGCGAGTGAGCAGGTGGCTCGGCGTGCGCAGCAGGTTGTTCAGACGGGTCTGGCAGGTGTTTTCGTTGTTCGGGTGTGGTTCAGCATCTATGCACATGTTCTGGCACGTGTGAGATGTGGTTCTGGCCGGCCGACAGGTGTTTCACAGTGTCGCAAGTGGTACTGGCGTAGTTGGCAGGTGATTTTGGCATGACCGGCAGGTGATTCAGCAAGCCGGCAGGTGATTGAAGTGTTCGAACTGGTTGTGGCGTAGCCGGCAGGTGATTTTTGCGTGTCGGCAGGTGGTTCGGGATCGAGCAGGTGGTTCGGCGTGCTCGGCAGGTGCTTCGGGTATTGGCACGTGGTTCTGGCATATCTGAGAGGTGGTTCGGCATGCCGGCAGGTGATTCGGATCTTCGAAGTGTTTCAGCGTAGCCGGCAGGTGATTTTGCACGTCAGCGGTCGTTCGGCGAGTGAGCCGGTGGTTCGGCGTGTCGGCAGGTGGTTCGGTCTGTCGGCAGGTGGTTCTGTGGTGTCGGCACGAGGTTCAGTCTGAGAGGCTGTGCCGGCATGCATAGTGATTGGCTTGTGAAGTGGTGCTGTGTAGGCAGTGATTTTGTGTCAGAGTGTTACGGTTGAGCAGTGCTTGCGAGTGCTCGGAGTGCTTCGGTTCAGAGTGTTTTAGAATTACTGTGTTCGGATGAAAAGTTATTGGTTGTGTAGTGTTGGTCACGCGTGGTTTGTACGTTAGAGTGTTGCGTATGAAAGTATTGACTGTGCAGTGCTTGAGTTATTTAATATATTTAATGTAATTTTTAATATTTTTTTTTAAAAGACAATACTTATTTGCTAAAATAAAGCATTGGTTCCTTACTAGATTCTTACAACATGGTTACTCTCCAACAGCTGTAGAGTGAAACAAATGTTGCTTATTGTCAAATGTGATCCTTAAAAGGCTTGGTCATTGACAGCTAAGGACCATCTAGAGATAATGCAGATTTTGCAAGATGATTCTCTTTCACCTGATGATTAAATTGTGAAAAATCTGTGAGCTGAAATGCAAATTCCTCTGTTCCTGTTTTACTGGACAGGCTCCCAGGACTAGAGTACAGCTAATGCGAGTTAGAAAATTTCCACCAGTTGATTCAGGGAAATTGCTAGCTTGAAACATAAACCTCTCAGCAGTGAGGTCCTGCATAAAAACACAAAATAGGAGCTTTGGTTCAGTTAAGGAGCATAGTGGGCAACAGAGTTCCTTTTTATAGAATTATTACCTAATGTAGGGAACAAATTGACCAGATTTTCAATTTGTGAATTTATTCTCTCTCTTTTCCTCCTTGTCTCTTATCTGGTTTCTCTTTGCTCAACATTGACTATCTCCTGAAAGTGACACAGAACATCTTTGAGTAGACCCTCTACCTCTGTGCTTTCACACTATGCAATCCCCTAAGGCTTTCATTGGGAAATTCATTCCAAAAGGGCATTGAAAGCATAAGGGGGTAAATTTCATGAGGCACACAGGCAGCAAAAAACTTGGGTGGAAAAGGCTGGTGAATGGATCTCTGCTTCATATCCGACTAAACGTTTTAACAATTCCATGGAAATTGAGTGGAATATTTTGAATATCTTGATATGAAAACCTAGACATGATTTCACAAAAGACAAAGATGTCTGAAAGAAGGCATTTTTGTGGATGTTAATCTCAGGCTCTTTCATATCCAGTCATGATTGGGCTCAGAAAGTTCCTTAATAATATAAAGATTTTGGTAAATTCTTATACCAACTTGTTCCCTAGTGTCTTTGGAGCCCTCAGGATCTGCCGTGAGAGCATCGTCTGCCAAACTGTTCAGGGAGGGTAGCAATCAGTCCCGGGCAAACATTTAAAAATGCTTTATGAATTAGCAATTAGCAAAATTGAGGTGGGGCTGGAGACTATTTTATAACCTTCATTAATATTTAAGCTTGAAAAGGAACTTGGGGTCAGATGGACTAATGCCTTCATTTTACAGATGAGAAAACTGAGGACCAAAAAATGTAAATGCCATGATTTAGGTTACATAACTTCTTAGCTGTGGAACCAGAATGAATTCTTGATTCCCAGCCCAAGGCTTTGTTATTAGAGCCTGCTGCCTTAGATTTTCCCACCAGATCAAGCTGCTGGCTTGGGTAGAATTCTAATAATTGATATTTCATTTTTGATAAAAGTTTGTTTTGTGAAGCCTGCATCACATTATGTCCTTTCAGCACTGTAAAAAGGAGCTTAATTTGAATGTCCTTGTAGCATACTGCACCAACTAAGTGTACCAGCTTAGCCAGTACAGTATCATCACCAGGCTCCAAGAACACTGTGTAACTTTTCCCACCTGATGCTAGCTAGCCCCTATCTGTCATGTTCAGCTTTAATTTTGAAAGACTGCCCACTGTCTCCTGTATCTGACTAATCTTACAGAAAGATGCTGCCTTTAGTGTATGGTGATTTTCAAGGAATCCTCCCCCCAAAACCTGCTTCAAATTAATGCACATAAGTAAGTGGAGTTATTTTTTTCCATAAAAAATATCGGCATAAATAACAAATTAGTTGATCATTATGTTTAGACATCTAAGTTTGCACAAAAATTGCTATCATGCTAAACCATGGAGCCAAAGCCAAATATGTATATGAGACCTATCCTTTGAATGCTTAAGCTGCCTGTCTTTGAATGATAGTATGTTGAAATTGTCACTTTAGAGGTCCAATTTCTCTCTTTTTTGTGTTTGTAAAGATTTATGAAGTCAGATTGCCCAAAGGGAAAGACATTCTTCCTTAAGAAAAACAAAAAGGAAAATATCTGAACATGGAGAAGGACCATCTCAGAATATCTGTGACTCAAAGACTATCTTTGAGCATTATTTATGGGCCTGAGTAATCTCTGTGGGTTATAAGTGCCACAAAAGCCATGGCCTGGGAAAAGGAAAGATGCTGATGGAGGATAAAGAGAAAGAGAGAGGGAGGAAAAAAAACAAAGGAGAGAGTAATGATAGTGGCAGAGTACTTCCAGAAATAGTTTCAAGTATGTCTGTGCTGTGGTCTTTTACTTATAGGTGTTTTGTTTTGTTTTTTAACAGTTTTATTGAGTTATAATTAACCTACTGTAAAACTCAGAGGTTGCAAGTGTACAATTCAATCATTTTAAGTACTTTGTCTTTGTCATTCCATTGTCACTTGGCTTCCATTGTGTCTGATGAGAAGTTAGTCATTAATTGCATTATTGATGATTTTTCTCTCTGTTCTTCAGTTTGGATAATTTCTATACCTCTATCTTCAAGATCTCACATTTTTCTGCCATATCACATTTTTCTGTTGAAACCCTGTGGTGAATTTTTCATTTCGGTTGTTGTGCTTTTCAACTCCAGAATGTCCATTTAGTTCTTTTTATAATTTTTATATCTTTATTAAGATTCTTTACTGGCAGAATCATTGTCATCATATTTTCCTTTGGTTCTTTACATAGTTTCCTTTTCTTCTTTGAACATACTTATTTTTTAAGTTTTTTAAGTTTTTGTCTGCTAAATCCAACTTTTGGCTTCTCTCATAGAAGGTTTCTACACACTGCTTTTTCCTCTGAGTGAGGGTCATAGCTTCTTGTTTCTTTGCATGTCTCACAATTTTTTTGCTGAATATTGGACATTTTAGATAATCTCCTGTAGCAATTTTGGATTCTGATGTTTTTCCCCTGAAGGATTTTTTTATTCTTTGTTGCTTTGTTTAACAACTTGCCTGGACTGAATCTGTGAAGTCTGTCTCCCCTGCAATGTGTGGCCCCTGATGCCTCTGCTTTTTTTTTTCCTTCTTTTTATTTTTAAGCCTGGCTTCATAGGGATCATCTCTACACCTACATAGCTCAGTGTTCAGCCAATAATTCGTCAGAGGCTGTCCTCAAACATCTTGAGTCAGTTCAGCTTCCATACTCTGCTGATGGGTTTATGTGTAAGCCAGGGAGTGTATACAGACTTCAGGTCACTTTCAAGTCTGCCTCAGCTTTTACTTTCTGCTGGACTTTCTTGCATTTCCTTTTCATAGGCCTAGACTCAGCTCTGTCAACCAGGAATGTGTGGGCTGCTGTGCATGTGCATATCTTCTGATCAACCCAGGATATTTGAATAGTTTATCACCTTCCCTATGTATGTCTCATTTCCTACAACTCTCTGTTAAAACTCTGGCTAGTCCACCAGTCCATTGCTTGCACCAAACAGGCTAGCAACCTCACGCTAATGGAGCTCTGGGCCTCCCTTGCTGCCAGATCTCCTCTTTAAGTGACAATGCTCCAAGTCAAGTGAGTTCCCTCCAGTAGCAGCAGTAGCAACAAACCTTGTTGGATTTTCATAGCCTGCCCCTCTCTGGTTGAACTATTGTGCTGAGAGCTGAAGAAGGAATGATTGCAGTCCTAGGCAAAATTTCACAGACTTGTGCTGTTCTTACCCCAAGTTGAGTAGTTTTCATGAATAAATGCTTCTCAGTTTGTTATATGTCTTTCATCAAATTTCAGAGGGCTAAGATGATTGTTTTTGACTGTTTTTTCCAGCATTATGGAGAGAGATTTTTTTGACTTCCTTATTCTGTCATGGTGGAAGTTGGAAGTCTCCTACACTTAGTTTTAACGACAAGATAGTCATTGAAGATGAGTTGTTCATATCCTTCTTATGTGGATATAAAAGTTTAGCATGTGTTCCAAAGGTCATGTACTCTATTTGACAATATGTTGGAAAACAGGAAATACTCCACCCATTATCCATCCTTCAAGAAATGAACAGATTTGAGGCTCTATCCATACCTCTTCCTCTATTTCCTTGTGAATAAACATTCACTGTTCTCATTTCTGAGTGCTGATAACCAAAGTGCAGAGGACAATTTTTTCCCTTGGCAACAATAACAGTCATTTAGTTTTTCGGTTGGGAGATTGATAATGGAAGGGCATTATCCTTCTGACTTCTTAGTAATAAATACTAAAAAAGCATTGAGAATGTCTATCATTTAGTGAGTGCTTACTATGTGCCAGGTATTTTGTTAAGTATTTCACAACTTTATGGATTTTTCTCTCCATTATGAGGCTTAGAAAAGTTAAGTAATATACCCAACCAGGTCACTCAACCAGTAAGTTGTGGAGAAATGATTCAAATCCATGTCAGTTCGATGCCTAATTCCATGTTGTTAATGACCGTGCTATACTCCTTTGGGGTACTGTTACTCTCAGACATCAAGCAGACAAACTAGATCCACGTTTGTTTTGAGAGACTGGCTTCCAATAAAATAACATTGTCAATGATCTGCCATGATGATTCTTGTCTGTCTCAACCAAAATCTTCCTTTTCCAGCCTTTTCTTACTGACTCACTAAATTTAGTTGTAAGTTGGGTAATGGAGGAGGCGTTCAGGGAATTATCCTTAAACAGATTTCATTTTCCTAAATCTTTAATTTCCTCAACTGAAAGGTACATCTTGTCACAGGTTGGGTCCCCTACAAAGCAGCATCTAAACTGGAGATTAGCACACAAGAGGTTTATTAGAGTGTGCTCTAGGAATCAACGCCTCTGAAGGAAATGACAAGTGGCAGAATTGGGCAGAGGAAAGAAATTGAGCTATGATGCAATTTCAACAGAGTCCTCTGACAGCCCTATGGGGAGTTCTGAAGCTAGGATACGCTTTCAGAGTTGGGAGGAAGTTGGGCATTTTATACCCACAAAGATCTGTCCTTGGATATCGGCCACCCTGAGGGAAAGGGATCTGACTTTGGGTGAGGTGGCACTCTTTAGCTGATGCAAGCCTCAAAGGGGACTGACCACTGAGAGCTATCAGCCAGCAGCATCTGCCCCCAGCTGGGGAAAGTAAGTCTTTCCTTCCTTAAGAGAGATCCGGGAAGTTTATTGGAGCACCCAACACAACGATTTATATTCACACATTTTTTTCTGTAATCATTATTTCTTTTAATTTGGCAAAATTGTTTATTGGGAGGAAGTTTTTTTTATTGAGATATATTTGAAATATAACACTGTATTAGTTTTAGGTGTATAACACAATGATTTGATATATGTATCTACTGTAATTCTTTATTCTTTCATTTATTCAAACAACATTTAATTTTTAAGTGTGAAATTTTTGCCAGGCACTGTGTGAAAGGCTGGGAATATGACAACAAAAAATGTGTACAAGTTCCTGTTCTTATAGTGCCTATAGCCAGCGGAGGCTATTCATGTTTAGTCTCCTTCCTTGATGTCTCTTGTTTAATCAGAAATTGGTTCTAGGTCAGTAACTCAATGTGGCCTAATTTAAGCCCACTTTAATCTCTCATCCAAGCCTTAAGCACTTGGTTGGTGTTCCCCAAATCCTTTTAAATTAGTGGATATCTTTCATAGATAGAATTATACTTGACCATGTTTAGAAGATTTTACTGTTTGTAAAATTACAATTGCCAGTTTAATGGACTATGAGCTGAGGAAAAGGAACCTTTGTATTAAACAAAGGGCATTAAAAATTAATTATAATTTTTGACAGAAAGTGGTGATGGCAGCAGTTGAATTTGTTGCTTGAGATTATCCTAGTTTCTTAGTATTATCCTATTACCCTTAAAAAAGAAATAGTGTGTTTTAATTGTAATTACTTTTGATAATTCTTTTTACCCTAGGCAGTAAATTATTAATTAGGGTGTGCATTATAAATTACTTTTTTATTAGGTGATTTTTGTCTGACAATAGTGTCTAGTTTTTTTTTAATTAAACTATGTCTCTTGGATTTATTATTAATAGCTTTGGGCTCTATTAAGAGGGAGGCTAATCTGATTTCCACCTTATGACTCCACATGCAACTGGAAAAATGATTCTGCCCGGCTGAGATAACCGGTGAATTATGTGTGGCCAATATGAATGGCTCTGTGTGAGGACCCTTTTCTAAATGAATGTTTCATTTTCACCATGGTATTTCACTATAGATTTTAAATTAATTTGCCATTATATATGCATCAGGAGGAATAGAGCCAGGTCTTTAAAAAACTGGTCCGAGCATAAAAAGAAATCAGGGAGAAGACAAGAAAACTCAGTGTAGAATCAACCCCAAGTAATAAAACAAATAAATTAGTGGATCACCGATAATTTTTCCGTTTCTATGTAAATGGAGTACGTTGGCCAGAAACTGAGCACTGAGACTTTTTTCTTTGAAAATTTCACAGGTATAAATGGAAAAAACCAAAACCAATCAATAAAACCCTTCAACAAAACCACTATTAAAATAAGATTTTTAAAAGTGTAAATCAGTTTTTTCTTTAATTTACTTTTTGAGCAACCAGTCTTTTGTTTTGAGAAAATCCTTTGAAAGAATGGAGTCTCGGAGAATATATATTTCAGATATTACATAACACCCCAGAAAGATGGGGGATAGAGCCTCATAACCAAACTCTTTAATATTTCTATAGCACAGCCTGTGGCTATTTACATAAGTAAATAAAGACTGAGTGTAGTTGCTGTCAGTTCAGGTCAGTATTGCTACCTAATGAGTCAGTCCCAAACTTAGGAAAAAACATTGGTTTTTAGAGATCTTTGGATCTAAGAACTGTGGGTAAGAGATCACGCACTTGTACTAATGATAGATCTTTCCATCACCAGAAACGTAGAGTCATTTGTTCCCGGGAAAATATTCTGAGATTTCACCTCTTAAATAACTGAACGAACCCTTGGAGGAAAATTGAGGCTTTTGCTCTGGGTGCCGGTGCCCTTGTTATTCTTTGTTTCGGGGTGGGTAGGGGTGGGGTCTGCAGTCTCGGAGTTACCCTCACTCCCTAAATGAAGACTGTTACTTTATGTTTTACCTACGTACACATAGTTCTCTATTAGTTTTCCTACTCAGGGGAGGGCTCTTCCAAGAAGTAGATTGGTTTATGCAGCAGCCATGGAATCCTCAGCTGCCTTTTAATCCTCTTTACTTAAATGTGATAGGACAGGGGCCGGTCCTGTGGTGCAGCGGTTAAGTTCGCACGTTCACTGTAGGTGGCCCGGGGTATGCAGGTTCAGATCCCAGGTGTGGACATGGCACCGCTTGGCAAGCCATGCTGTGGTCAGCGTCCCACATATAAAGTAGAAGAGTCTGGGTACAGATGTTAACTCAGGGCCAGTCTTCCTCAGCAAAAAGAGGAGGACTGGCAACAGTTAGTTCAGGGCTAATCTTCCTCAAAAAAAAAAAATTGTAATAGGACAGCCAAGGAACACAAAGAAACCTAGTGCCATGAAAGAGAAAGACCATGATAAACAAACAAACAAACAAATGAAAAATTAAACCTGAAGGAAACCAAGATCATTTAAAAACAGAGTAAAACATTAAAAGAAAAATACTCAAAGAGGGTTGAGAAAATATTACGTAAAATAAGAGCAATCAGAAAAGTCAGAGCTCTTAAAGAATAAAAACATCATTGCCTATATACAAAGACTTCAGTGCAAGAACTGGCAAATGAGGCAGAAGAAATCTGGAATGTAAGCAATAATAAGGAGAAATAGAAATAGAAGAAAATGCACGAGATAGGAGACCAAACCAGGAAGTCTGCATCTTCCGAAAAAAAGAACAGAGAAAAGGAAGGGGAGGAAATCATCACAGGAGTAAGAGAAAGCAATTTCTCAGAGTTGAAACATGTGACTGTTTGGCTTGAAAGGGCCCACTCGGCGAATGAAAAAAGTCTGAGATCTGAGCCCTGAGGAGGAGGAAGAGGAAGAACCGAGCCAGGTGTCTGTCCTCGGAGAGCCCAGTGCAGGGGGGAGTTAGACCCGCCACATTTGGTGGATTGTTCTGAATACTGCTTGAGGAGTGAACTGTACTTTATTTAATAAATACAGAGTTTTCTCGATATCATTCTGACCAAATGCTTTTGTTGTTGATGGGGAGGAGAGAAAGAGAGTGCCAGAGGTCTTTTTCCACCAGGAAAAGACAAAACATTAGATTCAGATTCTGCTGGCATTTATTAAGACACTTAAAGAAAAGAACTTTGAATGTCCTTATTAACTCAATAGTACAGTGAAAAAGCAGGTTATAATATTATATGTACGCATGTTCTCACTCACTCATATACTCAGGTAAGCTTGGAAAGTAACCTAAAAGGATGTATCCCATCTCTGGATGCCAGGGTGATGGGTGGTTTTTATTTTTTTCTTTGTAATTTCTTATATTTTATACTTTATATTTTATAAATAAGTATACATTAGTTTTATAATTAAAAATAATAAAGTTGCTTCCATTTTTGTTGTTGTTGTTGCTAGGGGGAGAACATTTCTTGATTCAAAATGCAAGTACTCCCGGGAGGAGAAGATGGTGAAAACCTGGGGAGAGTAGCTTGTGAAGGTAGAAGTAGGAGGAACCCCTCAAGGGCACTGAGAAAGAAGGCCTTGGGCGGGAAGAACCACAGAATGAGGAGCTTGTAAAACCCTAAAGGTCGGGCTAAAGATAAGCTTCATCTACCTCACGGTTCACCCAAGACCTGTCTATAGCAATTTCCTGAGAGAAATAATTTTCTTACACTGAGGACATGTTGCCTGAGGGCTGATGCTATCCAAGATTACCTACTAAGGAGCAGAGGAGACAGAACCAGAATCTAGAAAGAGTCTGGTCAGGGCACAGCTGTGAGAGCGAAGGGAAACAGCCCAGGGTTACAGTGAGATGATTGGGCTTGGCTCATGTAAGATATTCTGTGAGCGCAGGGGTCTTTTGAATTTATCTAAAAATAGATAAGCAGTGCTTTACTGACTGCTCCAGCATCCCTGAAGAACATTTCTGTGGCCATCGTCCCTATTACCATGAAGAAAAACGTTTATTCTCTATTGATCCTTGTGGAGGGCTATTTGGGGCACTTTAAAAATCAGGTTAATAAAGTAGAAAAGGTTTCTTTTCTTCTAAGAGCTTGCAGATTATAAGAGAGAACAATTTAAAAGCTTACTTTATGTAAACAGAAATTATAAAATGTAGCTCCTCACAATGGAGCCCTGAATGGCCATGTGATGATCCAATTGGTTGAAAACATCCCTTAATTGATTTCAGGTCACTAACTCTGGCCTAAAAAGGGAGAAAGCCTTGATCCCCATGACAGCTCAGACTTTAAGAACATACAGTACTAAATGCATCTGGATTAATTTGATAACCTATCTCAAAAAGCAATGATGGTGAATTGTCATAGAATTTTCCATCCAAGTTAAACTTTTTATTCAAAAGAGACGTTATGTTTATAAGATTAAAAACAAATAATTCAAACTCTAAAAGTTACTTTTCCCTACAAAAATTACTATTGTAGAATTGTCTTTTTTTCAAGGCTGAGAGTAACAAAAGCAGGGGGAAGGTAGAAAAGGAACAGAAAAGTCGATTTAAGAGATAATGTATTGCATTTAAAGAACTTGAATGCCATTACTTTTCATCACTTAACTTTTCAAAGAACACTTTGGGTTTCCTTATTTGCATGTTTCATTGTTTTCCAGCCTTTACAGTGTATGCTTAAAATGCAAATGGAATAATATAAGAATAATGAGAAGTAATAGTTGGAAATGTTCTGGGAAAATGTTGAAAAAGGGCCTGGTTCCCATCTGACTGAAAGGAGGTGAGACTTGGAGAGCCATCAGACTAGATATAATTTTATCCTAAGCTCTGAGCAGAAGCACCATTGCTATCTTCCTTTCTTTTTTGTACTGTTGAAAATTAGTTAATATTTCTCTTTCATGACTTCCTTACTCTTTAGCCATTTCTCTTATTCTTCACATTAGGTGCCTATCAATCAGTTAAACTCAATTCAATGAACATTTATTAACTAGTCTTGCCACATCTGGAATACAGAATAAATAGTTCTGTATTAAGAAAAGCAGGGTTTGGCTAAGAGACAAACATGGGGAAACATTTGTCAGGCTCCTCCAACTCCTTTGATGTCTGGCTGTCCATTGAATGGGCTCAAAAAATCAGACATCTTAGTTCCAATCCCAGCTCTGCCATTTCCCAAACATGTTACTTACCATCTCTGAGCTTCAGTCTTCTTATCCGTAAAATAGAATTGTAACACCTTTCTTGTTGGGGGCTGCGATGATTGAGGCAATACAAATAAAGTATTTATTTATACCTCAGAAGCCTGGTCTGTCCTTTGGCTTCTGATACAACAAAGGAAGTATAGGGTGACCAACCACCACAGTTTGCCTGAGACTGATGGCCTTCCTGGGACATGGTTCTTCCAGTTTTAAAATGTGGAGGGTGCTGGACAAATTTGGATGAATTGGTCACCCTAGAGATAGAAGAACGTGTATTCAGTTAGTTATAACCCCAAATCAAATTATTCGAATTGTATGCTAGAAGAACAAAATTATATGGCGGCATAGGGCAGGGCATGGCAAGTTCCTTTGCAAAGAAGGAGAGAGCAATCCATATAGAGGGAACCAAAGAAGCAAAGGTGAGAAACTGCACAGTTTGCTTATGGAAGCCTTGGGCAGTCTGGTGTTGGAAGCATAAGGGCAAATGAGAGGATGCAGAGAGTTAAAGGTTCAAAGAAGTGTGGCATCGCCAGACTATCCAAGGCCTTGTGTGTTAGTGTTATGCTCAAGATTGTGGATTTGTTTGGAGGCAATGGGGAGTTGGCCATCGAGGAGGATGGGGCAGAGGTATAATGTATACTTCTGAAACCTTAGTTTAACCCCACTTTTCTAATGAGGGGCTCATGTGGCCATTTCAAATAGATTAAAATGAACAATTTGTTTTCAGGTCTCACTCTATTATTGAGTAATCACATAATTTTGCATTGTGTCAAAGTTTTTAGATGGCCTTCCTTAGATGATAGCAAACAAAAGGTTCAGCCAGCCCTGGTGGTCTAGTGTTTAAAATTTGGCACTCTATTCTCACCACTAAGGCCCAGGTTTGTTTCTTGGTCAGAGAACCACACCACCTGTCTGTCAGTTGTCATACTGTGGCTCCTGTGTGTTGCTGTGACACTGAAAGCTATACCATTCGTATTTCAAATACCATGAGGGTCACCATGTCCGTGGTGGACAGGTTTCAGCAGAGCTTCCAGACTAAGACAGACTAGGAAGAAGGACCTGGCCACCCTCTTCTGAAAAAATTGGCCATGAAAACCCTAGGAATAGTGGCAGAGCATTGTCTGATATAAAGCTGGAAGATGAGCAGATGGAGCAAAAAGAAGGGGCAGAGTTCTGTTCTGCTGTACACAGGGTCACTAGGAGTGAGAGTCGACTTGATGGCACTAAAAAGAAAAGGAGCGAAGTCATTTCTGCTGCCTTCCAGATTCAAACCTGGGGGCATCTTTGACTCTCCTCTTTCCATTATCCTCCTTTTCTAATCAGTGGCACATGTGTTGGTTATTGTCTTCACAGCCAAATTTTCTTCCTTTCCATTCCCTAGCTCAGGCCTTGGCAACTTTTTTCTAGGTTCAAGAAATAGTCTTATGCAGTCCATGCTCCCAGCCTCTCTCTAGATGAAAATATTCATCCTGAATATTGTGCCCAATTAATCTTGTTAAAGAGCATTATTGTCATGTCATTTTCCTATTCAAGAACCTATTATGGCATCCTATCAACACCTGGATCTAGGCCACTCTTGTCAGCCTGCCTTGAAAATGTCTCCATCAATGGGCCCCTTCTTACAACTACTTGGGTTTCTCAGAAACCATTTGTGCTATTCAGATCCACCTTATTTTTGTCTTTTTCTGTTTTATTTGTTTTTGAATTTTGTTTTGTTTTTAAATTTTTAACTGTGGTAAAATACATAGAAAATTTACCATTTCAAGCAGTTTTTTTTTGGCTGAGAAAGATTCACCCTGAGCTAACACCCGTGCCAATACTCTTCCATCTTGTATGTGGGTCACTGCCACAGCATGGCTGATGAGTGGTGTAGATCTGCACCTGGGATCCGAACCTGTAAACCTGGGCCGCTGAAGCAGAGTGTGCTAAACTCAACCACTACACCATGGGGCTGGCCCCCCATGTTAAGTACAGTTAAGTGTACAATTCAGTAGTGTTAAATATATTCACATTGTTGTGCAACCACAAATCTCCAGAAACTTTTCATCTCTTTTTGCCTTTAATACTATTCTGTACTTTTACAACTCCAGTCCCTTCATCTGTTTCAAGCCACTCACCACACATGGAATTAAGTTTCTCTTCCTTTTCCATTCCTGTTTAAATCTATAGCTAAACTCCAAGAAGAGAAATCCTGTATATAGTCTATAAAAGAGTAGCTGCTCAATACATGGTTCAAGTACTATTGTTGCTATATTTTGTTGTTCTCCAGTTATAGCTTATATGTGGAGGATGCTTTGTCATTCACAGTACTCAGGCATGTAGGTTATCTCATCTGGTCCTCACCACAGTCCTGTAAGTTGAGTAGATGCTCTTACATGCAGTTTTCAGATGAGGAACCCAAGAATGACTAAGGTATCTGCCCAAGAGGATGCAATTAGTAAGTGACAGAGACAGTGGTAGAATCCAAGTATTTTGGCTCCTAACACAGAGCTCTTGCTACTATTTCTAGCTACCTTGTTTCTTTGAAGCATATCTTGTCTCCCCAACAAGAGTGAAAGCTCTTTGAGAGAAGGAACTATTAGAATTGGTGTCAACTTGAGCGTGTGGCTGAGTCTTGGGAACAAAGATTCTATTTCTTAGGTACTTATAAGCATTTGGATAATTCCTTCTTCTCTTACTTATGGTTTTAAAAATATTTCATATCATTTTATGTATATTCCATGTAATTTCTTGCATAACTCCACAGAAGAGACTTCTAGTTCTCACTTAATTCTTCTGGGTACATGGGAAAACTGTATCTTCCTTGCCTCCCCTTCACACTTGGAAGAGATCAGATGACAGGTTCTGGCCAACAGGTTGTGAGTGGTGATGCCATGGGTCTCTCCAGTCTCTTTTCTCCTGCCACCCCAGTCATGGAGGGGGACCTGTGTCGAGATGACAGAGTTCCAGCATCTAAGCATTAAGCATTGCTACCCTGTGGCTTGGAGAACAGCTACCCTGGAGAGTGGCCCAGGTCTGCTATGGACTTTGTGTGAGATTATCAACTTGTGTCATATTAAAGCACAAAGGTTTTTGTTTAGTTTTATTTAACCTCAGCATAGTCTAGCCTATCCTGACAATACAAAATGGAAAGGTTTAATGGCCAGCACATTGGTATCTCAAACTCTTAGAGTTGCCCAAGAAAAATAATAAGGATTTGTTCTTCTTGATTTACAGTTGGAAGAAATGAGGGCCCGGAGAGGTTTAACAGTGACCTTGAGCCCCTCCTCAAATCAGTGTCTTAACCTGAATGGTGATCTTTTCCCACACACTTAAGGACTAGTATAAGAAATATAAATCAGGTGCAGAAAAAGGCAGACTAATACTCCAACCCGCCCTGCTTCTACAATAACATCTTTCAGATTCAGCCCACCATCCCACCTCTTAGCCATCTTCCCTTTTCTGTCTGGTCTCCTCCTTAACTGCCACTTGAAGCCTCTACCAGGGCAGGCTGCATTGAAAGAGGCATTATTTATCACTGTGTTGCCAGAGTAACACCAGCCTGCACGAAGACTCAGTTGAAGCACTGGAATGGGTACAAAAGACAGTTGTGTAGACTTCTCAGTCACCATGTCCTACCCTCGCTCTGTGTTAGGAAGAGATGGGGATCAAGCTTACTGTCTTTCTAAAAGGGAGCAAGTCTCTAAGAGAGAAAGTTTCAGTCCAAAGGCAGTAATTACAGCTTTTCTGTTGCTTCCATTTAAATCCTTTCCAATTCAATCAATTCTTATTAATAACTCCAAATAAAGTCCGGTTACCAGAGTCTAGGATCTTCCTTTTTTTTTTTTGAGGAAGATTAGCCCTGAGCTAACTGCTGCCAATCTTCCTATTTTTTGCTGAGGAAGGCTGGCCCTGAGCTAACATCCATGCCCATCTTCCTCCACTTTATATGTGGGACACCCACCACAGCATAGTGTGCCAAGCTGTGCTATGTCGGCACCCAGGATCGGAACCTGTGAACCCACCCCCCCTCAGCTGCTGAGAAGCGGAAGGTGAGCATTTAACTGCTGCGCTACCGGGCCTGCCCCAAGGGGTCTTCTTTTTTATCTTCTTCCCAATTTTGGTTGAAATTTAGACTTTTGTAAACCATATATCCCATAAGTTTTGTATATATATATGTTCACACACGTATACATATATATCTCTTACATAACATATAAAACTTTATGCACACACAGTATATATTCTTTTTAAAAAATTTATTCCTTTCTTTCTTTTTTTGAGTTGAGGCTGGTTTTGGGGGGGGGGGTAATGAGACATTGAAACTTGAACCCATACTAACTTTTATGTATAAATTAGCATGGCCTGCTGGGAAGTTACTGATGTTTCTTTGTAGCATTATAAAGTTGAATAGATTACTCAATTCATATTTTAACCTCACAATTTACAACTATTAGGAAAAAGCTGAGAGGGACGGTGAAAAGATGTTCCTTGGGGGAGTTTTCATTGCTGAAATAAAAGATACCAATAGACTCACAAAAAGTTCCATAAAACAAACGGGAAAATAATGTTACACTGAAGATACAGATACTTTGGGAAGCTGCAGCCATCTGGTTATGGTCAAAATAGCTGATTATGATGTCCTTAGATGGTACAAATTACTGGCAGACCTCAAAAACCGAAACAGGAATCTGTTTTGAGATCAGATTCCTTTTGCCTCCAAGACATGTTTACAAAGACATCAAGATTAAAGGAAACAGAAGAAGAACTGAAGTGTGGAGAGAACACATCACCAAAGAATTACTTAATTTGGCCAGTGATTAACATGGGCTGAATTTGGATGAGAAGGGAGTTGGATGTCCAGCCCCAGGTCATTCATTTGGCTTTTTCATTTCGCCATGGCCATCAGCACCCCTAGCTTCCCACCCACGAGCTGACTGATGATCTCACATGGAGCAGGTTAACAGTGGTAACCAACAGTTTTCTTCAAGTAGCGTAGTGGACATGAACCATGGAAGATACCAGTTGGTGATAGTGGACAGTTGTTTTTAAGCACATAAGACTCACTCCTTTGGAGGCTCTACTAATAATGTTGGGACAGCCCTTTGCAGGGGTTAGGCAAGGAGGCTGAGAACTTCATTTGTAGGGAGTACTATTGTGATTTGAGCATTAAAAGTAAATGTACTCTGAATTTATATATCACAGCTCAAGGAAACCTTAATATACTGGTCACATGACTGAGCTGCTTCAAGCAGCCTATGAGGAGCTTTCCACTGACTCACCCTCTCCTTCAGTCACTGCATAACTAACTACTCTATATCCTCAGCTCCCCGCTCCCAGCCCCTCTTTCCCTGTTTTTCTGAGTATGGCGCTTTCTTTCCTTTGTTTTTAAGCTTGGCTCTTTCCTTCCCCTCACAACTTCTCTTCTTTCTTTCTCTTAATCTCCTCCCCAATTGCTAGGACTTAGCCTCTGCTCTGGTCCCTATTCTGATTTGCTCTTCCAGCAATCTGTGAAGTCAGAAATTAAGGAATTAAATAGCTTCCTCAAAGTACTTGTTCTACAGTAATGGGGAGGAGAGGATAAGGAAGAGGGTGGTTTGTGTTCTCATATGTGAAAAAATAATTTGTGTACTTCAACAGACAATTTATACATGCTGTTTATGCATATTTTCAAAAAATCATTTAAAAATGTTTTTTGAAACCATTTTTAAAAAAATACTTCAGAGTAATTGCATGGAATATTGAAGAAAACAGCATTTACGTTACACAGGTTTCATGTAAGACTAGAAAGTTAGTCCTCATATTGTTCAAAACACTGACAATTCTTTTTATGCCTTCAGTTGAAATAGGAATTGATGCACAGTTTGTGTAAATAAAGTTAAATAGTCTTATTCAAACAATTACTATATGACATACCATAAATTCACTTGTGAGCTTCCTTGGAGCCACTTCAAAGAGATAGGTACTCATTCTCTAGATAGGCTGAGATGGAGGCATCATTAGGAACTCTTGGCCTGTGAATTAGGAAAGGTACTTTGCATATGTCAAGGCTCTCTGGACAGAGAAACCGACAGTTGTTTCAAAATGAGTCTTGAGTGAGAAACCTTGAAGGCAGATGTTCTGACTTATAGATGTTGATTTGTAGTCAAGCTACTCTGTGTAGCTGAGCTTCTAGGTGAACAACCAGAGGGACTTATCTACAGGTGGTTAATGCTTCTACTGAGTAATACCTAGGAGGTCGGTCAAAACTTAAATGATTTTAGCAAATTTGGTGCTGATTTTTGCCTGAAAAATGTGTCTGTATTACTTAGAGTAGGCCAACTGCTGTAACAATAGACCCCAAAATATGTTACGGCTAAAACACAATAGAAGTTTATTTCTTGCTCACATGGTAATCCTGGGCAAGTGAACAGGTAAGAAGGGTAGCCCTCTCTCATGAAGTCATTTAGGGCCCAGGCTGCTAAAGGCTGTGCCATCTTCAAAATGTGGCTTCCAAGTGAACAGCTGGTTGGAGAAAAAGGCATAGAGGAGCATGCGTGGAAGGTTCTTATGGGCCAGGCCTGGAAGTGGCATCATAACTTCTGCCCACATTCCACTGGCTACATGGCTACATCTAACTGCAGATGAGGGTGGGAAATATGTCTACCTATAGACGGGAAGAAGTGGAGAACATGGGTTTTAGTGAGCAGCCAGTGTCCGCTTATCAATCAATGGCTGTTGTGACCTGTAGGAATAGACATATTTCATTCAAAGGATAAATTTTGTCAAAATTCAAAAGGGAACTCTCTTTTCCAAAGCATTCAGATGACTGTGACTTCATCCAAGGAGAAATATTTATTTTAATGGACAAGGTTACAAACTTCAGCACTCCATGTTGCCCCAGCTCTGTCTGCTTTGCCCCCAGATCACACAGGAACAGCATTCTGCCTTCATTCCCTAAGATAGTCATTTGATATCCTAAGGCTAAGACTCAGTTTTCTGAAAAAGTGTTTAATAAACCTCTACTTAATCCAATATATTATCATTGAAAACATTTGAGTATGTATTTGTGGGTGTGTCTGTGTGTATTTTCTATCATTGAGACTAGGTCTAGCCCACAGAATGACATAACTATGAATCTAAGTCACTTGTATTGAAGCTACACCCTTTAAGATCCACTCATTATTAAAGTGAGCATGATGTCCTTCTTTGGACTTTTCCGGCATTTGAAAATGAATAAACACACTCTAGTTGGGTAGGCAGTAGGAGTAAGAGGCCTTAAAATGACTTACTGGTCTTGCTCATTACTGGCTTTAAATTGTATTTAATCTAAGGGTGGACCCTTGCTGCTGATGACTTGTAGAACCAGTTATGTTTCATACAGAATGACTATGTTCACCTAAAATCAGAGGTGAAGTCTTTGTCCAGGCTAATTAGGTGGGTAAAAGGGCAAAGCAAACAAAACTGCTTTGGAGCCAACTTGATTAGGTAGGTTTATGGAGAACAGTGAATACTTTTATAACTGAAACACGTAGATAATCCCTAAATCTCACTCTACCCATTGGTTTTAATTACTTCCTCCATGGGTTTGGTACCTGGTGCGTCAAATCACCTTGTTTTTCCTCTTTCCCCTGCCCTCAGCCCCTGTGTGCTCACTCTTCTGAAGGGGGATCTGACAAATGGGCACTGAGGGGAAAGTGGTGAGAGGCTGGGTAATCCACGAACTATGTAAGAGGTCCTGGGCAACTGAGGGTTGGCACCAAATGTTCTTTTCTTATCATTGGGTTTATGGCACAAGCCAGGGTGGAGAAATGGGGTGTGGGCTCTGAAGCCGGAGAGACCTTGGTGCAAATTTCACTGCCACGACTTACCAGCTGTGTGATTGCAAGCAATTTTTTAACTTCTCTGAGCCCTAGCTTCCCCATCTACAAAAGGAGACTGAAATGATTCCTTACTTGTGGAGTTGTAGTAAGGATTAAATGAGAGCATGTGTTTTATATTCCTAGTCTGGTGCCTGGCATGCAGTAAGCACTTAATCAGCGTTAGTTATAAGTATTGTCTGTGAGAAAGATGGATGACCTTCCTTCCTTTCGTGCTCCACACCCTTCTCTATTCCTGGTAAAAGCTAACGGGGCATATATTGTTGAGGTTCCTCAACCCAGTGCTGTCTCAGGAGTTTGTGCAATCGCCCCCGACGCCCTCTATGACCTTAGGGATAAAACAGCTTGGTGGTTCAGAGCAGCTCTTTCTTCTCAGCTCTATTTTGTACTTGATATAGCTGTTCTGTTCACACACCTTGCAATCTGTGAAGTTAAAATTAACCTATTTGCCAACCTGCGTCTCAGTGAGAAACTGAAAAATTACACCTTCTCTACGCACTAGACAGTGTTTTCTAGTGCATCTTTGATGAAGAATATGTTAAAAGAAGAGATGGCTTAAAGGGAAAAGACTGAGTTCTCTCTGCACTTAGTTTATTGCCTTGGAAGAGTCCTCTGCAAATGTCAAAAGCTGGATTGAGAGAACAGGATGTGACATGGAAGTCGCTCAGTTGCGTCTCCACACACGTTTTTGAAACGGGGAATCAAATTGTGCCAGTGTAACTGTCAGATTTGGGCATATGGAACAATCTAAGGAATCTGACTCTTTCCAGTAACAAGTTTAGCAACTTCCTTTTAAGAGAGAGAGAAAGAAAAACAGCCACTGTGCTCACAACCACTGGGTATCTTCAGTCAACGGTTCAAAGGTTTCCACTTCTCCATTCCGTCTCTGTCTGACATTTCCTCAACTTCAGGAAGAGGTAGGCAACTGACCTGGATGTTACTGCTCTGATCTTAGGTGCCCTGGATGAACCTTGTTGTCTTCTGCCTCCCTATTATTTCAGAGCCGTGATAGTAGCCAAGGATGAATTTGTTTGCCGTGACCTTGTCCTGGAAAGTAGCTGGGTGTTATCACTTGTCTCTGAGGCAGCCTGGATCATTGCACCAGGCTGCACAGATGTGTGCTCTTCTCTTTATTTCCCATCTCCTTCAGTGCGCCATTGTGAGATATTGCCCAGTCCTGTCAGGACTTCTCTCTCCCCCCAACTCCCTCATGTCCCCAGTAATTCTTAGAGGCTCTGAATTTCCAGGTTTTAGAGACCAGGGTCAGGGAGATGGGGCACAAACTGGGGGAATCTTCAAGGCCTAGACCTAAGAATTTCTAAGACATCAAAAAGTTGCTTGAGACCAGACTCTTAGAGATATGGTAGGAGGAAAATAAAAGAAACAGCCTCTTCCTGCCTGGCACAGTGAACCCAAAATCAGGGTGAGTAGGTATCTATATGGTGGGTAGACTGAGGTATTAGGCTTAACTCTCTGCCCAGAAATAGCCTATTAATATCTGCAATTTTATCACTAGAGATTCATTCCTTTGGATCTGGAGATGTTTTCATTCCCAGAATGTCTCTGTCTACACCTGTCTGGGAAATAAAATTTAAAAAGTGCTTTCCTGTTTATTAATTTAATCCTCAAAACAACCTTGTGAGGCAAGTAGTTATTATTCCCATTTTACAGCTGAGAAATCTGAGGCATAGAGGCACTAGCCACTTGCCCAAGATCCCACAGAGAAGAAGTGGTGGAGCAAGAATTTGAACCCAGTCCATCTAGCTCCAGAGCCCAGCAGTTAGCCCCATGCTCTTGTGTCCTACACTAGCAGCATTAATTCTTGTTTTGATAGCTCTAGCCCCTAACTACTATTGCAGAAACTCCAGTCTCCAGCAAAGCGCTTTCTGCCCTACCCTCAACTATTTCTGGGAATTCTCGAGGTGGTCCAGTAGGTGTGGACCAATCTACCAAATCCTTTTCTCCTGTTCAGATGTCCCCTCGATAGTCTTGCTCCTGCTTCTATAAAAGTTTAACCCAAGAAGGTTATGCTGTTTATAGTCCCCAGTGAATTGAAACCACGTGGTGTGTCATGTTGAAGGAGTGAGGAATTTTTGCCAATGTGAAACATTGGGGCTTTAAGCAGCACTGTGCTGTGTCCAGCGGTACAGAACATCTGGTACCTGGGATTGTCTGCTAGGATCCCTTTGCTAAAAACTGCCCCTCATCCTCATAGTTAACATAGGAATGAACACTTGAGTATCCTTTCATGTCTCCATTCCCAGGCCCTACCTGAGGGGTCCACCCTGGAAACTGGGCCAATCCCCGTAGCCCTCCCTCTGGCCCCAGAGGACTGATCCAAGGGTTCATTCAAGCTGGATTAATGAGTACTTTACTTGGGTGGACTGGGGGCCAGAGAGAGCTTGACGGGAGCCTCTTTCTAGGGGTTAAGTCTATAAGATGTAAAACTTAGCAACTATCAAAAGTCATGTATCCTCTCATTTGAAGAAAATCATTCTGCAGGGGGAGAGGATGAAGTGGACAGGCAGAGAGGCAGGAATGAGGGGCAGAGTAAAAGCCCAGTGTGCAGCTGCATCCTTGATTCCAGTAATTCCAGAGGTTGGGGAGCATCCCTGCTCTTCCCTTGTCTTGCTGTTCTTTTCTTCCTTGAATTTTATGAGCCAGTAGAGTCTCATATTTTCCCAAGCTGATTTGAATTGTGTTTCTGTCTCTTACAACTAAAAGAAATCTAAAGATCCAGCAGGTGATAGTTTCTGGCGTAAGTACCTTGATATCTGTTGACAACTCTCTTTCCTTGCGCTTTGACAGAGGGAGCTGGCCAATTGAGAATTTTCCACCAAAACACTTGCCTATTTCCCACCCTACTCCCTCTGCCCCATCATAATCCATTCCTTAAACCTAAGGCTGATGATTTGAAGCTTTCACTTATATATGCAAATACACCTGGGAAAAGAAACATCTTAAACCAATATCAGCTAAAAGCCATTATCTATAGAGAGACTAGTTGACAGTCAGCTAAGAATAAGACTTGTGGAAAATGAAAGTGGTTGGAGAGCTCCAGAAATTGGATGTGTAAGCCAGGGAAACGGAAGACAGAATTTGTCAAGGACAAATCTTGCTTTCTGGGTGCCTTCCCTACGTTAGCAGGGTGAATCTGGACATTTGCATGTCTGTTGTACTTCTTTTTCTATTGAGAATGTGATTACGGTAAGACCAATGTATATTCTGTGCTGTACTTGAGTATAGCCCAGGGGATTATTGTTTATTTTATTGTACATACTTTAAGTTTGGGGCTTTTAAAACTTAATATTTAGACATTCCAAATAGGATACAAATTGGTAATATGTTCTTTTTGGACCAAAGCCTCTGGAACTTTAAAAGAATCAGATTGCATTATTGCAAATCTACCTTCCTCATCACGATTTAACCTTCACTGAACTGGAGAAACAGGGTTCAAAATCCTGTAAATAAATACCTTTGATTTTCTCCTGGGTTGCTAATCAGCCTGCCTAAAACCAAATCTTGGTTGCTTTCTCTTGGAAAGGGATGGGAGAAGAGAAGAGGACTTAGCTATCCTGATTTTTTCTTGCTTGGTGCCTCCTCCTGGACTACCCCAGCTTCTTGTGTTGTTTAAGAAAGATTTATTGCTAGAAAGTTTATGCACCTGTGCTTTCTGAGCCTCTCACATTATCCAATCACAGAATTTTAGGTCTGGAAGGGACTTCAGGGGTTGAGTGGTCCAAGTCTTTTGACCACAGACGTTAGGAAATTAATCTACCTCGATGAGGGTCATCCAGCTTCTTTTAACTTCTACTTCCAGGTAAGACATAGGATTTTTCCATATTAGGTCTGTTGACCACATATCAAAGCCAAATCTACATTCATTCCCTGTTGTTTCCCTTTGCTTACCTTTCAAGGCATAGTTGACAGAACTCATTTTTGCAAATGTTTGATCTCCCTCTAGGTTCAAAGGGCTTGACCTGAACTAGCAGGACCTGGGGAGTTAGGGGCATTGGGGAGGCAGAATTGGCTTACTGACCGGCAAAAGCAGAGCCAAGGGAACTCTGAAAGCCTGTCCAGATGAGGATCTGATGGTGAGTTTAAAGTGAAATTTCTGTGTGTAGGAACTGAGTGGAGTTGGAAATCAATGACATGGCCATGGGATACAGGATGGAAATCAGTGAAAACCAGGAGGTTGGGAAAGAAGTTCTGGAAGGCAGAGCTGAGAAAGTACCTGAAGCCCTAGAGCATCTTTGGGACCTTCCTTCTCACTTCCCCTTGCCTGCACCCTTCCTTGAGGATGTGGGGGGATTAATCTGGACCCACAAGACCTCCAGTGATTAAATAAAGCAGAAACTTTCTTTATCAGAAAAAATGTGATTCTGGATAGTATTTGTGGTTGAATAGTTATCAGTCTTGTTTATCCCTTGATTGGAAAGCCCAATGAGGGATGGCACGGTCATGTCTGAGTAGCCTTCTTAAGTCAATGGGTCTATTATGAGCCTAATAGGTATTACTGGTATATAATCACAGAGCTAGAAAGTATATCTTATGTATTTCAAGGAATTATTTTGTGGCAAGTTCTCCATGTGCATCCATGCAAATAATTTATGATTAAAATTCTTACACCCTTCCGTCTGACAAATTGGTGCTGAAACTAAAATGATGAGTCCCTTGAGAAAAGCACTGGAAAAGAATTGTTGAAATATGGATTTTTGTGCTGGCACAAAACTAATTTCTGTTTTCCTTGCTTGAATAGAGAAGGATGGGAATGAGGAAATCTATAGGGATACTTCTAGTTAGAAAATTCATTTCTTTTTCTTATCCTCCATTCCTGATCCATCCTTTTCCTCCTCCTTCATTTGATCTCAACTCAGATTTACAATTTTCAGAAGTCAAGAATCATATGTATATGTCTTGGAATAATGTAATACCCAAATAAATGAAAATGTTTTAAACTTACATGACACATGATGAAGGTGCATGATGAAGGCACAATATATTGTTTTTGTACAACTGGTTAGAATGACAGTGTGGTCATCATTTGAGGAAAGTGAGTGGGCTGATTCTGTGTGCTTGCTAAGTTCCTCTTTGCTACTGGTGCAGCACTAAGTGTGTGTTTACTCTGCCAGCTCATCTCATTTCATTACTGACTTTTTCAGTTCCCCATTTCCAAGCATACTTTCAAAGTTCGGTGCTCTGTCTGTACTTTACAAAGCTGTGGACACAAATGAGTAGGAGATTTGGAGAGAGTTTAGGGGGAGGGAGTAAAAGGAGTTACCTCAGAGAGTGGTTTGTCTGCAGGACCTTCCTGGGAGTTAGGGTGATACAGAACCAATGCCAATGATCCTGGTTGAGTCATTTCTTTTCACTTCACAAGACTGTGCAGACAAAATCCAGTTAAAATGACTCTCGTGGGAATCACGAAGGGAAACACTTGCCTCTTCACCCCATCCGTGATCTCCCTGAGGCTCCAACTGCTTTCTTCACAGCGGAGAAGCACTCTTCCCCCAACACTCTGTACGCCCCTCCCAACAACACAGGGAGTGCAGGGGCACGTCTGTGCACCTTCCTGATGCACCTGCAAGTTGTTCAGGATGAGCCAAAGTGCTAGGAAAACCTGCCTTTGTGGGTGCTTTTCTGGGTGTCTTTGACATACTGTTCCCCAAACCAATACCTCTTTTCTTCCTTTTTATTCTGTTTTGAAGGGGTAAGGGCTGGGAATTCAACTGCACCGGTATCTTCACTCTAGGGTTTGTGTGTTCTGGAGTCTTGCCTTCTGTTCTGTGGATACTCAGCTTGATGTGAATAGGTGATATGTAAAGAGTGTTCAAAGGATGAACATCCAAGGTGGATTCCGTGGCTCACTGAAGACATCAGCAGGCCAGGCTCTTTCCATCTTCTTCCTACTCATTCTCACTGTGTTAGTATTTGGCTCTTGTGCTGGTTACCTCAGGGTTATAACATGGCTACCACAACTCTTGGCAACACGACCACATTCAAAGGCAGAAAAGAGGAGTGGTAGTAGAGGTAGATGGGAGAAGAAATGGCTTAAGCTAATTCTCTCTCTGTCTCTGTTTCTCTCTTTCTGTAAATAGATTGACAGATAGACAGACAGATACACAGATAAATAGATATAGATATGCAGATATATTAAAAGGTCCCAAAAGATTTTCACTCATATCTCATTGACCAGAACTGTGTCCTATGCCGCCCACAGTACAAGAGTCTGGGGAAGCTAGTATCTGGCAAAAATGAATGAGATTGCTGGGAATGGCTTAGCTAATCTTGATTCAAACAATGGGGGCTGAACACATGACTGTTCTGCACAAAATAGTGGTTCTCTTGGTATGGAAGAAGGTGCGGATGGCTGTTGAGGGGCCAGGCAACAGTACTGACACACTAGTGGCATAGTTTCAGTAAGTTCCTCCTTCACAATGTCACAGGAGGGTGACTCATTTATACTGAGTAGCTACTGTCCTTGTCCTAGAAAATGAATCATGATCCTAAATGATTTAAGCCAATCATGGTAGCCCAATTCCCCTTGCCAGTGGTTGAGTTAAGCATGGAAGTGTGGCCCAGATTGGCCGATGAGATGTGAGGGGAATTGGACAGGAGACTTCCGGGAAAGATTTGCCTTTCTGACTAAAAGTGACAGATGGAGAAAAAGAAGAATTTATTTTCCTGCTGGACATTGGCATATACAGTTGTGATGGCTGGTGCTGCTGGAGTCATGAGGGAAATCGTACAATACACTGAGAAAGGCAAGAAGGAAAGACAAAATTTCATGGGGACTGATGACATCACTGATTGACTGGATTAACTATCCCTGGGGACCTCTAATGAAGGAGTTCTTGTTATATGAGATGATAATGCTTATTGTTTAAGCCATTCTGAATGACTTTTTTTCTGTTACTTTCAGTCTAAAGAACATCAAGACAAGAAGCAAGGGTTATTAATTAGGTCAGCTTCCCAAAATGTATACTGTATAGCCCTGTGTCACTTAATGATGGGGATATGTTCTAAGAAATGTGTCGTTAGGTGATTTTGTCATTGTGTGAACACCATAAAGTGAACTTACACAAACCTAGATGGTATAGCTCACTATATACTTAGGCTCTATGGTACTAATCTTATGGGACCACTGTCTTATATGCGGTTCATCGTTGACCAAAACGTCACCATGTGGCACATGACTGTAACTCAAAATATTATTCCCTGAGTATCTT
Source organism: Equus przewalskii (assembly GCF_037783145.1). Lineage (NCBI taxonomy): Eukaryota > Metazoa > Chordata > Mammalia > Perissodactyla > Equidae > Equus > Equus przewalskii. The sequence continues at coordinate 29,842,585 of NC_091847.1, read as the reverse complement.
CTCCAACTCAAAGTAATCCATGACCAAATAAATACGGGAAATTGGAAAACTATAAATGGTCATGGAAGTTAATGATCAAGTTAGTATTTCAAAAGCTTGAGCAAAATGATTTTTAAAGAGAATCTTTGCCTCTGCTTATAATCCTATAGCACCCGTTTAAGAAAGGAGTAAATAAATAGCATGTAGGTGAGAGAAAATGCTTTTGAATAGAAAACATATTTGATGTAGTGACTACCCCCCGCCCCCAATAACAAATCCATAAAACCCCTTGCTCTTGTCTGTCTCTCAGCCCTGACTCTGTCCCTGGCACTGGGAAATCACTGGCAGGCCTCTTGTGCTTCACAGGTATCTGAGAACGGTCCATTGTCTCCACTTAAAGAAAGACCAGCTTTCAGAAATGGCTGCACAAGCCTAGTCAATACGCACTGATTATTGATCACCAGCCATGAGCTCGAAACTCTGTGAAATACACCTATGGTATATTTGTGAAGAAATACAAGTATAAGACATGGTCTATGTATTAGTTTCCTAGAGTTGCTTTAACAAATTACCAAAAATAGAGTGGTTTAAAAAAATAGAAGTTTATTCGCTCACAGTTCTGGAGGTTAGAAGTCTCAAATCAAAGTGTTGACAAGGCCACGCTCTCTCAAAAGTCTGTAGGGAAGAACACGTTCTTGCCTCTTTTAGCTTCTGATAGTTGCTGACAATCCTTGGCATTCTTTGGCTTGTGTCAGCATAGCTCCACCTATATTTTTTCATTGTTGTCTTCCCTCTGTGTATCTGTATCTCTCCCCTTATAAGGATGCCCACCATTGGAATAGGGCCCACCCTAATCCAGTACAAACTCATCTTAACTGATTATATCTGGAAAACCCTATTTCCAAATAAAGTCACACTCTGAGGTTCCTGGTGGACATAAATTTTAGCGGGAACACTATTCAATCCAGCAAAATCTGTGGTTGAAGAGCATTCACTCTGGTTGAGTTTGCCTGAAATTCTGTTATTGACAGTGTCGTCCTTACTGTGGAAGCCATGTGGGTCAGAGAGAAGAAAGCATTTTACTTGTCTGGATGAATCAGGGAAAACGTGTGGATTAGGTAGAGCTTGAATGGAACCTTGAAGTATGGCTGGAATTTAGCCTGATGGAGGGGACAGAGCAGAATGTTTTGGATCATAGAGATGGGGAAAATTCATGAGCAAGGACTATGAATCAATAACTCTATTCTGAAAAAATGAATTACTCGACCCCTTACTCACTTGGCCTGTGATTCCCGAGGACATATGTGGTCAAGGCAGTGCAAGGGTGCTTTCCCAAGGCCTAGCCTCTTCTGCATGGCTGGGAAGGATGGCTGTGTAGAAAGGAGATGTGTGTATTTGTATGGGGTGGGGCATTGAGGAATTTCTTTCATGCAATGGATATGGCCTGTCTGTCTCCTTGCAAGAAAGAAATTGGGGATAGTAGCAAGAGAGGATTATATACTTTAAGTAGTCATAAAATCTTACGACAGAAGATGGATGATACCCACTTAACTCAGATATGAGAAGACAAAGTTATAGGTCAAATTTAGATGTGGATTTTTTTTTTGGCTTTAGGCCAGAGGAAAATTTAAAACCTTGATCATTATTATCTACAGTTTGTTTTTTTCTTTGCCATAATTTCTTTTTACTCATTATTAAGATTTGCACACCTGTCTACATTTATCCCCCAAATGTCCTAATAACGATTTATTTATAGCCTTCTAAAGACCTGTAATATTGTTTGGATAGTCCAACTATTAACCTTAGTCATTTTAAAGTAGCTTAGCATGGTTCCACAGGCAAAACATTACTAGAGAAGACTTTGCTCTGCTTCATATGGAACCAGCCGAGTATTTCACTTCCTTTTTCTTTATATAGCTGCTTTTCCCTATATATAGATCAAACAGTTTTAAAAAGTATCTCTAATTCCTGGTCTTCAAAGTCTGCTAAAGCAGCCCTGAAAATTGTCTCCAGAAATAAGTTTCTATGCAGCCTACTAATTTAAATCAGCCATCCCCAAATTTACGAATGGTGTTTGCTCCAAAATCACATCCTTTTCCTTCACTACAACCACAACTTTAGTTCAGTGTACTTTTGACCACTGTTCCCATCCACAATGCTCCTGGACGGCCACTTAAATTTTTACCTGTAAACTTCAGATCATATGGGAATGTGTCTCCTGCCTGTCACTGGCTTCTTTAATAAATTTCATCATATTTTATTGGCAAACTTTGGGTTTCAATGGCAAAGTTGTCTTTTTCTCCTATCTTCTGCAGGATGGGATCAAGATGCACTTTCCATGTTTAAATCGATGGAGCTGAACAAAATAGAATAGTATTTAGTGATCTGAATAAAAACAGAAAGAATCTCTGACAGTTAAAGGGAAATGATTAAAAGGGATGTATTGAGGGGCAAGGCACGGACACGGACAGTCAGAATGGAGGCTGGGTGTATCAGGTGCCATTTTCGCAGTGCTTTCTGATACCCGTTGCCTTTTCTAGACTGTTAGTACTGTTCGAGTTCTCTCACCCTCTGGGTCATTGAGTCTGTTACTCGTTTCTGTGACGGGCTGCTAGAGAGTAGTGTCTTGCTTCCTAAAGTGCTGGGTGACTTTCCTCTTTGAAGAAAGCTGCTACTTCTACCTCGAGGATCATTTTACATAGAAACTATTCAAGGGGTCTTCCCAGTTTGTAAGTTGGAAACTGACCCTGAAGTCTTTCAGAGAAAAGCTTTGGAAAGATTCTGGCAGATCATCTTTTCTTCCACAGAAGTGGAAGAGAAATGAAAGACTGGACAGAAATCAGAACTAGGTAATGCTTTTTAGCTAAAATTAGTGTGGAAACTTCTGGGAGTTTTGAGGCATCTAAAGAAGAAAAGGGTTTTTGAAGTGTGTTGGCCAAAATGTTGAATCAGGGTTCCGTGTTCTTATGTGACCCTGGTTCAAGAGAATTGTGTATTGTAAGTGCGGTGAGGTCAGGGACTAGGTCTGTCATATTATCACATCTTTAGCACCTTGCTCAGTGACTGGCACATAAGAAGCCCTCCATTAATATTTGGTGACTGACTGAATAAATGAAAGACAAAATGAACACCTCTGAGATAGTTACATCTTACTGATAGATGGAAAAGACTTGAAATTCCACCATTAGGAATTCATTTCTTTGTTTTAAATATTGCCCTTCCTTCCCACACCTTCTGTTGAAGCACAAATACTCCTGAATGAGGTTATATACTATATCTCCAATACCTCTGAGGTTTTAGTGTGAGCGAGTTTATCAGATTATGATGCCATGTGACATTCATGAAAGGGGAGCAGGGTTAAATGGTTGTAAATTATTGCAGAAAGGGAAGTAAGAATGCAGGAGACCAATTTGACTGATCCAACTATTTTTCCTAGGGCTGGTCTTGTAAGAAGAACCCTGCCCCAGCTGCTATAATCATTCCTGGAAGCACCTGCAGTTTTGGGAAAGTAGCACAAATTAGGGAGAGGGGAGAAAGGTAGTTGGAGAGTGGACATTTTTTTATTCTCACCCAGTTTTCTATTAATAAAATGTATTTATTACTTAGGAAACATTTTTCGCAGCAGGCAAATTATAACTAACAACATACAATTTTAAGCTAACATTCTTTTTGCTAAAGGCCTCAGTCATAACAGGTGTTATTAAGGGTAATAAGTACTTGAGGAGGAAGAAAGAACAATTCTTTTACTGGAACATTTGTGGAAGGTCCAGTCAATGCAGTTAAGAATTATGTCAAGTACCTTATTTTTCAGCTCGCAGGGAAGACCATGATCTGTAAATGATTTTGTAGTGCTTGGGTAATGATGAATTCTGGTGGATATTGAAACAGTTAGTCCTGTGGGTGATTGTGTCATTGGAGGTAATAACACTAGGTTTAAGGAAAATGCATATTTACATGAAGGAATGGAAACAAACACTGAATGTTCAATCTACGGTGCTACATGCTGTTAGGTTCCTGAAAAGAGAAAGAAATCCTGTATAATTACAGCTTTGAATAGGGTGCAGGGAAGAGGAGAGCTGGGAGATGTGAGTCAGATGGCCGTCCTTCCTATGACCGACCGTGGCGCTCTGAAGGTGCCCTGTGAGAGTACCAGCTCCTGAAAGAAGGGTCCCATGGGCACTACTCTTTTACTTTCTCCCTGGGCCTGGGCTTCTAGAGTGCATGGAGTTGGAAGAGGGCAGGTATGGTGTGCTGGTCAGGTCTGCCAGGTCCAGCACTTGCAGCCTACAGAACATAGGACCATTGTAATAGTCATTTATTGCAGGGGCATTTCACTAGTTTTAAAAACAGACACTAACTTTTTGTTAGTTTTAAAGTCTCCCCTTTAGACCTAAGGGCCATACAGTCTCACTGGCAACCAGTCTAAGTTCACATTGATATCAAGTCGGTAGTATTTATTTCTTTAGCATGTTGAGTGCCTACTATGTGCTCTATTCCAGGGCTTGGTATGTCATTGAGAACAAGACCAACAGAGTCCGGATTTTCGGAGCTTATATTTTAGTGGGGGTGATACACAATGAGCAATAAATAACAAAGATGCCAAAGTAATATTTGAGGAATAGTTTCTACCCAGAAGGGGCTCTCAATGTAAATGGAGAGACTAATACGTCAGCATATACTTATCAGATATAGAAAATACAGTGTCAGTGACTTAGAGGGTCTTTGTGGATCTCTACTTCATGTCAAGTTGCCCCTGTTACGGGGCGTTTTACCGTGGAGCCCTTAGACTTCAAGTTGACTCGCGTTGTCTCTGGAAACTTTTTCTTTTTTGATAATGTCATCACGTATCTTATTGAAGAAACTAGTATTCTGATGAATTAGGTCACCATGACATACTGACTGATGACCAGCTTGCTATTCTCCTACAGAAAGTACAGAAAGTGGGAGCATCGGATCAGGCTTCATTGTGGCTAGCCATTCCCATTTTTCAGCTCTCAGCTCAGACATAATCTCACAGAGTGGTCTCTGAACACCCACTCTCTAGCTAACCCCACCCCCCAAGTTATTCTTTATCTCCTTGCTTTATCCCAAGGTGTTTACAAACAAGAAGAGGAGGTAAGAAAAATATGCAAATAACCACGAAAAGAAGGCAGAAGGTGTAAAATGCTACAAATAATTACAAATAGTGTTATGTAGATTTAGTGAAAAAAGAGGTCACTTATCTTTACTTCATATTTTAAAAGAATCCCATCCTTGGAGAAAATTAGGCCTTTTATACATATGTATATATATCTTTGAGTCATTGGACAAGAAAATAAAGGTCCTGAAATGTTAACAAGATTTATGAACACAGGAACAAGGTCTTATAGAGGCGATTGAAATATGTGACAAGCATTAGCATTTCAGAGTAGTGATGAGCTATTTGTATAGATTGATGTGGCTAAAAATTAGACAAGGCATATTAAAAGCTGAGATCATTCAGGCTTAGGAGAAGCTGAATATGAGCAATTATGAAGCAGTTAAGCCATTAAATAAAACTGAATATCCTGTGAACTGCCAGAGCAAAAAGGCACCTCCGTGTGACCGAGACCTTTATCGCCAACACTCTCATCTCAACAACATAAACATTGGGAAATGGTGCCAAGGGCGATGGAGAGTCTCTTTAGAAGCAAACCATTTCACATGTTGCTCGGGACAGCAGTCTCACGCAGAGGAAGCCGTCTCTAACTAGGCGTACCAATTGTGTGAGCAGAATGTGGGGATAAAGTGATTAAGGCCACCTTTTGGTTTGGGGCCAATATGAGATCTGAATAATAGAGAATCCTGTGGAGAATGGCTCACCTGGTTTCCGTCATGCTCTTATAATTGTGCAGTCATAGTGGCTGCCTTCATCAGCTGATCTTCCTGTGGAAAGGACTGTAAACATGGGTAATGCTGTTTATGTTGAAGATGGTTATTCTATTCCCGTCTGCTTGGGTGTTAGGCACTTTAGCATGAGAGGGTTTCAACAACACACTATGTGAGGGGAAATAATCCTAAAAGATCGTTCTTTCCCCAGTCACTGCGGCTTGGCTATATCATTTGATAATAAATAAGATTATTCCATGAAGAAAAGACAGACAGTTTCAGAGTGGATCTGCCCCCATGCAGTGATGCTCTCTCTATATGCCTAAGTTGTTCTGAATGGCTTAATTGGTTGTCAATAGAAACATCTAATATTTATTAAGAATCTGCCATGTGATGGGCATGGGGTAGGCATGTTTACATATTTATTCAGGAGAAGCCGGGTGTCGGAGTAGAAAAGACCTGACAATTAGAGCTTCACTCTTGGCATAGCCTCTAACTGGCTGGGGAAACTAAGCAAGTCATTTAAAACACTCAACAATATAAGGAAGGAAAGCAAAGTCTCTAGATCTGTATTTATTTTACTGCTTAAAAGAGTATGTGTGTGTGTGTTCGTGCGTGTGCATCTGTGTCTGGAAGAGGTTATTTTTCATATTCCTTCCAGCTCTATAGTTCTCTGGGCTGTACATGTACACAGCTTTATTTATATTTTTGACCCTTCTGCTATTTCATGGATATTATACTTTCCATTTGCTATATTTTCTTTCTTCCACATCCAAGTCAGTTATCAAATTCCACTTTGATTCTTCTTTGAAACATCCCTCAAATGTCTTCCTTTCAACCAATCATTCTGTACTGGGAAGCCCAGTGGTTAAGAGTGCAGACTCTAGAGTAGAATAGATTTGGGTTCAAATTTCTTCTTTACCATTAGTGACTGTGTGATCATATAATCTGGTGATCTTGACTACTTGTTTACACTGTCTGAAATGCAGCTTCCTTATCTGTAGAAGTGGATGGTAACACCTACCTCTTAGGATTGTTGTGAATATTAAATGAAAAAATGCATATAAAGTGCTTGGCAAGGTAACTGATGCAAAAAACTCAGTGTTAGCTAGTCCTTTTACTGCTAAATTAATACTACCGGTATTAATACTACCGGTAGTAGTTGTATTATTTTCCTACCATCACTACTGTTGTTTTCACCCTACCATCCTCTTTCATTAGACTAGTTGCTACAACAGCTCTATGGCTGATATTCCTAATTCCATTCATGGAACATCTACTACAATAAATAATTATATTACATGGTAGACTCTCTCTGTGTGTCCTTTTGGAGAATTTCTATTGCTTTGGATTCAGGTTTGCTAATTTTTTTGCTACAGTGTCTAATCTGTTGTTTACTTCAGTCAGTGTATTTTTCATCTCAGATGTTGCATTTTTCATCTAGAGAACTATTAATTGGGTCTTTTTGGTATTACCCATGTCTCTCCTTAACTTGCTCATTCTTTCTTCTACCTTAGTGGTTCTCAAGCAGAGGTGATTTTGCCCCCAGGAGACATATGACAATGTCTGAAGATATTTTTGGTTATCACAAGGCCAGTGGGGGAATGCTACTGGAGTCGGGTGGGTAGAGGTTAGGGATGCTGCTAAACATCCTATAATCCATGGGACAGCGCCCCACAATGAAGAGTTATTTGGCCCAAAATGTCAGTAATGCCAAGGTTGAGAAACCGTGTTCTACCCTCTTGAATATATGGAATATTGTTGTAGTATCTGTTTTAATATGTTTGCCCATTTGTCCTATCATCTGTGTCATTTTTGAATCTGTCTCTGTTAATTGTTTTTTCTCCTCATTATGCTTCTTTGCGTGCTTGGTGGTTTTTCATTGGATGCCAGTTACTGGGAATTTTATCTTATTGGGTGCTGGATATTTTTTGTGTTCTTTTGAATATTCTTGAGTATTGTTCTGGACACATTTCAGTTATGTGGAAACAGTTTGATTCTGTAGGCTCATTTTTAAACTTTGTTAGGTGGGATCAGAGTAACCTTTCATCTAGGGATAATTTTTACTCACTACTGAGTCAATAGCCTTAGGAGTACTCTCCCTGATGCTCTGTGTGTTGTGAGGTTTTACACTCCACTGGGCGCAGGGGGGAAATCCATGGATTGCTTCTTTACAGTGCTCTTTACCTAGCCTCAGTAGTTTCATTTCACATATGTGCTGGAAGCACTCAGCTAAAGACATGGAGGAACGCTCTGTAGATGTCTCGAGCATGGTCTCTGTGCAGCTCTTCCCTCTCTGGTACTGTGTGCTATGAATTCTAGCCACCTTGGTCTCCCTTCTGAAAAAACTCTATCTCCTCAACTCAGGGAGAAAGCCAGGCTTTGCTTGGGTTTCCTCTCCTTGTTACAGCCTAGAAACTCTAGGCAGTAAGGGGGGACTATGGAGATGGAACTCACCTGGTTTGCTTCCCTCCACTCAGGATCACTGACCTGTGCTTCCTATTGTTCAATGTCTGAAAATGATTGTTTCACAAGTTTAGTCTATTTTTTAAAGTTACTTAGGGTGAGAGGGTATATCTGGCCCCTGATACTCCATCATGACCAGAATTAGAAGCTCATGGTAGACTTTTAAGACAGGTACATAAACAGGGCTATATATTATATTCAAAACAGAATCCAATTTTGTTTTACAACTGTGCTTTTAGAAGCATATCCTATCTTCAGAATCAAACTGGCATCAGTGCTGAGATCTAAACCACAAGGTATGTATTTATCAGAACTCTGAACTTTTCTATGTTTCTTCTCTTCTGCTCTCTCTCTCCACTTGGGATTCTTCTCTTGAGAATCTATACTTTAATGCTTCAGCTGTTCCATTTTTAAACCTTTTACCCTCCTGGATCCTATTACTTGCTCAATTAATTTGGACCATTTTTGTATGCTTTGGCCTTTTCTGTAGTCAGGTCCTAAAGTTTATGTATGGCTCAATAATTCATATGTCTGTTTGTTGGTTACAACGCAATTTAATGGTGTATTTATATTACTGTATTTATTAGCTTTGAAATTCCTAAAAGAGGTATCCATTTTCTAACCTCAGGGCATGCTCACATTTTAATTACCACTTATGTATTAAAGAATATTTCTTTACATGTTTCTAGTTACTTATTTCTCTTAAAGTCTTTCAATGAAACATGTTTATTGAAAAGGATAGGGGCAGGAAACATAATGAGAACTGGGGAATAAAAGCAAAATAAAATACGACTGAGTCCCAAGTTTCAGGGCTTGCAGCTGTCCCGCTACTATTTCTCTTGGTGGCATAATGTTTTCAGATTTTCCAAAGCTAGAGGAATGTTAGCTCTTTGTGGCTTATGGTCACTAGCCTGGAAGTTACTAATCCTGATGCTGTTATACTATAGCTTGGGTGAGCTTGATCTGGTTAGGGTTTTGTTATGCTGCTCCATGTAGTATGATGCTCCTCAATAAAGCCTAGGATTTAGATTGAGTGGCTCATAAGATTAGAGATGGGAAATGTGGAGTCTTTCATCTTTTGGTCCCTAATTCAGAGCCAATCAAGAAGTCATTGGATTTAACGACCTCCAGTTAAAGGATCCTGTGAAATAAGCTGTTGCTGTCAATCCTATTTTTAATGGACAAGAATCCCCATAATTCAGTACCACATGCTGCCCTTTGTTCTGTAGGGTTGATAAATGGGCTGTGAATTGAATGGTTGCTGGAAATAATTTCTTCCTCCCTCCTCAGAGTTTAGGCAATTTGGTAGAATAAAATATAGAAGTGTAACCAAGCTTTATTACTGATCCAGATACGTTATTTGGAGTTATTCCAGGATTTAGGGCTCACGTGGAGAATGAGGCCATGGTAGGAAGCAAACGCTATGTAAGTCGAACGAAGCTGGTATCCACCATTGACCTGACAGCTTAGAGAACACAATGGAAAGGGTTCAGTAGTTTTCAAGCCAGAGAACCCACTATTCATTCCATGGGTCAGCAGCTGTTTGAGTTGCCAGAGTGAGGCCTGGAAGTCAAGGTCAAGAACATACTAACACACTGGGCATGTAATTGAATAGGAAACTGAAGATAATAGTCATAGAGAATTTGGAACTAAGACTGCCCCACTTGACAAAGTCTCTTACATTTTTCCCTGCAGTGGATGCAGATGAATCAATTTAAGAAAATAGTATGTAGATTAAGCAGGATAATGCAAAATGAGGACAGATTATGACAAATGGCAAGATGTCCAAACATACTTGGATTTAAATTACTTGAATTCAACTCTACCTACTTGAGGAAAAAAGAGAAAGTGAAACATACTTTAAATGGGGTGGGTGATTCTGCTTGCCATTCCACCTAATAAATGAGCAAGAGACAGGGGATGTGAACCCCAGTTGTTCTCTGGGTTGGTCTCAGTTTTTATGTGTTTCTCACATTGAGTATTTATCTACACCAAGGGTCATTCACATGTTGAATGAAACAATTTTCATACAACGTGGCCACTAAAAGCAGGTTAACCACTTCATCTTGTACTCGATCAGAGAAAGAATTGGGGGAAATTGGGATTTTAAACCTTCCTAATGGATTTTTTCCAAGGATAACTTTGATTCTATATGATTTTTGTCTCAAGTGCTGACCCTAGAACCCAATTTCCACAGAAGATGCAATTCCATTGGAATGGCAAAATACCTGGCACATGATTGGCACTCAACTAATATTGGTTAAATGAATGAATGTATGAATATTAGATGCAATATATAAGCAGAGTGACAAAGGACTCTATTTCTAGAATATTCAATATCTCTATTAGAAATGTCTCTAAGAATTGCCCTAGCCACCATACGTGTATGTGTATCATCTCTTTATCTATCTATTGATCAATAGATGGATGGATCAATCTATCTAAAATATGGTTGTAGCTACCACCCATGCTGGGTGCTAAAGAATGACCTTGGTAAAATTTTAGTAAAATTTGAGTTGTAATACTGAGTGGTACATTTTGTGACTTGCTCATCTTTGGGTTTAAAAATAAATTTCAGTCATTAAAATGAATAAATCATAGAACAGTTGGTAAAAGCACACATTGTGGAACTAGCCCACATAGACAGAAATTCACCTTGTGAAGTAGAGGGAGAACTGGAACAGTAGCCAAGAGGTTCATTTTAAACCTTCCATTGACACTCCCAGTTGACTGACTTTGAATATGCTGTAAACTTTCTACTCTCACGTTCTTGTGTAAAGTGAGAGAGTTGGAACAGAACAAACTCTGATGCTCTTTAGAGTTTAAACATTCTGTGATGAGTTTTAAAAACCAACTAAGTGCTTCAGCAGACAAAAAGATTAAGAAACCTTTCCCTTTTCAGAGATCTTTAGCATTGTGATTGGTATTGACAGAAGGGGCCAATCTTTGGGAGCTAAGATTTCCACCTACATACCTAATTTGCACCTATTTAGAAACATTTAGCAGTACTATTTGGAATTCTCATCTTAATTCAGTGGTTGTTCTTAAATTTTAGGAAGCATAAATATCAACTAGGGGATTTCCTAAAAATGTGCATTCTGGGGTGAGGCCAAGAATCTTAATATTTATGAACACCCTAAGTAATTCTGAAGTGATGGTCTCTGAGTTCATTTTGAGAAATACTGATTTAAGGTATAAATAAAATTGTCTTTGAATGAGACAGGCTTAAAAAGTAACCAATTCCAAACTTCTATCCTCAAAGGCAGAATGAGTTTACTCTCAAAGTCCACCATGGAAAGGGATTATACGAAGTCCTAGTTTTAATTTATTCAGATCTTTAGGAATCCCTTTTTGTGTTAAACCTAAGCCAGTCCTGTTTACCTTTTATAGTTGCCTTACTTTGTTGGCCCCAATACCTCTAGTAAAAATTCTTATGGGATCACGAAATCTTGGAAATGAAAGTGACATTAAGGGATGGTTTTATTGAGTCCTCTGCTTTTTGGCTGAACTAGAATGAAATAAATTTTTAAAAAAATAGTGAAATGATTAGAAAGCTAATATAAAAAGACTTGTTTGGTAAGAGATGTCAAAGGCATTTTGGAGCACACAAAACACTAGACAAAAATGAGGAAGCAATTAGAGATGTTTCAAGGTACAAAATTTTTCTCGTCAGCTACCCTCAGGGAGTCATCTTCAAAAATAAACAACTATCTGGGAGGCAGGTAGGTAAGGAAACTCTGCCCTTGGGAATTTGTGGAAGTGCAGATGGGCCACAGTTTAAGTGGGAGAAGGAAGGTAAGGAGAATGTTTAAAAGCTCTTACCCACCTGTGCTTTGTACCACTAAGGCTCTGGATATCCAATGTCTAGGCTTCAGTCCACAGATGGTGCCTAATGACCTCAGAATTGTTTTTCAAGTCAGGCATGGCGCACAACTCTGCCTTAGGGTGTGGTGGAGGGTGGGAGGTGGTGGTAGAGAAGACTAGTTTGTCAATAACCTTTCTCATAAGCACGCATAGGCATGAACCTAAAAGTTGTGTTGTTTATTTTGGCTTCCTTGCCACCTTTCTTATGATGAGAATGCTCTTCAGAATTTCACCATCTCCCAGAGGTTACATGAGTGGCTGCTCTTTGTTGTATCACAGGGGGATGATAATGGACAGTGAAGTTCTGGCTCTCATTCATTTGCCCGTCTGACCCCTACAAATGTATCCTGTGGACAAGTCCATTTTATTCTCCAGTCTGAACTTCATCTTTGATTTTGGATTGAACAACACAACATAGCGATGGAAGAGTTGGAACTGGGAGCTGTGCTTATGGAAAATAACAGAAATTGGTCACGTAAGGCTGGCCCAACATGTCAAAAGTAAACTTCATTGTCCACAGAGACTCATGTTGGTGTTTTCAGAAAACATTTACCACCTCCCTTGTTTCTTTTTTTTAATGAAGCGAAATCACATTCATTAAAAAAGAATTTTTTCTTTTTTAATTGAAGCACGATTAAGAGAGCTCTAAAAAGAAACACCTTTTGCCGGTTTGTTAAACCTACATGTGAAGTCATTAAGCTTATCCTTTGCTCTATAGCTTTGCATGTATTCAGAATTTAACCTCGTAATAACTTGTCCTAACAATTTTAAAGTTTGTGTTGAATTAAAACAAATAACCTGAATAAATAATTTCCAATGTGGATGAGTTTCCCTAAATATCTTTTCTTGAATGAAATGAAAATTTTATAGACTCTATATTAACATTATAAAAAATAAATAATATTTAATTCAAATTTATTTGATAATCAATACTGGGGAAAAGATGCTCTTCAAAGACAAAAATCAATGGCTTCAAACTCAAGAAGTGCTTTTCCAGAAATTTCTGAAGCCCTAGCTAGATCATTTGTTTCTTATCTCTGCTCCCACTGCTTCCCATAAATACTTTAATCACAACTCTGTCTAAAAGTACAAGAAAGCAGCACAGCAGGGAGGGCAAGTGTATGAGTAAAACCTAAGCCTGAAGTCCAGTCTCAGCTCCAGCATTTACCATCTGTGTGTCTTTAGACTAGTGAACTCCCTTAGACAGTTTCTTCATCTGTCAAATGAGGATATCACTAGTACCTACCTCAGAGGGCTGACATGAGGATTAAATGAGATAATCTATGGAAACTTCTCAGAACCCTGCCTGGTATATTGGACGCTTGTTAAAATTTAGCTAGCTATGGAGGCCAGCCCAGTGGCACAGCAGTCAAGTTCGCACGTTCTACTTTGGTGGCCCAGGTTTTGCCAGTTCGGATCCCGGGTGCAGACTTACACACCACTTATCAAGCCATGCTGTGGCAGGCGTCCCATATATAAATAGAGGATGATGGGCACAGATGTTAGCTCAGGGTCAGTCTTCCTCAGCAAAAAGCGGAGGATTGGTGGCTGATGTTAGTGCAGGGCTAATCTTCCTAAAAAAAAAAGTTAGCTAGCTATGATAATTAATTGTCTGACCCCTCTGCCACACTGCGATTTTCCACAGGGCACAACTCATATGTCAATATTCATGTTTATTCCTCAAGTTCCTGGCATATATTCTGTACTCAATAGATGTTGAATGGAAAAAATGCTTTCCTCTTGGTGACAGTGTGGAATCTAGTTTGCAAAAGGAATTAAACAAACACAAATCAAGCCTCAAAGCTAATATTGTGGAGTATCCACACCAAGAAACAACAGATGCATTATCCCAGATGTTACTTTTTGTGGTGGGGAAAATAATGGAGCTTTAACAACAAATCCTCTACTCCTATTCTCTACCTCCTCCGGTACCTGCTAAATATACACTAAGTTTTAATACTTAGGAAAGGATTTGCAATGCACCAAGTTGACAGAAGACTGCAAAAAGATTATGGAATTTTGGTGCTAGGAGGGTTCCAAACCTCTTATTTCACTGATGTGACTTTGTCGCTGTGGTCCTGTGGTTGATGCGAAAACACACAACCAGTCGTTGGAAGGTCTGGAACCAACGCCCAGGACACCTGATTTCCTGGCCAAGGCTCTTCTGAGCAAACAGGCATAACTGAAGATAGCATGATAATTGATGGGGTAACCTCAATCAGCAAAGAAAGGGAAGTGGGGTTACAAAAAAGCCTCCCAGAAAAGTCAGTGACTCAAGGCGCCAAGCAGCAAACTAGAGTTCTCGCCATCAAGGTGCCGGGCTGCTGTGGGCTGGCAGAAAAGCTTTGACTTCAAGGTTGAGAGATAGCGCTCCTTAGTGGTTTGGAGCTTTGGCTGTGGAGTCACAGAAACCTGGGTTCTATCCCCAGCTCTGTCATTTACTAGCTCTGGATCCCTGGAAAATACCTTACATTCTCTAAGCCTCTGTTTCCTCAACTTTAAAATAGCAATACCCACTTTTTAGAATTATTGGGAGGATTCTATGAGAAAATTTCTATAAAGTATTTAGTACACAATAGTCAATAGTTGGTGGATTAGCTGTGTGGCCTTTGAAACTTCATTAGACTCTCTGAGCCTCAGTTTTCGTATCTGTAAATTGGAATAATAATGTGTAATTTGCAAGACAAATTACATTTTGTCAAAATTCTCATTTTGCAAATTAAATGAGATAATGAATGTAAAATTTCAATAAATGTTCTTTTGAAAATACCTATAGTTGTTTGAGTGCATTGGCCTCTTTTCTACGTTCCTTTGTCTCTTTTGCCTGTGTTCCCTCTTTCTTTGTCTGCCCCTAGCCAAGGATCGTGGACCTTAGATTAGCCACTGGTAGTCCAGTACTTCTCACTGATGTGCCGGTTCAAACCTGACCTCCTTGTTAGTGCCCTGTGCTTCTATTTTCATTCTTCCAGGCCAAAACTCCATTTCTCTTAGTGTTCCTCACATCTGAGTCTCAGTAAGGAAAGCAATCTGATTAAAGCAACTCACAATGAGATCTAGACAACTGATAAGTTAACTCACAGACATTTGCATGTTACAACTCATGGGAGGAGAAATATTCTTAAATGAAAAAAATCCACTGAATCTGTGAAATCCAAGAAATCAGCAACATAAATGTGGAAGATAAAGATAAAGAAGAAATATTTTGTGTAAGAAATATTTTGGGAGTGTACGCTTTTCTCCTCTGGCAACATTTCCCTCAATATATACAAAAGAAGGAAATGGGTCAGTGTCCCCACTTTGGAAAGTTTTCTGCTAGCAAGAGGGATCTTTTTAAGGTGAGAGTGGATGTAGGAATTTGGATATGGGTCTCTCAAAGGTCTAAGGGTCTCCTATTCGTATGCCTTCTTTAGAGCTATACAGAACTCTATAAGATCTCATTTTTTTGAGACAGCCCCAAGTACCAAAAACATAGACTTTTTTTTCCTTGAGAGCACAATGGAACCCTCTATTTTTGTCTTGGCTGGAAATGAAAGGGAATGCTTCCAAATGTTTCAAATCCTCAGATGTCGTTAGCTTGTATGGAATAATATGAAAGATAAAGGCTGGCGGGAATGTGATTGAAGTCTATAAAGTCACGAAGGGTCTGAGTAGGGTGAATGCAGACTTGCTCCCCAGATCTCTTGAGTGCTAAAGCCAAGGGCAATGTCTTAAAGGTTAAAGGGCTAGCTCGTTGCTCTCAATGCACCTTAACAAACATTCCTTTAATGATATAAAGAAAATAGGTAGAAATCTAAGAGGCTGATTGGATTGGCATATTCGAGGGAGTTTGCCTCAAGAGCTGCTAACTGGACATGTGAATAAACTCAGGAAGAGTTTAGATTTGTTTAAGTTCCACAGTGAATCTGCAATTGAAAGACTTGCATTAGAATACTTCCAAGAGTCTCAGACATTCTGTGGCTTTATTTATAATTAGTGAAAGTTATGGGATGCTTCTAGGTACATCCCTACCTTCCAGAGGCTGGCATCCTGTAAGAATACAAGTTCCTTGGTGTCAAAATTGGAGACTCCCTGTTGGATCCAAAGGGTCTCCCTGTTGGATTGCAGGTCCTCACTTCTCATGAGATGAGTTTATCTTGGGGGATAAAGCATTTATGAATTCTTAAACTATCTTATGAATTCTTAGTTGCCCACAATATCATGTATAAAAGCAGAACAAGAGAATGTTTAAATCCTTGAGATTCATCAGATGCTCACGAAGAAGTCACATTATTATTAGCAACAAAGGTATTCATGTTCAGTTAAGTTCCAATGTATTTGTTTTTTGAGCTACAGTGATTTTATTAGTTTCAAAAAATATAGTGCTCATTTCGAAATGGATTGTGTGCTTGTTATAGCAAATGTATATTGATGTGATTAAAAATGCATTAATTTCTTTAGATTTCAATAACAATGGATTCATTTTCAGAAAGAAAGGGCTGGAAAATGTGCAGTCATGTAAGCTGATAATCTCAGATAAGTGGTATTTAATATTACTCAACAGGAAATTTCCCCCCCATAATTTTAAAGCAAAAATCTCCAATATTAAGTGATGTATGTAGTGCATATGAAGCATTTAGAAGAAAAGAGAGCTCTCTAATTTAACTCAAGGTCACATGCACACTGTCAGAGCAAAGAGGGAGCTGTGAAATTATCCAGGGAACTTGAAACAGTCTAGACAGTCAATCCAGATCATTTAAAAAGATATGTTAAAGATGCTCATAAGAGTAAGAGAGTTATCTGCTAATATGAAGACACAGTTTTGTGACAAATCAAATTTAGTGTTGTTTAGAGCCTTGAAGTCTTTGCTTGAAATCCATTTTACTAGAAACATATACACTTAAAATATTCCCATAGCTGGGAAATTATTTAATAAATTAATATGCTGTATCCATTTATTACAAGTACACGCACAGAGAACCATAGAAATATCTTTAAAAATAACCTAATGTATGTGAATGTTTGCTTAATTTTTCTTCATGTCAAATGGATGGAATTGAGCAAAGCCTATAAAACTCAGGACATCATGTACAAATTCAAGCGAACCCCAGAAGAAGCACTCGCCTGGGAAGAGGAAGAAACCAAGGTTCTCTCATTAAATCTTCCATTGAATACATTTAGGCAAGTCCGTTATTCTTTTTCAGTTTTTTCATTTGCAAAATGAAGAAATGAGATCTGGAAGGACACAGAACAATAACCTCTAAGTATGGCTTAACATAAAGTCTAATAAAATATATCAACACATATTTATGTCAGCTAGACACACCACAATATAAGTCTGCAGCAATTAGCTAATTATATAACTGGGAGAATAAATGGCAAATTAATAAATTATACTTTTATTTACTCTTCTTCAAAAGATAATTGCTCAGTAGCTCAAGCTTCCAATTAGTAGGAACTCATTCAATGATTGTTGAATTGAATTGATTGTGACCCATAGTACATAAAAATGGGTTTGAATTCTCCCAAGTATGCTTGAATTTCACAAATCTTGCATTCCACGCTAGGGAAATCAGCCTCAGAAAGTATTTTTATAGCTTGCATAAAGGTGGTAGATTTCACTAACCAATAGTTAGTCTTTGAGAACAGAAATATAAACAAAATCACAACTTGAATGGGGACTCATTCTCCTTTCCAATATATGGAAGGCCAAATGTGTAAGTACATTACCAGTGTGAAGCTCTCTCTTGGATAAGCTGACATGCTAATTCTGCCAGTGGAATGTCAAGCACTTGCCTTTCTCTCTATTCTCAACACTGTCATCATTTTCATCATCCCGAGTTACTCCTGAGTGATTTCTTTGCCCCCAGAGCTGAGCTGTTCAATACAGTAGTCACCAGCCACTGTGGTTATAGAGCCCTTGAATTGTGGCTAATTCAAATTGCAATGTGCTTTAAATGTACAATCCACAGTGGACTTCAAAGAGAATGTAAAATAGCTCAGGACTAATTTTTTATATTGATTGCATGTTGAAATGATAGGATATTGGATAAATTAGAATAAATAAAATAGGCTAGTAAGATGAATTTCACCTGTTTATTTTTACTTTTTGAAATGAGGCTTTCAGAAAATGTAAAATTACCTAAGTGGGTCCACATTTGTGGCTCACATTTTATTTCTGTTGGACAACGCTGCTCTTGAGTATCTGCTGAAAATCAATCTTCCTCACACGCTCTCTCTCAAAAACTTTTAGTGGTACTTTAATCCCATCCGTGGAACCTACATGTTATTTTTAGCTTTCAAGGCCATCTCTAATCTGCACCATTCCTATTTTACTCTTTTAGGGGAAACTACTCCCTTCCTCCTGGAATGCATTGTTTGTTGCCCTTTCTCTCCTGGCCCCACTTTGTGCCAAGGTTCTCAGCACTTTCACTCATCTCACATTTATTGATTGTGCTACTGGGATCTCAGGGCACAGGCCCTCCGCCTTTAGAACATGCAGTCTGGTGGAAGAAAGGGATAAGTAAACAGTAAATGACAATGCAGTTCTTAAGTGCCAAGACTTGGTGAGAACAAGGTGCCAGAAGGTACACAGATAGACCCCTAACTCAGGTTCAAGAGTTTGGAAAAGACTTACCAGAGGAACAGAAGCCTGAGTTGAGACCTGAGGATTGAGTATGAGTTTACTGGGCAAATGTCAGGTGATGGGGGGAGAAAGGGCCTTCCAGGCAGAGATAAATGGGCCAAGGCCAGGACATGAGGGAACACCTAGGTCTCTTAGTGAGATGAAGACAGTGATATGGGTGGGAAAGGAGACAGGAAGTTCTAGCTAGAGGTCAGAGCTGGCCAGATCATGAAAGCTATGCTAAGGAGTTAAGTCACATATACTCTTTCACATTTTCTCTCTTAGTTTTCTGCTGTAGATTGATTCTATTCATGGATTCAATTCTCAGCTTTCTCTGAATCCTTGCTCCTTGACTTTGCAGTACTTCTCATCAAATAGCTAGTCTATTCTTCACCTTTGAATCTGGATTTGGGTATGCAACTTGTCTTAGCTAATAACATGTTAGCAGATCCTATTAAAAAAGTGCTTGTGCCTTTTGCCTGCTCTTTTGTGCTCTGCTTTTGTTGTGAGAAGACATGCCCAGGCTGGTCCTCTGGTCCCAGAAGGAGAGATATATGAAGAGAGCTGAGTCACCCTGGCCAAGCTAGTCAAGGCCATACTTGAGCTGCCTATAGCCAACCAACCCCTAGACTTGAGAGAGAATCCAGCCAAGATGAGAAAATCCACCTAACACCAGATATGTGAGCATTAAGTGCTTATTTTGGTTGTACTTGCTTGTTATTCAACGTTATTGTGGGACCATGTAACTGATGCACTACCCAACTAGATTGTATGCTCCTTGAGGGCAGGACCATGTCCTTTCTACCTTTTCCTTAGATCTCAATAAACAGCTAGTAATTGACAGACATAGACTTTTCTTTGATTGTTGAAGATTTTAACGCTGCAGTTACAGTTATAAAAAATGGGAGCTTTCTCAAGCTAATGTTGATGACCTTTCTAAAACTTTCCAGCAAGGAGAGAGAGAGAGCACCTATTTCTCCCCCTTTGCTCTTTTGAAAGGCCCCATCAGCAGCCCCCCAAAGAGAAAAGGTGAGGAAGTTGAGTGTGATTACTCGGTGAGTTTTCCACACCAAAGAGAAGCCCCCCCACGGCTCTGGTGGGGTTTAGAATACCTTACAGAGTGGCACATATACTCTTTAAAGAGCAGCTGACATAGAAGAAATGCCCAGTACAACTTCTGGAATCTAAATCTCATTTGACAGTTTTTATAGAACATCCGTCCCTCCCAGTAAAGCTTGGCTCTGACAGATGCTAAGTAGACTGCCAGAGAAAATCGCTGATCTTCATGGACTTTGGTTAGGTGGGTCAGAGTTGATGGCACTGTGTCATAGTCATTTTCCATCACCAAAGAAGTTAGGAAGGCTGCTCAAAAGATCCAGCTTCATCCTATTTTGTGTAGCTATACTTCTGAATGCCACTGGAAATCTAAGAACTGATGTTAGTCTCTGCTTCAGATCTCCTGGAAAACTTTCCCAGAACATCAAGAGTTACTGAACATTGAAAGTCCTTTCTTAACTCAGTAAGCCAGGGTGATATATACATGCTGAGAAAAGCACACACAAGCAGATGTGAGGAATATCGGTCCACTTTGTAGAGTCAGCACAGTGCTGTGGTCTGAAGAATGAAATCATGTGCCCAAGCCTGCGTGAAGGAATCCTTGCCCTTATGGCGAAAGTCTTCCTTGGTGAATCAGAGATGAAAAGTGGTTTTGGAGTCACATTGCCTGGGTTTGAATCCAGCTCTGTTACATCTGGCACATGATCTTGAGCAGGAAAACTTAGGCTCTGAGCTCAGTTTCCTCTCTTGTAAGATGGAAGTGAGAACAGCACCCACCTCACTGAATCCTGGTGAGGACTAAATGGGATGAAGCATGAAAAGTTCTTGACACATTGTCTGGCACATATGAGTTCTCAGTAAATGGTGGCTGTTGCTATTAGTGATTTCTGCAGTCTGTGTTGACCTTGAGAACCAAGTCTCAAGACTAGTAAGCAATACTAATCCAGCTTGTCCTAAAAGGGAATGATTGCCAGAACGCTGTATCAACAAGAGATGAATCTTTAGGGGAAGCTAAGGTTCAGCTTAATACTGGATCACTTGTTCCATTATGAGGCTTGCACTGGCTGTAGATGATGCTGTTGTGCCACTGTTATTGCCATCCTCCCTAATGTGGGTGACAACCAAATTGTTCTGAGGGTGCTTTATGCTCACCTATCCCTACTCTCTCAAGGCTGGACCGCAGTCTACTGGAAAAAGAATTTGCTTACCTGTGGAAGTTGCTTACCACATTCACTGCTCTGGGTAACTGTTCACTCCCGTTAGCTGGAGTCTGGCAGTATGGTAACTTTGGATGATGTAGAGCCTGGGCATTTCAACAGGCCGGTGGGCACAGATGACTATTATCATAGTTTTAATAATGCAAAGTATGTGTCTACATGGTATACACGTATATGTAAGAAGGATATCTGACTTTTACTTCTCCTTTAGTTGTTCAGTCTTTCAGCAAATTTTTACTCAATGTCTACTGTATGTGAGGCAATATGTATAAATATCATCAAAGTAGATATGCCCCCACTGTTGAGCTATTTGTAAACAGATTCATTTCCTGAGCTTCATTTTCTGGGTTCCCTTGCCAAGTGGCTTCTTGCTGGATTCAGCCAATGGGAGACACTAGAAAGGAGATAGCAGAGCAGGAAGAAGAGAAGCAATGGTGTTTCTCACTGTGTCCTCAATCTCCTGCTTTGGGAAGTGGCTGCGTCTCCTCTGTGTCCCACCTCCTGCCGGGCAGCTTCTGTTGTGAGTCCCACTTCTACCAGAGAGCCCAGATCTCGGAATCATGGAACAGTCCCTCCTTTCTTTGTCCTTCCAGCCCTAGGGATGGTAGCGGCTTCTTGCTCTGTCTTAACTCTGGGTTGTTTCCCTCTCAATTTCTCCAACACCTTTGTAACTAGTATCCTAAGTTAAACACCTTCTGTTAAACTATCTCATGTGGTTTCTGTTTTCCTGACTAGACTTTGAGTAAGATGATCTCAATACTTCACATTTTTGAGGGGGACAGATGTTATTCAAATAGTCCGACAAATATATAATGACATTCTGTGATACGCTATGAAATACAGGCACAGGGAGGGCATGTAACTGTGTGGGGAGGTGTGTTGATCTAGTTCAAGGTGATGCTACTCCAAGTGAGGTCCACCCACCTGCAACATTGCCATCCCCTGGGGGCCTGTTAGAAATGAAGAGTCATATCCCAACCCAGTTATAACTTTCAGGTTCTGCATTTTAACAAGCTTCTCAGCTCAGAGGTGTGATCCACTGATAACATCTACTTTCAATCTGATTGTTGTGGTTCAGTCCTCCCAGCTCTGGTGTATTGGGATTGTACAGAATCAGTGGTGGCCTTGAATCTCAGCTCCATTCAAATGAGGAAACCTTGGGATGCCTGCTTCTTGATCCTGCCTCAGCAGACACTGCCGGTCAGATTCTAGGGCCAATGCAAGATAGAGGGCAGAGATTAGGATAATTGAGGGAGAAGAGCCAGCAAACTGCTTCTCTGTTGCTACGTTGGGGTAGCCGGAAGCTGAGCCCTGCAGGACTGGATCTTTGAAATGTATTGAAGCATGCTGTGGGAAAGTAAATATCTTCCCAAAGTGACCATATCTTGTGTCAGCCTCTGCAAGACATTTGATCACCATAACCTTTCCACACCAGTAAACTTCAGGTGACATTCACATGCACTGTTCTGTAAACCACAACAGAAGAAGGTGTCAGTGAGACAGAAATTGTGCAAATGTTATAGACTGATTTTTAATGATGATCTCTTTAAAATTTTTAATAGTACCCCTCCCCCAGACCTAATCATTGATTTTAGATGCGCTATTCCTTTCACTGTGACCATTACCCAGAAGTAGTAGTGGAAGAAGAATAGAAGCTGAAAGCAACAGACCATATCAAGTCCCACCAAGTGCCATTCTGTGAGCTGTGTTACCTTGGGCCAGTGCCTTAATGCTTCTGACACTAAGTTATTTCCCGTGCCAAAGGGCACTGAAAACTCCTTACTCATTGGTCTGTGGTGTGGTTCAGATGGTATAAGAATGCTCTCTGTAAAGTTAAAGAAGCTAACCAGTGTTGAAAAACTATACTTAAAGTAAAATGGCAGAACTATGGGAGAAAATGAAAGGCATCAAAGGTGTGATTAAAGTGAGATGCTCTGCAGCTTCTGTGCTTGGACCAAAAGGACTAAAGACTGCAGTGTCCCCTTGTAAACTCTTGTATTTTTTTTAATGCTAGCTTGCACATTGTTCAACCATTCCCCTTCCTCTTGAGCCTGTTTTGAATTTGTGGTTGCTAATACTCACTTTTTGCTAACTTGTGGCCCTTTGATTCATTCCACAGATATTTGCTGAGCACTGATGTTATGCTAGGTACCATTCTAAGTGTTTGGGATACTCAGTGAGCAGAATAGACCCAAAACTCCTGTTCTCATGAAGTTTAAATTTTAGGAAGGCTAAGTTGATGTAGCAGGACTTAAGTCTATCAAATATCCTTCAGGTGTGCCTAAGGACAAGGAACCCAGCTGGTCCTGCGTGGGATGAGTATGAAGAGTCCTGTTTCAGTTGCCTGATGGTTATATTTGCTGTTTGTTCAGCTCTGATCTTACAGCCATAAAAGTATTCCCTATTCACTCCATTTCTAGGTATCCTCTCCATGCTACTTTCTCCAATGATTGAGTCTTCTCTCATGATTTTATCAAATCTACTGCCAACCTCCTGGGATAAAGAGACCTTCTGCTTGCATGGTATTCCTTCATTCCTTCACTTATTCATTCCTTCACTCATCCCTTTAACTAATATATATTGAAAGTGTTATGTTAGTCACTATGCTAGCAACTGAGGCTACAGCTATAAGCAAGACAGAGAATGATGCTATCTTTACGGAGCCTCCTTTCTAGCAGGGGAGCCAGCAGACACAATTAATTACTCAATTACAATTGTGATAAGGACTACAGAGGAAAAGTGTGCCATATTAGTAGAGTCTCTAATAGGGGTACTTAGACTAACCCGATTATTTCACTTCCCTGAGAAAGGCATTTGAACTGAGTTCTGGATAATTGGGGGTGGGGATGTATTAGTAGGTGAAAGAGGGAAGTAAGAACATTCTACACAGAGGAGCACCATGTATAAAGGTTCTGAGGCAAAAGGACTTGGCATATTTGAGGAAGTGGAAAATGTTGGTATTACTGAATCATAGATAGTGAGTGCAACCAGAGAACAGGATGAGCTGGAGATGTATATAATCTTGTAGGCTATGTAAAGGGTTTGAGTGTTTATGTTAAAGGTATAGAAAACAACTGAAAAATTTTATGTCGAGGTTTGATATGATCTCATTTATATTTCCAAGTAAACATTGTTGGCTGCAATGTTGACAGTGAGTTGGAGGTATGGCAAGAATGGATGTGAGGAGACCAACTGGGAGGCTGTTACAGCTGTCCAGACAAGGGATGAAGTTAGCTTGGATTTGGGTGATATCTTGGAGATAGAAAGAAATGGGTGTTTTTACAGGTATTAGGGAGTGAAAATTGGCAGGGTGTGGTGACCGACTGGATATTGGAGCTAAGGAAAAGGGACAATTAAGGATGATACCTAAGATTTTAGTTTGAGCATCTGGGTGAATGGTGGTATCACAGAAATGAGATACACTGGGAAGACTGGGTTTGGGGGACAAAACAACTTTAGTTTGGAACATATTGGACTTGTGCTGCCTTTAAACATCCAGAAGGAGATGCTGATTTTATGTAGCTGGATATACAGCTTTGGAAGTCATAGGTAAAGTTTGGGCTGCAAATTGCTGCTGATAACTACCTCAATCATTGCTAGAAAAACGCTTCAGATCTTGGAATTAATACTTCAGATCTTGACTGATGGCAGAAGCATCTTATTAGCCCTCCCTGTGAAATGAGTGTTCCAGTTAACATTATTTTCAATGCCTCTTGACAGATTATTAGACTTTTGCAATGACACTGTATTAAACTTCAGACTTTTAGGTGTAGAATGCCAAGGTGGTCTGGACTGCCAGCAACATGATGCCTATGAAATGTCGTCTGTTGCAGATATTGCTAGTTGCCTCTCAATGTCCGTTCATCTTTCCTCCTTGGTAACAGAACCTGGGCTACATTTCCTAACCTGCTTTGGAGTGATATGAGGCCCTGTGACTGAAGTGCTTGCTGGTGAGATGTGAAGACTAGTACTGTGAGGGCAGAGACCTTAATGTGTGGGAGGCAGGAGTGGGGAGAAGCTCATGTCCTCCTGCCTGCTGTTTGGAATTCAGATGTAATGGCTGGAAAACCAGCTACCATTTTGAATTATGGAAATCATATGTGGCAGAACAGCAATATAGGGGGAGCCTGGGTCCTTGATGACTTTGTGGAACCCCGATATTAACCTTAGGTTGACTAAAGTATGTCTTCTTTTACCTAAAAAGGTGGTGGAAATTAAGTTATAATTGAATCTCTGTTATTAGCATTTAAATTCAATTCTTTTACTGCATGTTTGTCAATTACCTGGATATTTTACTGTAGTACAACCTATTACAGCATGAAGTTTGGTATAAAGAGAATAGGTCAGAATTTCATCCAAAGAAGTTTATAACTGGAATGCTAGTGGCATCTTGTTTTAATACTGTTTATCTCCTGCCCAAGGCCTGACCAAAAGCAGTGGAAAGGCAGAGACCAGGAAGATCAGCAACTGAGACTGAATGGTAGACAGGAACTCCAACAGAAGACATGGAAATGAATCAGTGGTTTAAAAAAAATGCTTACAGGGGCCAGCCCCATGGCATAGTGGTTAAGTCTAGTGTGCTCCAATTCAGTGGCCCAGGTTCATGGGTTGGATCCTGGCACAGATATATACCGCTCATTAAGC
Source organism: Equus przewalskii (assembly GCF_037783145.1). Taxonomy (NCBI): domain Eukaryota; kingdom Metazoa; phylum Chordata; class Mammalia; order Perissodactyla; family Equidae; genus Equus; species Equus przewalskii. Next base: position 29,816,911 of record NC_091847.1, on the reverse strand, counting down.
CACACTGTGGCGGCAACCCACATACAAAATAGAGGAAGATTAGCAACAGATATTATCTCAGGGCCAATCTTCCTCACACACACACACACACGCACACACACAAAAGCTTACAGCTTGGATCAGTGAGCTTTTGCTGCATAACAAATCACTTCAAAACTTAGTGACTTAAAACAATAACCATTTATTTACTTTATGCTTTTGCAGATGGGTAATTCAGGTTGGGCTCAGCTGGGCTGTTCTGATGATCGGGGTCAGGCTTGGCTGCTCTTGGCTGGAGCTCACTCATGCATCTGTGATCAGCTGCCAGGTCAGCTGAGGCTGACTGAGTTTTGGCTGTGGTGCCTTGGTTTTCCTCTATAAAGACTCTATTCTCCAGGACTTGTTTACATGGCAATGGTCGCAGGGTAACAAAAAGTGAGCGGAACTGTGCAAGGCTTCTTGAGGCTCAGGCTTAGAACCACCTCAAGGTTGTATCTGCACTGATCTATTGGCCAAAGCAAGTCACAAGGCCAGCTTACATTCAAGGGTTGACAAAATAAGTTTTATTTCTTGATGGATTTCAAGAAATTGTGGGAGAATAGTTGTTTTTGAAGTCTACCACACAGACACCTAAGGATATGTTTAAAGGAGAAATGATGGAGGAATACAACTTCTAGTGAGAGTCAGATATCCAAACAACGTCTGTAGGAAATGTAATCCAGGGTCAGGTGTGTGGTTGTGCAATTAGACAACTGGATTCAGATCCTGACTGTGCTGTTGACCGGCTGGGTTCCTTACTTATAACGATTATCTTCTGGGTTCATGAGGATTACATGTATGTAAAACTCTTAGCATGGTGCCTGGCATGTGCTAAGCAATAACAAAAGCTAGCTGCTAGAGTTGTTATTATTATAAGATATTCCTATGGCATAGGGCCTGGGTTGTATACAGGATTTACTAGGACTGAAGATGGAGGGTTGGGCAAGACAGAGGTTGGCTCAGGTTGGCAGAGACAAAAGAGAGTTATGACAGGATTATGTAGTGAAATGGGGCAAGACAGAATTCAGGGGCAGACAGGCTCAGGAGTCCTCGTAGTCCTGGGCACACAGGTCAGCACAGGTCTTCCACCAATGCCAGTAATAGTTAACATTTATTGGTGACTGACAATGTGCCAAGCACTGTTCTAAGTGTTTTACAAGTATTAACTCATTTAATTCTCATAATACCCCTATCTAGGTGTTTTTTTAATCCCCATTTTATACTTGGGGAAATTGAGGCACAAAGAGATTTTAGCACATCACCCAAGGCCTCACAGCCCATGAGTGGTGAGCCAGGTCTGTGTTACTCTACCCCAAGCTCTTAGTGCCCTCATTATACTGTGGGAAGATCCCAGGTGGGAGCCAATGTCAGGCAAGTGAGGTTCAGAAGTTTCCCGAGAGGCAGCGAAGATTCATGCAGGCTACTTGTGGCACCCAAAGAACCATAGCTGAGGAACTGCTGGGGGCAAGGCCAGGGGGAAGGTTGTCTTAATAATTGAGACTTTCTATATAGCTCAACGCTCCTCTTTGCACTATTTATGGTACTAAAATCTCTAGTCCTCAAAATGAGGAAGGTGAGAATTACTTTCCTGTCACAACTGGGATACTTGAAAGAATAGTCTCCACTTGTTGACTTTGCTTCCTCCTCTCCTACTGCTTTAGCCCCCTGCAGCCTGAATCCCAACCCCTGCCTTGGTCAAGGTCACCTGTGATCTGGGATGGTTACATCTTGTGGACTCTATTCCGTCCTCATTGCTTGGTGTTGAAGAGCTGTGGTTATTCATTTACTAAAATACTTTCCTCCCTGCCCAGATAATCTTGGCCTAGGGGAAACTCCCACCTTTTATCATGCTTGGCCTCAGGTAACCTACTCACTCTCAGGGCCAAGTCCAAGTCCCAACTCCTCCCCTCAATTTTCCTCAGCATTTACAGTAGCACATTCCTATTCCTATGGCCAATTTCCTGTGTCTCCACTGTTTCAAAAAATTTTTTCCTATTCCTCTGAGTGATAAGAACATGAGTACTTCTACGATCTCTGATTTGAAGTCTAGAATATGGAAATCTGAACCCGGGGCAGTAACTATCTTTATTGAGCCCACATTGCCATACTACTTTATACACAATGTAATCAGTTTTCACCACAACAAGTCTCTGAGCTAAGTAGTGCTATTTGGACTTTACAGATAAAGAAACTGAGGCTCAGAGAGAAAATTAACATACAGCTGGTGGAGGAGAAGCCTGAATTCAAAGATACCCAGGTTATTCTGACACCAGAGCCTGATGCCCCACTGCCTCTCATAATTCATGGATTGTATACCATGGGATCAATAACCTTGACTGCAATAACACTAGAATCTAATTTGCATTTATTTATTTGTTTATTATTTATTTATTCTTATTGCCTTTGGGACACAGCAGAACCTGGCTGACTGATTAAGGAGAATTTCAGCACAGACATGCTTCTCAATTGCCCAGGGTGTGAATGGCCAAAGATCTGAAATCTATTTGGACGCCTGGGTGCCTCCTTTTCTGTAATTTGCAGCCAGAGCCTGTCCTTAATTAGAATGTCTGTGGGATTTTATGAGGAGGGGAAAATGCACTGGTAAGATTACAGATCAATAGCTCTTCCTCAAGACACAGATATAGAGCAAGCAATAGTTCAGAGATTAGAAATTGCAATCCAGGCATGAAAGCACCTTGGAAAAACACATATTTTATCCCACCCCTCTTTGGGATCATTGAGTGTCACTGAAGCCAATAAGTTAAAACTTAATATGTGAAGCTTAATGGGTGAAGCAGCGTATTAACGGAGGAAAACGAGAAGCATTTCTTGACCTGGTAATTTGGAAGGAGAGTAGGTGAAGTGTGTAAATTAGAGAAAATTCAAAGGTGAGTCATTTTGGAAATGTATAGTAGGCATATATCATACTAACTGCAGCTCAGAATTGTGGCTCTCACCCCTGAAATCGATTAGAGCATGGCTTCCTAGCATTTTCCCCATTTTAATACTTGTGTCGTTGTTTGCTTGATTTTGTCATATGTAGTCTATGTTTATTTAAAGCATCAAATGAATTAAAACGATTCTTTCTCTGAAGTTTTAATGATGATCCCTTCAGGTAATTAGAGGCACTTTGTGGTGGGAGGGGTCCCAGGGCTGAAAATTATGATACTATGGAAATGAAACCCATGTGCTACCTCCTTTCATTTTTAATTTAGAAGGAACAGCTGGACGTATTTTTAAGAGCTGAGGCTAAAAAGAAATGAAGCTCAGTGACCCAAAGAGAGGTGGAAAGAATGGTGACTTTTGAGATCCTTGCCCAAATCTAAGTAAGAATTAGTGTTGTAATTGCAGGAAAGGAAAGGACTATGGCATCCCATTCTGTCAAGAATTTAATCCCTGCCCATGTCTTAGGATGCTAAGTCTAGGAGTTTATTCATTCAACAAATATTTGTTAATGGCCTATTATGTGCCAGGCTCTGTGGTGCTCAGTGGGCGTTCAGTGGTGAATCAAGTAGAGTTGGTGTTCTCAAGAAACTAATATTCTGTTGGGATAGAGTGACAACCAGCAAATAAATAGAATATTATATCAGCCGGTGCTAAAAAAGAGAGAGGAACAGGAAAAGGGAGACAGATTTTGATGGAAGAAGTGCTTTTTTTATTCAGTGATTAGGGAAACACTCTCTGAGATGGTACTATTTGAATGAAGGACTGGTCTGTACCAAAATTTAATGAAGTAAAAATAACAAATAGAATGTAATTGTGAACCTAGGTCACAGGACGGCTAAGAGAGACAGTTCACTAGAATTTCGTTTGAACTCCAACAATGTCTTTGGCTGCACTCATCGGGTCTTATTGCCAGAAAGCTATCATACCCTGGCCTTGAAACTCTGCAGAGTTCTATAGCCTTACTAATATTATGAATCTGTAATGGTAAGGACCACTGAACAATCCCAGTTTGGACACTGATTTAGTTTATCATTGCACCTGGTGCTCAGTGACGACAGGAGCAAGCAAGGCAATCATCCAACTCCAGGGAAAAACAAATCAAGATGCTTGGACTACACAATGCACTGTAGTCATTCTTTTTGACAGGTTGTCACGGTGTGTTAAATAAAATCTCTCATCTACACATCTGAGGGTGAGAAGTAACATGGCAGAGAAGCTTCAGCAAGAATAGAATTGGCTATTTGGGGGAAGTTTTACCTTCAAGACAAAATCACTTGTTTACTTAAGCAAGCCATTATCCATCTGCCTTCTTATGCCTGAACCTTCTCTAGTATATTTCAGGTTTTTGCCTTGGTTGAGAATTTTTTTGTCTGTAAGAAACAGAACACATTCAAACAATCTTAAGAAAAGCTGGAGAAATTTATTAGGGAGATACAAGGCAATTGAATAGAACCCAGGGGAAGGAAGTCAGTTGAGGCTCACAAGATACTGAAGCCCGAACTAGAGAATCATAAAGAATGGGAGTTACTTTCTCCAGCTCTTTAGAATCTCATGGTTTCTTGTCTCTGCCTCTCTCTGCTCATCTGCTTCATTTGTCCCTCTCTGAAGAGTGCCTTTCTAGGTTTCTCTGAGTGCATGGCTGCTCCAGCTTCTGCCTTTACATTACTTCCTGGTTCATTCTTAAAAAGAGACTCACCAGAACTAGTCCTATTCATTGAATAATTATGGATAAAAAGCAGATTATAAATAAATATACATAGTGTAATCCTACTCTACACACAGCTGTAGTAGGTGTATATATGCTTAGAAAAAAGAACAGGAAAGAAGTGCGCTAAAGTGTATTTTATGGTTATCTCTAAGTGATAAGATTATGGGTGATTTAAAGTTTTTTCTTTTAGTATGTATGTGCTTTTCCACCATTATCATATACTATTTTTGTAATTGTGAAAGAATTTTTGAAGAAAACGATTAGATGAAACACATTTAGTGAATCCAGTTGGGTTAGGACTGAACCCAACAGTGGAGAAGGCATGTGCCAGATCTAGGGTGCAGGGAGGGAGGACTTGCAGAAGGTGGTGGCCAACTGCCCTGGAGAAGGTAGAAGGAAAGACTTCACACACGGAGAGGGACTGGCTCTTTATTCCTACATTTATTTAACTGTTTTCAAGAAAACATCCTAAGATAGTTGTCAGTACCATCATAGGAAAAGAATTTGCAAATAATGATGACATGCTCCTCAATCTCTGGGTTTGCTTTCCTTCTCCTTCTTGTTTTACTTATGCAACTATGTGTTGTCTAAGATTTGGTCAGTTCTAGAGGGTCCCATGTTGTCGTACTGCTCAGTGACATCCAGGTGATAAAGTTGAGATCCTGAATTCCATCTATTCCCTGACTTGTCGGCTCTTGGAAGACATCAGAGTGAACCTTGTAAGTTTCTCTCCATCTACAAGATACCACTTGCACAAGCTGATTCTTAGAGCTTTTCTCTGGCTCCGGTCATCCCCAGGATCAAGTCCACGCTGCTTAGCATAACAAAGAAAGCCCTCAGTGCTCTGTCTCGCCCCTACTGGCCATCTCATCCCCTGCTGTTACCCCTTTCACTTCACCTACAGCAACACTGATTTGCTTGCAGTTCTCTTAACACACCATAGCATTTCACACTTCTTGAATTTGTGCATGCTGTTCTGTCCTTCTGGAACATTCCTCTCCTCTCTTGTCTGCTTAGAAGCCTTCTCTTCCTTCCTTCTGCTCAGATGTCACATCTTTTGCATAGATTTCCTTGAAATCTCAAGTGGAAACTTTATTCTCTGCCTACTTTTGCGCCTTCAAGCACTCCTAGTATTGCTTCTTCAAAGCCACATAGTAATTTGTTTGTGCATGTGCCTATTTCTCCTCCTGGAGGGCAAGAACTATCTCCTTGAGAGCAAGAACTGTTTCATTATTTCTGAATCCTCAAGTCCTGTTATCTAATAGCTAACTAATAGGTGCTCAATAAATGTTTCTTAAATGAATAAATAATTTTTGTTTGGGACTTCTGCAAAGATTGTGTGTTGGAAGATACAGTGGATTAAAGTGAAAGGGAAAATGAGAGGATAGCCTGGAATAGAGGCTTTACAGACATTATCTCCTTTAATCTCCCCAATAGCGTGTGAGATTTTTATTATCCATCCCATTTTACAGATTAGGAAACTGTAACTCAGAGAGGTTAAAAACTTCCCCAAAGCCGTGCTTCTAGAAAGCAGCAGAACCGGGATTTGAACCTGGCTCTAAAGCCTGTGCTCTTTTAACTACAGAATCTGTGTGAATCCAATCTTTGTCTACTAATAATGAGCTATGTGACCTAAAGCGCTTCATTTAATGTTTATGATGGTCAGTTTTCACATTTGTAAAGCAAATAATGTCTAAGGAAATAGTTCTCAAATCCTGATTGATCGTTAGAATCACCTGCAAAGTCTTTATGACCTACCGATGTCTATCCCCTACACCCAGAGACGCTGATATTATTGGTGTGGGGTGGTGCCTGGACATCGGCATTTTTTCAGAGCTCCCCAGGTGATTCTAATGTGCAGCCAGAACTAAGAAGCACTGCTCTGGCTCAGTACTTCTCAAACTTTAATATGCACATAACTCATCTGGAGATCTTGTGAAATGAAGATTCTGATGCAGCAGGTTCGAAGTGGGGCTCTAATTCTGCAGTTCTCACAGGCTTTCAGGTGTGGCTGATGTTGCCGGTTTTCAGACTACACTTTGAATAGCAAGACTTAGGGAAGGAAGCCTGAATCCCATATGACCAAATCTAAATGACCCAAACAAAGATACTTGTTGCTATCACCTCCTCTGTATAGACAAATGCAACTTCCCTTGTCCATACAATTCAACTTCTATAGACCTACAGTCTTTGATCCTGAGAGGCCCTGACCACCATCATCTTTACTACTAGGTCTGGAACGTGGCTCTGGTTTATCTCTCAATAGTTTTACAGAGATTACAAAGCAAAGTAGGAGAAGATCTAGCTTGGGGCACAGCTTGGGCTGGCAAACAGGGCAGCAGAGAGTACTAACCCAAACACCAGGGAATCCAATGTGGGCTAAAATGGAGGGTGTGGGAAGGATGGTTGCAGTCTAGAAGCTAATATAGTAAGGGCTGGATGAGGAGGGCAAAGGAGAGTGAGAGCAAGGCATGAGGGAATGTTAAACAAAGCTGAGCCAAGGGTTCAGAAAGAGCCAAGATGGCTTCCCATGAGGCCAAGCTGTTAATGATCATTAATCAATCAATATTCAGCTATTCACTATCTACTAACTACCAACACTGTGCTGGGTGTATATCACTTGGGAGGGTGTGTGTGGGATAAATGAGTTGAGCAAATGTTTGTGAGTCAAAGAAACCTGGCTTGCAAAGGCCCTGTTTCCATCAGGAAGCCAGACTCGGAGTTCCCAGTCAATTCACAAAAGCACATGATAGTGAAGACCCACGAGTGATTTATTATTAACAATTGCTACATCTTGGTCGAGCAATCTCCCGGAACTCCATAGACACATTCCTGCATGGATATGGATGCAGTTTAGAATGTTTGGTGTTCATATTACCATGAGAGGGAGATTTGTCCCTTTATAGGGAAAAAGCAGAAAGCAAATTTAAGTGAATTAGACATTAGGGAGAATTTCCTCCCCGAAAGTTTGAGAAGCCACTGATGAAGGAACTGTACAGCCTTATTCTCTGTAAATTTCACAGTTTTCTTTCAGCTTTCAATTCTGCTTGGCTTAGAGGCAGGGCAGGACTCAGATGGCGTCTCAGGATGGTCTTCCTCCTCCAAGTGTAGCTCAGGGCTTATGGCTTGGAAAACCTAACGCCCTAACTGCTCAGATACCCTAGACACTGAATGTTTTTCACAGATTTGGTAGCAGGAACACCCTACCTCTTTGTTTAGCCACTTGAAAAGGAGGATTAAAGAAAAAAAGAATCAGAGACTTGCCACGCATAGACGGAATGGAGCTTGCTTTGTGAAGCAGTGCCTCTAAACCGTGCCTGTATTCCTTAAGGAGACTGCAGACAAAGCCAAGTTTGCTTTGTGCAAATTCAGCAGCAGCGGGACCCCTTGGCGGAATGCCACATCTCCCCTTGCTTGGGTGATGTTTGTGCAAAATCTTACTTGGTGAGGCCTTGCTTTCCTCCAAGGAACAAACGGTGGAAATTCCTGATCTACCCAGGTATCGCCAGTAATCTGACCTGCATGCAGGCTTGTACCTGAATACTGATACCTTGGGGTTCAGTGCTCAAATATAATACTTGGGAAAAGAAGAAAAGGAGTAGAGACTCTTCTTGACCTTTGCAAATGTCACACACTGTTTATACAGCATTTACCACTTTTACTTTCCACAGCCTAGGATTTTGCGAGGAGAAAGGAACAGACACCTTAAGCGAAACTGCATTCCTCCAGGTTTGAAATTGCAGCCTCTCCTCTCTGAGAGCTAAGCTTATTGTGGGGACACCACTCTTTAGGGGCTGGTTGCCTCATAAGCAATTTGAAGTCTATTTCTTGGATAATTCACGAAACTGGTTTTCTAACAGCTTCAGGAGAGAAAAAAATTTCTCCCCTAAATTAAATAAATTACCAGCCCTAAAAGACAAGTTGCTATTTGTTGGATAGAAGTTTTAGAATTCTTTCAGTCTGTGTCATAATAAACGCAACGAGTTTTCGTTTTGGCATCTGATCTTAGTAAATAAAAATTGCACTTTTTACAAAGACTGGACTCAAATTAAGTTTCTATTGTCTTGCTTGTATAACCACCAGAGTCCTGAGCTTGGCTGAATGAGTCTCTATGCAAAGGCCAGTAAGTATTTGATAAATTCTAGAAAGGAGGAAGCCACAGAGTCTCGTTTTGACAAACTTACTAACTGTAGGTAGATAAGAAAAGCAAACACAGGTTAATGCCACCCAGGGATAAAGAGAACATGAACCTCCAGGAAATGTGAAGACAAGTCTATAAATGCTGAAATCTCAATGAAGGCACTTGTTTCAACTAAAATGCAGGTTTCATCTATTTGATCCTTTAAGAAAAGTAGACGTCTTTAGACCGAGAGCTTCTAAATAGCTGAAGTGTTAGAGTGTTTTAGGACTAATCCACTGCACCTCGTCTGAAAATGGATGTCAGGACTAAAGTCAGAGGCTGTCAACCAGCAGTGCTCAGGCCACCTTTGGCCCAAAAGTTGTATTTTGTTTGGCCTTCACTGTCTTTTGAAATGAATTCGTTGCGACATCTTAAAATGAGGATATTTCAAATAAAAATACAGATTTATGGACTCTCTTGAAAAATAAGTACTTTCTAAGGATTAGCCACATTCCTACTAGGTCTTGATCGGCTGGAACTGGGCAAAGGTTGCCCCTTATATAGGGCACATACTTTCAAGTATGCCACAGGTGGACTGAGGCCCACGTTGCTCCTTTCGGCATGTTGCCTCCTTGACTCCTGTAGGTCTTTGGTTTTTGAGCAAAACTAGAGCCTGAATGCTTCCCTCCAACACAGAGGTGGCAGTCCATGGCAGGAAGGTCCATAGGTGCCACCTGTGACAATTGTTTGTCTCTCTTCCACAAACAGATGAAGACATTTGTTGTCTTTTTCTTCTTCTTGGGCACGCATCACAGCATAGATGAAGGAACCCTGGCTGGGGGTTGGGGAGTTGGCTCTAGTGATAATTGCTTTTACCTAATTGAGTGAATTCAGGAAAGCCACTTAATCTTTCAGTGAGTGTCAGTTTCTTCATCTGTAAAGTGAGGGGTTCATTGATTCATTGGTTCATTCAACTAACATTTAAAACACACCTACTCTGTTCCACAGATTTGAAGATGCACCAAAGGACTCTGTTATGAAAGGACACAAACTGATGCTGTGCAGACACGTTCCGTGTCGATGTCGGGCATCTTTTTTAAAAAGGGTGAATTTGAATGTCTTTGGACGGTTTCCCACAGTCTCTACCGTTCCTAGCCGAGCAGGCTCTCCATTACCTGCCTGGCCTGGCAGTCATTTGAGTTAATGAATGACCCCTGATCTCTAGGCCCCTTTCCTGCTAGGATGTCCTGTGGTTTTTCTCTCTCTTCCGACACTCTCCTCTTCTTCCACCTTGCCTCTCTCTTTTGTTCTCTTTCTGTCTCCATCTCCCACAGCCGAAGGCTTGCCAGGGGCTTAGCTTTTAAAGTCTGCCATGGATTTTCTGGAGAGAGCATTCTTTTGGCTTCATACCTTTGTTGCTTTTCATCCTCACCTTGACAATGAGGACACGATTCTCAGTTTGACTGTAGCTTGGTTTACTGTGAACCGCGGTCCCCCCCGCTTTTTTTTTGCAGCTGTTCTCATTCTTCTAACCATTTTTAAAAGGCTTGAATTTGGAAATACGGTTGCTGCGCGCCTCTTCAGAGATTCATCCATAACTGTCAGAGCCTTTTCATTCCCTGTCTTTTGTATAGGTTTCTTTTATGAGCAGAGTAATTTGCATTTGTCTTTAATTCTTAATTTGTCTTTCCATTTACTGTGGATGTAGCATGCAGCTGAATTTGCATTTTCTTTTCACTTCCATTCTCATGGACTGGGGCTGTCTGAGGTGTAAACCACGGAGAGATTCAGGAGCGCGTTTGCTAGTCGGTAAACTTGGCTCCGCTGGTTTCGTCTTAGCCCTCACCCCTTGTTCCCCGTTGTCTTAGTATATTCAGATGCTCTGAACTGTGATCCTATGTAGCCTGTGTTTTCTCCTCCTTTGGTTACTTAATCCCATTAATGAATGTTAGGCCTTTAAACAGCAGTTGTACTCCCTGATCGGGAGAAGAAACCCTATGTAAGAGGATACTATTAGATTCTTGAGCATAGAAGCTGAGGATTTAATTCTGTCCTTACTACTAACCAGTTGGGTGCATATCATGTAGCTTTCTGGTGCTCAGTTTCTTTGCCTGTAAAAGGGACTCATAATAATGTTTCTGGCTATTTCACAGAGTTCTTCTCAGGTGGAAATGGTAAGATGGATGTGGAACCCTTTGAGGTGTATTGTATTCTGGACCAAGGTACATAAAATACAGTGCCCTGAGGACCCCAGGCAGCGCTGTCCGCAAGCCCTCTGTTCAGCTTCTGGTTGGTTGTTGATGGAGCTTTGGTTCCATAGTTTCACCAACAATGACCACTGTGTTTCAAATGGTATCAAAGTTTCTCCTAAGCCAGGGGAAAAGTACCAGGGTAAAACCCACCCACAGCCTCACCCTAGGGGCTTCTCTTCAGTGCTGTGAAATAACATTTAAACAGAAGGTTAATGCCTTCCACTAAACCTGGAGTCCTGATGTGCCTACCAAAAGCATTAGTTCTAATTACTCTTTGTCGAAAGGCACAGACTAGAAGTGGCCTTATATATTCCAACATTCAATTAAAATGCTGTTCTTGAGAAATAGATTTTTTTTTACTGCATTGTAGAATGTTGAGAAAATTGTTAATTGCTTCTACAGCCCATTCTGTAGCAATATGTAATGTTTTCCTCTCTGAGAGGGAGGAGAATTTCAAGTCAGTGTGAACTAATTGTAGGGTATACAGACCTAGTTTTCAACCAAGTCCAGTGATCCCTCCTCATTGTTTCTCTTCCTCAGAGTTTAATCACCAGAAAGCCTTTGGAGGCAGTGGAGGGATTTCCAGAGTTCCTGTGAAATCTGCCAGGTCCCAGAGACAGGGCCTTAAATTCCCTTAAACCATGAACCTCTTCTCTCCCGGTCACACCCTCCTGCCCTGGGATTAGACCTTCCTTTTGTTTGGGAGTATGCTCTGAAATACAGGGTGTTAATGATTTATCTGAGTCAGAGGGTCAGTTTGACAGTTTGGAGAGTGGGACAGTTTATTCCCTGGCTAAGGAGCTGTTCTCCCTCAATTCTTCTTGTCACTCCTTCCTTACTCCAGGAACCCTGGTTTCTGGGTTTAGGAAGAGGGACGATCTCAGATGACTGCAGAGATCTCTGCTCCAGATGGTTCAAGCGTGGATAACAAGGAATCTGAGGGGAATCTAAGCCCCTTGCTCCTGAGACATACCCCAAAACTTGGAGGCCAGAGAAGAAAGAGGAAAAGAACTCAGGCTAAGAGGTCAGAAAAGGTGCAGAGAATATCACATACCAGGAAAAAAAACAAAAACAAAACACAATAATGTTAGACTGAAGAAGACATTGTTTTTATTGAAATTTTAGAATGAAAGCCTGGGTTGAGAGAGTTACATTTTATTTTATAACTTAACAGTAATATTTCATTGTAGCAGGAAGTTTCTTCACTGCAATCTTTGTAGTTGCAAAAGATGCTGCTGTTTTCTTGGAGTTTACCAGAACTTTTTGACACTATTAACACTTAACTATGAATCAGAGTTTAGGAAGTGGATTTGTTGTTCTGTTTACCTTTGTCTGCGTAGACGAAATGCAAACTTCGTTTCAACTGATTTCTTTGGAAGCAGCTTCCCAATTTCTGTGGTTGGGACGACAGGCCATTCGTTCTTTAGAACTTGACGAGCTTCAATGGGGCAACTATAAATTCTCTTCTGACCTAATCCCTTGCCTAGGGGAGGTTATTTTCTTTTCAGATTGCTGACTGACTTCCTTCCTGTAGTGCTGGAAAGCCTTGTTCAAAGATCTCAAAGACTGGCTGCATCTCTTTCCTAATGAAGCACCCTTAGCTTGAAGCTGGGGGAGAAGGTCCATCTGGCTTCTGCCATATGTGTGTATGCTGTCAAACCAGTAAACATGGCAGAGTTTGCTGACAGTGAGGAGTTTCAGTTAGTCAGTCATAAATTAGAGATGAGATATGCTGTGTTCCTGCTGCTGCGAGCTTTCATACTCCAGAAAGGAATTTCTACTTACCTATCCTGAAGAAGAAAAGGTAGACCAAGGACCATCTGATGGGATACCAAGTCAAATGCACATTACTGTTCAGAGACAGTGAGAACATGCACAGGATCAGGAACCAAAATCATTTCCTAAACACCTGATTTCTATCTGTTTGCTTTTGCAGTTGGTACATTGGCTCATTTCAACAGATATATATCTAGTCAATTATGTTTTTTTCCACTTGGGGTGGGTGTTGGGGGACAATTCCTTGAAGAGTCTTTAAAAACCTTCCTGTGCTGGGTGAACATATGTGTAGTTTCTCCCCAAATGTGCTTTATTCTTGTCTGATAATCAGATAGGGAGACAATAATTAAATTTTAATGCATCTGTCTTTTTTAAAGATAAAAGTGCTTTCTAACTCTAAATGGCAAAATTTCATTATTATGATTTTAATGCTTTTAGACTAAGAAGAGTTTACATTTAGGCTGCAAAGAAGTACAGCTAACCTGCTCTTCTAAGACATCTTTGTTTCATTTATGGGCTTGCGTTAAGGTGTGTTTTAATGTATTACATTTAAATCAGACTGTGATATGTTAGACTATTTAAATATCTTAAACCAGAATAGTTTCAGATAACATTGCTATCTATATCTGAAGGTATTAGCAGAGGAGGGTCATAATTTCTAAAACAGATTATCCCACTTTCTGATCTTGAACACCCTTCTCTCCCAAGAGGTCCTGTGACCCCCATATGTCTTCATGTCTTCTCACTCTAAAATAGAGTAAGATTTTAAGATGCTTTCAATAATGTGAGAAGTAGGGAAGTATGGCAATCTATTTCTTTCCATTAGTTCAGAAATGATCAGACTCTGACTTCAGCTATGTTTTGTTTCTTTGAGGCTGGGATTTAGGACAGGGGAAGACAGATGATGATGGGTGGGCTGAGAAGAATAAGTAAGCTTCTAATTCATAAAAAAAGACTGATTGTGAAAAAGGACGGGAGGGAGCCAAGATAGTGGCTTGCAAAAAGAGGGAGCTGCTAGTTTTATCCTAGTCTCAGAAATAAACACTATATAAGCCCTTTGAAATTCCCTGTTTGATACCTACTATGAGTAGGATTGACATATTTGTAGAAAAACTTCAGATCTTGCAATTGTTATTCAGTAACACCAAAATTTGATATATTGCTGCAGTGGGCTGAATAGTGTCCCTCCAAAATTCTTGTGTACCTGGAACTTCAAAATCGTACCTTATTTGGAAATTGGATTTTGGGGGATGTACTTAGTAAAGGATCAAGATGAGATCATACTGGATTAGGATGGGACCTAAATTCTATGATTGGTATCCTTATAAGAAGAGGAGAGGACACAGAGACACAGAAAAGAATGCAGTGTGAAGACCAAGATGAAGATTGGAGTAGGCCATCTAATAGCCAAGGAACACCAAGGATTGCTGGCAACCATCAGAAACTAGGAGAGAAGCATGGATCCTATTCTCCCTCAGAATTTCCAGAGGAAGCCAACCATGCTAATACATTGGTTTTGGACTTTTGGGCTCCAGAACTGTGAGAAAATAAATTGCTGTTATTTTAAGCCACCAAATTTATGGTACTTTGTTATGGCAGCCCTAGGAAACTAATGTAGTCACTCAACAACTTTATTCTAATAGTTAATAACCATAGCTTCAGGTACTTTATCAAACAAGACACAATAGTTTTCCTGAGCTTAATTTTTCAGGTCACTATTGAAACTAGATTTATGGGAACCTCCTATGAAAGGAGTTTGCAAAGAGGGGTCAGTACTTCTAAGTTTTCTGTGATGAGGTAAGGGCACAGGGGCACAGAGTGCTCCCAAATGTGCAGTACCCACGTGCCCCTCAACAATACCAATTCCTACAGCATCCCTAGTGCAGAAGAATGATGGAAGCAGTAGGTGTGGTCTTGTTCTCTAGATAGAGGACCCATTCTCCTTGTTTAGGGGAGGGGATATAGAGAATCAAAGGCAGTTATTCTAGAGATGAGAGGCCTTGGTAGTCATCCGACAAGGCCTCTGGTTTAGAAGACATGATGTGTGAGTAAACTATCTGGCTGCATCTCCCAGAGGAGCACTTCCAGGTGAAAGCATCCTCTTGCCATTAAAATGCCTGCTTATGGTCCAAGACTCCTTCTATTTGCTCCTAAGTAGAACCACAGCTTTAAGATGGGAAACAAAAGGGCAAATGTTGTGTTTCCAAAGAAAAATTTTAGGAACACTTTCCCTTCAATGCAAGTACCTATATCCTCTATTTATCTGGCTTCCCAGCCCTTTTTCATGATCTCTTCATCCTCAGATTTTCTCAATTTAGGGCTGCCTTGAAAGTAGGTGGAGTGAGGACTTCCTTAGGGCCTGGAGAAATCCTCATCTGCTTGGGATAGTTGAGGTACAGTCTCTTTGGAAGGAAGTGGTCTTTGAAGGATGGAAAGAGGTCTCATATATTGATATGTGCAACTCACTGAAGGGATTAAGAAGATTTGCCTATGTTCTCTGTTTTGGTAAATAGAACTCCAATCCAACCAGCTGTTCAGGTTAAAACCTGGAAATCACTCTTGACTCTTTGTTCTTCATCATCCCTCATGTCCAATCAATCACCATATGTTATTGCTTCTTCATTTTTGCAGATGGATCCACATCTCTTCATCTCTCTCTCCTCTTTCTGTCAGCACCCTAGTCCAAGCTGCCATCATTCGTGCCTAGATTATTGCAACAACCTCTAGTGACCTCATCATGTTCAGTCTCTCCCCCTTTATTCCTTTCTCACAACCACAGTCAGACTGACCACACTGAATGTGAACTAGATCATATTCCCTTGCTTAAAGTATTCCCATGACTCTAAGATAAAATATGAACTATTTAAGAATAGTGTGATGGTTAATATTTGTGTGTCAATTTGACTTGGCCACAGGGTACCCAGATATTTGATTAAACATCCTGGGTGTGTCTGTCAGGGTATTTCTGGATGACATTAACGTTTGAATTGGTTGACTGAGTAAAGCAGATTGCTCTCCCCAATGTGGGTGTGCCTCTTCCAATCATTTGGAGGCCTGAATAGAATAAAAGGTGACCAATTCACTTTCTCTCTGACTATTTTTGAGGTTCTCCTGCACTCAGACTGGAGCTACACCACCGGCTCTCCTGGGTCTCCATCCAGCTTGCAGATTGTAGGACTTCTCAGCCTCCAAAATCATGAGAACCGATTCAATATAATAAATCTCTATCTATCTATCAATCAATCATCTGTCTATCTAACTATCTCTCTCTCTCTCTCTCTCTCTCTCTAATCTATCACCTCTTATTGGTTCTGATTCTCTGGAGAATTCTAAGACACATTCCTTACAAGGTCTGGTCACTCCGGCCTCATCTCTTGTCATTCTCTCACCTGCATTAAATGCTCTGAATATCTTTCAGTACTCTGAATGGAAAGTCCTCTCTCTAAACCAGTGGTTCTCCTCCTTAGCTGCACACTGGAATGACCCGGAGAGCTTTAAAAACTATTGATGTCTGGGTCCCACCCCTAGAGATTGTTATTCAACTTGTGGGGGTGCAATGGGGAGTTTAAAAATCTTCCCAGGTGATTCTAATGTCTAGCTTAGGCTGAGAACCACCCATGATTCTGGACTCTCATCCCCTTTTCTATTTATCAGGCTAATATTCACTGCATATTGTATCATTCTGGTTTCCAGTTAATGAACATTTGCTCCAGAAACCTTCCTTAATTACCCCTAGACTAGGTTAGTTCTCTCATTATGTATTCCTATAGCATCTTCCTTCTACTTCTTTCTTCTTTCTTCTACTTCTACTTCCAGTACTACTCATCACATTTTATTGTAATTACTTCTTTAATCCTTTGCCTTCTCCTTTATAATGTAAGCTACATGGAGTCAGGAATTGTGTCTGGTTTTGCTCCATATTCTGTTCCCAGCACCTACCTTTGTGTCTGGTATTAAGTAGTTAATGAATATTAAATTGAATGCATAAGCAAATGTGAATGCATATGGTAGTATACACTGGGTAAGGTTCTTATTTGTTTCAGGCAGTCCATTTTGAGGGACTGTCCTCAGTGCAGTCTAGGATTCTCAGCCTTTTTCCAGAGTGACTACCTTTCGGTGATTGTTCTCCCTTTGTATCAAGGACTAGCTCTTATGTGCAGTCTTTGGGACCCATCCTTCCCTGCTGCCATATTTCTCCTGTCACTGGGTCTTCAGGATACCCCTTTCCCAACCCTGACCTTGATCTACACCTCATCCTTTCTCCAGTGGTTATTAGTCAGGAGCTTGCAACAGAATGTCTGTGGGAACATTTTCAAAACATGCTTATTCAAATCTCTATCTTTTTCCAAATTTTGACTTGGTACATTTGGAGTAGATCCTTGGCATTTATATTTTATAAAAGTTCCATAGATGATTCTAGTGTACAATTTGGTCTTTCAAGCTCTCTAAATGTATGAAGTGACTACTGGGAAACCAAAGAGCGTAATGAAAACTTTAGATAGATAGATATGTTAGTGGGAGAAGGCCAAAGGGAGAGAGACGTTGTCTACAACTTCTGTCCGCCAACTCAGGCCTGGACCCTTATTATACCTATGGCATATTTAGGTGTTCCTAAATGTCCTTCCAGGAATCATGACTCTTTTATTTTCAAATCTAGAGGAGTGACTTTATGACGGCCCCGTCAGAGTGTTGACGAGGCTACGGCAGACCAGAGGAGATGTTTGGGGTTGGCGGAATACTGTTGGACTCTCCAAATTATAAACAGAGCTGAACTCTTTTGAGTTTCATATCACAGGAGAGTTTTCCTCCAAGCTGCCTAATTGAGGCTGGCTTCTGTCAATTTGCAAGAAAGGGGACCTGGCACTTTGCTGTAGTGTCACTAAGCGTTCTACTTTATGTAACACAGCCTTTAGAACATTGCTCTTAAATATATGTTAGGGTTGGACTATTTAAAGCTTAAGACTCATGCTGCTCAGACATGAAGCACAACACTCTAACATAGCTTTAAGTTACGCAAATTGTTTCTTCTCAGTTGCTGCAAGAAGCTTTGTTTTATGATACTGGCCTGGGGCCAAACAGGTAGCGTGAGGCGAGTAGGCAGCTCTCCTACTCCCTCAAGTTGAAGGCTTCAGCCAGCACTGTTCTCAAACATCCAAACAGGACAGGAACAAGTCTGAAGAGAGATGCGTTGGTAGCCAGCATGGTTTGGTTACATGTAGCCAGCACCTGACCAGAAGGTAGGAGAGCTTGGATGCAGGCTTGGCTCTGGCACAGGGAGGAAGTCTGTTCGCTCTCTCTGCCTCCCATTCTCCACTCAGTCCAAGAGAAGAGCTGAACTGAGTCATCTTTTCTAAACTTAAATTTTACATCTTAAAAACTTTATTTTAATGTTGGTATACGTGCGTAAATAAGGACCGTACATAGACATCACTTAACTGTATCCTCACGTCAGCCTAGTTTTTTCCCCTCAAAGATGTGGTCTGATTAATTTGGATCCTAGTCAGTCCCAATTCATGGAAACTTAGGTTATCCCATGATTTCTGTCATTTCCCAGACTCATCGTCCTGTCTCTGTTTCACTGCCCCCATCTCCCTGGGTGCAAACTCAGCCCAGTTTATATAAGAAATCCACTCACTCCTAGTATTTGTAACCTTTAGTGGCATTTACTCCTAACTGGGGAGCGGGTATACAGACTGGAGTCACTTCCTGCTATTTATGGTCTCCTGCTACCTTCCTGGCTCTGCTTCCTTCCTCCCATCTCTGCTCCCAGCTCCTCTCTCTTTCTACCCTCCTTGTCTTCCACCGCCAACCCCAAATCACCACAGTTATGCAGAGTAGTTTGGTCTGTGGGGACAGCGGAGGAAGGTAAGGTTCGGCCTCTATCACGGAACTTGCAAGCACAACCTCAGACGACCTACTGTTATTGGGATTCACCCTTCCTAGGGAATGGTCTTGGTTATAGATAGTTTTTTTCCACCCTGTTATATATTTGTTTGATATCTTACCAGGAGCTCAGGTTTATCATGCATATGTATACAATGGAAACTGTAGAAAATTTAGAATGTACAAGTGGGTTCTCCTGCAGGCAAGCTGTATGATGTTATTAGCCCTAAGCTATATAAAACCAGCAAGACTTTCAAGTTTGAACCTGTACTATTTTGGTGTAAAAGAGAAAGTGATGTTGAGGAAGTGTGAGAGAAGGATTGGAGTCTTTAGGTATAGATGTGCAACTTCCAAAGGGAAAGGTGGAAAAATATATAAACCACCCCATGAATATTAATAAGAATACTTTGCAAAGCACTCTGAGTTCTCAGAAGAAAGACGCTACATAAGCACAAACTTTACCTCATTAATCCTAACAGCATCCCTGTGAGAGGAAAGCCAAGGCACATTATTCCATTTTAAAGACAAGGAAATGGAGAAAGGAGGAGACATAACTTGGCCCCAAAGTCATCATTATCTCTGTTGCAGAGGCCCTGTAAACCCCTCCTTTGTGAAGTCTCCTCACACAGGCCAGCCTCACTGTAAGACTTCTTTCCTTCTTTCTTTTTTGAGGAAGATCAGCCCTGAGCTAACATCTGCGGCCAATCCTTCTCTTTTTTTGCTGCGCCACAGGGCCGGTCCCTGCATAAGACTTCTTTATTGCTGGATGCTGTTTGCCATGTCACCTGTTAGTCTCATCCATCCAAACAGACTGTGAGCTGCTTCTTCTTCTTTTTTTTGGTGAGGAGGATTGGCCCTGAGCTAACATCTGTTGCCAATCTTCCTCTCTTTCATGTGGGATGCCCCTACAGTGTTGCTTGACATGTGGTACTAGGTCTGCGCCCAGGATCTGAACCTGTGAACCCTGAGCTGCCAAAGCGGAGTGTGCAAACATAACCACTACACCACCGGGCCAGCCCCTAAACAGACTGAGCTTCTTGAGAGGCGAGCTGGGGCCCTCTATTTTGCATCTCTCCCTCTCACTGCGTCCAACAGAGAACATAAGGGACTTACTAAATACTCAATAAATGCTCCCTGATTGGTGGACTGTTAATGTGGTGTGAAAGTAACAGTAGTTTAGCTATATTTTCCTTTTCCAGTCATTTGCCTTTTTCTATACAAATTTTTAAATAGTTGCAAGTAATATTAATACCTTGTTTTTGTAAAGCAAAATTGAAGCATTATAGAAGTTCCCCTTGTCTAGCATACTCTTCCCAGATTTAATTTCTTATTTATGATAGGATTAAGGAGAATTTTTGGTAATATATTTTTGGGAAAGAAATGTGTGCATAGTACCAATTCATGCACATAGTACAAAATTCAAAAGATATTATAAGAGGATATTTTGTGAAAAATAACTGTCCCTCTACCCTTTCTCAGGGCCACCTGGGTCTCCTTCCCAGAGACAATTGCCGTTACCAGTCTCTTGTGCCCTTGTAGGAAGGTACTTTGCTTACACAAGCATGCATATGCACATAATTTTTAAGCGCAAATGGTAGCATATCACAGGCATTGCTCTGCAGCTTCCTCTTTTTGCTCAATGACACATCTTGGAAATTGTTCCATGTCAGTATTTATAGTTGGTCATTCATAGTATTTTTTTATATGGACATACCATTATTTGTTTATCTACTCTCCTACTAATGAACATTAGGTTATTTTCCAACTTTTGGTATTACAAACAATGCAACAATGAGTGTTTTTCCACAAATATCACATTGCATATGTGCAAATTCCTAGGAGTTCAAAGAATTTCTTCGTTTAAAACTTTGATGGATATTGCTAAATTGTTCTCCATAGAAAAAAGTAGTTCCAATATATACTCCCAACCACAATGGGAAAGAGCACGATATACTTTAGAAAAGTTGTATGTAAGAGATGAAAATGAGGGAAAGGTGCAAGAATCATATTGTAGCATCCTAGCACGTCCTACTGTAGATGCTGATGGAAGTTTCACTTCCATACACAGATTGATCACCAACAGAACCAAGAAAACCCATGCAATCACAGGTCTTTCATGTGTAGAGCTTGCTGTATACCAGGCTCTGTTGTGGACTCTTAGATCCATTAGCTCAAAACAATTCTGTGGTTGTTAGGTGATTTTATTTCAAGGGACTTTGGCACCTTTGGTGAAGTAGCTGTTAGAAAAGAACAAACGTTTATTGACTATCTCCTATGTGCCAGGACAGAGATGAAATACTTCCAGTGCTATGTTATTTAATCCTATGAGGTAAGTATTATTTTCCTCATTTTTTTGATGAGGAAGCTGAAATTCAGGTTCAGCAATTTGCCCAAGATATACTGTGGAATTAAAGAAGGTCTCTGTGACTCTTTCTGCTATGCCATACTGGCTGGTGTGATTTGGAAGATTAAGAATACTCAGTCAATTGAAATGACATTTTTCTAAAGAAGAAGGTTATGAGTCCAATGGTATTGCAGCAGGGAAGTAGTCCAAATGTATGTACTTTGAACTTGTCAGCAGAAATAGAACCTGGTAATCAAAGGATATTTTTTGTTGTAAAAATCTCAACAACATCGCTGTTTTCTCTCACATAGTGAGGGTCTTAGAGATGGATCTGTCATCACACATGATGACCCTGCTCAAGAAGAGACAGATTTTAATCTCAGCATCATTTTAGGAATTGGCAATTTAAGGAAAAGGAACATAAGGGAGTTGAACACAGTTTCATTTTCACATTAGGATACACAGCTGAGCTGAGACACTGTCAATGACCAAAATTCGAGTCCTGTGGTTACTGCTATGATGAAATCCTGTGAAAGGGGAGTTTCACTTCCAGACACAGATTGACCACCAACAGAACCAAGAAAACCCCTGCAATCATCTGTTGGTTTTTCCCTACCAAAGAAAACTGGCCACGGAACTTTTGCAGGAAGCCAGGGATGGCAATATGTGTCTTCTGTGAGTTTGTGTTCAAAAGATGGTGGTGCCGGGGCTTTGAAAACACCTTTTTAACAGGAGTATTTTGCATGTTGCACCTGGATGAGTGGCCTCGATACTATTAATTAGCTTAGTGCAATGATTATTTGCTGTGTTCCTGCCAAAATGAGAATATCTCCACGATGAGTCAGCTGGAGGATACATGAAATATAAATTCTTGCCTTTGTGTACTGTATGCAGAGGAATATTTAGTCTAATTGTGCAGATAAAAGCACATACACATGAAAAGCTACACCACATTCCTTCAACAAATGTTTGTTCAGAATCTATTATGTGAAAGGCACCGAGCCAGGTTCTCAGAATGCTAGGTTCACAGGAATCCTAAGTGTTGCTGACCAAGTATTTCTATATTTTGTCCTTGTGGGCACATGGAGGATTATACTTTCCCACCTTCTTTGAAGTTAGGTCTGGCTATATAACTTGTTTTGGCCAAAGCAAGCAAAATCGATGTGTCACTTCCTGCTTGAAACTTTAAGAGCCACAAGCAATTAATCACACCTTGTGCCACTGGTGTGCTGATCCTCATGGACACACATGTTGAGAGGAAGCCTCCTCTGTCAGTCACCAGATGAGCAGAGCCTTCTAGCATTTACAAGACATACATCTTTGTGATTTTAGCCCACTAAGCGTTTGGAATTGTATGTTTCTATAGCGCATCCTGACTCATGAGTGGACTTCCCATTTATTTAAATTTTTTCATGAATATTTATTGAAGAATGCTAAGCACTATTCTTAGGTGCTAGGAATAAATCATAGAAAAATACAGATAAGCTTCTTGTTCTTTTAGAGCTTATATTCTAGTTGCAGAGAGGTTAGGAGATGAAGCTGGAGACAGATAAACAAATAGAAACATAATTAGTAAGATTTTAGATTATGATAACTCTCTGTGAAATAAAGAGTACTTTTTAAATAAGGGATATTTTAGACAGGATAGTCAAACGACCTCTCTGAGAAGATGACTTTTATAGCTAAAATCTGAGGGATGGGGAAGAATCAACCATGTGAAAATCTAGCAGATTCTTCCTGAAAGAAGGAATATAAAAGCCCTGTGGTCAGGAAAGAGTTTGGTTTGTGTGAGGAACAAAAGAAGATCAGCGTGGTCCGAATAAGGTGTTTGTAGGGAGGCAAATGTCATATCGATTGAGACCAGAGAGGCAAGAGCCCAATGCTGTAGGTAAGGTAAGAAGTTTCAATTTCATTTTAGGTAAAATGGGAGGTCATTGCAATACGTTAAGCAAGAAAGTGATGTGACATTATTTATGTTTTTAAAAGATCGCTTTGTTTGCTACGGGAGAAAGCCAAGCATGGTTGCAGGAAGGCCACTTCAGGGACTACTGCAACATTCCAGGAAAGATTTTGGTGACTTGGTCTAGGGTGGCAGTAGTAGAGATGAAGAGAATTGGGCGTATTTGAGATATATTTTGCTGGTATAACACAAGATTTGCTGATGGATTGAATGTGGGTGGATATTAAGGATGATGTCTAAATCTTTGGTTTGAGTTAAATGAATAGTCTCATATATTGAGAGAGGTAAGATTGGAGTAGAAACAGGAAGGAGATTGGAGAGGTGAACTAAGAGTTCTGTTTAGATAAGTTTAATGGGCATATTGTATTAGACATCAAAGTTAAGATACCAAGACAGAGTCTGGGCCTCAAAGTAGATGTTAAGACGGGAAGTAAAATAAGGAGTCACCAGCAAATAGAGAGCATTTATAGTCATGACAGTAGATGAAGATAAGTGGTTCTAAAGCAGTATGGTGTTAGGAATGATTTGGAGGAAAGAGGGAAAGAGAGAGAGAGAGGAAGGAAGGGAGGGTGGAGGAAGAAGGAGAAGGAGAAGAGAAGGAAGAAGAGAGAGGAGAAGAGGAAGAAGAAGGGGAGGACTGTAAGTACAAAATGCTCGAGAACATGTGGAATTGTGAATGCTGATAGAAAGGAAGGCATTGACTTTGACTTCTATGGGTGATTAGGATTTGTGTGGGCAGAAAGGAGTGGGAACATCATTAGCAAGAATATATTTGTGGTAGTTAAGATGGTATTTTGGTGCAAAAAAATTAGTAGGATGGATTGATTGAAGCCATGGCTTTATTAGGGAAATGGTAGAACTAAAGGTTGGAAATATCTAATACAATTGGAGAGTTGCAAGGGAAGTTTGCTCAGTGCAAATTCTGTTCTACCACTGCCCTGACAGGCACCCATTTGGCCTCTGCTCAAAGGTGGGGCAGATTGCAAAGAGCTTATATCTGAGTTAGCTTTGAGAATTCATTATTTAGGCTATGAGAAGCCAGGGTGGATTTTAGAGCAGGAAGGGCTTGATGAAAACAGTATTTTAAGCAGCTTCACAAGGAGGGAGCATTTAGGAGGACCGGAGCAGGGTGGCTGTGGAAGTAGAGAGGCCAGGTGGGAGGCATGTGGGACAGAGGCCAATAAGGGCGGCAGCATTGGGACTGGAGATGAAGGGAGGCAACATGGCAGATGACATTAAAGGCCATAAGAGGAAACATCTGAGACTGTTGATATCTAGGAGGCAGAGTTAGAAAGCGTAAAATGTGATTATACATTTTTAAGCCTTGAGAAGTTGTGAACAGAACAGGATAAGTTAGAGACGTGGACCTTGAGTTTTGAGGGTGATTTTCTTATAAGTGATTTTTGAGCCAGTGAGACTAGAAAAATTTGTAGAGAGAGAGTATGGAGACAGAAGAGCAAGGCATAGAGGAGAAAGAGGAACGAGTGAAGGAGACAGAGAAGAGCAGTGGAAGAGAGAACAGAGTTTCAAGAAGAAAGTTGCATTTGGGGGTCAAATACAACAAAGAGAGGTGATTAGACCAGTATTGGAGATCACTAAGGCTATATCTGCTTAGTTTACAAAGTGCTTTCACAGTGTTTCATCTCATTTACAAGTCTTAGGGCCTTTCAGTAATTCTCTGAGGTATGGAGGGGGTAGTATTCTCATTTTCAGAAAATAGACTTGCTCAAGGTCATATGGCAGTTTCCATAGAGCAGAGGATCTTAAAGTGAGGTTCCCAGAGCAGCATCAGCAGCAGCTTCACCTGGGAACTTGTTGGAAATACGAATTGTCGGATCCCACCCCAGATCTCCTGAATCAGACACACTGAGGGTGGGGCTCAGCAATCTGTGTTCTAACAAACTCTCCAGATAATTCTGATACACGTTAAATTTGGGAACCACCAGCTTCCATATAGCAAGCAAGTGGTGGAAGGAAGATGCCAGAGGGTTAAGGAGTAAATGGGAAGTAAGAAAAGAAGGCAGCTGGAGTGATCACTTTCCCCAGTTAGGTCTGACCTCATTTCCTGGGGTTGTGGTTGGAGGGTGCTCATTCAGGACCTCTGGATTCTGCTTTTTTGGTACTATCTTGACTTCCATTTGACCATAAATTGGTTTGTTAATGCATGTGTTCAGTGCTATTGTATTTATCGGAGTATGGACTCTAATTAGAAAGCAAATTTTATTAGTGGAAGGAAAGATCTCATTAAAAAGAAATTCTCATAGTGCCTAACATAGTGATCAATACTCTATGGTTTCTTGATAAAGACTCATCAACATATTTGTGTATCCAGAAACTACAACATCCAGCCATAATCCTGTCATGGCCATTTAGGAGAAACATGAAAAAAAAACTGACAGAATAGCCTGAAGGAACAAAGGCCTAAGGAATGATGGGAACTGGTCTTGGGATATTTGGTGGTTCTAAGAATCTTTGGGGCAAGTTGAATAGTAGGACTGACAAGAGTTGACTAATGAGAGATGACTGTTAACATGGCACAGGTTAGCAAATTCACATAGTGCTAGACCAAGGAGAGGGATTAAGAAAGCTTTCCCCTTTAACTATTTGGTCTTCTCTAGGGAAGAGAATAAACGCATTTAACATTCATGCTTTCTCTCTCTGCCACGTTTGTCAGTAAGACTCTCCCTTGCTCCAATGTCAAAATGGGCAGTCTGCTTTTTGACTTGGATGACTAGACATTGATTCATTCAACCCCAAGTCCTTGGCCTCAACCTTCCCTCCTTGGTATCAATTTGATTTCTTTTCTAACCCTCTTGGCTTCAGGCTCCAGTTGTGAAGCTTCCTACCTCTTTAGGGTTGAAGACATCTTATTTCCTCTCTCTCCTTATCTTCATCGCTTAGTCATGATTCTTCATCACTTAGGCTGAATGTCTTTGGGTGTTTTGCATGGCTAAAGGAAGGAAGTAAAGCGATTTAGAACATACCACTTCTTTGCTTGTTTTTCCTCTTCCCATTTTGGTCAGGTGTGCCTTCTCTAGTCAAAGAGGTCAGTCAGGGTAGGAATCATCACATTTCCTAGTCCTCAAATAACTTCTGCCTCAGAGAAATTTTGATTGACTAACTTTATGAAAAAAAAAAACAAACCCAAAAAATGCTTTTGGCAATCTTTGATAGGACAGATGGAAATGTGCCTGGCAGAGTTTGATGTTCTAGGACGAAGTTTCCATCATCTTTTGTCTAGTCACAGAAGGTACTTTGGAGTAAGAAAAGTAAAACTGAGTTTGATGTGGGCTCATTTGGCTAGATATAGGCTATGGACATGCAATTTTTTGGCATGGGTGTCCACTGTTTTCTGTAGTAAATGGGGATCTCAGTGAGCATTTGATGAAGAAAACATAAGACCTCAACAATTGCAGCAATGAAAAGAAAACATTAAAATAGGAAACTAAAATCCACATATGTATGTGCAAGTATCTATAAGTTTAAACAAAAACATGTTTATGGGCCAGACCACAGGCACAATTTAAGGAAAGATCTAGGTTAGATCAACTAAACAATGAACAGTATTGGCAGATTTACTCAGCGTGAGGGCTGAGCAAAGGTGTTCTGCTCCTTTTTGATGTGTTGTTAATTAATTAAATGCATGCAGCCTTCCTGTGAAGTGAGGCAGTGTTCCTCATTTCACATGTGAGGAAGCAAGGGCAGAAAGGATAAATGACTTGCCATTTTGCCAACCAGTAGCATCACCCCTGCCGTATTGCTGGAATTTCCAGTGGGGTTTCAAAGGATGACTTTAATTTGAAATTTAGTCTGGGTTCATGCAAGGCCACTTAGGTGTAATCTCCAGGGCTCTGAAGTCACTCGCTTAGTCTGCCCGGGAGGTAGATAATGGTCAGTAAGGGTCTATTTGGAAGGTGTAGGGGTTTTAAGTGCTTCTCCTGGTAACTTAAATTAGCACTTGTCTTGCTTTCTTCATATAAACTTGCCATCCCTGAGTGCCACTTATGTGCTAGATAGAACAAAGAGCAAGCTTGCTAGAAAATTAATTAATTCATTAATTGGTGGCAAAGGAACTTGAAAGCTTGCCATACCAGCAGTCCAGTGTGATCTGTAGCAACGGAACAGAAAAATACCTGAGGAATGAGTTTCATGTTTATCTTTTGGGTACTATAATAATTGGCAATAAGGCTAGGGGCCAATGAGAGCAAACATTATGGATTCAATTTTTCTCTTGCATGATGGGAGCTCTCCATTTGGAGTGACCCCCACACAAGATGGCACACTCAGGGTGAGTTGACAGAGGACGAAAGTAAACAGATTGTCATGGGAGAGCTAACCGTGCTGTGGAAGCTTGGATCAATCCACACAAATTAGTGAGGGCAGTGTGTCTCCTTAAGCAAACTATGCAGAAGGGGCACAGAAACCACAGGGTCCACAAATGGAAGTGAGGTTTAGGAGACATCCAGGATTTTGAAGGATAAGATGTCACCTGTGGGCAGTGATGGTGGGGCGACAGGGAGGGAGGATAAGGAAAGTCCAGTATTAGGTTAGAGAGAGGCATGCTTGGAAGATGGGAACGCAGACTAGTGGGCAGTGGAAGATTCCTGCTGTGTGCTTCATTCCACAGTCCGTGAATATAGAGATTATCACTCTTGCATTTTGCCGGTGGGAAAGGGAACTAATTAATTAGAGGAAAAGAGGATCTTACAGTATTGGGACATTTTGAATTTCAGTGGAGAAGTTGTCAGAGTGTTTCAGAATGAGTCAGAAGGAGCTAAATGTTTAGGGGTGCATGGTTTGTGAGTGTATGATTCAAAGGGGAATTTTATGTGCTAAAAATGTCATTAAGTGTGCTTTCCTGGGTTTTTTTTTGGAGTTCAAATTTGCCTTATTAGCAGCAAAGCTCTAAAGATTTGAAACTCACAGAATTTTGTAGATGAATTTTAATATGGTAATTTCCTATAATGACCTTTCTTAAATGAACCTTGATAAAAACATCAGCAGGTGTTGAACGGCTGGACGAAGAACCACATGTCATGTTCTGAAGGGAGTTCAGAAAGAAATAAGTAAAGATAGATTCATAATCTAAAGTCCTACTTTCAAGTTATATCAAAATACCTAAAGATTGCTACACTCTTTCTTCTCTAAACTCTTTCTAGAGTTCTATCTTATGGGAATAATCCAGAATATGGAAAAAGCCAGTGTACAAAGATATTGATTAAGATATTATTTACAATTATGAAATAGAAAAAAATTGAAAATAATAAGCAAACATAATAATGTCCAAGTAAATTACAACACACCCGTTTGATATAGCCTGCTCTTATGTACTGTTGAACATTAATAAAATGATGGTTATGAAGACTATATAATGAATATGGAAAAGGCATATAAAGTTATTTTAAATGAAAAGATTAGGATAATAATAACGTACATTTATTAAGCACCTATTAGGTAATATCTCTGTTTTAAGTCCTTTAAATATTTTAACTCATTTAATTATCACAACAATCTTAAGTGGTGGTATTATCACCCCCGTTTTGCAAATGAAGAAACTGAGACACAGAGAGGTTAAGTAATTTTCCAAGGTCATACATCTAGAAAGAAGTAGAGCCATCTGGCCCAGAGACAGGATACAAAATTGTGTCTATTACGTGATTAAAACTATTTGTAAAGCATGTACGAAGAGGGAATGCGTCGATTCTAAAAAGTGAAAACATTATATATAACGGTATTTCTGCAAGGCTATTATCATCTATGGTCCTCTTCTTAACTAGCTACGTGAATAAACATGATCTCGTTGGGGCTGAAAGTACCGAATTAATTCTGTGGTTCGTTTTGGGAACATGGGCAGTGGTTTTCCTGGCACTGGATGGGTCATCTGCAGTGGTATTAACTGTAGTTCACCATTTGTTTTCTATCTTGTGAGTCCCGTTACACACAGTTGGAGACCAGAAGAGGTGGTGGATATGGGTGTGGATAGAGCCAAACACAACTCTGCAATTTGATACCACTCTTGGAGGACTTTGTGGACCCTAAACTTCAGACTCACGTGAGACTATCTTACAATAATATTATTATATGACACTTGATTGCTATTTACAGTTCACAAATCATTTTCATCATCATCTCATTTGATCTTCACAAGATTACCTTTATTTTGCAGATGAAGAAAGTGAGGTTCAAAGAGCACTCAAATTGCAATGCCTGAATCCAAACCCTACTATTCCATGCTTTTACACAAAGATGTGAACACACCACATATATGCGTGTACATGTATCTATATCTTTAAGTCTATGTACGTATCTATCATCTATCTAAGTTCCCTGCAACCTGCTTTTCTCACTTAATACTGTATGGTATACATCTCTCCAAGCTAAGATGTAAGTGTGACTTGCTCTTTCAGTAGTTGGACAATAACCTGCACCATATGGATGCATCTCAGTCTATTCAACCATTCCATTCTTGTGGATATGTAGGTTGTTTCAAGTTTTTGCCATCACAAACATGCCTGTTGTAAGCATCCTTGTATATACATCCTCGTGTACTGGTACTTTAATTTTTACAGGATTGATTCCCAGAAATAAAATTGCTGAGTCAAAGGATATGTGCTTTTAAAATTTTAATATATCGTGTCAGATTCCTCTCCAATAGGCTGGGTCAAACACTCTCCCACTGACGATGTCTGGAAGTGCCTGCTCGTCTGCATCCTCACAGCACTGGGAGATGTCATTCCAGTCTCTTACAGGAGGAACCCTCATATTCTGACTTTAACTCCAGCCCTCCATCTTTTCAATTAGGATGTCTCAAACAACAGAGACTTTGTGCAGATTTTTTTTAAAAATAGTTATCTTTAGGAGATTATTCACAACCTAATAGGTTTGGGTTCTGTTAAGAGGTTGCTTTTGGCCTCAGTCACTGCTTTGTGTACACACAACATATCAATAAATAATAACCATTATGGTCGAACATTAGGGTTGACAGTGTAGTAAGTTATGAACAAATCTCCTCATTAGCAGCACCGTTATTTTGGTGTTTGCAGCAATCTGGTAGTCACAGCTAAGTTGAAACAAGAGCCATTATGTATGTAAGACATTTTTAGCTCATTTACTGTGAACTTACTTTGCATACAAGAGCACTTGGCCCACGCCATATGGTATAATGTCAGCACAAGATGCACATTCAAGTGGAGAGGAATACGACCTCTTTGACATGGGAGAGCATTATTGTGTACTTGGATGCTTGTGGCTTTACAACCGAGTTAACAATTGTTTCTGAGTAGATTCAGATTTTAATTTCCATCTGAGTGACCCACATATTTTCTTGTTGCTAAAATGGAAGAGCCACCATCCTAATACATTTATTTATATGTGTCTGTGTTTGCTGATTAGTCAAGAGTTGGAATTGTGACATTGCATCACTGGATTTAATTTCCCTTTTAAAAAATTCTTGTCAATATCTCACAAGCTGAGGTTGGGGAGTTAATTAATTTGAGAGCTAGACTGGGCAGCCTTTAGCTTATCTGGCATCCATTTCCCTTTTTCTAGTAATGGCCCCCTGATTTTACTGTGGGGAACCTCCCTCCCAGCTCCTTTAGTTCATGAGGATGGGGTTTGAGTGCAGGACCTCCCTCCACCCCCGGATCTAGTATATGATGTTCCTTTGGCATACGGTGGGTTCAGGGATGGGCATGTGAGCTAGTCTATGACAATGACAGTCAAATTCTGGGACATTTGTTAGAATTATGGGGAAGAAATAATCCCTTTCTGCTGTGATTGTTAGCTCTAGGCTGAGGTAAGCCTGAGCTGCAAGATCACCATTGCAGGGGAAGGACAGGGTCTACCTAAGAATGAAGCCAACCCAGGGGTTTGCAGAGTCAAACTGAGTCCTGATGATACCATCTGAGTCCTTGGTTCAGATTTCCATGGACTTTACCATGTTGTGAACCAATAATTTCCCTCCCTCTCCTTATTTTTAACTTCACCCATTTTGGGTTGAACAATGTCTTTAACTTACAACTAAATGAATCCTAACTGATTTAGGTTTTTAAATTATTTTGATTTTTCTATTGCATTATGTGTATGATTTTTCAGTGGCTTCACTGTGTCACCAAAGATATTTTAAAGCTATTTCTAACACCAAATATAATATTAATTAGATTAAAAAAGAAACAGGAGCTGAGAGATAAGCTTCTCTTGGGCAGTTCCACGAATCTAAAAAGTTAGTTTCTCTTGTTTTTCTAGTGAGTTTGTTTAGTACGTTTTTAGGTCAAATTTTGGCATCTGAGTTTCCTTCCTCCTTGGTTAAAGTTAACTTTATGGGATTTTTTTTTAATGTTTTTAGTTCTTCAAATAATAGCATACAGAAGCTTATTACTCCAGCACATTAAATATTGCCCTGGGGGCTGAGAATACAGCACAAGCTACTGATAGCGCTAACTGAAGCCAGGCTCCTTCTTTGGGGAACCATTCATGTGAATCACAAATTGTTTCTTAGCTTGCCCTTTGTTGCACCTTGTTCCAACCACCTAAAGCAGACTTTGGAAATTAATATTCTTTTCTCTGAGCTGAGATAGATCATTTGTTAACTGTCTTGTAAAAGTCAATCAGAACATTTAATTGTTTTAGAAATAAAGTGTAAGGGTGGGTGGGGAAAGACAGCATATTTTCCCCCAAACAGGGCTAGGAGAGGGCAAGTCATCGTCTATTTAAACCCCAATCTGAAAAATATTTTTCTCAACAAAAGGAGCCACAAAAACAAAACAAAACAAAACAAAGGACACTTCTCCGGTAGTCTCAGAGCGGCCAAATGTGCGGCTAAGACTGGGAGGCACCTGAAGCAAGGACACACAGACAAGGACAGCACTGGAGGACCATGCACATCGAAAGAGGAGGCTTTCCTGAGTTGAAACACTGTAGAATGTACTGGGGGAAGCAAACGTTCTTCGAAATACCATTGCTATAAACTCTGTTCTGAAACTATATCCTTTGCAAAAGCAAGGACTAAAAATTGCCTGGAATTAGTTATAAGGGTACTTACATGAGGAAATGACACTAAAGCACAGGGCACAGGCATGGCAAAGATAGTGTGGAGTGCATAGAATATGATAGACAGTGTAAGGAGAGACCTAGACAGAGACATTTAGAGCAGAGACATTTCTCTCAGCCCTGCCTGGCTGAGTCTTCACCAATTCTTCAGTGAGCAGAATTGATGCAAAGGAGAAGTATTTGTGGAGTGAGTACTATTGGCCATATACTATGTTAGGTAGTCCAGGGTGAAATGAATTTTATATATTCTTTCATATGTGTTTTGCTTGCACGATTTGCTTGCATTACATCTAGAACACTGTTTATAGTTCTTATTTCATAGAAAGGAATCTGTCATTGTAATTAATCATTTGTTGTTTCCATGAAATCTTTAGTAGGATGCACCTCTCCTAAGTGGTACTGTTCAGATCCTGATGCCCAGTGTGGGCGGACAAGAGGAGTAGACCCTTGGTAGAAAGATGATCTTGTTGGGGTGGTTTCCATGTGATTGTGCTACCTGGGCCATCTTCCCAAGCTGAGAATTCAAGGAAGTCCTAGGCTTCAGGCCGTACATTGTATCTCCAAAGTCACAGAGCTGGGCATGTACAATGCCAACTCTGTGGATGTTCTTTTTAAACAGCTAAACTGATTGGTGAAAGGAATTCTCCCCAGTGGTACTTCTGCTTTTCCACTATTCATCTGGCTTGCCACTTTTTTTTCCTTCAATTTCCTGTTATTGTAGTAAAATACACATAACATAAAATTTACCACCTTAACAATTTTAAATATACAGTTCAGTGGTATTAAATACACTCAATTTTGTGCAACCATGGCCACTATCCATCCCCATACCTCTTTTCATCTCATCAAACTGAAACTCCACACCCATTAAACAATAACTCCCCATTCCTCCCTCCCTCCAGCCCCTGACAACTACCATTCTACTTCTGTCTCTATGACTTTTTTGTCCAGCTCTCTTCTTGATAACATTCTAGCTGGTCAGGGAGACTTGGGCGGGAGCAGGGAGGTGGTCAAAATATGGAGCTGTAGGAAATACAACAAGGAAGGATGGGACCTGTAATTTGTTAAGCATCCAACACAGTTAGTTCTATGACCTTTGCAAGTTCCTTAACCACGCTGCCCTCAGTTTCCTCATTTATAAAATGAGGATAGTAACAATATTTACCACACATAATTTTTATGAGGAAGAAATGAATTAATACATGTAAAATATACAGAGCAGTACCTGGTACATACTAAGCACTAAATAAATCTTAGTGAGGATGATGACGATGATCTCTTACTAGGATAACCGGCCTTGGTTACGTTAGCCAATTCAAGTTGAAAATGAAGTTATACCTGACACAACCCCACCAGCTTGGGTGGGATTGGAAATTCAGCTGTGAGGATGATTTGCCTGTTCAAATGGCCTGTTTACTATTTCATGTTTACGTCAGCTTATTCAGACTGTGTAGACTTGCAATGTTATCTTCTATTGAAAGCCCCCTACGGCAATGTGAAGGTTGCAGATAAAGCGATATTTCTCATGTGGAAGGGAACCCATGTGTCTATCACTGAAGTTAACGATCATGTTAGTGACCACACCATTGCCT
Organism: Equus przewalskii; assembly: GCF_037783145.1. Taxonomy (NCBI): domain Eukaryota; kingdom Metazoa; phylum Chordata; class Mammalia; order Perissodactyla; family Equidae; genus Equus; species Equus przewalskii. Next base: position 29,783,264 of record NC_091847.1, on the reverse strand, counting down.
GGAAAATTTTGGCTATTACAAGAGAAAGTGTTTGAGGAGCTATTATAGAATTCCTATTAGGGAAATTGACATTTTATTTACATAACAACCTCGCTGCTTACAACTTGAGCCTTAAACAGCTCAAGAGATGACATGACTTGAGATTAAAAGGCCAAACTGAGCATGTGCTTACACATCCTCCACTTATGCTTTGCAGACAGTGACTAGAGCATTTTTTAATTCCACTCTTATCTTGATGCTGTTATTTGTTTCCATGACACCAGCTCTGGGAATGGCACGGAGCACATTCAGCTGTTGCAAGTGATGGATTAGATAGTAATTGATGTGTGTTATGAAACTCACATCTGGGCCTTCCACCGAGAGTCAGTTTGATTTGATCTGGCAAAAGGAATTTCAAAGCATTTTGTTTTTAAATTATAGTGATTTATAGAAAAGTGCCTCTTAAGATGACTATCAGCTGGTAGCAGGTTGCGTTCCCAGAAAAAGTGAGCTTTCATTGTCCTGACTTCTCCAAATGGCAAACCCGCTACCGTATTCCTCTTCAACATGGCCTCCTGGGGCTATCTCTTCCTTTTGTTGGTTATGCTGCCTACAGATAGGATTGCCGATGCTAAGATTGTACTTTGTTGTGCTGTAAGTTTATTTTGGGTTACCTGAATAATACCTGGATTACCAAAACTGTGAAAATAAAGTACTTTGATGATAAAGTTATAATTTTTTAAATCTTCATAAATTTATGTGAACAAGTTTTTTCTTTTCTATTCAAAGTAGATAGTGTTTGCCCTACAAAAACTGTTATGCCTTAAATTTTGTTTTCTGGTTCCCGCATTCTCCTTTCTCTGTCATGTTATCTCCTCCATGAACAACCTACAAGCACTGAATACCTTCATCTTCTCTGGACTCCTCCTTCCTTAGCAAAACGCGGAAATCTGATATCAGTCTTTTATTCTTGTTTTTGGATTTCACCTTAGTATGATTAAGTTTCTGTCTATATTTTACCTTTTCCAGCTTTATGCTTTTTATTTCTGGTTGGGAAATGAAAAGTTCTTCTCTTCTGCTAAAGGAATTTCAAGCATCATTAAGCATCAAGGACGTCTTTCTGGAATGGGTAAGATAGTCTTCTGATATCATTCTAGACCTTCTTGTAAGACAGGCACTGGAGGTACCCTGATTTAATCACACTGGAAGGACCTGAAAGAGAATCATCAGGAATCACCTTCCACTTAGCTATGGCTGCTGGAAGACTGTACTAGGTGAGAAACAACATGTTTTGGTGTTTTCCACTAAATATAGGTAGCCTATATAGGTCCCCAGGATAGTGCTTCTCAAACTTTAATGTGCATCTGAATCACCTGGCATCTCATTAAAATATTGATTCTGATTCCATAGATATTGGGTGGAGCCTGAGATTCTAGATTTCTAACAGTCTCTCACGTGATGCCAGTGTGGTTGGTTCCTAGACTGCGCCATTTGAGTGGCAAGAGCCTGGAGGGTTCTACTCCTGCAAATCTTCGTTCTTGTCTCTTTTTGACTTATTTCTTTTCCTGAGTTGAAGTTTATATAGATATACATTATGGCACATTTAATGTTATTGTCACTAGTAATTGTGACATTTCAAATGATAATCCCTTTAACATAATCAAATGGCATTATTTAGTCAAAAGATATTTATTAAGCACTCACAGTGTGCTAGGTATTTTACCACATATTGGGCATATATGGGTAAACAAGACGAAATCTATAGCCTCATGAAACTTTCATTCTATTGGGAGATACAGACAATTATCAAATAACAAATAAATATACAAATAATGCCAGATAGCAATAAGTGCTATACAGAAAATTAAGCTAGGGTGAGGGCATAGAGAGTGATGGGAAAAAGGCAGGGGAGAGGAAGTCAATAGCAGGATTGCCCTGAATGACACTTCTCCCAGCTTCTTAAAACTACAGTGAAATTTAAAATATCAAGTTAATTATTAATCAAGTTAGTATTTAATTCAAACACTAGAAACCCAAGGAAAAACTTATTGAATGAAAATAGAAAGTTGTACTTTTTTAATGCCAAAAAACTTGAGTTACAAATGTAGCGTACGTTGAATTATATGGTTTTCCCTAGGAGTAAACCACTCACCACCTGACGTGTATAAACTCTTCCAGGCTATTAGGGCACCACTTATATTACACATTGGCATTTCTAAGTAGCCTAAAACATTAATGACTTCTGAAAAAAATCAATGAACCTTTTCAAAAAAGACTTAAACAATATCAAGAACCACATAAATATAGTCAACTGACTTTTGATAAAGGAACAAGGGCAATACAATAGAGCAAACGTGGTCTTCTCAACAATGGTGCTTGAACAACTGGACATCCACATGCAAAAAAAATGAATCTAGACATAGACCTTACACCCTTCATAAATGTTAATTCAGAATGGATCATAGATCTAAATGTAAAATGCAAAACTGTAAAATTCTTAGGAGACAACAAAGGAGAAAACTTAAATGACCTTGGGTCTGGTGATGACTTTTTGATATAACACCAAAAGCATGATCCATGAAATAAACAATTGATAAGCTGAACTTCATTTAAATGAAAAACTCTGTTCTGCAAAAGATAATGTCAAGAGAATGACATGACAAGACAATCCACACACTGGGAGAAAATATTGCAAAGACACTTCTGATAAAGGACTGTTATCCAGAATACACAAGTAATTCTTAAAACTTAACAAGAAGAAAACAAAAAATATGATTTACAAATGGGCCAAAGACCTTAACAGATACCTCATCAAAGAAGATATACAGATGGAAAAATAAGCACATGAAAAGATGCTTCACATCGTATGTCATCAGGGAAAAGGAAATTAAAACAATGGGACACCACTACATATCTATTAGAATGGCCCAAATCCAGAACGCTAACAATGCCAAATACTGATGAGGATGTGAGACAACAGGCGCTCTCGTTCATTCCTGGTGGAAATACAAAAAGGTACAACTACTTTGGAAGACAGTTTGGTGGTTGCTTACAAAACTAAACATAATTTTACCATACAATCCAGCAATCAAACTCCTTGGTATTTACCCTAACAAGTTGAAAACATGTGCACACAAAAACCTATACACAGGTGTTTATAGCAGCTTTATTCATAACTGCCAAAACTTGGAAGCGTCCAAGATGTCCTTCAGTAGGTGAATGGATGAATAAACTGACGTACATCCAGACAATGGAATATTATTCAGTGCTAAAATAAATGAGCTATCAAGCCATGAAAAGACATGGAAGAATCTTAAATTCATATTACTAAGTGAAAGAAGCCAAGTGAGACTGCTACATACTATATGATTCCAACTATATGACATCTGGGAGAAGGCAAAACTATGGAGACAGTAAAAGGATCAGTAGTCACCAGGGGTTGAGGGTGGAGGAAGAGGGATGAGCAGGCAGAGCACAGAGGATTTTTAGGGCAGTGCAAATACTCTGTATGATATTATAATGATGGATACATGTCATTGTACATTTGTCCAAACTCATAAAATATACAACACCAAGAGTGAACTCTATGGTAAACTATGGACTTTGGGTGATTATGATGTGTCAATGTAGCTTCCTCAATTGTAACAAATATACCACTCTGGTGGGGGATGTTAACAATAGGAGAGGTTATACAAGTGTGGAGTCCAGGGGTGTATGGGAAATCTCTGTATTTTCTTCTCAATTTTGCTGTGAGCCTAAAATTGCTCTAAAAAATTATCTTTAACAAAAGAGCCTATTTAGTCACTTTCCTCACTTGACTGTACGATCAGAGGTTCTGATAATGCCTTTAGTATTCATAACAAGCCAAACCTTCTCATTTTATAGATGAAGATCATGAGGTAAAAAGGGTGGGAACTTAATGGCCAAAGCTCCACTGCTGGTCAGTAGAAGACCTGGGACCCTGAATGTTGGTCTCTAAATTGGCAGCTTCCTGGTCTCTTCACTCTGCACTGTTGCCTCTTGCAGAGTGCTTCAATAGATAGAATAGAATAGCATATTTATCTATTTACTTTTTTTATTGTGGTAACATTGGTTTATAACATCATGTAAGTTTCAGGTGTACATCATTCTATTTCGATTTCTGTGCAGACTGCATCATGTTCACCACCCAAAGACTAATTACTGTCCATCACTGTACACATGTGCCCTTTTACACCTTTCGTTGTCACTTTCCCTCTGGTAACCATCAATCTAATCTCTGCATCTATGTGCTTGTTGTTTTTATCTTCCACTTATAAGTGAAATCATACGGTATTTGACTTTCTCTGCCCGACTTATTTCACTTAGCATAATACCCTCAAGTTTCATCCACGTTGTAGCAAATGGGAAGATTTCATCTTTTTTATGGCTGAGCAATATTCTATTGCTACCATATTCTTCTTTATCCATTCATCCACTGATGGGCACTTACGTTGTCTCCAAGCCTTGGCTATTGTGAATAATGCTGTAAAGAACACAGGGGTGCGTGTACCTTTACATATTTGTGTTTTCATATTCTTTGGCTAAATACCCGGCAGTGGAATAGCTGGATCGTATAGTAGTTCTATTCTTAATTTTTTGAGGAATCTCCATACTGAACAGCAAATGAAACCATCCACAAAACAAAAAGACAATCTAACAATTGGAAGAAGATATTTGCAAATCATATATGTAATAAGTGGTTAACAGCCAAAATATATAACAAACTCATACAACTCAACAACAAAAAAACAAACAACCCAATTGAATAGAGTTTTAGACACAGTGTTCTCAAGACTTTTCAGGGAAAAGATCAAACAAGTGTGCTAATTAAGTCCTCTTTCTTCTCCATAAATATACAGAGATCTGTGACCTAATAATGTCGATTTCTGGCAGCATGTCTGTGTTGAAGCATCTGTACTTGATTGGTGCAGAGCTCAGGAAATATCAACAACAAAAATAAATTGGCATCTTTCAAATAGATGAACATCTTTTTTAAAAAATAGAATTGATGATGGTGTGGTATGGTTGGTGTGTCTGGTCAAAAAATAAGCATTCCTTCAGAGAAAAGCAGCTGGTGCCACAAGATGCACTTTTGAAACAGAGAAAAAGAATGAAGTAACTTCCAAGCGAGTTTTCCATAGCAAGGAGAAGGCTAAATTTGTGTTATTACTCTAAAAATTAGTAAATCAAGAATGTTGGTTTACATTAAAAAAAGAGAATCGATGATACCAGCATTCAGTAAGCTCTTTGGGTGGCAGGTTTGTTGAATGGGTGAGTTGCTGAAACAGCCCCGATTCGAATTTTTCTAGCCCTTGAGCTGTCTGCTTACGCTTGCAGACAAGATAGGTAAGATGCAAGCAAAAACCGGGCAATGCGTCTTCTTAATTTAAGGTTGTTTTTTGTTTGTTTTGTAATTCCAACCTCTAGTTTTACCTCTATTTGATCCTTTAGTAAAGGAACTTGAATTGGTTTACGTTTTCCCTTGTTTGAAGTCTATGTACATACAACAAAGAAAATTAATGTAGCAAGAGTATTTCCTGTTGCTTAAGATTCTTTTCTTTTTTTCTTTTTAAGAACAGCAAATCTCTATTGTCATCATCACTGATCATTTTGGAACCATCATGTGAATTATACCAATGGCAATTCCTTTAGAAAGATGAAATTTTCAGGTTTTTGCCAATTGAAGTATTCAGTGTAAAAACAGATTTCTCCAAATGTAGCAAATTGTTGGTTCATTTACTAACCATGTTTGTTGCATGTATTTGCATTTGCCAGACAAACACTGAGAATATATATTTTAATTTTATTGCAAAACTACCATTTCAAGGCGTACCGTGAAATTATAATTCATGTTCCTGAGATTTGTGTAGTTTTAGAATGATCATTTCAATTTAGCCCTGGGTACCTTATACCATTATGCTAGGCACACTTCCAGTTTAAACATATATAATTTATTTTTAACAGATTTTGCTTGGAGTACACAAATGAAATGTAACAGTCATTACAGAGATTGTCTTAGTTCATTTACTAAACATGAATCCATGTCCTCCGTTTCCCTTATCCTGTGCGTGACTTTTTGCTAGGCTTCTGTTCTCTGCTTTGATGCAAATTGTAGGTTGAAGGAGGCTCCCAACATGAGGTCCCTTTTAGGGACAATTCTGGCAAAGGGCTCATGTGTGTGTGCTGTGCGTGTGCATGTGTGTTGTTCAGAAATTCCGTATATTTTACATATTTAAAAAAATCAAATTTCTAAATTGATCCTTCCTCCATTCCCAACCCCTTTACATGTGGACCCCTTCTTTGCTTCAAAATCCCCAAAGAAACAGCCTTGACCTTGAGAACTTTCCTCTATGGAAGATGATGGTTTCCTTTTTTGAAGTTATTTTACCTTTATTCAGAAAAAGTTGTTCAAAACTCAACTTCTGATTAGAGCCCTGACTCTCAAGCAGAATAGATCAAAGGAACTAAGGTAGAGGTTCTGCGGGTCACAGCTCCGTGAGCTTCCAGCAGGAATTACAGTGTTGAGCATATGAATTTAAATAATGTAAAAATACCATGTACTGAACCTGTGTCCAGAAAGTTTTGGCCTCCAAATATTTCTATTGGGTTTGTGTTACCTTTGCACATCAAATCTTTGTGGCTTATTACTTATTGTCTAGCTCAGTACACATGGTTTACAAAATATTTCCTTTTATCTGTTCTTACAAAAATGTTTGAGGAAGGTCTCACTGTATAAAGCTGTTTGTTGCTTAGACAGATTTTATGCCATTTGAAACTGGAATGATGTAGAGCAATTATCAAGACTGTAACAGAGATTTTGGGTTCAGCAAATAAGCAGGGCTGAGAAATTAGATTTTCATCGGTAGTGAATAAATCTAAAGGATTAAGGTAGCAGAGCAAGGTTTTGCAGATTTGTATCCACTGTGTACTGAGCTTTCATAAGATGCCATAAGGAGTTTTAGAACTTCCCTGGCAGAAGCTGAAAAATAAAGATGGGATTCTGTGAGATGTTATGGGTTGTTAGGTGACTTTGCTTTAGGCTATCAAATAAAAATGGCACATGTCATTAGCCTTATGGAGAGAGCGTTTTAAATACCTTTCTTCAAAATTACGTCCTCTTTTGATTTATTCTGTGGTCCCTTTTATTTGTCTCACATTTCTGAAAGAGGCCTGTGATGGAGGTGCCCAAGGACTCATCCCTCTTGTAGTCTGACGTGTTGATTTCTGTAGAATCTACTCATTTTTTTTCTTTGATATTGGACACTTTCCAAGCACTGAATTAATTCTGCTCTTTAAAAAAAAAAAAAAACCAAAACAAAACAATCTTCGCACAAGAGCAAAAACTCAAACATGGCTGTGTGCCTTTGAAAAGCAGAAGCCTAAGGATCATATTTGAAACGCTAAAAATCTTTAGCACCACAGCCAAGCCTGGGGCCGATTGGTTAAAGCTCCGTGTGCTCTCCTTCCACAGCCCAGGTTCACAGATTCATTCCTGGGTGTGGACCTACTCCACTCACCAGCCACGTTGTGGAGGTGTTCCACATATGAAAAAATGGAGGTGGATTGGCACAGATGTTAGCTAAGGGTGAATCTTCCTCAGCAAAAAATAATAATGATAAAATATATATATATGTTTAGCGCTAGATGAGATACTTGCACCTCTTTGTGGATGACATTTTGATGGTGCTTCCAGCTTTCGTTCTTGCCCATGCCCTTATTATCTCTGATCTTCAGTCTTCAGAGGAGAAAGATGAAATGTAGCTTCAGAGGGAGGCACATGGATAATAAGAAGGTGGAAGTAACTTCAGTGGATAAAGATCCGCCAAGCACTGGCCCGCAGGCTCTCATTACATAGAGGTTGGAGGAGTGCAATAAAAAGATCAAATTCAGCAGAGATAAATGGCATACATCATCTTAGCTGATCGATAACCAGCTTCTGAGAGTAACCACTGTCAACCGAGCTGTATCATTCTCTCCTGGAGACTCACCGAGTAGTGAAGATCACATCCCTTTCAAGCTTGGAGGCCTTTAAAGTAAGCAAGCCTGTAGGGATACAGGCATGTTGCAATGATTTCTCTGTAACATTTCGGTCTGCTTTATTGATGGAGATACAATAATTTCACCAATGCAAGCAGCACGAATTAAAAAAAAAACACACAAGATTAATTATGCTATTATTGCCACATTTTTCACAGCCGCCCTACTAACCACTGACATTTTAAGAGGAGTTTATATAAAGAGGAACATTATTTTTGATACAATACTGAACTTGCAGGATACTAAAGCGAATACTTTAGAATAGTCTGAGCATGTTCTGACTAGAACTAAGTCTTAGCAATGGCTTCCAGTCAAGCATAGCTACATATTTCATTTAGACGTTTCCAGAATGAAAACGAGAGGGAACTTTTAAGAGGCCTTAAACGCTATCTCCCCACCCGTGCCTTCAAGTATGAATTTAGATAAGTGTAATGTACAGAAAAGAAGCATCCAAATAGACTCATTTGATTATATGGCTTTTCTGTCCAGGAATTATGGAAACAGGGTGCTTTATTTGATCTTGGGATATAATATTACTGAAAGTTTTTGCTAAGGTTAATAAAAAGGAAATTCAATAGATACATTAAAATGTCTGAAACAGGCTCACTGCACTTAAAGCTTGGAAGTCAGAATTCTGACGCCACTCAGCAGTGAGTCTGTGCGTGTCTAAGTGTGTCTGTGTGTGTGAGTGTGTGTGTGTGTGTGTGTGAAGTGAGAGTTTTCTCTGGGAAAAGAAATTTCTTTGGCTCAACATTTTAGAGCATGTTGCTTCAGAGAAACGCCTTTTAATTGGCATTTAAACTCTTCTATTAATACAAGTTGGTATACGAATGACAATTTTCTTTTCTGGGGATTGTTTACGATTGCTCTCATGGATATTTAACCATTGGGAAGTGAGAGAGTCCTATTAGGTTATCTCAAAGATTGTTTAAAAATCTGTGATAATTCGAATCAAAATTCAGTCTGAAAAAGCTTGGGGAACCTGTCTGGCTGGAAAGCTTTTCTCCTTTCCCCTCCCTCCCCCTCTCCCTTCTTAAAGTTATTCTGATTTGCAAGCCCAGGGCAAGTTTAATTATAATTAGTTAATGTTAGTTAATTAGGTAATGTTCATATAGTGCTTTGAAGATGAAAAGTGTTTTAGAAATGCTAAGTGCTATCATTATTAATATCAGCAAAGGGGAAAAATTAAGCATGAAGAACAGTTTTAAAAATGCAGAACTTGAACGTGAAGTGCTTGGTGCCATGTGACTCTTCAGTCCCAGCGTCTCATCTCTTGGTGATGGAATGTGAAGCAGCCTTTTGTCTTCCTTGTTTGGGTGTCCAGAGTTCCCTTCCTCCTTCCCTGTCTTCTGCTGTCACTACTCAAGGAGGTGAGCCAGTCAATCTCAGGCTAAACACTCCCTCAATTATATATACTCAAGAACATATACTCACCTGCATGTATATTCACACACACATGACTCAGCCTTCAATACGAGGTCACACTTGGGTTTATTTCTGAACTCTGAGATGTTCCATAGGCTCCCACTCTTCATATTTTCTTTCATCTTTATTGTTCCATATTTCAGAAGTAAACAATAAAAAATTAACAAGAACAAAAAGAACCACTGTTCTTTGATTATCTAATTTATTTAAGAATATAAACCTGCCGCATAAAAAGTAGCATCTCTTACTTGCAAACACAGCGAATTCTTTCAGTTGTAATTAGTATGCAAATTTGGGAGGCACCATGGCTCCTAAACTTTAGAAATGTGGGGCTGTCCCATGCAACTTGCAGAGTGGAAAGCATTTATAGGCCATGTTATATCTGGACGGTGCGTCACACAACTTTTATTAGCTATGCTGAGGAAAGTAGATCAATATAATTTCTGATATATAGAGGAGGATAGCTGGCCCCGGCCAGAGCTAAGTCCAGGTGAGGATGGAGGTTGCTCTTTGAGGAGGAGTGCAACATGGAGGCAGTGCCTTCCTCCAACCTGTCGGCCAAACAGAACGTACATTCCTCATAGATTTAATTTTGAAGGAGCTTATAATGACCAATGGGTTAAAGTTTGGGATCTTGGAATGAAATGAATTAGTATATGGTGGTAGAGAGACTAAGGGGCAGAAAGAGGGTTCAGAGCCTGCATTGCCGTCTCAAGCTGGACTTCTTCAAAGGAAGTGTAGATGATGTTTGAATGATCCAGGGTCATGGAAAGTCATATGGGAACCTCTCCTCATGATTCCACTCTTCTTTGTTTAGCCCATTGATTCCTTGGTCCTTTTCTTTCACATAAATTGTTTAGGTGAGAGTAATACCAGCAAAACGGCATGGAAGTGTCTTGGAATTGAGTTAAATTGTTCCGGAGAGTCCAAATTGGTTTCTGACTGCTTGGTGGAGTAATTTGTGCATCTCACCGAAGGGCTAATGAACACTTCGCTTTGGCACTTGGAAATAGGCACATTCAGATCATGTTAATCAAACATAATTAACTTTCAAGGAAGGAGGCTGGAAGAGCAGGCCAAAACAAATATGCTGAAATAGAACAGAGATGAATGCAAAGCCCTGCAGTTAAAAAAAAATCAAGTGCAGATACATAGAATAACTTTGTGCTTTACTAAAACAAAGCAAGACAAAACAGCATGCACGCAACTTCAAAGGCTTGAGTTGACTAAAGGTCCGTATGCATGCAGCCATGTGACCTGAATACCCAAGTGCTGAGGCCTCGGCTTCACGTGGCAAGTGTCTGGCACCGAGGCTGAAGGAGGGCTGCTCTGGCCTGGTGAGACCACAGCCCGAGGACCGAGTTTTCCTGGGCTTCGAATTTTGAGAATGCTTGAGTGTCTTATGAGGAATGGTTGAACTGGGAGGGAATTAGCCTAGAAAAGTAGATTCTAGAGATGGGATGCCATTTTAAATTAAATTTTTTGTTTTAAAACATTAAAAAGCCTAACATCTGGAGGAGAGATTAGGCCTAGAATGACTATGGTCAAGGAAAAAATGATCAGTCAAGCTAGGTTCTGGACGTTAAAGCCCTCCATGCATTGACCTAGTCATGCTGTTCTTCGCTGCTCCCTTATCACAATCCTTTGCCCATCTGCACTGGGTTGCCTCACTGTTCCCCAAATGCATCTTCCTAGTCACCTGCAGGGCCTCCCCTCTGTATGCCGTCCCTCCTGCTTTTCTGTTCAGCTGGATCCTTCTGAGTCTTGCCCAGTGCCTCTCAAACCTTGGCTGCATATTAAAATTACCTGGAGAGCTTTTAAAAATACTACACCTAGGCTCCACTTCCAGAGGTTCTAATTTAATTGGCTTGGGGTGGGGCCCAGGCATCAGTATTATTTTAAAGCTCTCCAGGTGATTTTAATAGAAACCTGGTGTTAAGGACCACCAGTTTAGTTTGGTGATGCATTACATGATTTCACTTGTTCCTCTGACTGCCTGCTGGGACACTCACTTGTAATTAATATAATGTCTGATTGAATCCATTCAACAGGAAAGTACTACCTGCTTTCGACTGTTAATCATCTTTCAGGGTGCATACATCTCATTTCTTCAGTTGAATCCTAAATCCCTTGGATGTGTTTTATATTTCATATTCCTTCCTCTCCAACACATAGCACAATGCCTTACATATAGAACTGTGCACGTGGGAATTTTCCTTTAAATTATTATAGAAAATCAATAAATATTTCTTACTTAATTGGCAAATAAAATATGAATTTTGATAGTTGATACTGAACTTATGAAAATCATTATACCCAGAAATGGATGTTAAAAAAAGGGCGGGCTGTGAAAGTTTAGCTAAATTATTGACTAAGAAAACAAGTTAAGAAATACTAGAGTATTTTGGATGTATTTGTTTTTGCAGTAGATATCATGGAGGGTAGTTGTGATGGCTCACCAAAGGTGCCACCTGAAAGAAACAGAATAACTGGGTTTGGCTGACCCTGGGATGGCTTAGCATGACTTTGCTTATGGGTAGTTGGGACGTGAGGCTGCAACAGCATGCGAGGTTAGCTATCTGGCTAATGACGCTATCTTTACTTTCCTTGTTATCTGAGGGAGGATGGCTTTTTGAATCATTGGATTGAAATTTGTTTGAGCTCTGCAGGTGGATTTGTGCCAGCCAGGACAAAAGCTACATGCCAAGAAACTGAAGGAGTAACTAAACTGTTAATAAATTCCTGTGCCACCTAATAATAATACTTTGTATTTATATAGCGTCTTTCTTGGAGGAGCTCAAAGCACTTTATGGGCTCTGAAAGTTAATCAAGTTGGGAATTTTTCAATCATTGTGGGAGTGAGATCCAGGACTACAAACCCCCAAGCTGTAAAGCTTGCTTTCCCTATTTACACATGTGGACCCTGTTAGTGTGGGGACTTCAAAAAGTCTGAGGCTCCTTCGCCTTAGAGACCCTGGAACATGAAGTGAACTGAAATTCATTTCTGGCCAGCTGGTGTAAGGATACAAATGATGTTTAAAATATTTTAACAAATGAAAACATTAAAAAAAATTAGATGCAGCTGTCTGGCAATACTCGTCACCATGACAATTGCTGAAATATAATGATCTCTGGGTTCTTGTTTCTAGTTATTATAGGAATAATTGTGAGGAGGGAGAGGAAATTTTGCTTTAAGTTTTATTTATTGAATCTTTCTTGTCGCTCTTTAATTTGTATAATCTCTGAGCAATAAAAAGGACTGGGGAAGTAGAGGTTTCCACAGCACAGTTAAGGATAAAATGCTAAAAATAAATATCTTGTGACAAAAATGTTAAGTGGTACCTTGATTATTTTCATAGCAATTAGGATATCATTTCACGGAGGAGCCCTTACAATAAGAGCTTTCAAACATGAACAAGAAATGTATCCTGTGATGAAATTTTAGAATTTTGGTTAATAATGAGAATCGTGTAAATAATCCATGTTGTCAAAGACAAGTTGTGTGAACTTAATCCTCAAATCTGTGACCTGTGATCTGCTGCAGCTCTTGCTTTGGAACGCCTTTCTTAGTGCTTGGACTATTGTGGAGCTGGATTTTGTCTAGGTAACCACTTTTCCTTTTCATGTAGCAAGGTTTTATGTATCTTCTAAAAAGGCAGATGAAGTTGACTTTGAGTGTCTGCCATATTGCAGTGGAGTGGATCTTCCAAAATTAGAATGTCAGCTCTTCTTTCAAAGAGACTTTGTAATTCCAAGTACAGTGCAATGAAAATTATTTGGCTCAGTAAGAGTTTGTTGATTGACTTTCCTAATACAGGGTTCCCCAGAGTGAGATGAGTAGCATTGTGATGGTCAAGATGGCTTAGGTGGAGCTGGAACCCTAGATTTCATGAAACTGAATCACATGGAAAGTTATTCTTTTTGTAATTCTCCTTCCATTTTTCCGATTGTATCAAGGAGACAGGCTTAGCTGGTATGTCTTTAACACCGTTACCTTCTAAATAAGAAGAGGGTCTCAGCCTTTGACTGGCAAGAGTGTAGAGAGAGACTTTAATATAATATTGTTTAGTTTTTGGTGTAAATGATACTGGTTTTCAATTTTTGGTAATGTTATAAGGTAAATTTTCAAAAGAAATTTAAGTAGGAAAAAATTAAGAGGTTTAAAGAAAAATATAAAATAAACAATAGCACAGGTGGTGTGTATATGTGACAAAAATTGGTGTATGAGAATGACTGAATTCTCTTACTATTTGGGCTTTTTCCTAAATCTAACACTCGTTTTCACCTCCTCATAATTTTAATTGGAGCTGCTTACTATTTGTTTCACTTCTCAGTACCCCTAGATCATATGTTTACGAATGGCAAAAACCATTATTTCCCACTAATTCCTTACTAACTGTCTGGATACAGGGGTATCCCTTTCTTAGTCATTATTCTGCGGCAGAGTTAAGTAACCACTGTATGTAATGAATGAACTTTCCACTTATGCATTTAGAATAATATTCTCCATGTACCATTCTTGGGAGAATTAGGAAAAGAGTCACTCTGTGTTCTGTGATTCAGAAGAGGAATCCCGGTTGAGAAAGGTTTTTGAAGTTGTTTTTTGCCAAGTCAAACTTATCAGCTTACTTCTCTCTGCTTTGAGAACATTCAGTCGTGTAAAGAAAGGGGAGAAACATTAGGGGGAGGTTAGAAAGAAAAGGACAGAGGGTGGAGAGAAAGGATGGTGTATAGAAATGGTAGACAGGAAGAAAAAGTGAAAGAGGAGTCCAACAGGATCAGAGGAGAGAAATAGAGAAGAATGTGAAAACGCATTGTGAATTAATGTTTGTGTATGGAATACTTGATGTTAACAAAACTATTTTTAATATGTTAAAATACAGATTATTTATATCCTGATAATGTTTGCTTTTGGGGGCTTGGTGGTTTCAAAAGGGAGGATAGATCTTGGCTCAGATTCTGGTACCTGTAATTAATCTTGTGACTTTGGGCAAGTCATGGACGTTTTGCTCTGAAAAGCAATTATAGTATCTGCCCTACAGGAATACTGGGAGGATTAAATGATAGTTGGTGATTATGGGAAAATCAGAACTCTATTACCACACAACTAACAAGTGCACTGTAGAGCTGGGGTCACCAAACCCAAAAGCAAACCAGGAAAAAGTCTCTTTCAGAAGCCAACAAATAATCAAGAAAGAACGTGGATTTCTCTGCTCTTTTCCTCCGCAGCCCTCTGTATTTCATGTTGACAATGCTCTTTCCCTGGTTGCAGAACAGGCAGCCTGCTGCAACCGCTGTGAGTCACGACACCAGGCTCTGGAATCTGCTTCTGGCCACTATCCAGGGGTTGACTTTAGGCTTAAGCCGAGTTGAGGTGGGATCTTTGAGACAGTTGCTATGATGTGTACGTTGTGTGTCGGTGAACATAAAAGTGAGAAAGAGAAGTAAGTTCTTCCCTGAGCTAAAGTGTGGCATAAGAGAATTTTACTTCAGACATCCTTTTTGCCGTATTTTCTCCTCCACAGGACAACTCCTTTTCAGGTACACAGGATCCTCGTCTTATATCTCATCCCTGTTATCACTCAACCTTCGCCCTTCATCAAACCCACTCTCAGGAAAGCAGATTTAGAATTTGTGTGAAATCAAGTTAACAGTATTACCTTTCCCAGGTATGTTTGCAATTTGAGGTTTTTATTGCAAGTTGTGGACCCCTGCCCCTGTTAAACGCATTACAGACAATTCCAGAATTTTCTGGAAAAGGGCCCATGGAGCCAGGATCTTATAGGCAGAATTCTGGAAGAGAGCCACATCCTCAGGCCTTAAGGGCTGACCTTACAGTTCTCAAGGCCAATGTTTCCCAGAGCAGTTCTCATTTCAAGTATTCTATTCTGTATATCAAACCATTGTCTTGGTTTGGTCTGGGAAACATAATTATGTCTGGTGTACAAGAGGCACTTAATTCTTATTTTAATGGATTTGTTCGATGGCAATGTATTCAGTCAATGGATGCAATTGCCTCTATCTGTTGGGGTTAAGTTGACCCCTTACCCTTCCTGAGGTATCAACAGTTCCTGACCTCATTTAGGCCTCCATGTTTGGGGTGTTGTAGCTTGCTAAGCATATTCACAGCAGGCTTAACTCCATGCAGTAATTTTGTCTGTCTATCTGTAGATAGATCTATCGACCTATCTATCCAACTATCCATCATAAAGGAAATGCGGAGGGTGGGGGAGGTGGAAGGCTTTCAGACAATTTCTTTGGACAGTTTAAGATTTTGGATAGCTCTTCCTACCTTGCCCCTTCAAGAAGCCAAGCTTAATAGCTTTTAGGACAAATTGTGAAATGCTGGCTCTTTCAACAGTGCTGCGTGGTGGAAGGGCCTCTTGAGATTTGCAGTTGTAGGCTGCTAGCCTTTAATTTTGATAGTATTGCTGCTGTTCTGGGTTTTAAATATTTTAATGAAAATTTTTATTGTGTTTGTAGACTGGCTTTTAGCAAAGGCTGCAGTTTAAAAAATTCTAATAAATGAATGGGACATGTGTATAAAGAGAACCAAAACTGAAACCTAGTTACTCACACTTACAGAGTATTTCATAAAACACAGTAGAATCTGATGCTGTTTTCAAAGGCGGAGTGCATGACTAGGTAGGTACTGGAGAAATTGATTATGGCCCTCTTTCAGAACTATTACAGCTCCAAAAGTCTGCAAATTCTTAGTTGTTTTAGTGAATATTTGACTGTCTCCTTCTTTCAAGTGGATTATTGTTGTTGTTGTTGTAGTGGGTTCTCTATGTTTTAGAGCACTGCCTGATTACACAAAGAAAAAAGATGATGAAAAAAGGGATGACTTACCTAGAAAATCTAGCCTTGTGTCACTATCTACTTCCTCGTGCAAACAAGTGATGAAACCTTATCCACAGGAGTTCTCTGTTTATAAATTTTATTAATAGGCCTAAATATCTAAACTTAAGTACAAAACATTTCCAGTGAGCAATATAGCTCATTTTGTGAACCCTGCTCGTTCCTCCCATCTCGGGTTTTGACGCCTTAGGCCTTTCCATAAAAAATGAATTTATGCAATCCAGCTAGGTGGTTTACATAGTGCTTTAAAAATGCATTCTCTTTTTGGTGTGGTGGTGCCAGGAGCACTGTAGGATTGCGTGGGCTTATCCCTTCCCATGCTCCCAAATGTCCAAAGATAAAATGGAAAATAAGCATGAAGAGCGATGGTGCTGATTATTTCCCTGTTTTCTCTCACACTGGTGATTCTTAGCCCTTCTCAGGCTCTGCTCCGCATAGTCAGGGTCAGCCAAAGAGAGAAAGGGGCAGGAAATTGGAGGGTGGAGGAGGGGAGAGACCTGGGTATTCTGTCTTCTGTCTGTCTCAGGTAGCAACTCTAGTAGTGTTTCCAGCTCCCAAACAGCCCCTCCTTTGTGGTCCCAGCTTCTCCCAGGCAGGTTTGCCTCAATCCAGCTGTCTCCAGGCTGCCCCAGTCTCCGGGATCCGGCACTACCGCCTCCCACCCCCTCCCTCCATTTGCAGAAAACAACAACATCAACAACGTTATTTTCTGATTATACAAACTGTACAACCATTGTAAAAAACAAAAAGGAAACAAAACGATAAAAAGACAAATGTTGAATTACCTGAAATCCCACTATCCAGCAATAACCATAAGAAAGATATTAGTATGTTTCCTTGCTGTGTTTTTCTGTTATGAATAGTTATAAGCTGGGAATGCTTTTGGAAACGTCTACTCGATGCTATTAGTGGCTTCTCAGGGCTATAATTTGTGGATGAGCTTCTGTGATAAAAGCCTGTGTATCAGAATACCAGTCCAGTTCCCAGGATGGTGGGCACCAATGCCAAGATACAGCAAGCCGTGGATACGGCCCTCTGACCCTCTGCCAAAATACACACACACACACACACACACACACACACACACACACCACTACCACCAAACCCACTCGTCCTGAAGGCTGCCTCCAGGGTAAATGTCCTTGGAAGAAGTCCCACTCTGCATATCGTCCACTGCAGATGGATACTGACCAGCTTCAAAGGTTTCTTTCCAAAGGGAAGCAGGCTTCTGCAGCCACCCAAGGAGGCCTACAAACAAGTGTGTTCCTTGAGCAGCACAGTAGCAACAGCAAAACCTGTGCTTATGGGTGCCATTCTTCTGATGAGTTCAAGTGTTCTGGCTTTATTTGATTCACTGTTTCTTCATCCCTCTGAGGAAGTGGGGAAATTGTTTTTATTCTTTCTCTGTAGATGGGGAATCTGGGGCCAGTGAGGTAACTGTGTGACCAAAGCCACTGATCCCACACGTTCCAATGCTTTCTGACTCTGAGAAGTTTGTGATTTCTCCATTGTGGCCTTGGGCCCGACTCCCAGAGATTCTGATTCCATAGGTTCTGGGGTGGGGCCAAGTAACCCACATTTTCTCCAAGCTCCTTGGGTGTTGGTGTGTAGCCAGGTTTGGGAACTGTTGCAATCGTAACCTTGTGATATTCACACTGACTAGTCTAGTTGTTTAAACCCATGTAGTGCATGCCACATGCTGGTCCTTATAAAATTTTTATGTTCTTTAAAATAGCAGTGCGTCAATCTTTGGGTAGTTAAATTGGGGATACTCAGGCCTTTCTTGGCCATGACTGGTCTTCCTGCTTCTGTTTTTCTGTATAGGTGGTTTTCTGGGCTTGTAGCCATGCCTCATTGGGTGCAGGTGAGTCTCATTTTTGGAATCAGAAGGTGAGTATGTACTTGTGATGACCAAGAGGCGAGTTCTGGGTAACAGTGGGACAAGGTCAAAGCTCCTCTCTGGATCCTTCCCATCTCCTTTCAGGCCCAGCTGGCTCTGCTTTTGTAAGATTTCCCACTGTGATCTACCCTAGCTTGTCCTCTCTGTTAGCATGAATTGGTCTCTAAATGACAAAAGGATATAAGATATCTGACTTACCCCTTTCTTTAAAATACTTTAGTCCTGGGTCTGATTTCCTTGGGGGCTGGGTGGTGAGATAATCTGAACTAATACATTCATGGAGAAAAGGTGGATATATCAGATATCTATTGCGGTAAAACAAACTAACCCAATACTGAGTGGCTTAAAACAACAAACATTTATTATCTCAAAGTTTTTTTGGGTCAGAAATTTGGGAGTTTAGTTGGATGGTTTTGGCTTGGGGTCTTTTATGAGGTTGCAGTCAGGATATTGACTGCATTGTTCTGAGATGGCTCACTTGCAAGGCTGTTCCTCTCCTTGTAAGCTTTTCCACAGGGTTGCTTGAGTGCCTTCATGGATGGATGGCAGCTGGCTTTCCTCAAAGTGGGTGATACGAAAGGGTGTAAGAAGGAAGCCACAGCACCTTGTATGTCCTAATCTCAGAAGTCACTCAGTATCACTGTCACTTCCACCACACTTTTTTAGCTAGAAGTGAGTTACTAAACACAGTCCACACTTAAGTGAAGGGGAATTGGGCTCCACCTTTTGAAGGGAGGAATGTCAAAGAATTGAGGGATGTAGTTCAAAACTACCACAGTGGATAACTTTTTAATATGCAAACCTTTCCAGATACCATATTTACATATTAATAAGGCCTCAAGCTGTTCAATGCTTAGTAAATTTGAGAGCTCCTTTCTCTGATCTGTTGACTTTAGAGAGAGAATAATGGGGACATTTCAGTCTCTGGTTGATTTTGAGTAGCCTCCTGTGTATGTGATATACACACAGGCACATGAACACACACACACACACGCCATCACCCTTGCCAGTTCTGGATCTGGTCCACATCTGGTGAGTCATCTGACCACTGTTGCAAGCAAAACTTTCTCTCCTGCAGGCCTTCCCCACCCCCATTCCCAGCCAGGCTCTGGTCTCTCTGGTTTCTGACTTTTATTTTGAATACTTCATCCCAGTAATCCTATTCTTTGTCCTGAGTTTGGCCTTGAAGAAAAGCAGAGCAAGAATTGGAATGACATTTGTAAGGAGGAGGAAAATCTTTTCCTTCCGCCTATGTATTCAGGAGTTGTGATATCCCCTATATCCTAGCAACAGTCTTGGAGGTGAGGCAATGCTTTGTGAGAATCAAAGCAAGTCTGACTGTAGCAGCATGAGTATTGAAAAGGCCTTTAAAAGATGAAAAAACTGCCAATTATATGTCTTTGAATTGGATTCCATCCAAGCCCTCCCTGAAGGAATCCCATTTGCCTGGTGTCTGAGCAGGGACAGGAAGGGAGGAAGGAAACCTGGAACTCGGCGTGGACTGCCCAAGTACACGAAGCAATTCCTTTTGACAAAGAATGATATCTGTTTCCCAGGTTAGGTTAGTGCAATGTGACGGATGGATAAACCAAAGATTATGGCTTTGTCACGCTTCACTCAGGACATCACGAGTTAAAGGCTTGTAAATCACCTGCGAAATATGCCGTTAATCAATGGTAAAGAGGAATAAGAAAGCTTCTCTGTGTAGGTCAAATATGCAAAGGAAATTGCCAGGAAGCAGCTCATTTTCCAAACCCTCCTCTCTATGTCTAGTCTGAGGAAGACCTGCTTTTGTAAGCCCCTTGGAATAAAGACCTCATTATTATAAGAGGTATAGAAACAGTATTGTTGATTATAAAGTGGTATGTTTTTATGTCTTCCTACGGACAGGGATGGAATCTTACTTGGTTTGTTATTGCATTTGGGTGTGTTTGTGAGGGATGTTAATTAGGAAGAGCAGGTGGCCCTGCGTAGTTTTGTTATAAAGCATCCTTTTCTGAGTGGTTACTGAATGCCAAGCATCAAAGCAAGGCCTGTTACTTGCATTATTTTATTTAACCATTGTAACAACCCAGAGAGGTAGCTTATTATTAGCTTTCTTTTTTTATAGGCGAAAAATTTGTTTCAGATGGGTTAGGTAATTTGCCCAAGGTCACACAACTCATAAATGGCCAAAGCAGAACTTAAATTCAGACCCGTGGGCTTCCAGAGCTCTGTGTAGTCTGCTTTGCCTTATAGCTATAAACGTTGCTTGAAGTGGGAGGGTTACAAAACTCTCCCACTTCCCATGTGGGACGTTTTAGGCTTTTTGGGAAAGCATCGAGATGATGCCTTGCCTTTTCTGAGTCTTAATCTGTAAAATGGGCTAATGGCTGGATTATTGTGGGGATCAAATGAGGTATGATAAAGCAACCGGAAAGGACAATTTAAATATAAGGCATTATGCTCTCACTTCATTTAGAACCTGCTTCAAGAGTGGTCAGGTCAGCTAAGGATTGTGTCATGGGTTCTGGCTGTGTCCAGTGCATGTTTTGCATTGAATGTTTCCAGTTTCGGCCATGATGGAATTTCCTCCTCGTGCCCTTGTGTTACTTCTTGAGAACTGGAGAGTAATGAGTATTTGAGCTGGCTGGAATTGGCACCACACAAAGGTGTCATTTTTTGCGTGTGTTCTCTGCTCTCTCACACTTCTGGAGTTGAGCTGTGTGAGTAGTAAATTGCCACCTTTGTAGAAGAAAAGCAGTTGCCCATTTTCAAATATTATAATCCAAAAGAGGCAAAGGAAAACGTGTTGAGATGATTATTTAGTGCAAAAGGCAGGAATCACCCTGAGGTTCAAGTACAAAAGAAAAACTACTCAGATTCTTCTCCCCAAATAAATTCAGGTGGGAAAGAGCAGTATACAATGAAGTAATTGAATAAATACCATGAGATATTTATAAGAGGAAATTTCTCTTCGTAGAGAGAAGGTCCTGAATGCAAAATGTAAAATATTTATCTTCTTGCTATTCACCATAGTCTATTTTAAATAAGGTTGTCTAGTTCATTAATAATGAAGAAGACAGCAGAACAGCATCATTCTTGAGATGATTGTACAAATTTACAATAATTTATCATTTCTAGGTGCTTACTTTTGTTTACGAGTTTTCTGTACATCAATATCAGCAAGATGGAGGCTATCAACATTGTACTTAATTAATGGATTCTGGAATTCTGCAGTGCACAGAGGTGAGCTTCTTATGATGCATTTCTTGGAGGAAACTGTGGATAAAATGACTTGGATTTAGGTGTCCAACACACAAAACTCCTCGTCCATGGCCTCCTACACCTCATTTTTCAAAGGAGACAATTGAAGCGTAAAGGGACAAACAGGGGTGAGGGAGCTGTGACTTGAACCCTGGTACTCTGTTTCTTGAAGCTTGGCCCTAGTGTGCCTCACACTGAGCCACACCAAGCACTACATGATCAGGGAAGCTGCTCTCCTGGTCTCTGCTCTGCCTTCTGGATGGAGGAGCTGGACTACGAAGGGACGGCGGGTGTGCGGAAATCAGGACACAATGGGAGTCAGCCTTGTAAAAGATTTCAAAACTCCTTAAGCATTTCTTCAGCCCACAACATTTGCATTGGCTTCACTCCCTGCCCACCTAATCATCATCTTATTCCCCATCAGACAACACGTACAAATGCCGGCAGCCACAGCCTCAATTTTCCCGAAGCCACCAGTTCTCGTAAAGCCAAAGGGAAACAGGGGGGCTGAACACTCTCAGCTCAGTTTCTTCTTGGAATTTGGCCCAAGTTTCTTCTCTTTCCTCCAGATTGCTTGTAGTTCTCTAGTCACCTGAGCTTATTTTTGAGGCTGGTGCGGATGGGAGAACACAGAACCGTGTGCCCACGTGTAACTGCAGGGGCCAAGATGGTGATGTAAGATGGCTGGATGCTCCCAGAACCAGCCAGATGGTTGTAAACAAGGTGCAAAGTGAGGCTGAGAGTGGCTCCCAGCAGGGAAAAGGTGTGGATAAAGCACCGGACAAGCTGAATCTCCAATCTCTTCTCTAATGCCTCTACTTTAAATCAGCGTCAGGTTGCTTTGCCCCAGACAGGACTGGCTGCTTTGGGGTCAGAGCAATAAACATGCTCCAGCCATTGTGCTAGGTGCTAGAGTACTTGTCAAGGACAAGACCTATTCCCTTGTCCTGCAAAGAGATCATCACCTTCATCAGCATCACCTGGAGACTCAATAAAACTCCAGACACCTGAGCTCCATTCCAAGCCTGTGGCACTGGAATCTGAGGGTGGGCCCAGGGATCTGCTACTGAAACAAATCTCCCAGGTTCATCTCCCTAGAGTTTGAGGGAAGGCGAATGAGGAAGCCTTGGATGGCCCCTGATTAGAAGTGGAGGAACACCTGTGTGTCCTAGCTGGGGCCAAACCCTGATGCGATCCTGATACCTGAAGGGACAGAATCTTTGACTTTGGAGCTGTAGGGGCTTGTGGCTGATTGGGTGGGCTTCTATAGGTGTGAGGGATGAATAGCTGAGGCCACTTAGGGAATTTTTATTAATTTGAGTACCAGAATCAAGTCAAACTCAGATCAAGAAATATTTGATACTTACTATGGTCATGGTGCTTTGGGGGGTGAAGGAGAAGTCTAACGCAAGCTCTTGCCTTCCATTTAGCGGTAGACATAAGACTTACTGGTGTAATCCAAAGCGTAAAAAATAAGTAAAACCTTAGAAAGTGTCTGCCCTTGGGGAGGAGGGAGTATGGAGAACATCATTTTGTATGGGGGGCATTTAAATGTGCAACTGAGAATTCTGGGGAGTGATATCAGCATAGTGACTGTGTAAGACATCCCTCCTTTTTGTTAATTAGGCATCCATCCATGAACAAAAGTGCCTCTGCGGGAGTAATGTGATCCAGCACCATCCATCCAGGGTTTCGGGAGGAGTCTCGTCTACCTGTGCATACAGTATTAGGCAGACAGACCTTGGTACAGCTGCAGAACCAGCAGGAGCCAGCGAACCTGCCCTGTCCCCTCTCCACTGCAGATGGAGAAAACCTGCTGACTTGGGCAGACACCCATGGACCAGAGAGACTATGGAAGTCCAGCCTTCCCAAGGGGAGATTCCAGCACTCTGTTGGAGAATCCTGGGGGGAAGGGCGAGGAGCTGAGGTGGATGAGGATACTCACTGATGGGGACACAGCCGTTTTTGGAAGGGCCATGAAGTAAAATGAGTGTTCCTCTCCACTAGCTAAAAATAATGAACTCTTAGGGGGCGCTTTCCATGGGCACTCTTCTGACAGCTGTAAGTGTTAACCTCCTTTCATCCTCACAGCAATATGATGAGTTAGGTGTTATTACTCTCCCCATTTTCCAGAGGAGAAAATTGAGGCACAGGGAAGTTAAGTCAGTTGCCCAAATGTTACCTGGCAAATATGCAGGAGACCCAGGATTTGAACTTCAGCAGTCTGCTTCTGGGGCTTTTGCACTATGTAGTTCAGTCCCTCAGCTCAGGGAGCCTGTTGGAGGCATGCACGCTGCCCATCCACTGTACTCTCTCTTCCCTCCAGGCTTCTGCAGAAAAAGCTCATGCTAGTATCCTGGGAGATGGGGAGGGAGTGCTGTAACCATTAAGAACGTCCTATGAAGGAGAGGATGAGAGAAGATGAAGGTAGCTGGAATAAGCTGAGAATTTTCCAGCGCCAACAAAGGCAGCACAACACTTTGGGGCATTTCTCCTCCCTGTGGCCTCTGTCGGTGGGACTTGGGTGCGTTTGTACAGAAGCCAGTTAGCCCTCGTTTGGCTGTTAGTTTTGCTGGCCAGCATCAGCAGCTTAGCCCAGGAACAGAGAGGCATGGTCCACTTTCCCCAGGATCAAGGGTTGACAGCGTGGGCTGTTACACGTTAAAGGTAAAAATTTTGAGGAATCCCAGGGTGCTGGCAAGGATACGGTTGCAATGCCTGACCTTGAGGTTGGATGTGGAGAAAAGTGAAGCTGAGAGACTAGGGGGCTGGGAGACATGCAGGTTGGTGTCAGATGGAGGACAAACAGCATCAGAGTGGGGAGTTTGGAAGCTGAGAGGTGCTGGCTGCAGCAATGCTTATGAATGACTGAAAGTGGCTCAGGTAAACAGTGGGAGATCATCAGCGAGGAACTGAGAGATGAAGATGTTGAAGGAATCATTACGTGAACATTGAGGTCGCTGAGTCTGTTGGCGATGCTAGAGGCCTCCTAGAAGTGTTCTTGAGTGGGCGGAAGGCAGTGTGATCTGAGATGTTCTGAATTACCTTTCACAGAGCCAACTGTGATCAATGGGCAACTATTAAGTGATAGCGGTAGTAAGAGGCAGGAGAGACCACCGGTTAGGGAAGGATTTATGGAAGATGTGGTACTTGAGCTGAGCCTGATGGACTGGCCTGAGAGGAGGGCTGTGAAGTAGTAGGAGCAGAAGCAGTGATGCAGCAAAGCATGAGACAAGCTGTAGAGGATTGCTTAGAACTTATCCCACTATATAATTGTTGCACTTTGTAATGATCAGTTGTGCAAATGTGTATATTACTTATTAATATAAATTGCATTAAGGGGCTTGATTTGATGATATGCTGCCTATTTACCCCAAGAACCGTTGAAGGACAGTACATTATGCCAGCACAATTACTGTAGTTACAAAGAGGCCAGTTCTTTTTGGAAAATTTACCTCTGAATTTCTGAGACAGGCAAGTGTATTATTATAAAGAAATAGGGAGCCAGGTACAGACCCTTGTTTCTTTCTGTTTCTTATTACCAAGATGTTCTTTCTTTATTATTTTGTTTCCAGGGAGGAGGAAGGGGGTGGGGGGAAGGACCCCTGAACATAATACTCCCGCCCTTTTTCCTAGAGCTGGCCCTGGTCCTGCTCAGAAGCTACTCTTTTTTTGAGATGCTGCTGCATGAAAAATCTCTACCAGATATCTTACTAGTTACTGCATCCAGAAAACCTGGATCCTAGTGTGCTGGGCTGTGTGGGTTAGAAAGTTGGCTTAGAGAACTTGCTTTAAAAGAGTCTTTTAAAGCAGAATAAAAAAGCTTTAATGTTTTGGAGAGAAAAGAAAGGTGACTTTTGTGTGCTTCTTAATGCATATGTGTAGCTTTGAATGGATTTATTATGGAACTCAAGAACAGAAGATTAAGAAATTAAGGATCACGATGCTTAAAATAGACACCACTATTTTTTTTTTTCTCACTTTAAGCAAAGCAATCTGCTAGGCAGGTGAGATTTCTGAAATGATAATAAGAAAATATCCAGAAGCCTGGGATGCTATCCCTCTACCAGCAAACATTTCTGAACGGACTTTTGATGAATATTTTAAATTTTATCCTAGCAACATACAGATAAGCAGAACTGGGGAAAACAATCTTCTTATGCCCTTCACTGTTCAAGCTGCCCTAAGTACACTAAGTATAAAGGGCTGCAATGCATTTAAAAATGTTTTTAGGGCCTGGCTCCCTGGCCAAGTGGTTTGAGTTCTGTGTGCTCTGCTTTGGCGGCCCTGGTTTGTGGGTTCAGATCTCAGGCACAGAACTATCCCACTCACCAGTCGCTCTGTGAAGGTGTCCCACATACAAGGAAATAGAGGAGGATTGGCACGGATGTTACCTCAGGGCTAATCTTCCTCTAGCAAAAAAAGAGGAGGATTGGCAATGGATGTTAACTCAGGGCCACTCTTCCTCAGGAAAAAACCCCCCCAAACCCCCCAAAACCCCTCCCATTTTAGCCCAATGTTCCTGTGCCTATGTCACCTGCAGATCTTGTTAAAAATGCGGATTCTGGAGTGTGGCCTGGGCTTCGGAATTAAAAAGAAAAAAAGTTCCTAATCTCCTACAAAATCAAATCAGTGTCCCTCTCTGCTTTCTTTTTCAGATTTGTCTTTTGTTTTTGAAATCAGTGACAACTAGGAAGGAGAACAAATCATCCTGGATATTTTTATAAGCTGTATAATTGCTTTTCTTCTCTCATCAGATAACTTTCTTCTTCGATTTGCTATTACTGCCATTAAACCATAAACAGAGACAGAGTGAAGCCTCGCTAGGGTTCCAGCGAGACCATATGCGTAGTTGAAAAAGCATAATCATGACTATATGTATATTGTATCTGAAACTGACCCTTAATATATGCAGACATTCTCTTTCTCAGGAGGAAGTAGTGCTTTCCTCTTGGAAGCCCTGTAATTCTCTGTTTACATGTTTCTGCCTAAGATTGTATTTATTTGCATCTATTTCTTATATGTCATGTTGTAAACTACTTGAAGGCCACAGCTGTCTGTCCTCTTCAACATCTTCAGCTGTGGCTTGCTATTACCAACAGCTAATAAGTGTTTCTTATGACTGAAAGATACAGATAGAAGGGAAAAATCACATAGGCTGCCCTACTAATAGACTGTCTGGTTTGCTTTGTGGGACACCGAAAACCCACTGTCCTCAAACATATTTTCTCAGATTTGAAATTTCTTCATTTATTTTCACTGTTTTAGGGTTAATGATTTTTTTCCCCAGAAAGCATCTGTTAAAAGTTGTACCTGAAAATAGAGCCTTGAGGGCGTGGGACCCAAGTAGATGCATTTTGAATGAGCAGGGCTGGTGGGAAGGATGTGAAGTTGGGATGATGATGATGGTGGCAGGGATAGTCCTAGGCAGAGGGCACCTGGGGGAAGAGGCTGCTGGGAGGCAGGAAGATAGTATCAAAAGAGACGTATTTTGAATCTTTCATAAGATTCCCAGTGTGAGATATGGAGATTTTAAAAATGTTGGGCCATGAGAATATCTTGCCCGTTAGGTTTTGCAGTGCAATCTGAGGCCTACATTCAGAACTGCTAGTTTACAACCTGGACCCCTGAGTGTGGGTACCCACTTCTGTGTGCAGCTCCAATGACTGCTCTTGGCAGACCCATAGAAAGCTGTAGTCAGGCCAGGTGAGCACGTTCATCCTCTCCAGATCAGCGAGAGTCGATTCTGTACACAGGAAGACTTTCTAAAAACATTCATTTCCTTTAAAACCCTGCAAAAGACTTCAGCAGGATGGAAACCCAGAGGGTGATCCTGGGGGACCATAACAATTCTAGAGCTTTCCAAAGAGGAAGGAAGCTCTGGCAACAGTCAGAGGCAACGTGTCCCAAGACACCTCCCCACGGGGCCCCGACCCCCCTTCTGCTGCTTCTCCCTTGTCGTTTTTCAGAGCCCGTTACACAGTTAGCAAGGGACTCAGATCTAAAGGGTTTGCAGCGATTGCTTGTTTTTGCCCTTCAGAATGCCTAACCGGGAGTGTGGGGTCACACTAAGCAGGCATGGTTAGACAACAATATGTTCCAGGACAGACTTGTCAATCAAAGATACCATGGCTTTTGGCAAACAAATAATAATATTTTTATGAGTTTCTCTGATATAAAGTAGAGTTTTCTTTGAGTACAGAAATCAAAGGCTGGTCAAAAAATAGCTCAGTTCCCTTTTGGTAGCGGAAATGGGAGGAGCGATGGAGAAGGTGGGCGAGAGTGAGAAAGAGAGAGAAGTTGGGAGTCCTTGGGTACTGCAGTTATATTTCAGGGTCTGTCAACATTTCCATTACTGAAACCTCAAGGGGCTGTAATTTAATGTAACTATAAAAATTTACCCTTTGAATTGAAACATCACCTTGGAACTTATTTCGCTGATGTTTTGCATTTTTTTTTAAAGAGGGAGAGGGATGTACTCCCCTCCCTACCATGTTAAAATTAGAAGAGAAACATGGAAAGCCTACTTCATTGGGCTATTTTTGAGAGATCTCTGAAATTAGATAATATAATATGGGCTTGGAATGAAAACTTCTATTTCCACAGCTCCCTTTTATTTTTAAATATTGTCTTAACTTATATCATCTTCTTTGCTTTCCAGAATGTGTGTGTGCGTATAAAATATATTATTCTTTATATCAACCTTCTCTCTACCTCCTCTCCACTAAACAAACATTTGTTCCTATCTGCAAAGCACTGTGCTTTGGCCTCAGAAAAACAAAGAAGAATAAAGTGTTCTATGTCTTTAACAGCCAGGTTCTCCTCTTTGGGAGAAACATTTGGTTTGTTTTATTTTTCTCTGTTACATTTTTTTTTTTTTTAAAGATTTTATTTTTTCCTTCTTCTCCCCAAAGCCCCTCTGGTACATAGTTGTATATTCTTCGTTGTGGGTCCTTCTAGTTGTGGTATGTGGGACGCTGCCTCAGTGTGGTTTGACGAGCAGTGCCATGTCCGCGCCCAGGATTCGAACCAACGAAACACTGGGCCACCTGCAGCGGAGCGCGCGAACTTAACCACTCGGCCACGGGGCCAGCCCCTTCTCTGTTACATTTTAACCTCCTTGAGAGTAAAACCTGGCATTATATGCATAAATAGACTTAAAAGCAAAACAGGACATAGTCTCTTAAAAAGATAATGTCTTCAAAAATGGTGACTTTCTGTGATATTGCTAATTTTTTCCCTTCAACATTCCTTCTTTTAAGCCTGATGGAGTGAGCTCCAGAAGGCAATCTGTACCAGGGTGAGATAGATAATATAATGGTCCCTCAAAGATGTCTATGTTCTAATCCCTGGACTTGTAAATATGTTACCTTACATGGCAAAGAAGAATTAAGGTTGTTAATCAGCTGACCTTATAATAGGGAGATTATCCTCTTTTATCTAAGTGGGTTCAATGCAATCACTAAGGTCCTTAAGAGCAGAAGAGGGAAGCAGAAGAGGTCACAGAGATGTGACATGAGGACATAACCCTCCATTGACGGCTTTGAAGATGGAAGAAGTCACCACAAGCCAAGGAATATGGGTGGCCTCCAGAAGCTAGAAAAGGCAAGGAAATGGATTCTCCTCTACAGCCTCCAGAAGGAAACGTGGCCCTGCCAACACCTTGATTTCAGCCCAGTGTGACCCATTTTGGACTTCTGACCTCTAGAACTGTAAGATCATTAATATTTTGTCATTTTCAGCCACTAAGTTTGTCGTAGTACATTGCAGCAATGGAAAGCTAACATACAGGCTGAACACAAGACAGGTCACTCTGGTGGTTTACTCAGTTAATTCCCCTCCTGGCTGATCAGACCCCTTAAGTTGCCTGGATTTCCTGAGATTGTTTCTTTCTTAGCTATCATTCATAGCCTCCCCATTTCAAACTCTATGCCACGGACTTGTCATTTCTCCATATCTTCTAATTTCTTCTCCAAAACTTACCTGTGTCTCATTGCCTAGGGCTTCTTTCTACAGATGAGAACATCTCTGATAACAACTCTAAGATTATCTTTTCAAAATGGGAAAGTTAAGTTTTGTTCTGTATGGTCTATATCAATCAGGATCCAATCAGGAGACATAAACCACATAGTCATTTGAACAAGGAAAGTTGCATATAAAGAATTGTTAGCTATAGCAAGGGAGTTGGAATTTTGAGGAATTGGAAGTTAACTAGAGAGAACTCTGAAGAATATGGAGAAAAGCATGGATAAGGAGCATCCACTACCCCTAGGGCTTAGGTAGAGCACCAGAGGAAGAGCTCCCAGGGCTGAGATCCAGACCTGGCTGGAGGGCATGACTGTGGCTCATTGGGTGCTGGAGAGTTTGTCGTGGTGGCTTGTGAGGGGAACTTGCTGAAAATCTGTCCTCCAGAACTTATCAGAAGTCCATCCTCGAGGTTGCCAAGGAAAGCCCTTCACAGGAAGGTGTCTTGCTGGAGGATCTCTGCTGTGAAACCACCCGAGAGGGATGCTGGGGAAGCTGCTGGCCTCCTCTGTGCATACAGAAGCCAGATGCCGGAGAAGCCATATCTTCTGCAGAAGCTGGCTCCTGGGAAAGCCATGCACGCTAGATCAGGAACCAGGGAGGAAGATCCCTTCCACCTGTAGTGTCTTTCCAGCCCCTTCTTACTGACAAAGCTTAACAGCACGACCACTGACAGAGGAAATATATTTACATCTCCATTCACAGAGCAGGCAATGAAGGGTGAATTTGGAGCTGAGAGGCAATAAATTGATAACTGGAAAATGGTCCCAAAGCGCATGTAACATAAGACAGTGGTTCTCAAGTTGTGATCTGTAGGTTTCTGGATTCCCTGACATCTTTCCAGGGAATCTGTGAGGTCGAAACTATTTTCATGTTAATGTTAAAATATTATTTGTCTGTTTACTGTGTTGACAGTCATGGTACAGAAACAATGGTAGTAAAACTGTTGGCACCTTAGCAGAAAAATAAAGCAGTGGCACCAAACTGTACTAATAGTCATTATATTCTTCACCAGCACGTGCATCATAAACAATTTCTTTTAAGAATTTCCTTGATGAAGCAGTGGAAATTACTAATTTTGCGACATTTCAAACCTTGAATACACGTCTTTTTAATATTCTATGTGGAATAAGAAATGGTAAGAATGCATAATATAATTCTGCTGTACATCCAAAAATGATGATTGTTCTGAGGAAAAGCAAATGTGCAATTGTTTGAAATGCAAGCTGAACTAACCACTCTTTTTCATAGGATGGCATTTCAAATTGAAAGAATGATTGGCAAACTATGGTTATGCAGACTTGGATATTTGGTACACATTGTCTTAAAAATGAACAAAGTGAGCCTGTTAACCCAAAGAAAATCTGAGCATTTGTTGCCAAGAATAAAATTCAAGCTTTCAAGAGGAAATCAGAATTTTGGAAAACTCCTATCTGCCACCATGAGCTTGACAGCTTCCTAATCCTTAAAGAATTTTCTGATGAGATTGGTAGCAATATCACTAATATGACTTTTTGATGTTGTACAATGAAATGTGTCAAAATTTAGAAAATCTAATAACACAGTAAATTAATATTTTCTAAATGACCAATGCATGCTGTCCCCAAATCATTCATGCATCAAAGTTCCATTTAAAGTGTAAGATAGACCAATGGATTTTAATGCAACAGAAGACAAATGGTTATTGATATGGTTTCAGATTTCATATTGTGGTTAACCTTTAAGACACAACCACAGGGTGAGTTTTGGGTAGTATCAAAGAAGAATTTCCAATTATCTGAAAAAGCTGTTAAAATTCTCTTCCCTTTTCCAACTTCTGTGTGAGAATGGATTTTCTTCACATACTCCAACCAACATAGAACAACAGACTGAGTGCAGACACAGGTATGAGAATCCAGCTGTCTTGTATTAAGTCAAAGACTAAAGTAATCTGCAAAGATGCCAAATAATGGCACACTTCTCATTAAATTTTTTGTCTGAGGAAATATGGTTATTTATTTATTTATTTTTTTGAGGAAGATCAGCCCTGAGCTAACATCTGCTGCCAATCCTCCTCTTTTTGCTGAGGAAGACTGGCCCTGATCTAACATCCATGCCCATCTTTCTCCACTTTATAGGTGGGACTCCTGCCACAGCATGGCTTGCCAAGCAGTGCCATGTCAGCACTCGGGATCCCAATCAGCGAACCCTGGGCAGCCATAGCAGAACGTGCGCACTTAACGGCTGCGCCACCAGGCTGGCCCGAAAATATGGTTATTTTTAATAAAAGTATTTTACTTATGTAATGTGTAATTGGTTTATTATATTTTAGATTAATTACTAAATATTTAAATAATTCTCCATTAACATGTCTAATACAGTAAGTGCTAATAAATAGAACTCACATAAGGGCCGGCCCAGTGGCACAGAGGTTAAGTGTGCACGTTCCACTTCTCGGCGGCCCAGGGGTTCGCCGGTTCAGATCCCGGGTGCGGACATGGCACGGCTTGGCAAAAGTCATGCTGAGGTAGGTGTCCCACGTATAAAAGTAGAGGAAGTTGGGCACAGATGGTTAGCTCGGGGCCAGTCTTCCTCAGCAAAAAGAGGGGGATTGGCAGTAGTTAGCTCAGGGCTAATCTCCCTCAAAAAGAAAAAGAAAGAACTCATGTACACAAAAGCTCTCTGGAGTACCCAATAAGTTTTAAAGATTATAAAGGGGTCCTGAGGACAAACGGTTGAGAAGTGATGTTGAAAATAGATGGGTGGAAGTCGTAGGTTTTAGTTCAAGGTAAAGAAGTACTATCTGAAAATTAAAGCTGTCACAATCCCACTAGTAATTAGGAAAATGAAAGTTAAAATATCAGATAGAAATAATTTCTTATCCCTGACATTGGCAAAAATTTAAAAATCTGATAGTGTCAAGTTTGGTGAGAGTGTGTAAAAGTAAGAACTCTCATTTATTATTGGTGGAGGTTTGAGTGGTATAGTCACTGGCAACAGCAAGTTTGCGATCTCTTGTTTAATTGAAAATATATTCCATAGCCCAGCAGTTCTACTTTTTATTATATTTGCTTGAGAATCTCTCTCTTGTGCAGGAGGACAGAATGGGCAACGATGTCCATTGTTAGCCTGCTTTGTAATAGCAAACAAACAAATGCAAAGCAGCACCATCATATGGGAACCCAGATAGCTATTAAAGTGAATGCACTAGGTTTCTAAATGTATTCACAGACCTTTAACACATAGTATTCAGTGAAAGCAGCAAATTACAGGGTGATATGTATGGTACAATATCATTTATGTACACTTTAAAAGCCTCACCCACAAAACATCCATGTGTTAGATTGAACCACATGGAATTGCATTCTTTAGGTCAAAAAACAGTTGCAGATCAGCAAATTTATATTATTCAAACTAAATATATAGAAGTTTAAGAAATAACCTTGAATTTGTTACACTAAGTTCCTCTGGGGAAGGAGGTAGGCTGACCAAAGAGAAGGGACTTCAACTTTATCTGTAATATTTAATTTCTTTCATAAAACTGAAAAAAACCCCAAAGTATTAAAACTGTAAATTCTAAATGGTAGGTACTTAGGTATCTATTTTACTATTATATCTTAATTAATTATTTTTTTAACTAGAGTTGTCCAAAAGAGGATGAAACGAGTCAAAAGGCAACCTGTTTTCCTTTACTTGCAGTGTCCAGGGTATTGTAGGGGACATTTAAGCACCCAGTGGTGGGGTCGGGGTGGGGTGGGGGAGGCTTCTGGGAAACCCACTGCCTTTATTCAAAGGAGTAAATGCGCTTAGAGCAGCTTCCAATCCCATGGCAGCCTGTTGGGGAAGAGACGTGGGGATTCAAGATTTCTTTAAAACCCCTATAAATCCCAGTACCTGATTAGGTTCTCAAAAGGCTGACCTCCAGTGCTTAGTGAATGGAGATTTTTATCCTCAGAAAATTCACATCAGCAGAGCTGAAAACACTGACTTCCACCTGACCACTCTAAGAGGGTCCATGTGGATATTTTTTCACCAGCACTGTGAAAGTTGGAATGGTCAGTTAGACATGGACAAAATGGATTCACGTGTGGAAACTAGCTAGCAGACAGCATGTAACCTAATGTATAATGAGCACCTTCTTTCAGTTGTACTCTTCTTTCTTTTTTTTGAATTGCTTTCTAAGTAAAATTTTTAATGGGAGTCCCACAAGATTGAAAAGGAATGACATGATAAATTAGCATCTAAGTCTTTGAAGCAGATATTACTTGCAGAGATCTGGGTGGAGAAGAAGAGGCAAGGACTGCCCAGGACCTTAAGAAAATCCCAGTCAAAATGGACAGCCAGAGCCCATATAAATGAGATTTCTACCATACAAGCCGTGGGAAGTAATAAAATTGCGTCTTGGCAGTCCTGGCTAGACAGCGCTAAAGCTGTTGTGGAAAGACCATGAAAGGAGCTGGTGAAGTGCTTGTCTGGGAACAACCTCCCAGGGGAGATGTGACCCTCAGAAGATTGAAAAGGGAGGTGGTCCAATTTACCTGTGTGAGGGATGACTTACTCTGGGACTTCTGATTTTCTGCTGAGTCTGGAAGTTAATTCTGGAAGAATGGATTGAGCTAGCAACACAGGGTGATTCACGACAGAGGCCTGACTCTTGCAAATGAGTCGGGAAACATGAGGAGTGTGAAATATAGCAGGCGATGGCTAAATAGTTCAGGGATGGTTATTGTTATTAGAGTGTGTGAGGCAGTGTTCTATTTATAGCACGCTGTTCTGAGCATTTGTTCAACTCCCACCTCCACCCAAAGAACTCAATGTGACATCAGGCTGGGAGGCCACTCATCTAGGTGAAATTACTTAGGGGATTCCAGTCGAGCCTCAAATTATTCACATTTCAATGACGTTTTCTCATGAAAGATATAGGACTGCTTATAGCCAGCTGTCAGGCAGATAGGGATGCTGAAATGTACTCTGAGGAGGACCCTGGATACGTGGGGTTTTATTTCTCTGTGTTATAGTCATACAGAGGTAGAATCTTCACCAAGTGTTTGCCCTTTATCACTCTGCACTAAGTCAAAATGGCCCAAATAAATCACCTTTGTCATGTATCTGTAGGAGATCTTCTTACTCTTAATCTCCGTCGTCTCGGCTTAGCATCCAGATAGGTTATTTGTTCTCTATTTAATTCAGTCATTCATTTATTTAATATATGTTGAGTAGCATGCCAGGTGCATTTAAAAATAAATAAGGAGTGTTTCATGTAATGAAGGCGATAAAGAACATCCTCAAATAATCTTAAAACAGAACAAGAAGTGCCACATCAACCGAGAGCAAGAGGAGTTCAGAGAAGGGTGATACTCAGATGGTGGCGGGTGGGAAAGGTAGGGAGATAATAAAAGAGGAGGAGACGTTTGAGAGCAATACAGTAGAAGCAGGGCAAAGGTGTGAGCCTCCAACCAGGTTTATGGTTTGGTGGTCCTTCAAACTGATGGTTTTAAAATATTTGCTCACCATTGTTTAGTGGAGAGAACAAGATCCATGTAAGCCTCTTCTCTACTGCCCCAAGTCGTTCAGCTCTGGTCCCAAGCTTGTGTACCCTATCTAGCAGGAGAAAAGCCCTGCAGTCACCTGGACCCACTCCCTCTGGAAAGCATTCTAGCCACCTGCCATCTGTGGTTATTCACACTTACCCCTGCCAATCCTCCCCACCCCCAAGTGGCTTTATTAAATTATTCCTCCCTAACACCTACAGTACTGTTTCTGAATGGTGTCACAGTTTGCTCCATTTCACTACATTCTTGAGCACTGCTGGAGTAGTTGCCATCTGGCCCTCTCCGTAAACTGGCTCTGAGATGAAGCAACAGCCTGAGCAAAGGTTCAGACTGGAGAGCTTGCGGTTGACCCACCAGAATGTGAGCTATCATCTGTAGAAAAGCAATGGGAGAAACGGCTGCAAAGGAAAGGGCATGAGCTTGTAGGGACCCTGGGAGGCTGGTCTAGTCTAGGAGAATTGCCTCTGTTCACGAAGTCATAAGAAGGCATGGAAGGATTCTGAGCCAGGATTATGCTTTGCATAATCAGATTTGTAGTTTTGGAATTCTTTTTTGGTTAATAAAAGGAAATACTGGACTTAAAGATGTATAAAAGTTATGCATTCTCATTATCATTTTTCTTTAAAAATTTCTACATTTCAAAAATTTCTATAATCACTTAATCATAATCGTGGTTAATATTTGCTGTTTCTGTCTAGTTCTATTTCTTTCTTGTGTACTTACATAGTTGAGATCACACTGTAAATACAATTTATTTTCAGGGGCTGGCCCCACGGCCAAGTGGTTAAGTTCACGCACTCTGCTTCGGTAGCCCAGGGTTCGCTGGTTTGGATCCTGGGCGTGGACCTACACACCGCTCATCAAGCCATGCTGCAGCGGCATCCCACATAGAGGAACTAGAATGACCTACAACTAGGATATACAACTACGTACTGGGGGTTTGGAAAGAGAAAGGAAGAAAAAAAAAGAGGAAAATTGGCAACAGGTGTTAGCTGGGACCAATCTTCCTCACCAAAAAAAAAGCATACCTTGAAAAAAAATACAACTTATTTTCAGTTTTTACACCTAATATGACAAGATTAATGCCCTACATTATTAAAAACTCTTCATGAGTATAGTTTTTATTGATTGTACAATATTTTGTAGAAATATTATTATTTCCTCAACTATTTCTTTATTGTTGAACATTTGGGTTATTAACTATTTATTATTAAATAGTGTTATAATTATTTTATTAAGATGCATTTGGCAGCAATATGATTTGGAGAAGAAGGTTATGTTACACAAATAACACATGATTGGAAATGACAGCCAACGATAGGAAGAAGTTTCAATGATTCCAGGCCTAATGTGGGTAGCAGGAAAGGAAAGGAATAGAGGAAATCAGATGGGTTATTGTGGCCTTCCCAAGTTTTGGTTTACTTGAGGCCTGTCGTAGTTTCTTCCTCTTTCACACCTAGTGAGCTCTCATTACATGTTTGTCAAATGAATGAATGAATGAGCAAATGAACACTAGGCTTTGGTGATGCTGCTGTTGCCAAGAACCATCACATCCATTCTAAATAACATTTTTCCTTCGATGGCTTCCCAAAAGAAAATGTTCTCCATCCTTGGCAACTATTATTTAAACAATCCCAGTGCACCAATTCCCTCTGACATGTCTGATGTATTTACTGTTTTCAGAAATAGAACAGCCATGAAAACACAGAGTGGTCAGTGAAGAAGTTAACATATTTGCTTCGCTCTTTTTCAATATTTCTTATTTACTTCTGGTCAATGGGCAAGTGTTTATGGAAATTCCTATAATGTGCCTAGCACTACACTCAGTACTTTGGCAAGTCAAGTGTGTATTCTGCTTTACACACAACTTATAATTTAGTTGTATAGCAAAAGCTAACATGCAGGAGTAACAGAGAGTATGATTAGAGATAGTACTTAGTCAAGAATGCATTTACTATCTGCTGATGTTTGGAGACAATGGTAAGAAAATGGGATAGGAATATCAGCAAACAGAATAGAAGGCAATGCGAATTTTATGAACTAAATTGAATTTCTGTCAGTGTTGTGATTTTGTCTAAGTCCATGAAATGGAGGCAGACAGCAGCTGGTCCCTGCTTGCTGTGTAGTTGATCTCCTTTTACTTCCCTAGGATAAATGGGGACCCCTAAACTCACTTAACCAGTGCTTCACCACCACATTCTCCGCTGAGATGCTGGCCTGCAAATACAACCCCAGAGACAGATAGACTTGCACCTAAGACCTGCTATAATCCTTGTGAATAATCGATATCTGCTGGTGCGATGATCTCACTCTGGGAAATAAAGCTTATGAGCTAATTGTGCTAATGAGAATATATTAGCTATTGGTCTAGTGAAAGTGATGGCAGAGTAATCTAATTCCTACTGGCTCCTGGATAACCTTCAATTTAAAGATAATGACATTAAGAAATGTTAAACTGAGTATACTCAAGTGTACATGATATGTACTCATTAGGCAGTGCCAACGGCCATCAAAAATTCATGATGATTCTTTAGAGTAGAGGTTTTTCACCTGGGGTCCATGGATAGATTTCAGGAATTCTGTGTACTTGGATTGAAAAGACAGTACACTTTGATTTTCCCTAATTTTTAAGGAAACTTAGCATTTGCTTTCATTATGAATATAGACAACTAATTACAGTAGTATTCAAGGTACCTGTGACTTACTCATTAATAGAAACCACAGATAATTTTGTCACATTACAGTTGTTTCCTATATCATAAGATATTTTTTGCATTCAAGATTACCTGAAAAATATGATAACTTTTAGACCTTGAAATAGATCTTATTTCATACATTAATAAAGAGTATATTACTACTTTGTTTTTTTAATATTTTGATATTAGTATTTAAATATAATTGGCTTCCTTTGTATTCCTATGCATTTTATTTTATGCTTTTAAGAATATTATTGGGAGAATGCATCACAAACTTTACCTAACTACAAAGGGGTCCATGCACATAAAAATTAGGGGCCCTTACTTAGAATAAGGAGCCTTTTTTCCCCTATGGAAACTTTACTATTTGCAATACAAATT
Organism: Equus przewalskii; assembly: GCF_037783145.1. NCBI lineage: Eukaryota > Metazoa > Chordata > Mammalia > Perissodactyla > Equidae > Equus > Equus przewalskii. Next base: position 29,745,162 of record NC_091847.1, on the reverse strand, counting down.
CTTTCTGTTTTTCTGACACAGGGGGATCCCACCAGTCCCTTTCTATGGGGGAGAACTTGGAGTGGTTCTGCTGTCAGTTTACACAGTGAGATCTTACACCATATGTGACTCTAGAGGCTGGAGAGATGACACTCTGCCAAAATGGTTGGGAAACATGGAGAAACAGAGAGCTGATGGCTGGACCATCTTACAAGGAGAAGTGACTTCTGAAAAATTGTATCGTGTTGCAGACTGCTCTCCTCCTTGGCTATTCTGCTTCTGGACTCACAACATATAACAAAGATTTTAAACAAACAAACTAGCAAAATATAGGGATGCATGAGCCAGCTATTCTTCCAGCTATCTGGTTTGGTTAAGGGATGATAGTAGAGCAGAAAAGGAAAAACAGATGATCAGGGCCAAATGGTCACGTCATCTTCCAACATGAGCCCTCATTGGCGATATGACCTTGGATAAGTAACACATCTTCTCTAGACTGCAGTGTCCTCATATTAAAATGTGATTGTAGCTGATTGTAACTGGGTCCTGAGGGCTGGTAAAGATGGAGCAGTTCTTCAGGGCTCAAGAGTTTGCTCTTGCGGCTCTGACCCTCTGACAGCCCAGGCATGTGTTAAGGGGAATGAAGAGAATGGCAGGAACTTGGCTTCTCAGGAGCCACTTGGAAGCCAATCCAGAGTGCTCAGGGTCTCTATGTGAGCAGACAGCACAGGGAAGCTCTTGGACACTAGCTGCCTTGGGTCTTCAAAGGTGAAAAGTTGAACAATGTCACCAGTGAGGCAGTGCAGATTCCATTTCACAAAGACTTTTGGAAAGCGGACTCCTCACTGATCGTGCTCTTGGATGACTTGTCTATGTCTGTCAGAGTCTAAGAGTAGGTTATTTGGGCCCAAGAATAAGCCTGGTTCAAATGGTCATTATTTTCCCTAATGCTTACTTTACTTTCCATAGCCCATCTCCTTATTTATTTATTTTGCATTACTTCTGCTGATTTTAAAAATTGCTTGTTCTCACGCACTCTGCTCTGAGATGAAAATAAGCCTTGCAGATTAGGTTTTTGTGGCCTAAATTGGGGAAGTAGGGTGCAAAGGAAAAATGTACAACATATGAAATGTAAGCTCCCGGTTAATTGGGTATAATTGTGAAAATGTGTGGTTTCTCAACCTGCTTATCAATTTATTACAGTATTAAAATACTTAAGTAAAATGCTTTATGGGGACACCTTGACTCAGTAAGCATAGATCACAGTGGTTTGAGCAAATAACTTTAGTTCCTTTCTGAACCTGAAGCCCCTCCCTCTTTCTAACAACTGCATCCCTACTTTTGAATTCCGAGAGAGAGAACTGCTGTAAACTCTCTCGGGCTAGTTTTAATGCAGCTCAAAGATTGCTTTATAGAAGATCCCTCATTCTATGGGACTTCACCCAGGAACATTTTGTTTCTTCTTAAAGCACAAAGGACTTAATTTAGCAGAATCTTTGGTTGATTACAATTTTTTAGGAGAGAATGGCAAATGCCAGTGGAAAACCTACTGGTGCTTTGTTCAAGAAACCACTTTTCATATTATGCTTTGGGATTAGTGAAACATTTGTTTCACCTCCTGGACCTGCTATCTAATGACTATACTTTATGACTATGACTAACATTCAGAAATGACCAAAGGCACAGCAAAACCTCAAATTATTAAATATCCAGAAAGGTTTAAGAACAGCAAAGTTTGAGACTCAATTTTCTCTTGCTTAACAACCCTCATTATTAAATCTCATATTGAATATGCTGATTGATTGAAGTTTTACTACCCTTTAGAAAAAGAGAGAAATCTCGCTAAGCTAGGTGCCGGAAGGGAATGGTATCTGACCTCCCATTTAGCATGCAAAACACTATAGTTAAGCTTTAGGTATATTTTGCAGGCTGTAATAGAAATTTAGATTTAGTCATCAATGTAGTTAAAGAGCTAATATCCACTTCATTCTTAATTTATTTGGTTTGTGTATTCTGTAGAATAGAGGAAACTTATGTTTAAGAAATATCCAGCTGGGTAAGGAGGAACAATTAGCATAGTTTTTTAGCTTCAGAATGAGAAAGTTTCTGAAAAGGCAACAAGAGAGTGAAGCAAACTTTTTATGATTTTGAATATCTGATCTTTACTCTTTTGGGGGCAGCAATGGTGGGCTGAGAGGACGCCTCTGATTATTAATGTGTGTAATTCCCATGATCATTGATAGGATTTCTGGAATATAGCACTTTAATCAGTAGATCTGGACTGAACCAGGAGTGGTATGAGATTTGTTTATTATTTCATTTTACTTGAGAATCTGCAGGAGTATTATTCACAGCTCTGGACTTTCTTTTCCCATCCATGTAGCATCTCTTTCAGCCTCATTATTTTATGTCTGTAGCAAGATGAGTCATAAAATCAAATGCAAAATGTTCTTGTTTCCATCCCTGGACAGAGTAGCTAGTGTACAGCTCAGTGAAATGAGGCAATAAACCTCATACTTTTGCACAAAATGTACACAAGTACATACTTTTGTAAATGTACTTGAAGCTTTAAGTCTGGTGGTTTAATAGAGCCTTTAATTTCATGAACAATATGAAGAGAGGCTTGAGATGCAGAAATTAAAACGAATAGTTGCAACTCCATCTAACAGAGTATATAAGTTTAATAAGCTCTACTCTCACATTCTGCCCCCTTTTTCCTATGCCAGTCATCCAGGGAACTGAGCTGGGGTTTTATTCCATAGTATCTTGGCCATGTCCCTTGCTCTCTGTGTTGTCCTTCTGTGTCTTGAAGGTGTGTAGTTCTTTTTGCTCCCTTTGGAAATCAGCAATTACCACCCTCCTTAAGTCAAGTGAGGGCAGCCAAATGCAGCTTTATAAAAAATGCTAATTTCCCATCCATTCAGCAAACGTTTGTTACTGGACCAGATACTGATATACATGTGGAGAAGGCAGCAGTGAATAAAATGGACACAATTCCTGTCTTTGAAGAACTTGGGAAACAGACTCTAATCAAATGAAAAATTATAAACTTCAATTTGTAAGAACTATGGTGGAAAAATATAAGGTACAGTCTTTGATTGAAGATTATAATTGATGTTAGTTTGAGAAGTCAGGAAACACCTTTCTGAGAATGACACTAAGATGACTTGAAGGATGAGTGAGAATTGGCCAAGGAGAGAGTTGGAGAGAAGATTGGTCCAGGCAGATAGAAGCACAAGTATGAAGGACCTGGGTAGAGGAAGAACTGGGAACATTTGAGGAATGGAAAGGCAGCCAATACTGAGGTCAAATTGGCTTATAAAACTGTGTACATTTCAGGTTTATATTATTATATTTCAGTTTCTGTATGGACTGCATTGTGTTCACCACCAATAGTCTCATTTTTATCCATCACCATAGTTGGAGAGGATGCGGAGAAAAGGGAACCTTCATACACTGCTGGTGGCAATGCAAACTGGTGCAGCCACTATGAAAAACAGTATGGAGTTTTCTCAATAAAATAAAAATAGAAATGCCATACGATCCAGCTATCCCACTACTGGGTATTTATCCAAAGAACATGAAATCCTTGCAAGCTTTTAAGCAAGGGAATTACACAATTGGATTTAAGTAGTCAAAGACCACTCTGGCTATGTGTGGAAAACCAATTGGAGGAGGAAGGAATGGAAAATGGACTATCGCTGCTTTAGCTCAAGACAAGATCATGGCAGCTTGGACTCCAGGGATAGAATGAAGATGGGCAGGATTTGGTGGATTCAAATATATTTTGCCAGTGAGTGCGACTTCCAGATTTTTGGCTGGTGCAATTAAGTGGGTGGAAAAGATACCATTTACTGAAATAGGGAAGGCTGGAGTTGGAACGAATTGGAGGGGGAAATCAAAATTTAATTTTAATATGCTATGATTGGAATGTATTTGGGACATTATGGTGGCAATGTTAGAGAATTAGTTGGATATAAGGATCTCTGTTTGGAGATACAAGTTGATGATTCATCAGTACATGGATTCCACTTAAAGCCAGTGAGTGTATAATCTTTTGCTGGTAAATAGCTATAGTAACAAAGGAAGAAGCCCACGACTGAGCCCTGAGGAACTCCAAAATTTAAAGATCACATAGAGGACGTCCTCTTAACGAGCCTAAGAAGGTACAAAGAGGAGAAATAAGAAGACATTCAGGAGAATATGGTATCATAGAAAGAGCTGAAGAGAGTGTTTCAACAAGAGGAGAGTGATTTGTTGAATGTGGTTGGTAGTTTAGTAAGATGAGAACTTAATAACTTAGAGGTCATTGATGATTTTAGTAAGAATAATTTTGGAAGTAGAGGGAAGAGATTACAGTAGACTGAACAAGAAATGGGCAGTGAGGAAGTGGATATAGAAAGTGTGGGAAACCTTTCAGGGAAAGATTGGCTGTGAAGGGAAGCAGAAGGAGGAGTGGTCTTTGGTGGGGGTTGTGGGTCAGGGGAAGACTTTTTAAAATATGAGAGATAGAAGAGCATGTTTGAGTACTGATGGTAATGAGCGGGGGAGGGGAAGTGTATGAAGATGCAGGAGAGAGGAGATAGTGGTGGAGCAGCCTCTCTGAGAAGGTAGGAGGGATGGTAGATCAAGAGTGAGTCATGCCAAAATGTCACAATGAACAGCGTTGGGATTTTACTAGATAGGGGTTGTAGAAACATAGAGGGGCAAGAGATTTGCCACAGAGTACTTTTAGTGATAGATCAAAGATTTTAATCTGGGGAAAGGAAGTGAGAACATGAAGGGCTTAATGAATCGAGAGAAGGGGAGAAGTCAGTGAATTTGAAGACTTGATGAAAGCAGTGAACTACTACAGTGAGTGCTTTGGACAAGAGTCTCTGCATTGGACACTGACTTCACCCATTCACATCTAGGTTCTTTTTTTTTTTCCCCAACTGTTCTGCCTCCTTTTTTTGCATTATGTATTGTAAAATGTCTTTAGAACTCCTCCACAAAAATTCTCATGCTTACAAGCTTAAGTAGCAGAGGGAAACAAGTCAGCTTATCTTAGATTTCACTTAGTCTTGCCTCCTGTCTTAACAAACTTCTTTTTGGCCTGAAAAGCAGTGATCATTTATATGTGTTTGCTGGAGAAAAGTGTTTATTGGAATGTCGGGATCTGTTCACTTAATTTAGCTTCTAGTTAGGTGCCTGAATTTATGTGTTTCTCCCATCAGCAAAATCTGTGTAAAAATCACAGTTGTATGCTTTTACTATATAGACCCTCTAGACCCAAATGTATTTCCTGGCTGAAACCAAACTGTGCCTTAAAATTGTTAAAATTATATTTTATTGGTTTCTTCCCAAACTATGTTCTCGACCTTCATGCTTACATTTAATTATTTGTTGAGTGCTCATCAACTGACTGGCAGTATGCTAGTTGGTAGGAATGAGGAAATTAAAAAAATAATCTGCCCTGGGGCAGGCATGCAAATCACAATTCCTTGTGGTAAATGCTCGCAGTAGGTACTTATCAAAGCCTAGAGGAACACAGAGGAAGGGAGCAATTGATTCTAATTTGGTAAAGGAGTTAGAAAAGGCTGTACCAAGGAAGAGATTTTTGAGAATGGCCCTTAAAGGTGAATAGGAGTAGCTGGTAAAAGCATGAATGAATGATAATGCTTGCAACTTGGAGAGGAGTGTGTTGTGGTTGGAGACTAAGTTGTGTGGATCTAGCAGCAGGATTTTAGTTTGGAAAGTTTTGCTTGAGCAAATTCTGAAGAGGTTTATAAGTCAAGCTAACAATTTATACATTATTCTATAGGATAGAAAGCTATTAAAGGTTTTAAAATAGGGGACTGATTTGATCAGTCCTGTTTTTCTTGCTCTATTTCTTGCACTTTCCTTCTAGTGTTAATATATTTGTTAAGCAACTACTTTTCACCTCAGCCAAAATTATGCCGCAGAACTGACACCATTAAACTCCAGATGCCTCAACTTGCACTGCTGATGCTGCCAACTCTGATGTCCCCAATGGCCCTTCTGCCTCTGCTGATTGAGAAAGTGGACGTTCATACCAGGGCTGTGCCACCAAGCCCCAGAATGATTCTCCACCCTCCTTGCTTCTTTGAGTCATAGTCCTAAGTGAGTGAATCTGATTGGCTAGTTTTGGTCATGTGACTGTACCCTAGCTGCAAGGGAGCCTGAGATGATGAATGTCCCCTATTTTCAGTTTCCATACTGGGAAGCTCTCTGCCTTGCTCTAGGATTCCTAAAGGGAGAGACACTCCAAACATAAGTAAGACTACAAATAATGATCAGCTAAAAGAGAGGAAAAAAAGACAAATGCTCACTAGCCTACTTTTTACAGATGAGGAAAATAACTTGTCCAAGGCCCCAGTGGTGTAAAGTAGTAGAGGCGGGACCCAAACCCAGGAAGTCTGATTCCAGAACTCATACTCTGAGCCACTACATCCTATAATTAAACTGTAGGTGATAAAGACTTTGATAAGGTGTGTGAATGGATGATAATGATGTACTGGAGAGAATAAGGATATCTTTGGCTGTGAAACCGAGTGAAAGTGATGGGAGTGTACAGGAGTCAAGCTCATTGGTCTTATTAGCACTCATGGCATCACCTGGGGGGCCCAGGTTGTTGTAGCCATAGTCAGGAACAGAATAAGGGAAGTACATGCTAAGTTCAGAGCATCTAGTTCTACCAACTTAGCCTTAGTACCATGGCCAATGTCCCTGAGCCTGAATCCTGGCACCCATGGTCTCTGTTGATCTATTCCCCTGAGATCTTTGGCGTTTCCAGCTTTACTCCTGGACCCCTAACTCCCTGCTCTCCCTGTGACTGGCTTTTCTGTGATGTTCTTCCTTGTCACTGAGAATAAGAACCCATGAGAATATTTATAGGGCCTTTTCTGGGAGAAAAACATGAATGTCAGTCACATATACATACGCCAGAGGCAAAAATAAGAATAATAAAAGTGTATAATTTTAGCCAAATCTGTTCATCAAATGCTTCTAAGAAACTATTCCCCTTTTGAATGTTTTGGATCCTTCAATGAAAATAAGTAAATTGAAAGGTTTCTTGTAAACAGCACTCAAAATGTTGTCATAAGTTATCTTCTAAGCTATACAAACATTGAGGCCGAATTACATAATTTCTAATTTTTTTTTTCTTTAAAAACAAAACAAAGCAAGAAGGAAATCCTTGTGATGAGTCCCTGTACTTCATCCATTCACCAAGTGTTGGCTTCTCAGTGACTCTCTTTAATGTTTGTGGAATGTGGTACCCTTTCCTCTGACAATAAGGAAGGGCTTCCAAAGCATCTTTCTTCCCTTGTTTTTACCTCATGGCATTATCAAGTTACCAAAGTCAAAATTTGTTAATGCGTTCTTTATCTACCTACAAGTCCTTAGTCTCTGAAAACAGTAGGACTTCTAGTTAAATTTTGTAAATGCAAGGCCATTGCTGAATGCTTTGCAATAATAAATGTCTTATTCCTTTTATACGCAATTATCTTTCTCTCAATCAAAAGGCTCCTGGCACTTGAGGAAAATATATGCCTAGACATCAAATACTCATGAAATCCTTGGTCTTTTCCATCATGCCATTTATTAGTGTTGAACACACATCTGAATACAGCCTTTTCCTTTTCTTTCAGCCACTGCCAATATTTATCTTTCATTTCTTCTGTTTCCCACAATTATCCACCTCTAAACATTATCAGAATTGTCTCCAGGCATCTAAACTTTAAATGAGATTGCAACTTTTCCATTTGGGCCTTGTTTCATTAAACAAATATGTGGGTGCTACATGATTTTGCAGCAGATACTGTTTATGTGGGAGTTGGATTTGTACTGTGTTTACAGCTAAAGAGAAAAAAATTCAACACTTTATTGGACATGTACTAGCATGTGGGTGAGACTGAAGAAAATAATTGAGTGTTGAAATCAAACACATGCCTGGGAAATTATTCCTTTCTGATGGGGCAGGCAGGAAAAGCCAACAGCTGGCACACATGGAGGTCTTTAAGAGTTAGTCTCCTTTTTCAAAATGTTCCTTCAGGAAGCTCAACCTCCTAACTGGAGCTGCTTGCTTCAGAGGAATTCAAGGCAAACTTCTATTTCAGAAGCAAGACACCACAAAACAAAAACCATGCATCTTTACTCCATTGTATATGATCACTCTTATGCCTCTAAAGCCATTTATATATCATCTATTTATTTATCTACTTACCTACCTATCTACAGTCAATTTTCATCATTCATGGTAGTTATGTTCTATAAAGTCATTGTGAACACTGAGTTAGTAAATATAAACCATTGCTCTTAGTGTAAATACAAGGTTTAGTTTCTTGTGAGCCCCTGGTCACAACATTTTCACCAACTCATCAAAACATACCTTGTTTCATGAGTGTTTCCATTTAAGACACCTTATTTGATAGATGTTGTTGATCCATTGACATTGAAATCTCAGCCATCAGCACTGTAACTCATGCCTGAATGAAGCATATCTAACACATATATTTTCTCCATAAGGCACATTGCGGCTCTCTTGTAGACAGCTACAACTATTTTAAACAGTGAAATCATCAACCAAAAGCACAAAAATGTGAAAAATATGCCACTAAATAGAACACAAAAAGATCACTTGTTTACAGTATGAGAACTGAAACAAGAACATAGAGCATTGCCTTGTTCAGCCTCAGCTGGGAACATGCATGTCAGCTGACTCAAATCTTTTGCTGCTTTTGGCATGTCCATGAATAAATATGAAAGCAACTCAAGTACTGATTTTGGGGCAATAAATAAATTTTAGTGAGCAGGTGAATTTGGAAATACAGAATCTACAAATAATGAGAACTGATTCTATCTATCTATCTATCTATCATCTATCCATCCATCCATTTTCAGGACATGAAGCATATTGAGAATTTCTGATGACTTTATTTGGGATAATCTACCTTGCAAACATGACATATGTCATCACGGTTTTAAGACTGTTTAAAATATGCAGTCGTGAGATCAAAGATTTTCAGGTCTTCTTCACTGCTGTATACCCAGCCATAGAACAGGGCATGGCACAGAGCCGATTCTCAATAAATATTTACTGAGTGAATCAATGAGTGATTTGCTGATGGCGCTTGTTGCATAGAATAGTATGGGGTTTTTTTTTGAAGAGACAAATGCCTCCTCTTTGCCCTCGGGAGGGCTGGGGTTTTTATTTTCATAATACGTTTCAAATTCTGTGTAGATTACATCATGTTCACCACCCAAAGACTAATTACAATCTATCACCACACACGTGTGTCTAATCATCCCTCTCACCCTCCTCCCCCTCCCTTCCCCTCTGGTAACCACCAATCCAATCTCTGTTGCTATGTGTTTGTTTGTCGTTGTTTTTATCTTGTACTTATGAATGAGATCATATGGTATTTGACTTTCTCCCTTGAGTTATTTCACTTAGCATAGTACCCTCAAGGTCCATCCATGTTGTCCCAAATGGCTGGATTTCATCATTTGTTATGGCTGAGTAGTATTCCATTGTGTATCTATACCACATCTTCTTTATCCATTCATCCCTTGATGGGCACCTAGGTTGCTTCCTAGTCTTGGCTATTGTGAATAAGGCTGTGATGAACATAGGGGTGCATGTATCTTTAAGCATTCGTGTTTTCAAGTTCTTTGGATAAATACTCAGCAGTGAAATAGCTGGATCATATGGTAGATCTTTTCTTCATTTTCTGAGGAAACTCCATACTGTTTTCCACAGAGGCTGTACCAGTTTGCACTCCCACCAGCAGTGTACGAGGGTTCCCTTCTCTCCACATCCTTTCCAAAACTTGTTGTTTCCTGAATAATATGGTTTTCTTTCTCTCGTATTGACCTTAAGTAGGAACATCTCAGAAGTCTGAAAATGTCTCTGCCATTCAGGTTATGCTTTTGCACACCATCTTCAAAGGAGAGGATTAAAGTAGAATAACTAAATAATTTTGATCTATAGAATCAGTGGACCCCACCTTAGTCATCAACTTAGGCAGATGAAAATTACCTCTTGATTTTCTCCCCGTCTCCTACTTCTAGCCCAAATTAAGAAGACCCTACAATTTCCCCAAGTATTTATGTCAATATTTATAGAGCCCTATCATCTGAAAAATCTTTTTTCTTTTTTTGATGGGCGCTTTTAATCTTACTATATGTTAAGTTTTTCCTCTCTCTCTCCCCTTCTTCTTCTCTTCCTTCCTTTCTCCCTTCTCTCTCTCTTTTCCTTCCTTCTTATTACTATCCCTCCCTCCTTCCCTCTCTCCCTCTCTTTCAATATTCCTTCCTTCCTTCCTTTCATACAGTACCAGGGTAAACAATATCTCTTTACATCAAAACCTCTTAGATTAACAAGCTATAGTCTTTAGTTTCTGAGGCAAAACAATGTGCATCAATCTTTTTTGCTGAATATTAACTTATAACTGTTGGATTGTCTTTAGTCTTTATATGCACATTTCTTTTTTGCAGGTGAGTAGTGGTTGAATATATTTCTTTGTGGAAAGTGCAATTGGGACTCTGTGTGTTCAGCAAACTGTTAACCCCAACATATGCCCACAATTGTGTGAAGAGCAAATGAATGTCCAAAAAATAAATAAAGATGAATGAGACTATGTTTTTAGCATGGAGGTCAAGTTATGGCGCATGAAATTAATCTTATAGAGTATGGGAGTACAGGACATTGTGTAATTCAACAAAAGAGATTTATAAGTAGCAGTGAATTTAATGCTCTTCAGCTATGGAGGGCAGTAATTGTGGGGCTGGAATGAATTGCCAGGGAAGCTGCTAGGACTGAATTGTATGAACTGTTTGGTTCAAAATAGTTTTCTAATCCTGGGAGTGAGTCCCTCATAACTCTGGACATAGTGTGCTGCCTGGTATAAGATGCTAATTGAATGTCATTATAAACTTGTTCTCTGAAGATTGTATGCATGCATTTGGGGGAGTATATGGGGTAGGGTAGTAAAGTTGGGGGCCAAGCTTATGGGAATAATATTATAACAGCTTTCATTTATTGAGACTCTAAACCATTTTCAGGTATCATGATAAATGTTTTATTTTCATCTTATAATTTAATCTTCACAACCCTTTCAAGCGATATTATCTCTCTTTTACATAAGAGGAAAATGCATCTCAGAGAAGATAAATAATCTGCCCAACATCACAGAGCTGGTATAAGGGGCAAAAGAGGATTCTAGCACAAAGATGCATGGCTCCAAAGTCCCAGTTATGTCTTTCTATCTAAAATGAAAAACAGACCAATACAAAGGAAGAACTTATTATATTTTTCTGATTATAAAAAGCAATATAGGTTCATTGTAAGAGACTTAGAAAGTTCAAAATAAATGATAAAATAAAAGTCACCCCCAGTACTATGTTTTGACAAAGCTCTGTTCAATTTCCGTTTAGTCTTTTTCTCTCTATATCTTACATCAATATATTTTTCATCTATACCAGTATTTATATCTATATCTATGTAGATATATGGGAACATTCATATGAACATATATGTCAGGACACATATTTCTGTCTGTATACGTATACACACATAATTGGGATCATATGGCATATAGTGATTTTATGCTCTACTTAAACAATATAGTATTAAAATTCTTCAAAATCAATATGCTTAATGTTCCATGGAATATATGTACTGTAAATGACATATTTTTGGATATTTAGGTGGTTCCATCATTTTTTAGTATTATAAGTAAATTGTGGTAAACATTGTGGTTTAAAAGTATCTGAATCTCAGATTATTTCCTCATGAGGGATACTTACAAGTAGAATTACTGGGTATATGCACAGGTGTTAAGGTTCTATATATTCATAGCCAAGTTGCATTCCCCAATTCACACACTTCTTTTCAATATAGGAGAGAACCAGTATTTCTCACTGCATGTAATATTATTGTTAAAAATCTCCTGCCAATTTTTGATTAAAATGGCATATTGATATTTCACATCAATAATAGTGAGCTTAAACTTTTTTTGTGTGTTTTTAATCTCATGCCATCTTCCATGGCACCATGTCCCCCATTTTGCCCCTTTTAGTTGGCTTCTATAACGTGACTAAATTTTTGCTGCACTCTTAGTATATCTCCCATTATTATGTGACCTTGAAACCACCAAGTCAGCATTTATGCAGTTTTTTGTGACACAGGGACATTGGGTACCATGTGGTTTATCAGAACAGCTCTGGGTGAGTTGCATCAGTCTTTGCCTGTCCTGGCCCTGCCTAGCTGCCTCCTGCAGGCTCAACCCTCCCATTCATGGAACCAGTGGGCACCAAGTGGATAAGGTATCTGTAGCCACATCTCTACTAGAGGTAGGGTTTGGGAATAATACTTGGCTATCTAAGTGTTTGCAGGCTCTTGTAGCATTGATCTAGTGACAGGCTCTTGCAGAGGCCTTCCCATCCATGTGTAGCCAGGCAATCCCAACAGATCTTCTGATCGAAGTCCTGGCCTCTATTTTCTCTGCCACATCCCCTCTACATGGAAGGTGAGTGCAACCTAGTGTTCTGGAGTTTACTCTGGACCGTCCTGTCAGTAGTCCAGGTGCCTCTCCTTTACTCAGCTTCCACCTTTCTACTCCCTAGTTGATAGCTCTGCTTCCTGACGTGAACTACCACCTTGCAGAAATCTTCAAGTCCCCTCTTTCCTGCCTGGCTCCTACCTGGAACCCATTTGTACTTGAGACAGACTCAAGTTTGGCTTCTATCCTTTGGACTTGTGATTTTGGATCTGACTGCCCCACTTTTCCCACTACAGGATCCCACCACATCTCCTTTCTCTTTCTCCCTCTCCTTTCCTATATCCCTCTCCCCTCTTCTCATTGAAAGATTGGATGTGGACTTGAGCTGTCTGCATTTTATGGAGCTGTGCTGATGCTGATGGAAACTCAGAGATCTGGGTTCAAGCTATATCTTCTACAGGTGTGATCTGACCAAGGTATTTAAATTTTTTGAGTCGCAATTTGTTAGTCTGTAAAATGGAGATTCATTATTTAAACCATTTATTCATTATTTAATCTAACATTTATTGAGTGCATACATATGCGGAAAGTCAATTTTGGCCTTTAACTTAGAGAATTACACCTCTTGAAGTTAGCAAATTATCTCCACATATAATGGTACATATCCTGTTTTACTTGTTTTATCTTACTTATAATTTTCCCTGTATGTTCAAGAGTACGCCAACAACTCTTTTAGAATTATATCCTATTTTACTAATAGCAGTGAAATTTCAATTCAATGGAGAATATCTATAATTCATTATAGCAGTCTTAACATCCTACTCCCTACCTCCAATATCAGGCTGTTAAGGACCTAAATGTTTCCAGAAATGTAGCTTTCTTATTAAACTGACTAAAAAAATCACCCTATAACAGTTAGAATGCAAACTTTCTTTTGGTTAGAAATTCTATATATATCCTATAAATATGCAGGCATATGTTGCCTAATGATGGGGCTACATTCTGAGAAATGCATCATTAAGCAATTTTGTTTTTGTGTGAATGTCATAGAGTGTACTTACACAAACCTGGATGGGGTAGCCTACTACACACCTAGGCTATATGATACTACTTTCATGGGACCACCATCATATATGCAGTTCATTGTAAAAGAAAACATTGTTATGTAGTACATGACCGTACATATAACATTGTAAAATAAGTTAAATCCTTCTCAATTCAAGCAATGAAGAATAGAATCTCTGACCTATACATTGCTTACACTTAAGTGTGTATGTGTGTATTTTAATAGAGTTCTAATACCATTCCACCGTGTATGTAGCATCATTCCCATATTTTCAACAAAGTATTTGTGCTGCATTATTTGTAGGAAAAAAAAGTACTTTATACAGTGGGCTGAAATGGGGACTAATAGAAAGTAAAACCACACTGAATAGAGTCTAGAATTCAACTTTAATCTTTTTGAATGTTTTCTGGCTTTTTTTTTTTAAGGAATATGGATCAAATGTAGGCTTGCTTTTTTCTAATATATGTGTGCATATGTTTCTTCTATATAAGTGTGTGTAAATAACAATGTATGTGTATATTATTTTTTTATTCTGGAGCAGCCTACCTCTGTAAAGACTAGAGGCTTGAATCTTATATTTTCTGAAATGATTGAGCAAAACAAGGCTGATTTATAAACCTGCCAATATCATGACATCCCGGAATGTGATGTTTTTCTAATCTGGAGATTGATGACCCTTCGAAGTGATTCAATACACCATGCCTAGTTCAATTTTTGTTTCAGAAAATAAAATAAGAACTTAGTTGTTCTTTTTCACTGATACTGCTTTTCAATCTTTTAATGGAATTCCGATATTGATTTGCATTTTAAAATGTTGTTCCCAGGTGAATCTCCTGCCATTCTGAATGATTCCAAGGGTCTTATTGATTTAGCTGGAAACCTCTGTGAAGTTTGAAGAAATTATTTTTTATTTACAAATTTCAAACAGATCATTATTTACCATAATGAACAGTCAAATCCTAATAGTGCATTAATCTTTACTGCTTTTACAGGTGACTTAGTCAGAGCTAAAAAAAAGACCATGCAGTCCAAGCCAGAGTATGTGGTCCCAAGCCTTGAGGTCTGCATCATCATCCAGGTACCCAGTCCCTACCCAACTTCCTTTCTGTTTCTTGCCCTACTCTCTCCTTCTGGTTTAAGATCCAGTGATACTGGAGGAGGAGAGGCAGGGACAGAGGTGATTGGGAGAGGAAGTGGAAGAGCCAGCTAGTTGCCAACAATTATTTATTGAGTGCCTAGTATATGCCAGGCACTCTTCTGGATCCCGGAGATACAGCAGTGAATTAAGGAGGCAATCCCTGCCCTCAAGCAGCTGACCTTTGCTCTTCTTAACTGGAAAAGTGGGGGCCAGATGTGGGAGGTCAGCAGCATGAAAATTTTGCTGCTTCTATTCTTATTTTAATTTTGAATAGTATAGGAAGATGATAGTCACCACTTATTGCGCATCTCTTACTGTGTGTCAGCACTGTGTTCGAGACTTTCCCTATACGGAATAGCTGAATAGATTCAACTTAAAAGCTACAACTGATGTGAAAAGTCAGCCCCTCTAGTTGAGGGACTCTACTCTCTAGGACTAGTCATCGTAGTATGTTCATGTTACTTTAGAAGTTGCTCCTGTCTTTTTGTTCATTCAGGAAAAAGCAAGCTTATGCTTCAGCCTGTGTCTTCTGAGAAATTCGTGGAATCTACTCTCTCACCCACAAAACGTTTCTTGCAAAAATATACGTGAGCAAATATGTGTGTAATATTTAGTGTCACCATGAAAGTTAGTCAGGTTTCGTTTGTTAATGTCCAGGATATTAAGTTCAAGGTTGTTATAAAAGCTTCATGTATCTTTAAGTTACTTTCCTTATTTTATGTTTTCAGCACACAATTGAATGCCTATTACATGTGAAAGTATGAGACTGGAGACTTTTGATAATGAATTGAGTCTGAGTGGATTATTTCAAACAGCTTAAATGTATAAAAATAATTTTCTACTCATCACACTTATAACAGTTACTTTTGCAAAGAGCAGTTTGAGGGCTTTTATTAGTAGTCTCTAGCCTTGAAATAATATCTATGTTCTTACCAGTACACAGATCATCACTTTTGTTGTGGATCTGCCAACTTAAGACACTTTTAGGTCAAAGAAATAAATAGGTTATTAAACTAGAACTGAAATTAGAATGTTTCCTTCCTGAATTTCTAGAAATTGTTTGGTAATTGACAACTGTCTTAGTCCATTTGGGCTGCTATAACAAAACACCACAGACTGGGTGGCTTATAAATAACAAAGATTTATTTCTCACAGTTCTGGAGGCTGAGACATCCAAGATCAAGGCACCAGGATGGTTGTCTTCTGGGGAGGGCGCTCTTCCTCATTCATAGCTGGAGCCTTCTCCCCATGCCTTCACACGGTGGGAGGGACAAGGGACGTCTCTTTTACAAGGGAATTAATCCCATTCGTGAGTGCGCTATCCTCCGATGCTCATGACCTAAGTACCTCCCAAAGGCACCACCTCCTGATAACATCACATTGGGCATTAGGATATCAACATAAGAATTTTGAGGGGACACAAACATTCAGACAATAGCAACAACTATATTGCTTGACAAATAGACAATCATTTCTTTGGAGCAGATAAGGTGGGGCCCTGAATGGAATCTCAGAATAGGCTGAAGTTACATGCTATGGTCTCCTCTAGCCAGATGATCCTCTACCTTTCTAGCCACGGCCTGATGTGGGAGTGATAGGAAAGCAGTTTAAGAGCAATGGCAGGATAAGGGTCTGTCTTGACTTCTGCTGAAATGACTTCACCATGATAATCTTACAGCAGAATCATCAGGAGATAAAACACATGTTGGGCAATAATGTCATTTTTGCAACATTTTAAATTGGATGCTAACGTGAGGTTCACTTCAATGGGGAATTCATGTCATGTTGCAAATCTTTTGAAAAAATACATTATAATTCAATTCCTACAGATGCTCATTAAAAGTATTTTGAAATTATAACATTATATGATTGTGGGATTCTCAAGATCCTTGCAGACTTGCACTGAAATCGTGAGATCTATATTGCTTTGTGTTTATCATACATGAACGTTTTCTAACAGAGATTGAACTTCCTACTCACATTGAGAAGATGTTTACACTTACTCAAGCAGGAAGATTTGCTGGCCATGTAAATCCACGCCAAGAGGAGTGATTCCATTATTTTAAACATGAGCCTTCTACAAAATAAGGACCAAATTCTGCAAAGATAATTGAACCCAATGTAAACCTTTGGAGGCCTATGAACCAATTTGATGATATTCGTATGTACGCAGCAGGCACTCAATCAAGCTTGCTGACTGATGACAGAGGGCTTTGTACCTAATAGGTGCTCCATAAGTGATTTCCATCCCAAATAATTCAATCTAACAGAAAAGCATAAGATACAGTCCTTTCCCTAAAAGCACTTATAATCCACGTGAAAAGTTCAAACAAGAAGTAACTTAAGAATAAATTATAAGGCACCTGACCATAAGAAGGGAGGTAAAACAGTACAGATGGAGTCAAACTATGCGACATGGATAAAGGGTATATTCGTTTGGTCCTGGGTAAGTAGCCATCACTGAACAAAATGAGATGGATAAAATAAAAGCAAAGCTAACGAAAAAACAACTAACTTTATTTTTTGCTTTATTTTGTGTCAAGTCTTGAGGTAGCAACTTCACAAGCATTTTATTAAATCCTTGCAATAATCCCATGAACATGATGATCCTATTTTTATAGATGAGGACACTGAGGCTTAGAGGAGTTATTGTCACATATCAAACAGCTAAGGAGTGGCAGAGGTGCAATTTGATTTGATAGCTGTTTCTTTCTTTCTTTCTTTCTTTTTTTTTTGAGGAAGATTGGCCCTGAGCTAACATCTGTGGCCATGTTCCTCTATTTTATATGTGGGATGCCTGCCTCAGCCCGGCTTGATGAGCAATGTATAGGTCCGTGCCTGGGATCTGAACTGGCAAACCCCAGGCTGTCTAAGCATGCTACGCAGACCTAACCACTATGCCATTGAGCTGGCTCCCTTAATGTTTGTTTTAGGCCAATATGCTTTGCTGTTTTCCTAGGTCTGGTGAGATGCTTACTTAGTAACACAAAGTTTTTAAAATCGAGATAGAGGAGCTACCAAAAAAATGATGGAGAGTTGGGGATTCCTGCCAATCAATGCATATCCTACGAGTTAGAGTAATAGACACCTTTGTAAACTCCGTGAGCTCCAGAACGATGGTATGTTTTTGAGGGCATTTTTTTTTTTTTTTTTTTAAGTATCTCAGACAGAGTCTGCACACTCATAGTCATGTCATTGATGGGCTAAGGAGTTGGGAGGGCTGCAAAAGAGAAGTGGAGGCAATGATGAGGTATTTCCTGCCTTTCTATTATACAATGGCTTTGGCAGGTAGAATATTTTAAAAACATATTTGTTGGAGTACTGTTCATTGAGGCCCAATCATGGTGGTCCAAGGTACCAGAGGGTTCCAGTGTATCTTTAAATTTTGCATAAAACGTGAGAGGGGGACAAAAGAAAGTGAAAAGAGTATTTTCAAATACATTTAGGAAAATGCTGGAAAGTTAAGTACTGCTTTGACCACATACATCTCTTTGGCTGTGACTGCTCAAGTCAATAAAATTCTCCAAAAAATTAGCAATTGTCAAACCGTAGTTTTGGAACTTCTTTTGGAAGGGATGAGAACAAAGGCCTAAAGTATACTTATTTTTGGCACAAAATGCTTCCAGGTGGTGGGTTTTGATGATTGCAATGGAGTTGCCAACTTAAAAGTCCTAATAGTAAGTTTCTTAGGTAGAGACAAAGGCTAAGATTCCATTCCCTTAATGACACGTGAGCTCTAGTGACAGCTGAGGAAAGTGGTCATTATTCTTTGCATGATTGTGGCTGCTGAGAGTTAAGGTTCATTTCAAGCTAGTTGTTTATCCCAGTTGGACTTCACCAACTTGACATACTGAACTTGAAAGCTTTCAGGAAAAAAAGGAAGAAAATGGGGAAATGCTGACAGCATTTCAGCTTTCATTGAATGATATACACTAATCATATGCAAATTTGTATTTTTAAAAAGTCAAGAACTTGAGGACCTACTTTAATAAGTTTGCAGTCCTAGTCCTTTTGAATGCTTTAAGTATATTTCCAGTTAAAATAATAATAATAATCTGTTCCCAACAGCCCATTTCATATATTAACCTCAATGAATGTTACCTTTGAGTAGTTCGACAACCTCCCATGGTGCAAATGTCTCTGTTTAACTAACACTTTTTATTTTATTGCATTCAAAATGTACTTGTGAAAATGAAACTGCTTTGTATTGCTGTTATAGCTCCAACAATGTGATTATTTAGCACTTTTCCGAGACTGATTTCCTCTTTAGTATTTATACAGCCCCATGTACCTGATACGGGCATTGGAAAGGTGCAAACAGCATTGGAAGGTTGGAATTTTTTAGCATGTTTTAGAGCAAGAGTGACAATGACTAACGGTAAGAGGGGAACAAAAAGGAACATTTCTAAGAAGTGACATTTTTAGGCTTCTGTTGACAAAACCCTCTGAACATATGTGGAACATAATCAAAATAACTACCCACCCCATCTGAAAACAAAATTCTGGTTGAAGAAAAAGTTGAAGCCTATCCATTCTGAAACACACAACTGAAGGCCCAGTGTTGCCTGATGTTTTGGAAGATGACAAAAGCTTTATTCAAAATATCTGAATGCTCACAGAATGCCAAGAAGGAGAAGTGTGTTATTTTAGATGAGTCCATCCTCAAAAATTTCCAGCTCCAAAGTTTATGAGTTTATTTCTAATTTAAATACTTTTTATTTTTTGGAGAAAGATTAGCCCTGAGCTAACATTCACCACCAATCCTCCTCTTTTTGTGAGGAAGATTGGCCCTGAGCTAACATTCGTGCCCATCTTCCTCTATTTTATATGTAGGATGCCTGCCACAGTATGGCTTAATAAATGGTGTACACGTCCACACCGGGGAACTGAACTGGTGAACCCTGGGCTGCTGAAGTGGAGCACGCAAACTTAACTGCTTCGCCACAGGGCTGGCCCCTAACTACTTTTTAAAAGAAGAAATTACTTCCCAATTGAATCACCTCTATACAAATTTCTGACTTAGATTTTCCTGGAAAGGAGAACTGGAGATAACCAAGAATGACTTGGGTATGGCCATGCCTACAACCTGGGAGCCTTGACTGAAACCTGATGGGACTGTGTAGGTTAACATTTTCAATTTTCTCTGTATTTGGAGACCAAGGTAGGCTGAAACGTCCTTGTATAGTATGCATTTTGCACCCTTTTTACCATATATAGTTTTCAACCCTGAGAACCTCAGGTGAGGCCCTATAATCTGCTACCCCTTGACCCAGAGGTAATGTGGGACAAGCAGAGTATTTTGGTGGTTCAGAGACAAGCCTTCACAAAACAGAGCTACAATCTCTGGCATTATAATTCTGAGCTTTTCTTACTGCTTGACTTGTGATTGAAGTACAAACAGGAAATGGTTAACAAACTATAATACATCAACACAATGGGGCATTATGCAGCCTTTACTAATTATAACTAGGAGGAATATGTAGAAACTTACAAACTGTTTACAAAATAAGTGAAAATCATATTGCAAATTGATATGGACATCATGATAATAGCTATGTAATGTATATGTAGGAACTGGATGGTAACATAGAAAATAGAGAATAGAGGTAAAGTTGGTTATTTAGGGATTACATTCTTCTTTTTTTGCAAAAAATTATTTACTGTAGTTCCGTCATTTCTTCAATATGTGGTTTTTATACAAACAACCAACTGGTGCTTGCTATGATATGGGGAACTATGGAGAAGATGAGTTTCTAAAATCTGTATGCTTGGGAACAGCATTGAGCCTAAAAGACTTGAATTGAGTCAAACTCAGAAAGTTAACTTGCTTGAAGTGATCATATCTTATGTACATAGCTGTCATAAACCATTTTAAAAGAATGGAATTGAATACCTTGATTCCTTAACTATCATGATGATCTTTCTTTTCTGAAAGGAGAGTAGCCAGGTATTTTTACTATGTGACTTTAAGCATCTCATGGCAGGGAGTACTGGAAAATACTAGTAACATTCACTCAACAGCTGACAAATGAATTAATTGGCTATATTCTATGACCTCTCAGGAAGTATTTTCTTTAAAGGAAAGTTAGGTAGACTTCAACTGAGTTAAAACCTTAGTATGGAACTTTGCGATTGAAAAAGACTTTAGAGATCCCCTGTTCAGGTAATTTTACAAATTCTGGAACCCTGATGCAGGAACCAGTTGTAAGAGACACTACTCTGGTTGAAGCGTGGGAGCTATGCCAACTCCCCTCCACCACCAGGTTGACTTGCTCCTCTTGAGATTGTCTCTGAGCTCCTAGATCATCGTGGTCTTTCTAGTTCCTGACATAGCACAACATGGCCTGAACTCCATTTCTAAACAGGAAACTGGGTCTCCTGACACCCAGACAATGGTCTTTCTATCACGCCAGTGGTTTTCAGAGCTTTTGTGGATCCCTGGGTCACAGTGGAACGGCCCCTGTGGCTGACAGAGGACAGCAGAACTTGAAGGGAGAGATGGAGCAGGAATCAGGGTCCTTTACCCCGCCTTTGACCCCGAGCAGCTCCACTTTCACCTTTTTATATAATGGGGTTAATTTTAATATGAAGAGCATCTCATCATGAAAAAAAGAAAAAATGATGGAAGGAAGAAAGGAAGGCAGGAAGGCTACCACAGGACTATCTTTTCTTCACTGTAATTTCTTTTTTCCAAATAGTCTAATCTTAAGGTACTCATATCTTTTTATCTCCTATTTCAGAAGTGAAGGTGGTGAGATACACATACACACACAAAAGCATTTTAGAAAAAATTGCAATGCAGTGAAAGCTGGATGGTGAAGCAAAATTCCTGACTAGAAAGTGGCTGCTTAGCAACCAGGACCACAATGTTTCTGGCCTGGCCACATGTATTGATTTTATTTTTTAAAGTTCCGATAATAGCTGGAGACTATCCTGCGGTGTGGCTTCGTGACTCCCTGTGTGTCTTTGTGAGCTTGTTTTGTGTGACAGGCAGCAGTCAGCTTTCCTTTTACTTCACCTCTATCTACGGAGGGCTTTTTGGATCACTTGCCAAATCTTCTTTGACCAACATGGAACTGTGGACCACAAGTTGTGGACAGCTGTTCTGGAAAGCAGAAGTCCGTAACCAACAGGTTGCTTAATGGAGAATGATGGGCTGTCGCTTGGCAGAAGAGACTCTGATTATGTGATTCAAAGATATAGTGAAAAGAAACAGATGTTGAAGCGACTTATGGGGATGGGGGAAGAGTGGGCTGTTCAGCTATGAGATGAAGAAGGAGGCATGTCCTCACTACTCTGAAGGGAAAATGATGTCTTATGGGCTTAGACTCCACTCCAGACAAAATCACTGGTAATTTTCCCACGTAAAGAGTGGACACCCAGACAACTTACTGTACTTGAAAAACCAAGACCATGAAAGTGACAATGGAACCACAGCACACACATTTGTGTTATTCCTGTGGACCACTAATGACCATGATGTAAGTCTTTTTCAAAGTAACCTATAAATTAGAGAACCTAGTCCACTAGGAGAATTTAATTAGTATTATAGTAAACACTAGTAAACTGAAAAAATTTGGTTAAGTTTGCAGATAGTATCTCATCTCAATGAAAGTTCCTTGTCTGTTTGTGACTGTTTTACATGTTTCTTTATGTTTGATAACTTGGCTGTCCATCTGATTTAGCAGAAGAAATCTTGCACCTTTTAGACCTCATAAGGGTTTAAACATACTCAGGAATCTCAAGAAATGGCCATTCTATCATCTAAAGCCACCCAGGAAGTGGCCTTTACTTTGGACAGCTTTTGAGTGCTTGGAGAAAGCATAGAAAATGCTAATGAACATGGAAATATCTCCATTTCTTGTCTTCCCCTTTCCTTTTGGCCAGGCAATCTTCTGTAGCCCACATACGGCAGGGTCTACCCTCTTTCCTTCTCCTGGGATGTTCTGGGGGCATTCTCCCAGCATTCCGAGCAGCCCTGCCTTCCGAGGGGCCTGTGGAGCTCCATTTCCTCCTGCATTGTGCAAAGTTGCCGCCCTTCAATCATTTGGCTTCTTGGCTCGGCTTTGTGTGTGGGGGTGTGTTTTTCCTGTTTTCTAACTCACATTTTGTTTGGTGGGGTGGGAATATCTTTGTCCAGATGGTCCCCATCCCAGGATATTTTGCAGAGTATCTATGAGCCAGAAACCACCGGGAATTTTTTTTTCTTTTGACTCGAGAAGGTCCCTCAGTTTGCTCCATGTTGCCAATTCTTCCTGTAAATCTCAAGGCATGTTCCCTTTGCAAAACAACTCTCTGAACACTCACACATACACACACATGCACACACATACCGTTTTATTGGTTAAAAAATTAGTCTGTGGCAAATTAGTCTGTTTGCAAAGGCAAACTGCTGAAAAGGGATAAATTTTCTCTCTTCAAAGGGGCTGGCAAATCTTCCCCTTTTGTGACTTTGCTTTTTAAGCAAAACCCTTGACCCCCAGAAATGCTCTTGGAGCACGTGTTCCTATGTGGACACCCCACAGAGGCTGATCCCCAGGACACAATGTCAATCTAACCGCCTCCCTCCACTCCATCCCAGAACAAACCTGAGTCCTTTTGAAACAAATCACATGGAATAAGCCAGATTGCAAATGAAAGCCGTGCGGTCTATTGGAAGCAGCATAATTTGTGTTTATTATGCTCTTTCAAGTGATGCTGTATCCCCCTTTGTCTCATTTTCTTGTTGCACAGTAGACATCTGCTCATGACTGAAATGCCTTAGAAGAACTTGATCCCTTTGGGCCAGGGGAGGTGAGGGTGGAACAGGGGCTACTTCATCAAAATATTACTTATGAACCTCACTCTTTCGGTCTTTTGCAGAACAATCTTTCTTCTCCCTTTCTTCTTTAGCATAGCACACCCCCCTCCCCATTGTCTTCCAGTGTGCAGGATCTAAGTAAGGGATGTTGTGTTGGATGACTACTCCTGATGAGGGCTTTTAAACACTTTAACATGTGGCATCATTGTTATAGCTGTCATTGCTGTCTTGGAATTTATTCTCAGCTCCGAGAAAGGCTTTTAGCCATGTGTCAGGCAGCACGTCAGCAGAAATTGCCAACAAGCATGATTTATATTCAGCCTTTTAGGGCTGGGAGCGTACTGCCTCAGGCCGCTTCAGGTCTGAAAGGCTAGAACCACACCTTGGCAGTCTGTGACCTACATCTGCCCTCAGTCATGCAAGTCATTTTGTTTGCGGGATTACAGACATTTTCAGTGGCACCGTCCTGAATCTGCTATCCTTGATGGTAGACAGCTTAAGAAAGTGGCCTCCCTCCTTACCGACTGCCCTACTCTAGCCCATATTTGCACTTACTTTTCCTCCCAGAATGCAATGGCATTTAGGAAAAAGTTAGTCCCAGTCTCATTGCCCAACTCTAACTCAAAGTGAGACAGAATTGCTATGATTTACCTATAGGGATGTTTATTGCTGCATAGTTTGTAAATAGGGAGTTGGGGTAAGTAACATGGTACATCTCATTCAGTGGAATGGTTCTTCTTATTTAATGGAATACTCCACAGGCATTCAAGGTGATTTTAACTCTATGTTAATAAAAATTTGATAAGCAAAAAAATAAGTTACCAACCCAAATGTCCATCAACTAATGAATGGATAAATAAAATGTGACACATCCACATAATGGAAAATTATTCAGCCTGAAAAAGGAATAAAGTACTGACACAATGCGGACGAACCTTGAAAATATTATGTTAAGTGAAAGAAGACAGGCACAAAAGGTCACATACTATATTATTTCATTTATATAAAATGTCCAAAACAAGCATATACAGAGACAGAAAGTAGATTAGTGGTTGCCAGGGGCTGGGCAGAAGAGGGAATGGGGAGCGACTACCAATGGATATTGAGTTTCTTTTTAGAATGGTGAAAATTTTCTGCAATTAGGTGCTTGCAAGCTCTTAATATACCAAAAACTACTATACTATATACTTTAAAGGGTTGACTATTATGCTATGGGAATTATATCTCAATAAAGCTGTTATTTAAAAAATAAGACCGAAGGGACTATGAGTCAGAAAGGTCAATTCCTCATCTTCTACTTCCATTTTCTTCCACTCAGAAAATAGTATCACATTAAACATATTGTTTTGAATTCATGACAGAGATAACATGTGGCAGAAAGTAATTTAACATTTATTGAGTGCACCTGGTTGCCAGGAATTCTAAAAGAGCACTGCACTGCCAATTATGTTAACAAATGTTCTTCCTGGCTGGAATTGGTTACATTCAGCACTTCCATTCATGTTCTATTGGAGAGAATTTAGTTAAATAGTCATACCTAGCTGCAAGAGAGGCTGGAAAACATAATTTCTAACTGGTTGGCATGTGCCTTTGAAGAACTATGATGGTTCAGAAGAAGGAAAGAGTGGTTTTGGGGGGAAACTAGCAGATTGCCATACCAGTTGTTCACAGAATATTTTTCAAATGCAGCAAAACTATATTTTTACATGAAGAAAAGTGTCTTGATCAAAAGACAGTTCTAGATTACAATGGGAGGTAGAATAATTGTTGGAGCTCTTTAAAACTTTGTAAACCCTTTGATTTGAATGGTTGATGGATATTCATCTTCCCACAGGCAAATTACTGAATTAAATGACCATAGAAGTTATTTGGAGCTATGATTGTTAGTATCCTTGATTCTATTTTTTTTTTTTTGGGAGGAAGATTGGCCCTGAGCTAGCATCTGTGCCAATCATCCTCTGTTTGGTATGTGGGATGCCCACACAACACAGCTTGATGAGCAGTGTGTAGGTTGGTGCCTGGGACCCAAACCCGTGAACCATGGGCCGCCAAAGTGGAGCACATGAACTTAACCACTACACCACTGGGCCGGCCCCTCCTTGATTCTATTATAAAGAAAATAATAAATAATAATTCTTTAACAATAAATAATAAAATCCTCTTTTTAAATTTTAAACAGAGAGGATTCCTGTTTCCTTTTTATCTAATTTTTGCCAAGTGGTGTGGCATCAGGGTGGCTTTTCTATACAAAGAACTCATCATGTTAACTTAAGTCCTGAAATAATTCCTGTATCAGTTAATGTAATCTACCTGTTGTAATAAATAAGTCCCTAAATTTCAATATCTTAATGGAATAAAAATATATTTCTTGCTCAAGCAATAGTGTAGCATGAATGTTCAAAAGGGCAGCTTTCAATGTGGTGAGTCAGGGACCCAGGCTTTTTCCTTCTTTTTACTCTATCAACTTTAGATCTCTGTGGTCCTTAACTTTAGCTGGTGGATGAGGAGAACCTGGAGGACAGGATGGGAGATTTTTACGCCTAGGCCTAGAAGTGGAATACAAAACTTCTACCCATAGCCCATTGGCCAGACATTAGTCATACGACCACACCTAACCAAAGGGAGACTGGGAAATGTTGTCCAGTTGCAGTCTCTTATCTAGGAGGACAGGAAAGACAGCTGGGGAACAATTAACCAGTTTCTGTCACAACTCTTTATCTCAAAGAAGAGAAAGTCTAAACTCTTTATCAAGACCATAACATCATTTACGGTTTGTTCCTGTATGCCTCTAGAGCCCCATCTTGCCTCTTGAATTTTGTTCCATTTCAGGTCACTAAATCACAGAAATCTCTAAGATGTTCATAGCTCATGTAATGATATTGTGTGCCAGTAGAACAGTGACTAGCAATTATTCAAATCTTTTGATCTTCTTATCTTTAGTGTCATGAGACCAACCAGCTTTTATCAACACTTTTCCCACCAAACAAAAAAGACAGACTATTGTGAGCACTCTTGCTTAACCACTGTTTGATATTCTGTGGGATAAGTGTTTTTTTTTTTTTTTTTGGTATCCCAGCAAAATTTAAAGACTAGGAGAGAAGAAGGAGTTTCCATTTATACACGTGGGAGAATTTGTTACTTTCCCAAAGGGCTCTCTGGTCTTTATCTTCGTACTCTCCTAGGTAGAGAATGGTTTAACGGGGGTTATCTAAGATATTGGTTCCCAAATATTGGAGTAGTTAAGAATCACTTGGGGAAGTTTGTGAAAAAGATGTTTTCGGGACTCCATCAGAGAATCTGATTCAATAAGGCTGGTATGACATCCAAGAATCTGTATTTTTATGGTTCTGATATAACTGTTCATGGGTTATGACGTGAAAAACACTAAACTGTCAGGTTAGAGAGTATAGGGTAGTGGACAAGAACACTATTTGGACAAATTTATTCAGCACTACTACTGAATAGCTCTGCTATTGGGCAAGTTTCTAAAATTCTCTGTGCGGCTGGATGAGGGCCGGTGAAATCCTATAGAGGCTCCTGTAATGCTCTGCTTGCTGTGTTTCCAGAGGCCCCTCCCTGCACCTTCAGTAGTCTTGCTCCATTACTGCAGCTGGACTTCCACTCTAGGCAGCTGTGGTGTGTTTCTCAAGAAGGAGTGACACCTTCACACATGAGGACTGAAAAATTGGATTTTAGAACCAGGAAAGAGTTTGGACTTAGTGAAGGAAGGAGTCAGGGGCCTGGTCATTTAAAAATTTTTTTTCTTTTAAAGTCAAGTCCTTGGTTACGTGCAGATAGGAAGCCACTGGTGTGATGTAGCTGCTAAAAACTTCACACACTCGTGGACTGCACTAAAGAGGTGTTAGAATTCATTTCAGCAAAGGGAAGGGTCCTGCTCCACTCTGTGGTGGCCACAGCACGTGTGGAATTGTGTTCCCTTGTAGAAAACCTCTCCTCACTTAAACAGGAGCTTTGACAATCTGGAGCACATCCAGAGGCGAGTGAACAGAATGGCATGAGATCTGGAAACCATTCAGTCAAATTGGGAAGTTTAATTTTTCTGAAGAGAAGACTTGGTGGTAGTTCAAGGTGGTGGGTCACAAAGGGCATGATGATTAATTTAAAATACGCAGGAGATAATAAATGTGAGAAGATCTAGATTTATTGTTTGATAACTTAGAGAGCAAAATGAGGACATTAATAAGACACACATCAGGATAAAAGATCCTTCCATGCTCAGAAACATCCAGATGTGGGAAGAGTAGAGGCTGGTGACCAGATCCTAGAGGTGATTGTGAACAGTATGTCTTTATCAGGAAGTAATTACATTCCATGGCTGATAAGGTCCTACATCACTGGAAGATTCTGTAGTTGGGCTGAGGCGCCGAGTGACTTAACAGGATGCACCATGGCCTTTTGTCCCTGCTGATGCTGTTGAGAATGTGTCAGGTGATTTTAGACCCCTAGGCTTCTGTGTTTTCATCTACTCTATGGAAAAAGTGCTGTAAAAACCCAATTATGTGCTGCTTGTGAGGGCAGACTTATAAAGAGTGTGGCTTTCTTAAAGCATAACCTTATCTTCCCCCACCTGAATTTGGTTGATGGCCATTGAGTATAACTGGGCAATATTCTCCCCACTTTTCTGCTTCTCCCTAGCAGTGGAAAGAGAATATTGTTCCTGGTTTCCGTCTCTAAGGAGAAGACAATTACTAGAAATTGGATGAAGTTTTGACGGTATCATGAGCAGAGAAAGAAGACTGCCTGGGTCAGGTGTTGGCTGGACTCAGCCTTCTCTCTATAAGGTTCCTGAAGCGGAGAGACATGCAGGGAACAAGAGCAGGTAGAAAATAAAGTACCGATTTTTAAGCAAGCTGGTAAAAGCTCTCTGGTAAAATCTCAGTTAGCATGTTAGGGATTTGGGGTGACATTTTGATGGTGTTATGATGTAGACAGTCAGGGCACCAAAGAATGTGTGAAGTTTTCCTTGGTCTCCTATACTGCAGGAAGTTTCCCAGGGAGCTCCATCCATGAGCAAAAATGACCAATGGGAAACCAAGCTTCACTTTGTTAGTCACTTCTTGAGTGTCCCTTCACTAACATAGGTCTCTCTAGTGAAGGCTGGCTTGGCATAGATGGCCTAGCCAAAGGCCCACAAAGGCTGTTCTTTCACAAGCCCCAAATCTTTGAATCTTAACTCCTTTTGACAAACCATTAGATACAGAGACACATGCAACATTTTTACATGCATTTATGACTATGTTTGAAAACAGAGAAGAATCTGGGCCTCAGGATATCCTGGCACCGCTTATCCCATGATCCTTGGGGAAGAGAAACAAGTGCCACAAAGGAAAGCAAGATGACCGGCATGCTCAGGTGAGGGTCCATGACTTGTCTAGGAGGATAGGAGTTGAGAGTAGTGAAAGAAAGCCATGAATAACTGGGTGACCTTTAAATGCATATGATTCCATCTATTGAGACTTGGCTCTACCACTGCCACCTGAGACCTTGTCTGAAGGAATGAGAATGCTGCAGCTCTGTGAACAGAAGAGGAGAAAAGCATCAAGACGACCAGTTCCCAAGTAGATCTGGGTTCATCCAGTAAAACCCACTACAGGAGGAAAGTGGAAAAGAGTAAAATGGGTGGGTCCGAGGCAGATCTTGGCCAACCCATCTGGCCATTTAGTCACATTGAAACAGGATGACAGACAGCAAGATGGTCATGTTTCTAGGGAGATTTGGCTCAACTTACTAGCTTGGCCATATAACCCGATAATGGCAGAAGTCACAGCAAGATGACCAAGTGTGCTGAGGTCTTAACCAACTAAAGGCCTGGAAGCTGGAAGTAGAAAAAAGTGAGTTCCCCTGCTGGGATCTTTTAACACACAATGGCCCTACCAAGTGTGGTTCCATCAACAACTGAAATCTGCCCAATAATATTAGCAACCTTTTCTCCTGATATGTGAATGAGGGTGAGTGGGTAGGGAGGGTTTGGGATTTTTTGATTTTCCGCTAAAATATTCATGCTACATGGAATGGAGTAATTTCCAAAAGGACTCCTAGTATCTTAAAGGTACCGAAAATTTGACTTTCAGGCTGCTGGGGGCCTATGGTTTTGATCTTCGGTCTCAAAAGCTTCATTCTTATATTATATTAACATTAATGTTATGTTTTCTACAGGAAAAGTCAATCTAGCTTTGTGTTATAAGAAATAGAAGAGCTGTAGGGTGTAGAGTTAAGAGCCTGTGCTCTGAAGTTTGACTGTCTGAACTCAGATCTCACTTCTGCCCCTTCCTGCTCCTGAATGTCTGTTTCCTCATTTGTAAAATGGGATGATGATATTAATATAAATATCGAAGCAGAAAATGCACACAAATCACCAGACTCAGGCATAATAAGCACTCAAAAAGTTAGTGCTTCGGTTTTTTTTTACAGGGAAAAATAATCATGTCGTATTGGTAGAAAATGATCCTCCAGGTTCTTCAAGTATGTATACTTCCTCTAAGGAGATTGAAATGCTTCCCTAGTTGTAATCATAGTTGTCTTCATGGTATCTTGATGATTTGAAATAACTTGAGATAAATGGAGACGTTTGGAACTCAGAACTTAGCCCAGTGTGTGTTCTCAACACAAAAATACGTTGATTTTTGGTACATGCTTGATGTGATGTGAGCTATGCCTTAAGGTTAGCAATGCCCTATGGTTAGAATGCAGAAGTACTACCTTCTCATTCTCTGTACCATCCGTGATGGGCTGGGCTGGTCTTTGGGCCCCAGAGCGAACTTGCAGTTTTGTAGGGAGCGTTGTCTGAAACTTAGGGCTGAACTTCCCAGCAGTCTTACTGGTCACACTAGGCTGCAGAGCCAGAAGGAGAGAAGACAGGGAGACGAGCTGCAGCTGGCTCGGGTGCGTTATTTTTGTCTTGAGGAGGTTGATTTTGCAGTGTCCAATCTTCCCTCTAGTGCACAGGCCTGGAGTATCTCTACGGTCTGTAATAAACTTTCTGTCTCCTATTTCTTGTGACTACACTTGAGGTTATCCATTCTGAATTCCAGAAACAGACACAATTCTAGGAATTTTGGCATTTAGAATCACAGGATGTTACAGTTGTCACAGTATGTTACAGCAGAGATCTTAAAGATCATCTTCTCCAGCCTCCTCAGTTTACAGATTACAAAATTGAGTCCCAGGAAGGTCAAGCAGCTTGTCAAAGGTCATAGAGCTAGTTACTGGAATAACTCAGATTATAGTGTATATTGTATAACACAGTGGTTAAGATTGGTTAAGAAAACAGATTCTGGAGCCAGACAGCCTGTATTCAAGTTACTAGTAACAACTCTTTCCCAAATAAGAAACTAAGGAAAGTTAATTAACTCCTCTGTGACTCAGTATCTTCATATGTAACTATGGGTAATAATGGTACCTGTTCGTGGGTCGTCATGAGGTTTAAATCTGGTAAAACATATAAAGGACTTTTAGATCAATGCCTAACAGTTAGTAAAACACTTAACAATGTAACCCATTACCATTGATTTTAGATGATGGTTCTTTCAGTCTGGGCACAAGATTTTAGGCAACCAAAGATAGTTGCTGGTTACTTCTATGTAAAAACACATCCCGACCCTTAATAATCTCCAGCCCTTCCACTGACAACAAGCGAGTCTAGGTCCCATTCTTTCTCACGTAGATTACTGCAATGGCTTTCTCATCGGTCCTCCTGCTTCTGCTCTCATCCTTTGTTCTAGTTATGGATTGTTGCCTATCAAACTACACCAAAATGTTTGCTCACAATTTTGTGAGTCAGGAATTCAGAATTGCTTAGCAGGACGGTTTGTCTCTACTCCTTGCTTTGTCACCTGGGGCAGCTTGATTGAGGTGGGAGGATCCACTTCCAAGATGACTGGCGAGTTGGTGCTGGCTCTTGGCTATGAGCTTAGCCAGGGCTGCCATCTGAAGGCCACAATTCCTCTCCATGAGTGCCTTTCCTTGAGGCTACCTGGGCTTTCCCATAGCATGGTGGCTGGGTTACATGAATGAATCTTCCAAGATGCTGGACATGGAAGTTGTCAGTTTTTTTTTCTGTTTATCTCCCCAAATCCCCCCTGGCACATAGTTGTATATCTTAGTTGCAGGTCCTTCTAGTTGTGGCATATGGGACACCACCTCAACGTGGCCTGACTAGCGGTGCCATGTCTGCGCCCAGGATCCGAACCCTGGGTCGCTGCAGCGGAGCGCATGAACTTAACCACTAGGCTACGGGGCCGGCCCCGGGAGCTGTCAGTTTTTGAATGCTTTGGTCTAGAAAACTGGCAAAGCATCACTTTCATTATATTCTATTGGTGAAAACAATCACAGAGCCAGCCCAGATTCAAGCAGAGGAAAAATAGACCCCACCCTTCAATGAAAGGAGTGTCAAAATTTGTGACTGTCTTTAATGTTTCATGTCCTTCTATAATCAGTTATTTTGAGAGTATCACAAGCCAAGTTTAGAAAATGTAAATCAGATCATGTCACTCCTTATTGTTTCACAACTCTTATATGTCTACCCACCACACTCAGGATACAATTCAGACACTCTACTGTTGCCCGTGGGATCCTACACATCAGGCCCTTGGTTGACTTTCTAACCTCATTTTCTTTGTCACCTTTTCAAACTGTATTCTCTGACACTCTATGTACAACAGCACCTTTTTCCTTTCTACACCCTTGCCCTTCATTGTTTTTCTTCATACACTTATCATAACATGACATAGTATATTTTTATCTTTGATTTGTCCAACTCAGGCCTAGAGCATGAGTCCATGATGGCAAGGACTTCAGTTAATCCTGTATCTCCAGTGCCTAGAACAGTGTCTGGCACATACTGAGTGCTTTGTAAATATTTGTTGAATTAATGAATGGTACTTTTTGCATTTTTTTCTCCTCCTGGAAAAAAGCTTCTGTTTTTGTGTACTTGACTTTCTGCCATACTTTCTCTCTTTGCCTGGAAAGGGAGTAGCGTTGGTGTCAATCAAGTTTATTTACCTATGCAGTATAAGGAGGGAATGCAAGATGAAAGATACAATGCTTTTGGCAGGAGAAAAGGGTGGAAATCAGTTGGGTAATAGTAATGAGATGTTCCACTGTGAACTTAGGTATTTAGGCCACGTGTGTGCAATAAGAAACAAACGATACAATCTGTGCTCTCAAAGAGTTTGGGATTAGAGAAATGGCATTGTGATGATTACTCAAGAGTGGTAGATAGTCTAAATGAAAAGATTCTCCTTTCTCTAGGCATAAGACCCAACAATCAACTTCCTTAACTTCTCTGAGCCCTGACTTTCTTCATCTGCAAAAGAGAAATTCTAATATTCTCTAAACCTTTCTGTGAGAATTAAATGTGTCATTCTATCTGTGGTGGGTTTAAAACACAACTGCAAATTCTTTGTCAGTCATTATGTTGAGAGGTAGAAACTTAGGTACCCTCCTCTTGAATTTGGACAGACTGTGTTTACTTTGACTGAAAGAGTACAGCAGAAGTGATACTATGTGACCTCCAAGGTGAGGTCATAAATGATCAGGCAGAATTCTCATTCTTGGAACTCTGAGCCATCATGGAAGAAGTCTGATTACTCTGAGGCCACCGTGCTGGACTGGCCATATGTAGGCCTCTGGTTGAGTCCTAGCTGAGCTGTTCTTCAGCCATCCCAGTTCAGGCAACAGATATATGGGTGAAGATGCCATCTTGGATGTGGATCCTCCAGCTCTTCCAGCTCTCAGTTACTGAGTCACTCCCAGACCTAAGAGTTACCCTTGACCATAGCCCCAAACAAGATCAGCAGACAACTGTTCCCACTGTGCCCTTTCCAAATCCCCCACACATAGAATTCATGAGCATAATAAAATAGCTGTTGTTTCAAGTCCCTATGTTTTAGGGATGGTTTGTTACACAGTGAGAGATAACTGAAACAGAGTGGAAATCATCCAACACAGTCCTTTGTACAAGGTAGGCAACCTCAACATGTCAATTCCCTTCTCCTTTCCTTCTAAATTTAATAGGGGGTTAGAGAAGAGAGACATGCCTGTGGACTTTACGGAGTGGTAGATTTTGAGTTAGCTCTTAAAGGTAGGACAAGATTTCAATAGGGAGATGAAAGGGTGTGACAGAAAGACATTCCAGACAGGGAATGTAGGTGGGAGTAAGCATGGTTATGGCCAGAGACTTAGAGTAAGACTTTAGATGACTCACTGTTAGAAACATGCAGTGGTCAGCCCCAACTCCTACAGACAAGAGATAAAACTGCTCAGAAGGAGGAGACTTCCTAAGTAGCCACCTCCTTTATTTTATGCTGAGAAGTGAAATGTGGTAACATGACCTTCCCACCAGGGCCCCACCCTCCAGGCCTAGTCCTCACCAGGAGGGAGTCATAGAAATTGCAGGGATGCTGGGGTCCTCACACTGTCCGGTTGCTCCTGGCTTGGTGCATTCTCTGTGCCTGCCTCTCTCTGCTCCCTGCTCTGCTCCAAACCTCAGGCTATCTTCTTACCCTACTTGTCTCGTCTTCATTCTCTTTGCTTCCTGCTTAAGACTTCCCTATCTCTCTATGCCCCAACATTTTTTTCCTGCTATTTCCTCTGTAGGAACAAAAATAAAAATGTAATTTTGCCACTTTCTCACTTTAACAAAAAATGGACACTTTTTAAAAAGGGGGAATGTCTGTGAGTGTGCATTTGTTTGTACTTACCATTCACGCTCACCTTTATTTCAGGAGGGCAATTTGTATTAAAAACACTGTATTAGATGGCAGTCTTTTCAGAAGTGAGGACCATGACTTTTGGGTAAATTATGAATCTTGCTTAGGAGAGTTCTCAAGTGTGTCTACACTGAATTAATAATGAATTATCATGGAAGCATTTTCAATTCTTAGCGTGCAAGAAATCGTTTCCACTTCAATGGGGCAGCAGAGTTGCTAGGAGAACTGTCATCACTATGTTAGACTTGAATCTGAGAGCTGAATTGAGTACTCCACACTTGTTCCCTTTCCCTATTAAAACAGACGCAAGTTTGAGATCCCTGTTGGAGCAGAACTCAGCACAACCTGATGGCAGAATTTTTTATCATGGCCTGATTAGTATTATCACTCATTACTCTGGGTCCATTTCACAGCTGTCCTCAGCTAACATGGACATAGTTTTCTTACTTCATTCTCCCAATCTGGTGGTTTCTATCCAGAAACAAGGCAGAAAGATTTTTCTTGGTGTGTTGAGTCATCATTAAAATTCTAGTAACTTTTGTTCAAAAAATAGGCTAGTATAATGCCACTGTAAAGCAATTCCACTTTTTTAAAAAAATAATGCTTCTGTAAACTCAGTTGGTTCTTTCCCTACCCTCTGATAAAATCTTGGGTAAGCTTGGAAGTTATCTTCTTATTTTCGGATAACAAATTTTTCTCTAGACACTTTAGCTAGAAAGAAAAAAAGTTAGACCCAGTTCCTTTTATTGGATCCAGTTTTGTGTAATGATTGAAAGTAGGAACCTCCGTCAAATGTAAAATTTTAGGCCCATGCAGGCAGAAGGCTGGAAGTGGGCAAGGGGATGGAGGAGGTGGTACCTGAATGGTTCCATCTACAATTCTTAGTGTTCTATTTCTACCCTTCTTCTCCCAGCTTGCTAACCATGGTTTCTGACCCTCATCCCCACAACAGAGCTTGAAGTTGGGGGATGGGTATGAAAGGAAAGGTCAGGGGACAGGAGTGGTCTCACGACTGGAACTATTGTGAGCTGGCACTGGAGAACTGAGGGCTTGGCAGAAGATTGAAGCTGATTCTCTTGTGGATTGCTTTTGAGTTTTGGGAGCACCCCTCCCTCAAAAGCCCATCACTGAGGATCTTTGGCCTGCTGTGTTCTGGCACAAGTGAGGTATGTCTGGCTGACTGCCTATGTTACTTTCCTCAGCTCTGGGCATCTGGTGATTTATCTCCTGCACATTTCTGCTGAAGTTTCCTTGATCCTCCAGAGGGTCCTTTTCTATTGCTGTGAAACAAGTTACTACAAGTTTAGTGGCTTAAAACAACGTAAATTTATTATCTCACAGTTTCTGTAGGTCAGACGTCCAGGCACTGCAAAACTGGGTCCTCTGCTCAGGATCTCAGCAGGCTGAAGTCAAGGTGTGGGCCAGAGCAGTGATCTCGAATGTGAATAGGGGTCCTCTTCCATTCTCAAATGATTGTTGACAAAATTTATTTCTTTGCAGCGCTAGAACTCACGGAGACTGCATTTTCTAGGCCAGCAGGAGAGCTTTTCTGTGACACTTTGCCTTTTTTTAAAGGCTCATCTAATTAAGTCAAGCCCACTCAGAAAATTTCTCCTTTGATCAGCTCAGAAGATTAGTAGTCAAAATATGGGAGTGATATCCTATCGTATTCCAGGTCTTACTCTATGGAGGCTATTTTGCTAGGCAGGGGACTATACAGGAGTGTGTGCAAGGGGGCCAGAATCCTTGAGGGCTATCTTAGAATTGTGCCTACCATGCCTCTCTTGGAAGGGTCTACAATTCCTCCCTACCTCTGTCATCTCTCTCATGTGGCCTGTGTCTGAGATTCTCTTTCTGTGAGCATGCAATTACTTTCCAGCTACAACTTTCAACTCTTCTTCCACAGGCCACTTTAGGCAGCTCTGGCCCTTTTTATTTCTCAGTTATGGCATGGCCCAGTTTCCATTTCCTATGTCACTCAACATCCAGGAGACCTCTAACAAGCTCACCAAGTGACCACCTTGAAGTCATTCTCATTAGTACTGATATAAGGGTAGAAATTTCCAAAAAAATTTTCTTATTCCAAACTTCAATCCTCCCAGCCTCATCAAATGATTTCCTTATATGCCCATGAGTAGGTATGGGGGCAAAGGTCACAAAACAGTTTGAGAACACCTCCTTTGTAAATCCTGTTCAGGTTGTTTGTTATCTCACTTTGAAACTTGGGAATAATTGGTACCACTCTAGTGGGCTCAGTTAAAACTGAGACCAAAATAGTTCCATAACATTTTGGTATTTGGAGCTTGTTATTGGTCACTTTTATTCAGTTCTTAATGTGTGTTACACTCCACCAAGCACATAAAGAGGGGAAACTAAGGCTTGGAGGTTAAATTACTTGCTCAGGGCCACATAGTTGACAAATAGAGCTGCAATTTAAATTCAGGTCTGACCTCACAGCCCATGTCTTAACCACTGTCTGTCCTGCCTTCCTAATACTAATATTTCTGTTCCTAACTTTTAACCCCCAAATAAAACCACTCAGGTTGCATTGAATCAAATTGCGTGATGATAATTATTCTACTGAATTTATTATCATGTTGGTTCTATCTCTACCTATTTGTGTTATATGTTTATAGAAAAATCTCTTGGTAAATGAAGGTATAGTTAGGGCTGCTTCTTTCCTCCTGCTCTGGGAAAACATCCTCGATGTTCTGATTGATTAGTTTCAAACAACTGACCAAATGCAGATCTGGCCCTTTGTCAACTAGCAGGGCACAACAGGCTCATCCAATTCAGAGTCTGAGGATCCAGCTGCGACAATGGGCAAAGGCAACCCAAGGAGTGCCTTGTTAAAGCCCAGGCAACGTTCTTGCAAGTGCCGGCGTTTACGTGGCAGTCTTAGAGGATTGCAAGTGGAAATTCTGAGAAATTGCATTCCCTGGATGGAGAGCTAATTGTGTGCTGTCGATTTGTTTGTATTCCCTCTGTCACAACTAAAGAGACCACAATTGGATATGGATGTTTATTGAATATATTTCATAACTGTCTTTTTGTAAGTGTCTGGTTGCCTTATGTTAATTCAGAACACTCACCACCTTGCTGCTCAGCTGTTTTTTTGGTCACAGGCAGAGTCAACCCACCAAATAACGCCAAAACTCAGGACTGCATGAGACTCAGCCATTCTCTATGCTGGAAAACATGTCTTAGTAACAATAAGCCACCTCGAGGCATTTGAAATGGCCAGCTCTCCTTGGTTTGGGCCAAGGTGGCAGAGAGTAGTATAATGACTGCATGTTGTGTGGAAGGATTTCTGAAGTAACTTTAGCCCAATGGGCTTGAAAAGTTTGGGAATGGTACCAGGATAAGAATTAGGACCAAATGTGTAGGCAGGAAGGCAGACTTTATTACATTACTGGTTGTTCAGCAGGACACTGACTGCTATTTCTGAGTTACAACTTTGAAATCTTTAGGTCTATAGCAAAGATATGTTGTTCTTGATTAGCCACACAAACTCTTCTGTAGCTTATCCATAGTGAAAATTTAATCTCAGGCTGCCTGCCATTGCTATCAAATGGAATAGGCTCAGGGAATGCAAATTAATTTCAATAGTTGACTAAATAAAACCCAATTAAGAAGATAAATTTGCTCCTAGGAAAACATGTGCTATACATTCCAGAACAATGCACAAATGACTTACTTTGGATGATTTGGCTTTATTCCTAAATTGCCTTCTCCATATTTCTGTTCCCTAATGAGGGAAACAGCCCAGAGGAGACTAAAGGGAGAGTGGGTTGCCTTTTGTAAGCTTTAAAAGGTCATTGTAGGCCCATGAATTTAAGTCTGTGGAGAGAGGAAAGTGGTGGAGAAACTCTGAGCTTGGATGGGGTTTTGTGGTTAGATGTGATGCAACCAGGAATGCGTGTTGGAAGTTATGTTCTCCAGATGGCTTCATGTCTCAGACCAGGCCAGAGATATCCTTCAATTCCCTTGAGCCACTTGTGTTAAATATATCTGGGATAGAAAACACGACTAAGTAAGAAGTCTGTGGAGGAAGAGCCAAGTTCTGGGAAATTCCTTTTCGTGCAGTTGGACTCAGCCCTTTGTGTGGGATTTCTCTGGACTCCCTGGAATAGGATTCTTGGGGAGTGAATGACCATCAGTATTAAATAGTGGTCTTTATGAGAAGGAACCTCATCTTTGTTGAGAATCTACAATATATCATGAATTTAGTACATGGAGATTGAATGAGATAATAATATATAGAGTAGTTTTTTATCTCCATTTTTCAGAAGAAATTGAGTCAAAAAGTGGTTAAAGTAAATTGTCCAGGGGTGAGTAGAAAGATTTGAATTGGAGCAAATATTCTGAATCCCATGTTCTCTCTGATACTGCACCATTGCAATAACGTCATCACTGTAGTAATAGTTAATACATACTTAGCACTTTTAACATTCAAAACTTTTCCTGTTTACTTCCTCATCTAAGTAGGGTAGGTATAAGTGAACTAAGGAGAAGTTGAATGAATTGTCTAAAATCATATAGAAACTTGAGATCAGAATCAGAACCAGGGTCTAGGGGCCTGGTGATTATTTCAGGAAATTGTTCTTCAGCTCTTAGCTCACTTGGGAAATCTGAAGACTAGCCACCTAAGTTGTAGGAGTCCTGGCTGGCAACTTCTTGTCTCAGTTCTTACTCAAGCTGGGAATGTGCTGAGTGAAATATTGTCCTTGAAGGAGTGACACGGTGAGCGTTTACTGGACCACCTCATTTCTTTTCTTGCAGAAGAGGCCGCGTTTTTCTGTAGTGTCTTTTCTTCTTGTTGAGCTTCATTCTGGTCAGTGTTACCTGGACAGAGGACAGTGTGCTGTTCAGAGCTGTTGCATCCTGCCTTGTAGGCTATCTGCTGCATATATAGCCTCTGATGTGTATGGTGACTTTGGAGCTGTGCAAAATGGTGGCTGTACCCAGTAGCTGACTCCTCACATTCTGAAAGTAAGCTGCCAAGATGGAGATGTTGGGAACACATTTTCCTTCTTAGGTCCAGTGCTTCAGTGATCTTCTACCCAACACATTTGTCAGTTCCTTGGATCCATCAGGCTATCATTAGATTCAAGGTTGTTTTGGGCCCTGTGGTGATGGACAGAGATGCCTACCTTGTTGAAGACCCTGGCTAAGATGACCTATTTCCTTGAATAAGAAACGGATCTTCAGGATCAAAGTCTCACATTGCCTAAGTAACAGTAATGATTCTTTTTTTCTCTCTATCTCTCTCTGTCTAACCATCCAACCATCCATCCTTCCCTCCCTCCCTCCCTCCATCTACAAATACAGGGGATTAATTTGTTCTTAGGACTGCCTGATTTTAAGTGTATTTAGCCATTGCCCTTCGCTAATCTACTTTCAATCTGTAACTACATTTGTTTATGATCAACTCTCTTGACTAACTATTGGCAAGACTTTTATGGTCTTGCTCACACTGATTTGTTGATGTAAAATAGCATAAACTTGTGAGGAACTTTCGAAATTCTCAAGGCCCAAATTTGCATTTACAGGAAATTTGAAAATAGGTGGGGCAAAAGCAGAGGCTTTTGTGCCCAAATTTCTCACGTAGACTTAGCTCTTCTCTCTGATTTCTAAGCAATAACAGCAAGGATGGCTGATGATTTGTGTGTTTAGATTAAAAACATTATCACTATGCTAATAACCACTGTTGACTGACATAGCAGATTGAGCTGCTTTATTGTTAAGAATGAATCTATGCAGGTTTAAAGTTTATAAAATACAAAATTTTCTTCTCCAGAAAATATTAAAAATAAAACAACCTGAGTTTCTAGGTTTAAAAGATCTTACCCTGGTCAGGAGTGACAATTTATCTCTAGTCAAAAGGCAATAATTGTTCCATGAGTCACTGGCCACATTTGTGCCTTTATGAATAAGGAACAGAGAGATTTCATTTATTAAGGACTGAATGCAAGCAAATGTTGTTGCGTGACTGGTTTTATAGGGCTTGTCTGCTGCCCATGATTCCGAAAGCTAAGAGCATTGCCATTTATTTGCAGGCGACGTAAGAAGTGATCTTATGTTCTTAAACCTGAACTATCTGAGACAGAGAGAGAGAGTGTGAGAGAGAAACTACACCACTAGTGCCTCTGCTTGTTAGATTTATCTTCCTTTGTGAGGTGTGTTAAGTTTACCTTGGAAAATGGGTTATAGACAAAGTTTGGGGTTTTCTTGATCAAAGTTTGATCCAGAGCTTCCATGTCCCTTTTCTAGAATGCCATCTCCTATAACATCCTTGCTGTGTATCTTGGAAGAGGTCCCTTTCTGTGTGGGTCCCCTCAAGTTTTGCTATGACACAGAAGGACAATTTCTGCAGTGTATAGTTGGGGCAGCAGGGCCAGACTAAAATAACCCATTCTGAGGCTATGATTCCTGACCATTTTTGGAATTACAAACACCAGATCTTTTGACTTCACGGCACTCTCCCACTCCTCTTAAAAGTGCTGTGTGGCACTTTTAAAATTAAAGTGAATTAACACTGTTTGTTTTCAGAATTTGGGGCAGTGTAAAACTAGGGTTGGAACCTATTGCTCTAAAGGTTCTGAGAAGGTGATAACAACTTACATTGATTGAATTCTCACCTGTGTGCCTGGCACTGGGCTAAGCGATTTATATCCTGATATCGTCTACAGCACTATGAGGTAGGTCTCGTTACGAGCACTGTTGTAGAGAAGATAAACTTGAGGCAGAAAGAAGAAAAGTCCATTGCCAAGGTCACCCAGCAAGTAGTGGTGGTGGAGGTAAAATCTGACCTTAGGAAGAATGAATTTGGTCCTACTTCGGGCAGGGAGAAGAAGCCCTTACTGTGTTTGAGGCCCATGAGAGAGGTTATCTCATGGTCTCTTGTGGTGGCTATTTGGGAGATCACCAGATGATATGCTTTCAGTGGTAGTCCTCTCTTCCTAGTGGCATTAGGACTGCACAGGCACCGAAACAACACTTTTGGATGGTATGGAAGGTGTTGGACTCATCAAGAAAGTATTCATCATTTTGCAGTTATACTAGACAAAGGGTACAACCAAATGGTAGGCTGATTCTCTAAAGACTTCTGGGTAGACTATAATGTGTCGATGAGGTAGTCTGACAGTATATTATAAGCCTAAAATTTCCTGAAGCAGCAGCTCCAGTTGGAAATTCATGTTATTCAGTGCAATCATTCATGGGTTAATAATCAAGGCCTCTAGCCTGCTCACATCCTTGAAACGTGGTTGAATTTCCAAGCTAGGCATTGTGTAGGTTATTCTCCTGGCTTGGAGTAGCATGAATGGAGACAGTTCTGAGATCAAATGTCAAAGAATTGTTCAACCCACTGCAGTAAGAATTTCCTGGGTGCCTATTCTGAGCAAAGACACAGGACAGAGATCACAAAGACGAGCAAGACTTAATCCTAGCCCTGACAGAGGCTTATGATGTAGCCTGGCTTTGGGACACATATACAAATAACTTTTCCAAGGACAGAAACATCACATTTCAATTATCAGGCTTGTCCAGCCTCTAAACCATCCTCCGAATGTTGAATTCATAGCTGATGATTCATTAGCTGTGGAGAGAGATGGTGCTTATGTGGATATTTTCATTTTTAATCCAGTCATTTGTTTATGTAATTGATGGTGGTTCTTTTCCTCATAAGTTTGCAGCAGATCAAAATATTAGTGTTATCACTGTCCTGTGTTCCCTTAGCTTTTGTTGCTATTTCAGGCATTTATTTTGCCAACCTTTGATCCTGTCACTCTCCTGTTTAACGCCTCCAAGGTCTGCCACTGTTCTTAGGCTAAAGTATAAAAACGACAATGTAACCACCATCAACTTCTCTGTTTGCTTGGTACACTCACCTTCTTTTATTTATCAAATACTTATAGACTGCTGATTATGTGCCAGGAGCTGTTCTAAGTGTTTTACATCAGTTAATTCCTTTAAGTCCCATAAAAATCCTATAGGGTTGTTATTATGTCTTCCCCC
This sequence comes from Equus przewalskii, assembly GCF_037783145.1. Taxonomy (NCBI): domain Eukaryota; kingdom Metazoa; phylum Chordata; class Mammalia; order Perissodactyla; family Equidae; genus Equus; species Equus przewalskii. The sequence goes on along the minus strand of NC_091847.1, from coordinate 29,702,924 downwards.
TTTACTGGTGGGGAGACTGTAGCACAGATTAGATAATTTGTTAAGGTCAGGCGGCTGGTAGGGGCAGAACCACATAGCCTATGTAGCTTGACCCAGGCAGCCAGGGTCCAGAGTCTGCTCTCTCAGCCACTGCACTACACCATTTCTTTCAGGGCTTTGCTATCCCCTTGCTCATTTCAGGAACTAGACAAATACCTTCTTTCAACCCAGAATTCAAGGCCCTGTTTACTCAGCCTCCATCACCAACCTTTTCCCTTCCAGTTTGCCTACCTTTGGCATCGTTCTTTTAGCGCTCAGCTTAATTGCACTTTTCCCTGATCATTACCCCAAACTGAGTTACTGACCATATTACTCCAAAGCACGCTCTATGTTTTTCTCTTATTGCATGTAACACATTGGTGATTAAATTTGAATAATGAAGATATTTTCCATTTCCCCAAGACCGTCATGTAACTTGAGGATGGGGACCATGTCTACCTGTGTCCTCAGTGCTTGGCAAGGTACCTAGCCCGTTGTAGGCACTAAATTAATGTATACTACATTTAGAAGTTAGATAAACCATAAGATTGGGGACAGACAAGCAGGGAGACTCTGTGCGGTAGTGGGATGAATGCTGATGCCTACTGGTCCTGCCTCCCTTACTGACTGGGTGAACAGTGTTTGGAGAGGCCCCTTAACCTCTTTGCCTCCCTTTCCTCATTTGTAAAATAGGGCCCCAAACAGCTGTACCTCTACCCTAAAAGGTATTATGAGGAGTCAATGAAAGGGGAACACTCATGAAGGCACTCTTCCTACCTTTTTATTGGTCATCAAGATTTTTTCATGTTGATTAAAATGGCATATTTGACTCCATTTTCTTTCTGAGGCCTGTTCATGCCAAAGTTGCATAAGAAAAATAAATCAAAGCAGTCTGATCAAGCTTCTGGATCCAGCTTCTAAGTTGCAGGAAATACCTAGGATACAGGATCATGTTGAACTATACCTTGAGTATGCAGTGTGAAAGATCAAGACTGTAAGAAATTTTCCAGCTCAAACAACTTCAAGCCTTCAACAGGCAAATTGTAAGGACACAAAGAGGTGGCGGTGGTGGTGGTAGATTAACAGATATGTCAATTTTTTAAATGAGTCAGATAAAATTAGTGTCCAGGGATGCACACTCGGGTGATAAACCTATAAAAGTGCAAGAAAAGCATTACCGTAAAAGTTAGGATATTGGTTATGCATTTAGGGAGAGGGCATGTGAAAGAGTACCTAGGTGGCTGGCAACATTCTGTTTCTTGACCTAGGTTGTTGGTACAAGAGTTTTGTTTTATAATAATTCATTATACTATATATTTCTTTGTGTTGCTTTCTGTATTTCTGCTTTTTCAATAAAATGATTTAAACATAAACAAATAAAACGATACAAGTAAATAACCCAGCTAATCAACAAATAATAACAATATAGAGCTATAAATACAAAATTAAAGAGATGGTTGAAAACCCACAAACATCGATAAGGATATACACTGGTGATAGTCTAGATCAGGAGTGGGAAAATTTGTGTAAAGGGCCAGATAATACGTATTTTAGGCTTTGTAGACCATATGGTCTCTGTCTCAACTATTCGACGCTGCTATTGTAGGTGAAAGCAGCCACGCACATTGTGTAAAAAATGGGCAAGGATGTGTTCCAATGAAACTTAATTTATAAAAACAGTCTGAGGACTGGATTTGGCCTAAGAGTGCTGGTTTCCTGACCCCTAATTTAAAATTTTAAATCAGAATGCTGTCTGGCGTGTCTTCCCAGTGTCTACTAGATAAAAATCAGCCCAGCCTATATCTAAAAGTTCCTTCAAAGTAGTTACTAGTGGAGGCCACCCACTTATTTTAACACTGCTTTCTCTTCCAAAATTCTTTGAAAATCTTATCTTTCAGAATTGCCTTCGGAGATGAGATGGCATTGGTGGCATGAATGTGCCTTTTAAACTGAATCTGAGCTTTGGAAATACCTGTGCTAGTCATTCACAGCCAAGGTTGATGAGTAAGATGGGTGATCAAATGGGGTGATGGTGTTTTCAGTCAAAAACATTTTCAGGGGGAGCTCGTTGTAAGCTAGCGCCCATAATAGGCTACTCTTTACTCCCTTCTACGGAGCAGACCCATTCAAATCCTCCCAATAGCTTCATGCTAAATCTAATAGTCAATCTGTTTTTAGGGATGGATTTTCCTTCACATAACGCCACTGATATCAGAGAAACAAGTTCAACACCATCTGTATTTGTGATTTGGGGGGATGTTTTTGTTATTGTTATTTTATTTATTTTTGTTCTTAGTGCTTCCTACTGGAGATTTTGTGAATTATTTTCTGGTCATGCTGCAAAATCAATGTTTCATCACTGTCTATTACTGTCCTTAAAAACAGGGTGTTGTTATTAAACTTCCCTGAGTGATAAAAACACATACTGTCATCTCTGACTAGTCCTACTCAAACATGGTGCAATCTTTACAAACGATCAATTCATCTTTTTCTCACAGTGAACCTATTTCTTTATCTACTTTAACCTGTTCTGCCCAAATTCTCATGTTCAGCTTTCTATTTGAATGATCCCAAATCTCTTCCCTTTTAGCTATTTTCATAAGTTCTGTGTATAGTAACTTAATCAATATCATATACATCTTCCCTGTAAAAATCCTCCTCTTGATGTTACTTTATCCCCATGACATTTTTTTAAAACTATTTCTACTGACTCACTTTAAGATTTATTTAATTTCACCCCATAGTTGACATTAATAATTCTCATTTAAAAATCCACAATATGCAAGCGTATGTACCAGAGTTATTCTGTCAGGCAGCTACGTGTTACTTTGAGAGTGTATCTCTAAGCTGAAACAGGTTGCAACACATCCTTGCCATAATTTTTCCCACTTTGCTTTCAGAAGCCTAATGAAATACACTTTCTCACCAGTGCAGAGTCTCACCTTACAGACCGCATTTTTTTTTTTTTTTTTAAGGAAGATTAGCCCTGAGGTAACATCTGCTGCCAATCCTCCTCTTTTTGCTGAGGAAGACTGGCCCTGAGCTAACATCCCTGCCCATCTTCCTCTACTTTATATGTGGGACACCTACCACAGCATGGCTTGCCAAGCGGTGCCATGTCTGCACCTGGGATCCAAACTGCCAAACCCCAGGCCGCCGAAGCAGAACATGCAAACTTAACCGCTGCGCCACTGGACTAGCCCCACAGACCACAGGTTGATGGTTAGAAGGAGCTTGACATAATTAGCCTTAAAAAAACCCTCACATGAGATATGAGAGAGGAATTCAAGTCTTTGAAGAACTGGTAATGTGGAAAGTAATTAGATTTGTTCCATTAACCAGAATTCATGGGTAGAAGTTCTATCAACAAAGGTCTTGAGTTCTGTTAGGTAGAGTCAATGCTTGTTTGTAGTAGATTGATTACAAAAATTATCCCAGTTGTTGGTGGCTTCCTGCTCCCACACCCTTTACAATGTGACTTTTCAATTCCTCCCATAAAGATATGGATTCTATTATCTCATCTCTTGTTTGTGAGCTGGACTTGTCTTTGCTTTGGCTAATAGAATGCAGTGAATGTGACAATGTGTAACTTCTAGGACTGGACCTTAGGAAGTATTGCATGCTTCCATTTGCTCTCCTGGTTCCCTGCAACTACCTGCTGGAGGATAAAAGGTATGTGGTCCAGTTACTCTGTTGCCCTAGCCAACAGGCAGTCAACCACCTGACATTTGCATCAGGCTGTCTTAGACTTGCCTAACCAACCAACTCACCAGCTGACCAGAAAAATGCATAAGGCTGGCTCAGATAGGTAGGCCCACTCAGCTGATCTGTGGACTTGTGGTCAACAACAAATGCTTATTGTTTTAAGTCACTGAGTTTGGGGGTGGTTTGTTACACAGCAATAGCTAACTAATATACCGCTGTAATTCTAGGACCTAGCACAAATGCCTACCTATCACAGAGTAAGCACTTTTTTGAGTAAGAACACACATGAAAGAATTGCTATGGATCACTAACTGAAAATTAGAGCTTTTCAAGGATGGATGGACTCCTTCAGGAGAGAGTGTTTTCAATGTAGTCCGTGTCATGACCTGTCAGGATCTTTTTTGGATCATAATTGTATCATCTATTTTTTTATTATCCTTTCCCTACCTCATGCCAAAGGCAATTTTAGTGTGCAAGTGTCCATAGACACTTAGAAACATCACTTTAACACTACTCAGTCTCATCTCACTAATATTTCCCCAGGGCCCTATTATAACCATGAGCATTAGAAGTACAGGCAGCTGGACTGGTCTGGTGGAGAGATGACTGAACGAGAATTTGGATACCTGGAATCTTGTCCCAGCTCTTGCAATAACTGTGTAATATTGTGCAGGCATTTTCATTTTAACAATATTACACATTACAAATTTTTCTTCCAGTCCCTCATAACTCTTACTTGTAAAATTAAAAAAGATAATATTTGCCTAATATATAACATGAGAATTTTATGAAAATGTTAAGAAATAACAGATGAGACATATTTTTATCAAAGCCAATGTGCTTCCATAACATTTATTTTATTTAAATACCAGCAATTATTAGCCTGAGACCAATGTTTTCATGTTGTCAGGCACATTGACAATTTTAATTATAGTTCCAATTTATGGAACGCGTTCCCTCAGGACCTTTGTAGCTTTTTTTTTTTGGTTGCAGGCTCTTACCAAAACCACTTTTTATCTGCTATATATTTTTGTTGCTTTCTTTTTAACGTCAATTAGTGAGAAAAGTAATCATCTGTTCTAGAGTTAAAAAAATATTTTTTTAATCTTATGCTAGTTATATATTGTTTCCTTAAATAAAGTGCTCTTTAATATTATTAGACCTAAGTTCTTTAGTAAATATTTTTGTTTTGATAAAAGGTATTGATTGGAGAATTGAGTCTTAGGCTTTGTCATCAAACCTCAACTTCTTGCAAATGTACGTCCCCTCATAGGAGAGGCAGTCCCCTAGTGCTGGGCACGTGACTCCCAACAAGAACTTCTTGAGTGCCAGACTTGAGAATCTTACTATCTAAAATGGAAATTGTGAACATCATAGAACCTATGATTATGAACACTTCTAATATAGACAGGTTCCCCAACTGTACGGTTCAAGCTACACAAATTGCCACATAGATTTATTCTGCCAAGGTGTTTAGAGAACCTCCGAATAAAGGGAAAATTCCTTTAACGTGTTCATGAGTTACTTTTTTTATTGCTATTAATGCTTGAAACTCTGATTTTGGGATTGGGTGGTAAGGATGGGGAAGGCTGGCTTCAGGGCATCTGGTGTTGGTTAACTAAGCTAATCATGTGCAAAAATAAATCTGGCTTGTATACCAAGCTCTGACTGCTTTTCTAAATAGTTCTGTGCCAGCTCCAGGCCTCAAATTAACACCTCTCTCCATATCTCACTCTTCTTTCTTGTTCATCTTGAGTTTTCAGTCGTCATGAGCCACCTCAGTCCTCAGCACAATCCCAACAGACACGTCTCAGAAGAATTTTTGCAGAAGTTTATTCCCTAGTCCTCGAGCAAGGAGGTGATGGAGTTGCTCTGGATGCTCCATGATAACCTCTGTATGGCAAATGACTACTCTGGTTAGGAGACCTGGAAGCAGCTGTTCTCCTCTGTGACATCATCCCTCCAGAGTTTCCCACAATACAAAGCTCTCCTCCCCTTCCAGAAGGATCACTTTTTTATTTCTTCCCAGGTCTGGAGTCAGGGCAGGGAGAAACAGAAGGCAAAGGCAGAGCCCATACTTCCTCTCCTGAGTTCTTAAGAAAGCTGTGATTTCAATATTATAAGGAAGGATTAAAATACAGATCAGACATTTTCTGCTAAGTGGGCCAAAAAAGCGTATATAGGATTATTTATTCATGGGTACAAAGAAGCCATCTAAATATTTTAAACACAAATTAAAATTTTAAAAATGCATGAAAAGAGATTACAGTGTTTAAACTAACCTTAACTCATATGTAGTCACAGGTATAAACCTGCTTTTGAGGATAAATGGTGCCATTATCTTTCTATAAGCTTGCCCTTCCTGATGAAATTATAAATACAAAGGCAGTTTAGTGGATATATGAGATGTTCTATTTTACCTCACTATGGATTTCCACATAATTTTGCTTTCAATTGCACATGCTGAGCAATTTTGAGAAACTCAGTACAGTGATTGTTAGGACGGTGTAGGAGGAGTCTGTGGTACCCTCCTGATGTAACTGGAGGGGCTGCTGCAAGACACTTAGAGCCAAAATTCTCCCATTTGCTGACATTGCTGTGGTACCTGGCATGGCCTTGGTGGGTTTTTTTTAGGGTAAGGAACCAAAGTTCCCAGTGTAAATTTTAACAGGGGAAAGAGACCCGTTAAGGCTACATTGGTACAATAGTGTTTTGTAACAAAGGGAGTCTGGTCCTTGGAATCAAGCATTCCGGGGTTCAAATCCTGGCTCTACTGCTTACTAACCATGTGATCACAGACAGATTATTCATTTTTCACAGTCTAAGTTTCATTGTCATAAAATGGTCATACTCTTCCGTACCTACAGGCCTTTGGAGATGAAATCAGATGTGCACGGCACAGAGAAAGTGCTCAATAAACATTCCCTTCCCCTTCAGAAAGCAGGGCCCACGGGGAACAAGCCTGGACATGTAAGTTGTTTCACGGGCAGAGAGGTCAGGGGATCAGGAATATGGTGGCACAAAGAAGGCTTTCTCTATCAATGGAATACCACTTGGGCTAGTCTTGACCATGGAGTGACCAGGGCAGAAGCTATGATCTGTCTCCCCAACCAACTAACTAGGTGATGTGGAAGGCTGCAGCCAGAAGGGTGCTGGTGGTTCTGAAAACAGACTTGGCCTATCTCTTAATGACGTCTCCAGTGGACTCTGGTGATGGTTGGCATTTCTTACAGTTAGTTCCTTATTCCCCAAACATGGAAATAATGCCAAAATGTTGTATTGCCAAACATCTTCCAAAAACCCAGTAACAAAATAATAATGAAATTTTCATGCTGTTAATTTATACTTTCCCATCCCTGTAATTCCCCAAAGGTTTATGTCCTTTTTTAAATGCTTGCTTTGTTTCCTTATGAGGCTGCAAAATCTCTAAGTGCTAGAATATTCTATTGCTTTGGCTTCTCTCCAGTCTTTAGAGGGAGAACTCAGTCAACATTGGCAATTTCCTGCCTGCCTGCCAGCTACCTCTGGGAGGTGAAAATTCTAAAGCCCAGGTGCTTTTTGTTTTCTTTTATGTTTCTTTTCCATTATCTTTCTCTACTCTATATGTGTGTGTGGATATACACACAAACACTCACACACACATACACATGTACACACACACATCCCTACTGTGTTCCAGCCACTGGGGTGGACATTAGAGTTGCAGTCATGAAAAAGACACAGTTCCTGCCCTCAAGCAGCTAGTGTAATTGATGAGATATATATTTAAAAATGCCGACAATTTCAGGACACTGTGTGTTCAGGATGCTTTGGTTTTTTTCTAGGAAAGCTTCCTGAGTGGGAGGATGCTTGCGTTGAATCCTCAAGGACAGTGGGCGTTACCCAGGAGAAAAAGGAAACAGCCTGTGCAAAGACACAGAGAGAAGATGTGAGAACATTTTTTGCCTCTAAGAACTACTAATTGATAAGAAGAGTAGGATGATTATAAGGGAAGCAAGAAATGAGGCTTGAGAGGTACTCAGCAGCACCATTTAATAGACTCTATGAGCTTTGTTAAACCTTGGGCTCTACCCTGAATGAGATGGGGTTGGTGTGTGACGGTAATGGTAGGATGCAGGGCAGATTAATGAGGATGTTGAACAGGAAATGACATAATCAGATATGGGTAGTTGTGCAGATCAGGGTCTGAATATGTCGGTAGTGGTACAGGTGGAAATAGGAAAACTGTTACGATTTTTTTTCCAGAGAAAGTTTCACCGGGAGCTAACATCCGTTGCTAATCTTCCTCTTTTTTTTTTTTTCTCCCTAAAGCCCCAGTGCCCGGTTGTATATCTTAGTTGTAAGTCCTTCTAGTTCTTCCATGTGAGCCACTGCCACAGCATGACAGCTGCCAGACGTGTTGTGGTTCCACGACCAGAAAATGAACCCGGGCCACTGAAGCAGTGACAGCCCCAAACTTTAACTACTAGGCCATCAGGGCTAGCTCATAAAACTGTTACTAGGTTTTGAAGAGACATTTCCCTGACAGAGATGAAGAACTGCAAACACAGTATGCATTTAGAAACATATCAGTGTGAGTCAATTTAGCCCTCGTGGACTAACGTCACTACTATTCTTATCCTGCAGGCAGTGTCAGGAGGCTGAAGAGAGCCAGTCCTCAACAGTTACAACAGCAATTAATTGATCTTTCCTTTCATTCGTTGAGCAAATACTCATTGAGGAGCTACAGTGTTTTAGACACTATAGTAGGTCCTTCAACTTTTTTAAAAAATGTTGCATATTTATAGTGTTACTCTTCAGCTAAATTCTTTTAAATTCTTTATTCATTTGCTGACGTCCTTACTTGCTTGTGACACTCATTCTTGTTTCTAGCACCTAGGCACAGTCTGGCATGGAGTAGGCTTATAACAACTGTTTGCTGAATGAATTGCTTATTAAATGTAACTCTGCTCTGCAATGGAGAATGACTGAGATAGTGTAGCAGCAGGGAGCCTGCTTGCCACCTGGTATCGTTTCCCCTCTCAGAAGCACATGGTGGCCTCTTCCTCCCTTCCCCTAGTAACCCTTTGAGAAAGGGAATAGCAAGAGGAAATCAACAGAGGCTCCAAAACACCTTTGACTGTGGCTGTGTCTAATTATAGTAAACCTTAAAGGAGGTAATCATTAACAATTAAGTAATAACTGCGGAGTGGTCTGGGAAAGTGGCAATGAGGTATACATGTATTTGGAGAATTAACTTTGTCCAGTAGAGAACTAAGTTGAGACACTTATCTTGTAGAAATAGAAGAAATGAAACTTAAATTTTGAATGTTTCCTTCCCTCCCTCCCTCCTTTCTTTCTTTCTTTCGTTCCTTCCTTCTAGCTGTCTTACTGTCTATATAGCCTATCCCAGAAAGATATATTGAAAGAATGATATCCTCATTCTTGGGTATGAGAAATTATGCTAACTCTTTGCATCTCTGTGGGTTTAGGGGATGGACCTTCTTGTGCTACCAATGCAGCTCCATGTCCTGCTTGAACGTACGATCAAAGACTTTGAAGAAAGCTGCTCTGAAACCTGGCTTCTTGGAAGGGCTGAAGAAACCTTTCTGGAAGTCAGGAAGTTTTATCTAAAGAGGACACCAGAAAGAAAAAGACACTGAAGGCTATAGGAGAGAATTAAAAGTATACAAGACGTTGGTGATTAGAAGAACACGACATAGAGGAGAAAGATGAAGGAGATTAAACTCCACATCCCTGGACTTCTGGCAAACGGCGGAGTTTATCTCCTTGAGGGGGAAAGCTGGACGTCCTCTATGAGAACTAGCACTCTATGTCTCACAGAGCAATAGAGAAGGTTCATAGTAAGTAGCAGGCTTTAGGACTGTCATTACTAGTCTGAAAGGGATATGGGACATGCTTCATGGAGGGCCTAAAACGATTAATAGAAAACTTCAGTGTCTCCCATGACTTGCATTAAATGTGTTCATGAAGGAAAGCATTTAAAGCTGTGTTTGGCACATGATGGGTCTTCAATAAGTGTTGACTATTTTTGTTATTACCATTTTTTCCCCACTGGCATCTAGGTCATGAGGCAGAGCCTGAGAGACCCAACAAACCCATCATCTCTCTGTTGATAGGCTCCACCCACAACCCTCCCTTGTACTTTTCCATCCAAAAGTTTCTCCATTATCTGCAAAAATTAGGGTCAGGAATTTCAAGAACTCCTAAACATGGATGATATTTTCAATTCTCCTTCTAAGGTGATGATCATAATTTTGAAAGAGAAAAGAAAATCTGAGACGGTATCATCTAGCTCCAGAGATGCTGTGAAAGACTGAGTTCTCTTGAATACGGCTCACAAAAGCAGAATGACAAGAGGCAGAGTACATACCACAAACACCAGGAAGAATAAAGAACAAAGTAACAGGGCAAGAAGACCCACCAATCTAATTAAGAAAGCTTTAAACTGAAATTTGAGGGGGAGGAGAAAAAAGGCTATAAACTAGATATTGGGAAGACAGCCGACAAGGTACAGAAAGAACAATGATGAGGGAGGTGCCCAGTAATTTACTGAAGAAAATAACAGGGGAGATGTTTGAGAACTATATTTATGATCTCAGATTATATACAGATTATAAGTAATAAACAAAGTAAACCTGGAGTTTTAATGCTAAGAACTGAATCCAATGACATGACATAGAAAACACTGAGACTTTATGGGCTAAAATTTAGAACAACATGCAAAGGTTTGTCTTGTTCAAAGGGAAGCAATGAAATAGAAATGATAGGCATGCCCCAAAGCCTCAGCTATTTATGGACATCTACAAAATTGAAGTGTAAATTGCATAGTAGAGAATATTACTGAACATAAAAGGAGAGAGAACACAAGTGATTTGGGGGCTAGGGGTGAGGGCATACTGTAAGTTACCTGGCCAGGTGAAAAACGCAAATACTGATGTGATGACTGAAACAGAGTCAAACATGGCAGTGCCGTGGGCAAATTCTACCATCCAGACGTCTGGTGATCTTTCTTTCTGCTAAGAGCTAAGAATTTAAGTTGTCTCAGCAACAGTATCTTTTATCGGAAGTCATAAACTATAGATTTATGAACCTAAAGCTGATCTCTTAGAAAAAAATCTGAGAAACTTCAATTCAGTTAAAAAATTTTAAGTATCTAATAAAATGAGACAGGCATTAGATGGGTTTACAAACATGAGTAAGGCAGACATGAAGCTTGCCTTCTAGAGGAGGATACAGATTTAAACAACTGATTCCATGATTGATTATTTAAATCCATTCAATTGTGAGACACATCACAAAAGAGAAATACAGGGTGATGTTAGACAAAATAGGAGGGGCCTGATGTAGTTGGGGGTGGAGGAGCTCAGGGAGGACTTCGTGGGGGAAATGATGTCTATGTTGCTATTGGAAGAACTTACTTGGCAAGCAGGCCCTGAGATGGGACATGGCAGGGAAGTCAGGTCGACATGAGGAGTAGAGCCCAAGGAGGACAGTGTGGGAGATAAGGCTCCATCATGGATTTCTAAGCTTACATTACTCCAAATTAATCTCTTTAAAGGAAGGAGGTTATAAGGTCCCATCAGCTTCACAAGATGTCTGTGGGGGCATTCGACAGGCCTCTATCCTTGGGATGGGCGCTGCCATGTGGAAAAGGAATATTTTGAGAACTATTATTATTTTTTTTTGAGGAAGATTAGCCCTGAGCTAACTACTGCCAGTCCTCCTCTTTTTCTGAGGAAGCCTGGCCCTGAGCTAACATCCGTGCCCATCTTCCTCTACTTTGTATGTGGGACGCCTACCACAGCATGGCATGCCAAGCGGTGCCATGCCGGCACCCGCAATCAGAACCGGCGGTCCTCGGGGCGCTGAGAAGCAGAACGTGTGCACTTAACTGCTGCGCCACCGGGCCGGCCCCGCTGAGAATTATTTTGACTGGCTCCAGAGGACAGGCCTAAGACTCAAGTGTGCATGTTACAGGGATGCAAAATGTGTGAGAGGTCCTTCTAACAGCTAGAGCTGCCCAATGATGGAAATGCCTACCTGGGAGAAGAGAGCTGCTTTACCTGAATTAGTAGAAAAGGGTCAGGTGGAGGCCAGTGAGCACCTTTCGGGTTTATCTTATCAGAAGGGAGTTCTT